>NC_084467.1:46865000-47479772 GCF_027409185.1 Cynocephalus volans | reverse complement strand
ATATTTATGGAGCCCTCTCTATGAGCTGGGGACAGTTTTCAGGGACAAAGGCTCCTGAGTCAGGCTGGATTGAGTAGCTGTGCCAGTTCCTAGCACCTGTGGCTTTGGGTGAGTTTAAGCGTTCAGGGTCTCAGTTCCTCATCAGTGAAAGGGGAATTACAATGACTCTTTCTTCACAGGGCTGCACTGAGGCTTTCTATTTTCCACTGCTGCTGTAACCAGTAACACAGACTTAGCACCTTAAAAATAACCCCTGTTGCTTATCTCACAGTTCTTACGTCAGAATTCTAGGCACAGTGTGGTTTAGCTGTGTTTCTGATCCGGGCTTCATGAGGCTGAAATTAAGGCGGGGCATCACTGTGTTCCTTTTTGGTGGCTCTGGGAATGAACCTACTTCCAGTTTCATTCAAGTTGTGGACAGAATTCAACTCCTTATGGTTGTAAGACGGAAGCTGTTTGGCCAGGGTTTATACTCAGCTTTGAGGGGCTGCTTGCATTCCTTGAGTCATGGCTCCTTCCTCCATTATCAAAGCCAGCAGCATGTCAAGCCCTCCCCACACTTCCAGTCTCAGACCTCATGTTGCTTATATATATTCACGAAGTACATGTATATTTCAATACATGTATACAACACGTGGTGATCAAATCAAGATAATATTCATCACTGCAAAACTTAATCATTTATTTGTGAAATCTCAGCTGGTCTAAAGCACCCTAATAGGTAAGCGGGTCTTCCACTAAATATTGGTTAAGCTCACTAGCCTTGAAGTCATTAGACCCTGGTTTGACTTCCGGCTCTGTCACCTACTTATATCCTTGGGTAACTCAGTTTGGCCCTCTGGTCCTCAGTTTTCTTATCCCTAAATATGGATAATAACATCAAACTCCTAGGGCTATTTGGGATTTAATGATAAAATTTAAGAGCAATGAATAATTCTGGCTGACACGGAGTAGATGCTCAGTGAGTGGCACTATCCTCCTCTTACAGGCAAAGCATCTGCCACTGCGGGAGGACATGTGATGTGGGCAGTGTCCCCCAGCCAATGAGAGGCAGAACAGACACTGCTCTTTTATTCCAGAGGCTTTAACCCAGCTGCTTGCTGACTGAAAACTCGAATCCTCTTCTCTGAGCTTGTCCATTTGCCATCTTCACCACCTTCTTCCAGCTGTACACCCAGTGGAGACCTTTTCTGAACTGTCACCTGAAGCAGGTTGCAGGAGGCAGATCTACCTCCCGGTATCTGTCGCCACCAACCCAGCCTGGCTTAGCTCCGCAATCTTTACCTAGGGAGATGCGACCCTTCCCTAAATGCTCTCCCTGTTTTGTTTTGGCCATACACTGCTGTTAGAGCAACATTCCTAAAAACAATATTTACTTTAAAACCCTTAACTAGATCCCAAGACCCCATCCACTCTAGGCCCACACTGGGAAAGAGGGTCTCCATCTGTCCCACCCCATCCTTACCTCCCAGTACTGGCTGAGGGACGTGGTCTTCCCGAAGGATCGTGGAACGTACACAGTCCACTCCCCTCTCTGAATGCTCTGCGTTCTCTTTTAGAATCAAGCTGAGCCATCAGAAGGTCAGTGGCCTGCTTCGTCAGGGCTCCCTGAAGAAGCCAGCTGGGTCATGTGCTCATCACCTTTGCTGTAGGGACACCGTCGTGAATATTGAATGTTCCTGTGTGAAGCCCATGGAAGAAATTCTTTTAGAACTGTCCTGGGACAATAATTATGGATTGGCTTTCCGTTTTGCTTTGGCTGTCATGAACCGGAAGTCAAACTTGAATTGGTACCATAGCAGCCATGTGAGAATTTACGGTCTGGGTTTTTGTGTTCTGTGTTCTTTCCCCATATTAATCAATGATTCCTACGTATACTTGCTCTCATTCTAGCTCTTTATGCAAATTCTCCCAGTCGTTGGAAATAATTGAAATGAAAAGTCAAGTATCTGGAATTGTAGAAGTTGATGTGTCATGTACTTATCATAATGATAATTATCTAACTTATCTAAGTAACATTACTGAATAATTTCTGTGTGTGAGGTGTTGTTGTAAGTCCTTCATATGTATTATCTCATTTAATTCTCACACAAACCTTGCATGGTAGGTGCTATTATTGTCCCCTTTTAACAGATGAGGAAACTGAGACACGAGAAGATTAAATAATTTGCCAATGGTATGCAGCAAGTAAGCGGAGAAGCCAGGCTCTGAAGGTGGGACAGTTTGACACCACATCCCGAGGCCTGAGCCATCAGGCATTAAGCTTCCCAGGATGTAGGGGAAATGGGCATGACCCATTCAAGCTGTAGGCGGCTTGTCCTTGCTTATGAGGGAAGTGAGACAGGGCAAGAGGTTGCCGAGGTTGGTTTACTCATAGAAGCAACCAGAGAAGCTGATAGATCTGAGTGAGACAGAAGACTCTCTTAAAGGCTCCAGAAGACTCCACCGTGTTTCAGTGTGCTCTGAAAGACAGACATCCGTGAGCAGAGCTGGGGAGGTTGTTTTAGCTCTGATAACTTCATCGTATGTATCCTAATCTCCTCCACAACTTTAAGCTTCAGCCAGGCCAATTATTTGCAGCTCTACACCCCTGCCAATGCACACACCCTTTCTCCTGTGAATACTCTTCTTTCACCTCAGGCTTTGCCTTGTAAACCAGTCCATTTTTCAGGAAACAGCTCAGAAATTCCAGGAGCACTGTCTTGGGTTAGGTGACCTGTCACGGTCCCCAAACTTGCATTTTGCTGTGTTTTTCTTTCCTTATAGTGCTGAACATACTATTAAAATGGTTTGTTTATAACTCTATTTTCTCTTCTAGATGCTGAGATCCTTAAGGGCAGGCAGTGTGTTTTATTCATCATGTACAGACTGTGCTCAGGTCTTGCCCAATGCAGGGGCTTAGCAAGGGTTTGTTGAATGAATGATTTTATGTATCTGAGATTGGAGTCATTTGGTTTTATGTGCAAACATAGTCTCTCTCCATGAAGATTTCTCAAGAAGAGAATTTAATCTGCTCTGTACTTCCATCTGCACAGATATTCAAATTATCATACAGAGTTATTTTACTGTGTGCGGTCTCATGCAAGTTTCATGGTGGAGTGAAATAGGGTATAAACAAGCAAAGCAAGCAAATAGGCAAATACGTGTAACTCAAGTTTTCACTGTGTTATATGATTGATGAAGTCATTTCATATAGATTATATTGCATTGATTATAACATCCTCATTTTGTTCACGGAAAGAGAGGAAAGAGAGTGCCTGCTCAGAGTTGTTCAGCCCAGAAGGTGGGTTAGGGAGGGCTCACTTCCAGAACAGGGGTTTTGGATAAGACAGGTCCTGGGCATAAAGCCTGCCTTGATCACTTGTAAGCCTCTTTGAAATTCAATTTCCTCATTTCTAAAATGGGAATAATAATAGAACCCAGTGTAGTTGTGTAGATCAAGAGAGTTATATTAAGTACAAAGGCTGCATAAATGCTTGGTGAATAAATTAATATACAATTTGACTGTGTAGAAAGCTTTGCCACAAACACTAGGCTGTAAGAAAGCACTGGAATTTCTTGAGTGTCCCTGACCACACTCATTCTTCCCCCTAATTCTGCTCAGTCACTTCCCTCTAGATCTTGCAATCACTGAGATCCTTACTTTTTGCCACATGTACTTTATTTCATGATTCTTGGCCTAGCTCTGGACTCCCACTTTCCCTGAGCTCATTCTCTGAGACTTGTTCTTTTGCTGAGTTGGAAAACTTCTTTCTCCTCTTGCACAACTTCTCTGATTCCACAGCTGTGACACTCCACCTGGCAGGGAGCTCTGCTGTGGAGACAGAGCTTTCTTGGGGACCTCAGCCAGGAACACAGAGACCTCACTGCCTTGGCCCAGCAGAGAACACCTTCCTCTGCTTCTAGGCAATGCACAAGAGAGGACCTGCATTATTTCAAAGCCAACATTTTTCAGGCATTGGACAATTTGATGGTGGAGTTCTTTCCCAACTCCCATCTGGCCTGGTTCAATGTGATCTGTCAAGTAGCCTTGGGGCCAGAAGGACTGCCAGATTGGGTAATTTTCTCAGAAAAGAGTTATAAAAATGAGAGTTTCAGATGTGCTTTCAGCATGAATCACAAGTTGCAGGCCCCCAGGCCAATAGGGAGCACATGTCCACCAATGGGAGTGGGTGAAGCAAGGTGGGGGTTACGTGTCATCCTTGGGGCTGTCTCATTTCAAAGGAGAGTTCCGCACCTGTGAATTTTTAGTACTTGTTTTCGGTATTTCCGCAGTCATTTAAACTGAATTCACATTATTGTTCATTCAACAAAGATTTATTGAGCCTTGAAACAGATAGATATGGTCCTAGCAGTCTAGTTGGGAACATAGAGATGTAAAGTGATAGTCACAATGTAGAGTGATAAGGGCTGTGGGAAGCACAGAGAGCTGTGGGGTGCTGCACGAAAGGCCCTTGATCCAGGCTTGGTGGGTTTGTCGAAGACAGGTGGAGGCACCAGGTGTCCAGGAAACCACATAGCCAAGATCTAAGGAATGAGTAGGAATTAGCAAGTTGAGGAAGGGAGAGAGTCATGGGGGGTGGAGGGGATAATGTGTGTAAAACTCTAGAGGTGAAAGAGCACAGCTTGTTTGAGGGACAAATGCAATTCCTGAGAGGGACTAGGGTATAGGAAAAGATGGGGTGAAGACAAGTGAGAGATGAGGCATCTCACCCCTGACTTTCTCCCCTTCCTTTTACTCCAACACATGTCCAGGCAAGGTTTGCATGAGCAAAAGGTGCTCACAGATATGTGTGTCAAGTGGGAAATTCCTTGCACTCGTAGATAGGGAAATTCTTAAAGTTCTGTTGGGACTTCAAAAGCCACCCATTCAAGATCGTATTGCTTAATTCTGTTGCTCATTTTGTGTTTATGTGTCTGTTTACCCCAGCAGTCTAAGTCCATTCATTCATTCATTTATTTACAAAGCAGCTCTTGAGTACTAATGTGACTTCGAATGACATTTTGAGAAATTTGATTTTTAACCTGAAGACAATGAGGCCACATCAGAAGTTTATGAAAGAAGGACAGAATTGGTTGAAAGGAATAAGTTGGTAATATGAGAGAAAATGGACTGGAGAAGGTGAGCTCAGGGCAGAGAAACTATTTGGAGAGCAATTTCCATAGTCCAAGGTAGACAAAAAGACCATGTGAACCAGAGGACTGAAAATGGGGATGAATAGGGAGGAAAATTCTGCAGAGATTGCCGGGGTCGTGGGGGGGGTCGGTATGTAGTATCCTCCATCAGATTGACCTCTTGCTTCTTCAATAATCAGGGCAGTGGTCCCCATCCCTGGCTACATATTCGAATCTCCTGGAGTAGAAACAGACCCAGGCTGTACCTCAGACCAATTAAATTAAAGTCATTGAGGGCAGGACCCTGGTTCCCAGTTGATAATTTTGTGTAGCTCTGGTTGAGAATGATCACCCTAGGGAGAGTTCTCCAGGCTTTGCTCTTGGACTGGGAGAAATTTGACACTTACCTATATCAGGAAAGCTAGAAAGGGAAAAGTTCACTGTTATATGGATGAATGAGTGCAGTATATTAATAGATACTTAGAAAGAGTTATCTGTACTTAGAATTATTACATAATTTTTCTTCCAGATTGGGACACTATTGACTGGACAGAACACTGGACTATGGGTGTAAACTTGGGTTGCCACAGGTGAGCCAAGACAAATGGCAACCCAATCCATACTTTGTCACCAATTCTACTCCTGCCATTCTTTCTAGAAACTTCCCCCAATCAGGCTTTTGCCATTATGCATAAAAACTTTTCTTGCCCAGGTCACCAGTTTCTACATCATTAAATCTGATGGTTGATGGTCTGTCCACATTTTATTTGGCCCAACCGTTGACATACTTGATCCTTTCTTGATTTTTCTCCTAGTTTGCCATTTGCTTTTACTTTGTGCTGGTTTCTCATAAATTCTCTGACCTTTTAACATAAGAGTGCACCTGGGTTCAGCCTCAGACCCCATCTTTCTTGTCTCTAACCACCCGTTAGAAGATGTCATCCAGTCTCATAGGTTGAAATGCTAGTGTCATGCTGACAGATCCCAAATTTATGTTTCTAGCCCTGGACTTCTTCTGTGAACTCTACACTCTTCCTTGTAATTGCCAATTTGACATCTCACCTGGATGATAAAAGACTCTTGAACTTCAGCTTTCTGCAGTTGAACTCCTGAAATCCCGGTGCACCAGCACAAGATCTGTTTCTTTCATAGTCATCCCCATTTTAATTAGCAATAACCTCTTTCATCTAGTTGCTCAGACCAAAAAACTAGTTGCACTTTCTCTGTCCTCTCTTTTTCTTATGCCCAACATTTAATCTGTCAGCAAGTGCTTTCAAAATATATACAGAATTTGCTTACCTCTTATCCCACTGCAACCCCTGCTCTGTGCTGAGCCTCCAATATTTCTCGCCTGCGTTATTGCTCCAATGGGTCTCTGTGCTTCTGTTTTTGCTCCCTATGGTCTCTTCTCAATGCCACAATCAAACCTATTCTTTAAAAGTACATGTCAGTTGATCTCACTTTGCTGTGCAAAACCTTACAGTGGCTTCCCATCCCATGCAGAGAAAAAGTCAGTCTCTACAATGACCTTCAAGACTCTATACTCTCACACCCCATCTCCTACCTTGTCTGCTCCCTCCTCCGCCCACCCCTACCTTGTCTGCTCCCTCCTCCGCCCACTTCACTTACACTGCTCTACCACACTGGCCTCAGACTGGTTCCTAAAACACACCACTCTAGGGGGCTTCGTCAGTGTGGGCTGCTATAACAAAGTACTGCAGACAAGGTGGCTTAAACAACAGAAATTTATTTCTCACAGTTTTGGCAGCCAGAAGGCTGAGATCAGGGTGCCAGCATGGTCAGGTTCTGGTGCAGGCCCTCTTCCGGTTGCAGACAGCCCATTTCTCTTTGTATCCTCAAATGGAGCAAGAGAGCTCTCTGGAGTCCCTTGTGTAAGGGCACTAATCCCATTCATGAGGGTTCCACCCTCATGACCTAATTGCCTCCTGAAAGCCCCATCTCCTAATACCCTCTCATTGGGGTTAGGATTTCAACATGTGATTTGGGGGAGGACATGAACATTCAGTGCATTGCACTGGGGCAGATGATCATTTTCTCTCACTTGGGTCACTGACATTGCTGCCACCTCTGGGCCTTGGTGCTGGATGTTCCCTCTGCCTGGAATGCCTTACACCCAGGTATCTGTCACTTCACCCTCTTATTAGAGGCCTTGGAGGAACACTCCTTAAAATACCACCTCGCCCCCAGCAAACAATGTATTCTCTGTTCCTTTCATGCTTTTTGTTTCCCCACAGTATCTTCCACCACTTGATGCACTTCATATTACACTAACTTATCTGTTATTTGGCTCTCACTCACTTGAATATAAGCACTATGGGGGCAGAGGTTCTTTTCCTGCATCCCTAGTGCTTAGAAGAGTGTCTCAAATATGACATGTGCTCAATAAATATCTGATGAATAGATACATTGAATGATCAGAGGTGGGGTGAAGGCTGCAGTCTGGTTTTCAAGAGGCCAGAGTCTCACTGCTTTCTCATGGTTCCCCACGGGAAGCTGGGACAATAGAAACAATCTCCGGTGTGGATATACCCGGAAGCATTCAGTTCAGCAAACATTTATAGAGTGCTTATTCTATGTCAGGAGCTGTTTCAGAGCTGCTTCTGACCTGGAGGAGCTCCCAGGCTACTGAAAGACATATAGAAATGTAAACCGCGATGTGAAGCAGAATGACTTTGGTGCACAAAAAGGAAGCGCAAGCGTGTGCAGGGGCAGCACAAAGGGAGGAGAGATTCATTCTGGAGAGGCAACTTCCCAGGGAAGGTCCGCAGGGAGGTGGTCTTGCATTGCATTTGAACCAGATGAGATCTTCACTGGAGGGAGAGTGGAGGGAGGGTTGCAGCATGGAAGAAGAGAATAGGATGTGTCTGGTCAGTGGAAAAGAGATCATGTGGCTGCAGCACCAAGTGAACAGGCAGATCGAGTGAGATACACACACGGACAGGACAGGCGGTGGAGAGCCAGATCATCTGGGGGAGGGGAGCTGTGCCACGTTGGAGAATTTGGCTGTCTTTCAGCAGGGAGCCTATTGCATTCTGGAGATGTTAAGTGACATAATGCTGATTTTGTAGCATAACTTTTAGCTTGAAAAATTGAAGAGACCAGAAATGTTGAGACCAGTTAGGGGGCTATTTCTCAGATGAGAGATCATAGACTTAGGGTGAGGAATTGATATCTTCTTGCCCATTTTTTTTCATCCTTCACCTACCTAAATCCTTACCACCTTTTAGGTCTAACACTTCATCCAGGAGGCCTTCCTCTGGCCTTCCCCCCATCCCTATCCAAGAGTCATTTTTGTGCCTTTTATCTATTTGTCTGTTCATTCAGGTTGTATTAAATATTGATTAAGCATCTGCTCTTTCCTATGACTGTGCCAAGTGTGCAGAGAACGCAATGATAAACAAAATAGACATGAATTATAATAATGGCCAGGAAGAAAAAGAATAGTGGGGTATAAGAAAATAAATAACAGTGAAAAAATTTGATTGAGGGTCAGAGAACTCCCTCTGAGGAAGTCACGCTTAGATTCTTTGAATGAAGAGCAGGAGCTGACCAGGAGAAGAGAGGAGAGAAAAGACTGTCCCAGGCAGAAGGGTCGCATCTGCAAAGGCATTGCAGTGAGAAGAATTTTGTCTGTCTCCCTTGCTAGAATGTGAGCACTACATCTTTTGCACCCAGCAGAGTACTTGGAGCATAAGTACTTAGCAAATATTAGTTTAAGGAGTGAATCAAAGCATGAGCCAAGTGTAAATGTGATCGGCTATTTAACAGACATGGCAGTATTTCTCTATGTCCAGTGTGGCTTCATTCTAGTGTGGCTTAAGTGAATTATTGATCTGGGCAATAACAGTGGTCACTCCTATTCTTGTGTACAATCTGGGAATAAAGAGAAGAAATATGGTGTGTGTGTGTGTGTGTGTGTGTAACAGATTTTTAGAGTTATTTGGTTGATTATAATAGTTCTCATTCATGCTATTTTATTGCAAAATCATTTTTCCTGGAAATCAGATATGAAGAGCTGGAAAAAAGTTTCTAGGAATTAGAACCCCCAATCATTTGTCATAAAAAGGGACCTAAAAAGACTCTGCATCTTGTCTGTGGTTGGGTAGCTGGTTATGCAAATAGTGGGGCAGAAATATTGGAAGTAAGAAGAAGTTTTCAATGTCTGAACAATAGTTCCTCAATTGTCAAAAGGCAGAGACGACACTCTAATAGGAGGAAGGGGGATTGTTGGTGGTAAATGTTAAAAAAAAAAAAAAAAAAAAAGCGCACACACACGAAAAGTTCTGGATTTGCACCTTAAAAAAGGGAATTGAAAAGGAACCGTTTTTTTCAGATATGACCTTTTTGGCTCTGCAGAATAACAGAAAACCCACATGACTCTAGTTTACTTCAGAGAGCTGTAAAGATTTTACATAGGAATTTTCATTAGTCTTTGCTTTTTCTCCAGGACTCAAGTGACCACCTGGCAATCACTTTACCAGCAGAGCGACCCCCACAGGAGCAGTCCACTTGGTTCTTCCATAACTTGTGCTTGTTGGATCTAAGCAATCTTTCCCTGACCCATGGTCACAAAAGTTTTCTCCTATGTTTTCTTCTAGAAATTTTATAGTTTTAGATTGTGCATTTAGGTTAATGATCCATCTTGAGCTAATTCTTTTAAATGGTGCAGATTATGGATTGAAGTTTTTTGTTTTTGTTTTTGTTTTGGCAGAGGCATATCTCATTTTTTCAGCACCGTTTGTTGAAAAGACTAACATTCTTAACTGAATACCTTTGCACTTTTGTTAAATACCATATATAGTGTATATATGTAATATATATATATATATGTTTTCTTACTCTATTTGTCTACCTTTGTGCCAATACTACCTTTTTGATTAATGCAGATTTATAGAGTCTTGAAATTAGATAGTAGAAGTTTCCTAACTTTATTCTCCTTTTTAAAAGTTGTTTTGGCTAATCTAGATCCTTTGCATTTCCATATGAATTTTGCAATCAGTTTGCCAATTAATTTTAAAAGTTCTTGTGAAATTTTGATTGGCGTTACATTGAATCTATAGATCAATTTGGGGAGAATTGACATCTTAACAATATTGACTCATCTAACATATGATCGCAGTAATCCCTCCATTTATTTATATCTCTCTAACACCTCTCAGCAGTACTTTGCAGTTTTCAGTGTATAAGCCTTTCATAGATTTTTTTCATATTTATCCCTAAATATTCAATATATGTTTGATGCTTTTGGAAATGATTTTTTAAAAAATTTTAATTTCTGATATTTCTTTACTAGTATCCTGTAGCTTTGTTAAACTCACTTAGTTCTAGTAGCTGTTTTTTTTTTCTTTCAGAATCTGTTGGATATTCTACATAGGTGATCATGTCATCTTTAAATAAAGTCCATTTAACTTCTTTCTTTCCAATCCTGATACTTCTTTTTCTTGTCCTGAGACTCTCTCAAGGCCATCAGCTGGGGCAGTCATGGGACTCAGCTTGTTTGTTTCTCACATCTCAGTGACCTCTGTCCTTTTTTTGCCTGATGCTCAGTGTTTCCAAAACTCTTGTTTCATATACATAGTCCGTTTTTTGGTTGTATGCAGTGGGAGGGTAAATCCAATCCCTGTTACTTGATCTTGACCAGAAGCAGAAGTTTTCCCATTTGGATTTAAGATAAAGGCAAAAGACGAGATTTTACAAATAATCTTCAGACCCTTTGTCAAGCACATAGCCACTAACCAAGGAGCTCTTTGAGCCCATCATGCTTAATTTCTCATGGGAGCAGATCAAATGGGAACAGATATTGTTATTAAGGGGACAAGAGATCTAAATTATTTTCAAGGTCAATAGTGGTAGTAACAACGTGTCTTCACATGTGTAGCCTTTCATGGTTTATAGAATGCTTCTACATTCATGAGCTCAGTGGGGCCTCAGAGCATCATTAGAAAATAATGGGTGTGTGTGTGTCTGTGTGTCTGTGTGAGTGTGTTAGGAGTGTTATTGGTAAGGAAGTGGAAGCTCAGAGAAGTGAAGTGAATTTCCCAAAAACGTATAACTAAGGAGAGGAGACATGAGAGCTGCTACTTGAACCCAGAGCTATCTGACTCCTTGTCTAACTTTGTTTTTTCAAGACTTTTTTTTTTTTTTAAGAGCAATTTTAGGTTCACAGCAAAATTGAGAAGACGATGCAGGGATTTCTCTGCCCTCACACGTGAACAGACTCCCCCACTATCAAAATTCCTTACCAGACTGGTACATTTGTTACAACTGATGCATCTACACTGACAATCATAATCACCCAAAGTCCGTAGTTTGCAGTAGGGCTCACTCTTGAAGTTGTGCATTCTATGGGTTTAGACAAATGTATGATGACCTGTATCCATCATTTCAGCATCATACAGAGTATTTTCACTGCCCTGAAAATCCTCTGTGCTCCATCTGTTCATCCTTCCCCACCCCTCAACCTCTGGCAACCACTGATCTTCTTATTATCTCTGTGCTTTTTCCAGTACTACAAAGAGTTGAATACTGCAGCTTTATAGTAAGTCTTGAGGTCACATAGGGTCAGTTCTCCAACTTTGTTGTTCTCTTTCCCTATTGTGTTGGTTAGTCTGGGTCTTTTCCCTCTCTGTATAAACTTACCAGAATGCTATATAGTTGGAATTATAGTATGTAGCCTTTACAGATTAGCTTTCTTCACTTAGTAGTATAGATTTAATGTTCTTCCATGTCTTTTAATGGTTTCATAGCTTATTTCTTTTCAGTGCTAAATTGTCCATTGTCTAGATGTACCAGTTTATTTATCCATTCATTACTGAAGGACATCTTGGTTGCTCCAAAGATTTGCTAATTATGAATAAGCTGCCGTAAACATCTGGGTGCAGGTTTTTGTGTGGACATGGTTTTCATCTCCTCTGGGTAAACACGAAGCAGTGTAACTGCTGGGTTATATGGTAAGAGTATATTTAGTTTGTTAAAAAACTGCCTAACTGTCTTCCAAAATCGCTGTACAATTTTGCATTCTTGTCAACAGCGAATGACAGTTCCTGTTGTTCCACATCCTCCGCAGCATTTGGTGTTATCAGTGTGCTGTATTTGGCCATTCTAATAGGTGTGTGGTGGTATCTCATTGTTGCTTTAATTTGCATTTTTCTGATGACATATGATGTGGAGCATCTTTCCATATGTTCATTTGCCATCTGCGTATCTTCTTTGGTGAGGTGTCTGGAAGGTCTTTGATCCATTTTTAAGTGGGTTTTGTTTTCTTATTGTCAAGTTTTAAGAGTTATTTGTATATTTTGGGTATTGGTCCTTTATCAGGTATGTCTTTTACAAATATTTTCTCTCAGTCTATGGCTTATGTTTCCATTCTCTTGACAGTGTCTTTTGCAGAACAGAAGTTTTTAATTTAATGAAGTTCAGCTTATCAATTATTTCTTTCAGGGACTGTACCTTCAGTGTTGTACCTAAAAAGTCACTACCATACCCCAAACCATCTAGATATTGTCCTATGTTATTTTCCAGGACTTTTATAGTTTTGCATTTTACATTTAGGTCCGTGATCCATTTTGAGTTAATTTTTCTGCAGAGTATAAGGTCTGTGTCTACATTCATTTTTAAACATATGTATGTCTAGTTGTTTCAGCACCATTTGTTGAAAAGATTACCTTTTCTCCATTATACTGCCTCTGCTCCTTTGTCAAATATCAGTTGACTAAATTTATGTGGGTCTGCTTCTGGGTTCTCTATTCTGTGCCATTGATCTATTTCTTTATTTTGCCAATACTACACTGTCATAATTACTGTAACTTTCTTGTAAGTCTTGAGGTCAGGTAGTGTCAGTCCTCCAACTTTTTTGTTTTTCTTCAATATTAGGTTGGCTATTCTAGGTCTTTATTTTTTCCTTCTCCGTATAAATTGTAGAGTCAGTTTGCTGATATTCACAAAATAACTTGAAAGGATTTGGTATAGGATTGCAATGAATGTATAGACCAAGTTGGAAAGAACTGACATCTTTACAAGATTGAGTCTTCCTATCTATGAACATAGGATATCTCTTCATTTGTTTATTTCCTCTTTGACTTTATTATTAAAGTTTTGTAGTTTTCCTCAGAGAGATTTAGTACATATTTTACTTGATTTGTATCTAAGTATTTTATTTTGGGGGGTGCTAATGTAAATGGTGTTGTGCTATTGATTTCAAATTCCACTTGTTCATCGTTGGTATATTGGAAAGTAGATTGACTTTTGTATATTAACGTTGTATTCTGCAACTTTGCTATAAGTGATTATTAGCTCCAGGAGTTTTGGGGGGGTTTGGGTCAATTCTTTTATATTTTCTACATAGAAGATTATGTTGTCTGTGGACAAA
This sequence comes from Cynocephalus volans, assembly GCF_027409185.1. Lineage (NCBI taxonomy): Eukaryota > Metazoa > Chordata > Mammalia > Dermoptera > Cynocephalidae > Cynocephalus > Cynocephalus volans. The sequence goes on along the minus strand of NC_084467.1, from coordinate 47,466,268 downwards.
AACAGTTTTATTCTTCCTTCCCAATCTGTCTACATTTTATTTCCTTTTCTTGCCTTACTGCATTAGTTAGGGCTTCTCATTATAATGTTGAAAAGGAGTAGTGAGGGAACATCCTTGTCTTGTTCCTGATCTTAATGGGAAAGCTTCTAGTTTCTCACTATTAATTATGATGTTAGCTGTAGATTTTTGTAGATATTTTTTATCAAGTTGAGGAGGTTTCTTCTATTCCTAGTTTACTGAGTGTTTTTGTTGTAAATGGGTTTTGGGTTTTGTCAAATGCATTTTTTTTGTATCTGTTGATTTGATCATGTGATTTTTCTTTTATCCTGTTGTTGTAATGGATTATATTAATTGATTTTTGAATGTTGAACCAGCTTTTCAATCCTGGGATAAATCACACTTGTCATGGTATACAATTCTTTTTATACATTGTTGAATTCCATTTGCTAATATTTTGTTGAGGATTTTTGCATGTACATTCCTGAAAGATATTGGCCTGTAGTTTTTTTTTTTTTTTTTTTTTTTCTTTTGATGTCTTTGTCTGGTTTGGTATATTTGGTATGGAGAATTTCAAACATATACTAAAGTAACCAGAATTGTATAATGAATCACCATGTACTCATCACCCAGCTTCAGAAGTTATCAACACATAGACAATCTTGCTTCATCTATTTACTCCCACTTAATATTAATAAATCTTAGCTATAATATAATTTTACAGGTAAATATTTCAACAAGTTCTTTAAAAGCTAAGCAGTATTTTAAAAATAGGTAATCATCATTCCAGCTCAAACCTCAAATTAACAATAATCCTTTAATACTGTCACTTATCCAGTCAATTTAGAAATTACCAGTAGTCTCATATTGCCATATTTTAAAAAATAGTTTATTTGAATCAGGATCCAAATAAGTTCCACGCATTGTAATTAGTCTCTCTTAATATGTTTGTTTCTCTCCATCTCTTTTTCCCCCTTGTAATTTATTTATTGAAAAAAGTAGGTGTTTTTAAATAGCGTTTCGAAGCCTGTATTTTGCTGATGTTATCTCTGTGGTACAATTTAACATGTTCCTCTGTCTTCTATAGTTCTTGAAAATTGATAGTTGTAGCTAGAAGCTTGATCAGATTCGGGTTTAATTTTTTTTTTTTTTTTGCAAGACAACTTCATCGGTGGTATTGTGTTTCTCCTTAGAAGGCACGTAATCTCCAGTTGTCTTGGTTTTTGTGATTTTTAGCAACCACTGATGCTTTAGCCTAGATCCATTAATTCATTATGAATTGCAAAATGATGGTATTCTAATTCTATCACCTGTCTGGGACTCTTTCCTTTATATTTTCTTGCACTCTGCTTCACTCAAAGAGAATCAAAATCTAGAGCTTAGTAATTCAGAGCATCTTGAAATTAGTTAAGTATTGTGAATTCAAATATTGAAATAAAAATGGGACTCTTTTTCATCTGTATGATATAACACTGCACTATTTACAAAGCATCTTTAACAATACTAGCTTATCTGCTTTTAAATAACCCTGAAAGCAGGACAGATGTGTGTTAGATTGGTACAAAAATGGCCCCCCAGTGAATGTTGCCTCCCTGTTGTGACTGTATCCTTTCTTATAGGTTAACTTTGCCTTCCTCCCATCAAAGGGTGGAATCTGTTTCCCCCACCCTTGATTCTGGGCTGACTGTGTAACTTGTTTTGACCAGTAGAATATGGAGGAAGTGATATTGTGTGTAGCTATGCCTTACATGGCCATGTAGTCTCTGCTTTCACTCTCTTGGAACACCATTGCCATGTGAAGAGGCCTGTTCTAGCTGGAGTATGACAGACCCCATGCAAACTCAGAGGCACAGAGTCCTAGCCTTGTGAGTTGAGCCTCGGTCTCAGTTGATCCGCCAGTTGAATGCTGATCCATGAATGACCCAAGCAAGATCCGCAGAACTGCCCGACTGACTCAGAATAGTGAGAAATAAACTGTTGATGTTTTAAGTCACTATAATTTGGGGTGATTTGGTGTGCAGCAAAGACTAATGAATTGAGGGAGGTTATCCACATGTTATAGATGAGAAAACTAGGACCCAGATAGGGAAGACATCCAAACTAGAAGGCTATAGAAATAGACTAGAATTTAGGAACTCTGACTCCTCGTCTGGTGTTCTTGCCTTCTATATGGTTCTCTTTCCCAAATTTATGGGACATATTAACCTAAAGTAGCCTCTGAGGCTTCCTGACATCTCAAGAAACACTATGAACTGAGCTGCGTTTAATAACTCAGCTATTAGCTGGGGCTCTAGAAACTCCCTTAAGGGAAACAGAAACTGAAAAGCTTTAGTAAAAGTTTCAACCTTGGCTATTTTTTTAAATCCCTGTTGTCACTTGGTCTTTGGGAAAAGGAACTTAACATTCTCAAACTGGGGGAGAATATGAAGAAAAAACTTGCAATATGCATAGGGTTAAGGGCTTAAAAAAATAACCAAGCATAACAACTGCTTTCTGTGTAAGTCAAGTAAGTGTTGACTGATTCTATCAATTTGTAAGTCCAAAGAACTTCCAGATGGTTCTAATAATAGTAAAAGTATTTTACATTTGATTAGTGCCTTTCAGTTTACAAAGCAGTTTCACATCTGTGTCCTCATTCCAACCTCACAATGGAGCCTGTCAGGAAGGCAGGCCAGGGGTCATTAGTTCCATTTTCTAGATGAGGAAACTGAGTCCAAGGAAGGTGCAGAGACTTGCACAAAACCAACAGCTAAGCAAATAGAAGCACCAAGATTAAACCAAATCTTCTGATTTCATGCTCAATATTTTTTCCACCCACTGTCTTTATTCTTGCCCACAGAGTTTCCTGAAGAACATCCTCTATGCATTTCCATTTTAATAACAGCAATGAAAGGAGCAGCTACCATGTGGCAAGATGGATCGTAGGGACACAGAGAGGAGGAGCTTGAGGTCTGGCAGAGCCGTGGATATGGAGATAAAACCCTATCATAGAGATAATGATCACTAACATTGATCGAGTGCTATGTATCTAATCCTGTCCTGGAAGTCTTATACATCTTATTTAATTCTCAAAACAATCCTATAAGGTCTGTGCTGCTGATATCCTCAGTTTATAGATGAGGCAACTAAAGCACAAAGAAGTTTTAAGCAACTCCTTAAAGAAACACAGCTTGTATGTGGTAGTGCTTGGATAGTAAGTTCTATCGTCGAGGCCTGTGGAAGGTGAAGAGGAACACAAAGGAAAAAGATTCCTAGTCTTCCAGGAATAATCTGGGAAGGCTTCACTGAAGACAATTTGCATGAGCTAGAACATGGAAGATCTTGAGTTCGTCAGGAGACATGGGCAGTGTGATGGTACGTGGCGTGTTGGAGAATGGCACAGTTGTGGAACCATGAATAGTTCAATACGGTGAAGCTTCATAGGAAAGTATCACCATAAAGAGAGATCCATAAACACACAGCTGCAAGGATAGTCGCAACTCAGGTGTTTGCATAGCAACCGGTGGCTTCGGTGTTTTTCAGTCCCTTTCACATCAGCACAGCAGAACACTCAGCCAAGGAGAGCAAGACTATTGTGTTTGTCTCATTCAAGTTCAGCTGTGTTTCTTAGGCTGGGTCTGTACCCTCTGGGCAACTCTCATTTGTGATGTTTACTTCACAGTTTCATGCTAGTCCACAGCCACTTCTCAGTATCAGGGCTAATTATCATTATGTTTGAGAATTTTAATTAGCATAATTACCACCAACATACATTTTGACTAATAGTCATTAACAGTAATTTCCAAGTTTCAGTATTATAAAGAGATTTAATTATTAATTAATATAACAATTAAAAATAACTTATATTTATATGAGACTTAATAGTTTGCAAAGTGGTTTCAAATATAAAATCCCATTTGATCCACCCCGAAACTCCAGTGAGTAGGCAAAGTGTGGGTTATTATCCCCATTTTATAGACAAGGAGGCTTAGGTGAGAGAGGTGCTGGGACTCCCCCAGTTTTCTGCCTCCCATTCTGGTTCTATTTCTTCCTTCATCTCTCCATCTGTGACTGCTCAGTTTCATCCCAGGGTGCAGACTTCCTGTCTCCACTGCATGTCTCATTCATTGTTCTAGCTATAGGAAGGTAGCACCGGATTAAAGAAAGAGCACAGGCTACAGATCCAAGTTGGGTTTCAATTCTGCTCTGCTGTGTACAAGCTGGGTGGCTTTGAGCAAATCACTTAACCCCTCTGAGTCACAGTTTTTGCTCCATAAAAAGAAGATGATGTTACCTACTTTGCACAATTGTAGGGAATGTAGATGTTTAAAGTAATGCAGTACTCAATAAATGGCAGCCACGATTATTATATCTCTTTTGGATCCTAACTACTATTGCCTGTGTGGGGTATCTCCTGTGCAACTAACTTGCCTCAACTTAATGGTCACAAATGAAATGGGAGAGCCTTGGTGATATTAAGCAAGAAAACAGACCATTTTCTGGGCTAAGGGCAACCATGGCGACCGGCCCTAATTTTCTCAATTCCTTGCCCCCTTTATGTGGACGTTTTGTGTCTGACAGGCTTTCCTGGGCTGGGAAAAAAGCTAAGACCATGAGGATCCTTATGACTGAGACAGCTTTGGTGTGTAATTGAGCCTTGTATTGACATCTAAATGTATGATTCAGGCATTTTGCATATCTTATTTAATCCACAAAAAGAAACCATGTGAAAAAGGTATTGTTGTTCCCATTTTACATATGGAGAAACAGGCTAAGTGATTTTCCCAACACTATAAAAAAGCTAATAAGTAGTACTGCTGGAGTTTGAACACAGGTATCTCTGACTGACAAAGGTTGTGCTCTTCTTAACACACCACATGATAAAACTTTCTGCCTAACCCTCTCTCCTTAGGTCAAGGCTTCCTCTGCTAGAAGAGACTGAATCCCTGGAGAATCTAGAGTGCTGGCAGATGACCTCTTATCTCCCTGCTGTAGCCTGCCCTGTGAAACTTGGTTCCACCCACCTCTCCCATGGACTTTTCCCCTTCTGAGCTTTTCCAGATGCCTGTGAAGTGGGCTGAGTGGAGATACTTGTTTGATGGCATCTGGTCTGCAGGAAAACACAGCTCGATCTTGTCCATCACCTGATAGACTCTTCTGAACTAGTTGAAGACACCGATGACAGTGGATTTTGACCCTTTGGTCTTCCTTTTATCTTTGCTAAAATAGATGAAGCCAGTAACCTAACCAGATAACCTAGTATTCCCACCAGATTTCTCAGGATTACTTATTTGAGGTCAGTGATCCTGAGCCTCCTTCACTGACAAGTGCACCACTACTAACCATTAGGGTGATCATTTACTGAGTGCCTGCTGAATGCTAAACAAGGTGCTGGTTGCTTCACATAACTACACTCTAATCCTTTCATCATTTAGCTATGAGTATTGCAATTTAACATTTAAAAAACAGGGGCCCAGAGAAGTTCAGCAGTATCTCTAGGTCACACAGCACAGCACATCACTAGTCCTGTAAAAACCATTAGTTTCCTTTTCACACACCTTCTTCTCTATCTCTTCCTGATTCTTTTCCCCAAATGTATCTCTGAGGATCTGTCCTTGGCCTTGTCTTTCTCTCTCTTGACCATTTCCCCTACATTATACTTTCCTCTGGCTTCTGCTCTCATCTCTGTATGAATGACTTATAAAAAGCAGTTCCAATATCGGTCCCTTTTCCTTGCCCAAGAAAGGCCATTTAGAAGTCTCATCAGCACCCCAAACTGCCATTTGTCTTCTCCTTTAAACTTGCTCATTCTCCTTCTGTTGACACAGCACTTCTACTTTCTGGGCATTCAGGTTCAAAATCTTGGTATTCTCTCAGGCAGATTCTCCTTTCACTTACCTATCCTGGTAGTTGGTCACCAAGTCTGGCCTGTCTCCTCCAATCTCTTGATTGTGAGTCCTGGTCGGGCCCTCATTATTTCATATCTGGCCAGTGCGACAGCTTTATTTACATTTCTCTGTTGTCTTTCTTCTTTTTCATCTCTTTCTTATACCCTGTGGCAAGATTTTGCCTCTGAAGCACCTCTTTGACCCAGGAAACTTGAGTGAACCAACCCCCTCCATGATCTGGCTCAACCTGCTTTTCCAACCTAATTCCTTGTGATTCCCCAGCATGTACCATTTTTGCCAATAAATTGAGAATCTCACTTTTTCAGAGAATTACTCAATTCTATTCCCCACGCACACACAGAGGAGAAAAGACACAGATTTGCTTTTATGATATGGAAACCTCATAAAGGAGGTGATATTTGAGCCAAATCTTGGGGGATGGGTAGCAGTTAGCCAGCTGTCAAAGAAAGGGACAGGTACTAAAAGCAGAGGGAAGGACAATGTCAAAAACAACGGTAGTGTAGAAAGAGCACGGCCCATCCCAGGAACCACCAGGCTCTCAGAATGTCCACGTGGCAGAGCGGAAAGAGTTTGGGGGTCAGGTAGACCTGGGTTTGCATCTGAGCTCTGTCATCTTTGTGATCAGCTGTGTGATTCTGGGCAGGTTTGTTAACACTCTGAGTCTCAGTAGAATAAAAATGTAAAATATCTCATCGTAGGTTTCTGAGAATTTGTAAAAAAGTGTGGTACAGAGTCAGGTCTGCAGTACACCCTCCACGAAAGATGGCGATGTTAGTCTTATCGTTATGATGTAGAGGAGGATGAGCAGGGTGGTGGGGTGGGTGGGGGGGCAATGGGATGATGCTAGAAGGATATGCAGAAGTCGAATTATGGAGAGCACCAGCAGGTGATGCGGACTTTGTTATCGACTGAATAGGGAGCCACAGAAAGTTTGTAAACATGTGGCTGGCATGGTCAGATCTGTGCTTTAAGATCATCCTGGTACCAGTGTGGAAGTGAAGGACTGGTTAGGAGGCTGTTTAAACAGTGTCGGGGCAGGGGTGTGAGGCCCATGCTGAGGCTGTGATGCATTGCTGGAGAAGAGGACACAGGCTGCAGACACTCCAGGCAAGTCCACCACCCAGCTACTGCCTGATTGCATGTGTGGGTTGAAAAGGATAATGCTACAGTTCCTAGTTTGGTCAAATTTGTAGCTGATGGGCCATAAACAAAAATTGGCTGACTGAGTCTTCCCATAAAAGTCTTGCAGTTATTTCCTAAGGATGGAGATGGTTCCACCAATCCTTAATTCCTTTAAGAAGTGCTATCTGAGACATTGCAGCAGGGCAAGACTTGTAGGCCAAGTGAAAGAAAAATTTCATTTTCTTTGTTAATCAGTGCTTCACAGCATGAGAAAGTTCAGCAGAAACCAATTATAATTCAATATCACTGAACTGGGTGAAATGAAAAAATAAGCAGAAACCAGGTGGTGTCAGTGCAGAATGAATCCAGAGGAATAATATTTATGTCTATTTTTTAAAAAACCAAGAAGAGCTCAACATTTGGATCCAGGATAAATTAACTTTATTCCTGTTTCCTTAGTTAGATTCTGTCAATCTGGAGTTCTAAAAAAATATGTATAGCCTAAAACATTTGAGTCTACCTACCTATCGGCTCTTCACGAACATATTCTTATTTCGAAGGACAGATTTTGCTTTAAATATGGAAAGATTTAAAATCGTGGCACACTAAGACTATAAGAAATGAAATAATAATAGCTCACCTTTGTTTTGCATAGCGTTTTTTCCTAAGCACTTTCACTTGTAGTCTCAAACTCATGACCATAAAAGTAGACAAGGCAAGAATTATTGTGCTCATTTTGCACACACTGAAACTGAGGCACAGAGGATTAGGGGCCTTGTTCAAGTCTACACAGCTTGACAGTGGCAGAGGTGGATCCCAGGATGTCTGGGTTATAATCACCATTGCTTTGTTTCCCATTAAGACAAAGAAATAAGGCACCAGTCACAGGCAATAGAGGGTAGTTAAGTATGGGAATAAAGTATGTTGTTTTGGAATCTGAGTCCAGGATTTGAATCTGCTTCTACTATTTATGAGCTGTGGGACCTTGGCTAAGTTTACAGGCCTTTCTGAATCTCAGTTTCCTTACCTCTGAACTGGAAATGATCACTACCTCTCATGCTTGCTATGAAAATCAAATGAGGTAATGATAGAACTTTGGAGTGGCTGTTTGATTCACAAAGTTTTGGAGATTGAATGGCAAATCAATCGCCTCCATTGAATGGCAGGGATGGGTGAGTCCCAGTAGCCATGTCTGTCTCTATTCACAGCTGATTGATTGGTGGGCGAACACTTGACCCAGGCTGGGCCAGTGAAAGAGCTCTCCTTGGATGTAAAATCTGAAACACAGAGTGGGTCCCTCCGCAGTGATGAAGGCTGTGAGGTGTGAGGCTTCAGAACAGTAGGCAGCCAAGCTCCCATGCATGGAGGAAGGAAGAGCAAAGCCCAGGGGCAGAGTTAGACAAGAAGGATGAGTGAGGTGAGGGTCTGAGCAGATCCTGTTGTTCCGAAGCATCAGGTGAATTTCTGCCCCCTTACACCTGAGTGCTTAAGATTTACACAATTATTTTGGTCATTTCTGACACATCTACCATAAGCTACCCCTTGTACTTAACCTAATTGAAGTTAGACTCTTGTTATCAGTAGATAAGAGTCCAATAATGTAATTATTGCTTGCCAATCTTGATTACCCACTTGGGTAGTATTCTGGTGGGACTAGAAAACCCCTGGAAATAGGCACAAGGTGATTCTCAAAGCCAGCCAGGAAGAACAGAGTTTGAATGCTACTTACTAGATGTGTGACCTCAGACAAATTCTTTCACCTTCTGGTACCTCAATTTCTTCATCTGTAGAATGGAATCTACCTGAAAATATCTGACACGCAGCAGATATTCAATAAACATTAGCTCCTTTTTCCTCTCCTTTTCCCTTTCCCAGTTCTCTCCGTTTTCACGATACAGGCATCTGCTTTGTTAATATCTCCATCTGAACAAATCTCCCAGGTGACCCACGTGTGGATTCACCACCAGAATACTACTCCTCGATAGCAGTTTTATTCACCACCAGTTCTACTCTCTTTAACATCCCCACCTCATCTTGGTCCTTCCTTTTCCCCTAGGTCCACGTAACACGGTGTACAAGTGCCTGCAGTTCCCCAAACTATCACGTTCTCTCTTATCTCTGCATCTCTGCATGTTCTTCTGTGTGCACCAAACAATCCTGCATCTGTTGAATTGTTATGCATCCTTCAGTTGAGCTTAAATATCACCTATTCCAGAAAGTGTTCTCTGACCACCCTCCACCCCCAGGATAGGTAAGCTGCCTTTCTCTGTTTCCATAGCACAGTTTCCACATGTTTCTGTACCCCCGAATCACACTCTATCATGAGTTCCCTGCCTGCTTTACTTCTCTCTTTCCCTCCTATTTCTCCCAGTTTCTCCCAGCTTATCTCCCCCGCCCTATTACCTGAGTCTTACCTACTTAACACTTGCCTACTTATCCCTTCCTCAGCAACACCTCTGTGACTTCGATGGCAACTTCAGCTCCCCTCTCCAACCTATTTTACCCACTAATGGCTCATGTCCTGCTTCTTCATAGCACTTGTTACAGTGTGAGAGTATTGCAGGAAGATCCCACTCTGCTTTTTGCTCGCCCGTTTAGCATCAGCCCCTCGCGCATAGAGGGCATTTGAATGTATTTATTGGCTGACAAACCCATAAGGCAAAGGAATGTCTGAGTTCTCTGGAGCTAGCACAGGGCCTCGGACACAGAAGGAGCTTGCCATTGCCCATGCTGCCTGCCAAGACATGGGCATTTTTTAAAAATGGCAAAATTGGGCAAAATTGTGGCAAAAATTATAACTATTTCAACTGACAATTAATGTGGAAAGAGTGGAAGTTTGAAGATCAAAGTTTTCTGGGTAGGAATCCTGGTTTGGCCACTTACTTTCTGTGTGAGCTTAGTCAAGCACCAGAACCTCTTGGACACTGAGTTTCTTCTCTGTACAATGGCAAAGAAAGATTGTAGTGAGGATGTGACATGCTGTGTATAAAGTGCTGCCTGTGTCGCAAGCACTCAACTATGGCTGGTATAAGCTGGATAGCTGCTACCCAAAAGAGGCCAGTTTGGCCTTGACATCTGGATTACTTTCTTCATTTTTCACTCTGCTTGCCATGGACTGTTCTGGCCTCCTAATAGGAAGGCAGTTTTTCTACTGATTTCAACCACGGATTTTCCTTAAAAGACTGTTTGCTGAACTGGAACTTTGGCTCTAGGCACCAAGGGTCAGCAGGTCCCTGAGACAGGATGAGCTTACTTTCCCTGGATTTGGGTTTCAGGACATACCTCTGGATTTCAAGCCATTCATCAAGGTCTCAGTCCCTCCCCTACAGGAGAGTTACTGTTGCTTATTGGACCTATTTTCAGCACCAGCACAGGGATATGAAGACCACAAGGGGTGGACTTATGCAAATCCAGTAGCTGAGCATGCTCAGAGAAAGGAATTGATACAGGCTAATACAACCCCAGTGACAGAGCATGCTCAGAGGAAGGGAGTTTATCCTTTGAATGACCTTCCACTGGAGGTGCCAAAGAGCACAGAATAGTCTTAAATATGTTTGGTGCATGAGGTAGAATTTGACCAAATGAACACGCCCTAAAAAGAGACCAACTGAACATGTGCAAGACTGTGGTACATAACTGGGAACCACCCTCTCGACTGAATATTCATTAGACAGCATGAATATATATTAGATAGTGAATTATAAAAGTAAAATCCTGGTAGGAGGTGGAATTGTTGCTCACTTTCCTGGGGTCAACCCGCACTTTGCTGGTAGAGGTATGAATGCTTTCTTTCTGTGTTAAACTTACTTTCAGCAAGCGGCTGCTCACTCTCTTGAGCCAGCCTGCACTCTGTACTAAACTTTAAGTGTGTATTTCTTACTTTTGTATTAAACTTGATATGGGCCCCGCTCAGTCTCTGGAGCTAGGCCACACTTTCTCTGTGAAATCTGTATCTCTTATTCATTATGTTAAACCTGTTCTCACTTTCTACTGTGACTCTGCTCTTGAATTCTTTCCTATGGCGGAGTCATGAACCTGTTAAGAGGATGGGGTACGTTGAGGCCAGCCATTGGGACTTCCCAGACCCTCTCCTCTGGAATCATCCCCATGGAAGGAAGCTAAGATGGAAATTATTTATACTCTGAGTGTCTGGAATGAAGGGGGATCCAAATGATTAGAGCCTCCAGAAATCCATGGGCTGTAAAAGTGAGTTGTAAAAAAGAGAATAGTTTATTATAGATTTTACTATTTCATGTTTCATGGAGGATGTAAGAGGGCTGGATTCAGGCCACCAACTGTGTGTGGGTTTTTATTATTGGGTAAGTCTCACATTGTCCCACTCTGGCCAGGGCCAAGTTCTTAGGATTCAGGAATGATGCCGAGGTTTCCTTATCTCTAAACAAGGCTATGGGAGATCACTAAGACTTGATAGGTACCAGATGGAGACAGCATACATTGTACCTCTGTGCCTTTGCCTGTGCTGTTATTTTTTTCTGCCCAGAACACTGTCCCCAACTTCCCCATATGCCAGACTCTTGCACTTAGTTACGGGAGACAGCATACCAATCATCAGTCAAGAGCATGGCCTTAGCAAGCAAACTGATTTGAGTTTGAATCCTGGCCTTGCTGTCTCCTAGCTGTGTGGGAAAGTGACTAACCTCTTTAAGCCTGTTTCTCTGTCTAAAAAAAAGTAGCTAATATGGTGCTTATCTAAGAACATTGTGAAGATTAAATGAGACAATGCAGAGAAAGCATTTAGCACATTGTAAAGCTAAATAAATGATAGCAACTTTTACTCATTTTTGATTTTCAGCTCAAGCTCTATCTCTTCTTGGTAACTTCTGGCCTCAGACATTTCCCTTTAATATTCCCACTGCTTCTTGTGCAGCTCTCCGTCTGAACACTTACCACACTCTATTGCGACGGTCACAATTTATGCAAGTCTTACTCATCAGGAGCTTAGGACATATTTTGATACCAACCATCTCATTCTATGACTTTGGCCAGTTTTCTCCTTCCATAACCCCTTTCTTAGAACCTACTTCCCGATTTATAAAATTAAGCTATTGGGCTATTCTCTATGGTCTCTTACAATTTCAAGCCTTCTAAAAACTTGAACCAAATTATGATGGGATGCCAACGACCCCCTTTCCAAAATCACAAAACTATCGTTCCTTCTGGAACTTTTATTATTTATACACCACTGAGCCTAGATCAGCCATTTTTCAAAACAGGGGCACAAAGTGAATTCTCCATCAGGGAAACAAACGACCGATTGAAAGAGATTTCACGCCTGAATGCTCTCATTCTGCTTTCACCAGGACATCATGGCCGCTACCTTTCTGTACATTATCAGGGGAACTGGGGTTTGTCACTTGCACCAGACCCTGGCCTCTCCCAGAGAACCTCCAGAGAAGGCCTCAGCGGTTGCCGTAGAAACGTCTTCCTTCCTGGATGCAGACCCGAGAAGGCTCAGGCAGCTGCGATCCTAGAGGGGCCTTGTTTAAACAGGAAAGAGCAGACAGTTTAACGGGCAGCTTTGCAGCTCGGATTCTTACACAGTTTACGGTAGTTGGAGTAATAAAATTCATAATGAATGTTTCTTTATTTTACAGCGAACATTTTATGTTTGTTTTCTACTTTTTTTTGTTTTATTTTGTTTTGTTTTTCCTGAGCACGATCCAACTGATCATAAGCAGGGATGGTTTTTATTTTCTTTCATTTTTTCATTACTAGGGAAATAACATCGAGAAAAATTGTGCATTATGTACATTTATCTCAATGATTCTTCATGATAGTTCTGTGACATATGTAATTATTATGTTGGGAAAACTGAGAGTGAAAAGCTTAAGTTACCAGCCCAGGGACACATGGCTGTTCGTAAGAAGTGGAACTTCCAAATGGATAACCACAAAAAAGCCATTTTTGCTTCAATCATAAATTATGAATTAAATGTGGAATTTTCCATAGGTGAAGAGCATTTGCAATTTGATTCACAAAGAAGTGTAACATCTAGCTTGCAGGTATATTAATGAGTTACTAGTTCAAGGAAACAGTCAAAGAAGCCAATTATTAAGCTTTCTTTTGGAGAATTTTGTCCTTGGTTATCTTTGGAGACTTGTGACCTCACAGTTTGTCAAGAAGCACGTATTGAATGATTGAAACCAAGGTAAGATCTAGAATAGTCACTGATCACTGTTGTATGAGTAAGTCTGGTGCTTTACCCATGCTATTTTTTAAGTTAGTAATAACCCTATGAGGTAGATACTACCATGTCCATTTTATTGATACAGTGAAATGAGCCTCAGAAAGGTGAAATAAGTTTTTCAAAGTCAAAGTCAATTTTCTCCAATATCAAATGTCAGTGTTTTCCTGGTAATTCATACGATGTCTCCCCAAAGGAAATACTTATGAGAAAAGGGGTGGTCTATCATCTAAAGGGAGGTGGCATTTCTTTATGTCTCAGAGGCAAGTCATCTATTAAGGAATTGAGCCAGAGCTGTAAGAAGTGTTTCTGCTGTTCTGAAAAGGAACTGGCACTGTGCAGTATCCAGTGGGCACTCTGGATGGAGACTGAGTTTTCTCTCACATTCATGGAACAGGAAAACAGCAACCATCTGAAAGGCAGCAATTACCCTGGAGAGGTCCCAGGAAAGAGCAGGCAGCTGTGGGCAGTTATGAACTGTTAGAACTGCCTAGAGCCAGGAGGGCAGGTAATTTTAAAAGCCAGGGGAGAGTTTTACCAGGCCATGGAGAATTTTAGTTAGTGGAGACCTTCTCATACTCAGGACAGTTAACAATTCTCTACTGTACTCATTAAGCCAAGAACAAGAAAATTACTGAGCGTCTGTGTGTGTGTGTGTGTGTGTGTGTGTGTGTGTGTGTGTGCGTGCGCAGAAGGGATCAGTAGAGGTTTAGGGGCAGCATGGTTGGAAGGGACCTGCCGATGTATTCCACGTGTCCAGAACCCATAGTAAATGCTAATCAGTATTTGTCATGAATAAACGAGTGAATGACTTAATGCATAAATGAGGGTAGAAAAGGAAGTGACAGATCACAAGCTTTAGAAGTACCGAAAACCTCCCGCTCTGTGCTCCATTACCACCAAATGAGGCATATTGGCAACTCTCCAAGTTCCCTATTCTGTCCCAAGTCTCCATGCCTCTGTTCAAGCCTTGTCCTCTGTCTAGGGTGTCCTCTCCAATCCTCCTCCCCACACCTTAATCACATGATAGACGCCTCTTTTTCCTTCCAGAATCTATCTCTTCTGAGAGCTTCCTTTACTTCCCTAATTTCCTGCTCTTTTGTACATACGTCCCTGAGAGTAGAGCCAAATTATGTTCACTATTTAATCTTTATATATTTTAATTCACACTAGAGTGTGGACTCCTGGAAGGGAGAGACCAGAACTTTTACATCTTTATCACTTAGTGTATTTTCTTGCACATAGGAGGCGCTCAATGAGTATTTGTAAATGAATGAATGAATCAATGAATGGATGCACTAGGCAAATCTTACTTCATTCTGTGACCTTGGATGAAATGGAAAGGCCCTGTGTTTGCACAGAGAGTACTGGCATGGGACTTGGGGAACCGGGTTCTGGTCTCATATTTGCCAACAGTTTACTGGCTGGCTTTGGGAAAGTCACTTACCATCTTTGAGCCTCACACTACCCATGGGAAATATGAAAGTGTTGGACCAGATGACACTCAGTGCCATAGAGCCAGGGTTCTAGAACTTAAGGTTTTAGCTAGAGTCTAGATGGATTGAAAGCCATGTTCACGTCCAAGTTGTTACTCTTTAGGACACATCACTGAAATTGTGTTTTGTAAAGCATTGGTTCCACAAAATACTATTGGGTCCTCTATGAAAAGAGAATCATAATCAGCACTTGGAAATGGTGAAATAACTTAGAGATGTGACTCTCTCCTGCAAGTGTTCTTAGTTTGCTTAATATGCAAATAGACATTGGGACACCCCAAAACTGACATGCTGTACTTGGTATTGCACTAGTGGTTGTCTTACAGAACATGTGATGTGTAGAACAGGTATTAGGGTAGTTCTGTGTGGATGTGTGAGAAAATCCTTTCACTGCCCACATTCCAGAAACTCTGGGTTTGACTCAGACTGAGTTAGAATTTCTTTCTAAAGAAAGCCATTGGTAATGAAGGAAGTTCGAGTTTCTGGGTGTTATCCGAGGAGATGGGGGTAGAGTTAGGGCTCTGGGATGTTTGGACTGGGTATCTGACTCTGAGCTGTTCTTCTCCGTAGTGATCCAATCAACAGGGGGTTATGGACTTGACATCTTGGTCCTAGAAAACTTCCATTTGCGGGTAGAGTGAGTGGACCATCATGGTGAGGAAGTGGAAAGGGAGGACTAATCATTATTGAGCACCTCCTGCATACTTTACCTCATTTAATTCTCACAACAAATCTAAGAGATGGTGTTCGTTTTCCTACTACCATTTTACAGCTGAGGTGACTGAGGCACAACAGACATCCAAAAACATGCCCAAGGTCACACCAAAATAATAGGCAGCAGGTCTGCAGTCTGAACTTGAGTCCTTTAGGCGCTGAAGCTTGAGCTCTTCTCATACAACGTGGCTCTCTGAGAAGGGCATTCTGTTGTTTCTTTGTTCAGGCCATAATTTTGTTGGCCATTGCTTATCTGTCCTACCCTGTTGTGTATGAGCCTCATTATTTCTCACGTGTAAGACGGGAATAATAGTCTCTCTATATCCTGGAAGTTGTCATGAAAATAAAATGAACACATTTTCTTCCTTTCTCATACTTTTCTTCCCCATTCAGCCTTTTAAACCGAGGTGAACTAAAAAAGTTAAATATGTCATTTGTTTTTATGTAACAGTGTCAATCCTAGGCAAGTTCATGTTTAATGTAATGTATAGTTCCCGTGATTTCCTATGAATATTGGGAGAATATGCACACATTGCTTGTTTTATTAAAATACATAAGTCAAGTGGATGGCAATCAAATGTACAAATCACTGTGCTCTGTCTTTGAGTGGGCTATAAGCACAAGTAACAAACCTTGTCATTTTATTTATGTTATAAATAAAATTTATGAGAAAAAATGTAGCTCAGAGGGACTAATACTCTATGCATTCATTTTTTAGCTGTCCCTACCAGTAAAGCTTGTATATGGGAGAAATTCCTGTCTGTAGTCTTCAGGATGCATATATGCCTTATGATTAGTCCAGGTGAAATAACTCTTTTATTTCCTGAGTACAACTCAGAAATCCAATTGACTTCACACTTTCTTGTTTTGCTTTTTGTGGGGCAAACTTGGTGGCAGGGTTTCACCTGATCCTTGGAGTTAAGGGAATTGTTGGGGTTTTTGAGCATTGCCTTTTAGGGAATATTGAGAAGCTGACTGAAAGAGAAGTGGAAATCCTTTATATACTGTTGGGAGGGCTGTGTGGGTTATTACAATGTCTATCGTTGTTTAGGGTGGAAGATGAGGTAGGTTGGATGTCATGTCCTGACCTGAATCTCATTTCCAACTCCTGCATATTCTTCATGTAGTCACATGAGTGTCACCTCCAGTATGAAGTAGTCCCTGACTAGCTCTCCCCATATCTGTCTCAGCTTTAGGAGGATTTTGTGCCTTAACTGTGGATTCTCTACATAATTCTCTCCACAACCACAGTGTCTCTTTCTCATTGACACATACAAGGGTACTTCAAAAAGTTCGTTGTGAAATAGAATTAAAAGATAATATGAATCATTCGATGAACTTTGTGAAGAACTTTCATAGATCTACCATAGAATGCAAGAGAATTCCTCACGGGCAAGAGCACAGCTGATCTCTCTCTGTTTTCCCAGGGTTTGGCACAGGGCCTAGCATATGGTAATGGTGGAAATAATAACTAACCTTTCCTGAATGTTTAAAGGTACCAGGCACTCTTCTAGGCTCTTAACATGGATTAACATGTTTGATATTCACAACACTTCTATGAGGTAGAGACTAATATCATTTCCATTTTATAAGTGAAGAAACCAAGGCAACATACCATTAAGTGACTCTTCTGAGAGAGCCCAGGGAATGAAGGTCAGAATTCAGACTCAGGCAGTGTGGTTCCAGAGCCATGTTCTTAGTGACTGCATAGTACTGTCACAGGTTGGGTTCTCTAGAGGCAGACATAGAGGTAAGAGTTTGGGATGTGACATGTTCACGAGAGATAAATACCTGTGAGGAAGCTGGATTAGGCAGAGGGAGAAATCAAATTCAGTGGACCTGGTAAAGAGAACTGGAGTGAATGTTGCTCATTAGAGTTGGTCTGGCCTGGAGTCAGATGGCTGGACTTTTATATCCCCACCTCATGTGGTCTCCAGATATGGGTTTCTCTAAGGTAGGGCATGTCCATGGGCAAAGCAGCTCCTTCCTTCCAGCTAATGCAAACCTTAATGTTGCTGGCCTCTGAGGCTATGTGTTCATCTCACCCTTCACAGCTGGTCAACAAATCCCTCCTTGAAAGGAATCTGGACAGCTTCTATCCATGTCAACCAAATACAATAGATTGACTCTCAGGGGAAATATAATAACAGCTTGCTAAATTAACAGAATGTTTACTAATTATAATAACTATAATAATGGCTATAAATTCTCAAGTAGTTACAACATACCATATAAACATGGCTAAAATTTATTGAGCCATTAATCATCATTAGAATACACTGAGATTAATGGTATATTACATGACCCTATTTTACTGACAATGAAATGGAGATCTACTGAAGTTAAACAACTTGTCCAGGGTTATATAATTAGTAGGTGGGAGAGCTGTGATTCTCTCCCAGGCCCTTCTGACACTGGAGTCCAGGCTTTTAACTAGGTTAGTGTATGTATCTCCCCAAATTGATTGTTGTAAGTTTCTCTAGAGCAGAGGCCATGCCTTCTCCAATTTTGTGAACTCTAGAACTTAGTAATGCCTGACTCATAGTATGTACTGATGAATGAATGATCAGTTGGTCTTCCATTTAAAGAAAACAAGTATGTTTATGATAGAAACTAGCAAAATAATTTAAAAATTTAGCAACTTTGATTGAAGCAACTAAGTGTTTAATAAAGCATATTGAAGCCATAAATCGTTATTTATTTAACAAGTCTTGTCAAAGCTAAGAGTTGTTAGTGAAAACAACAGGAAGAATATACACACACACACACACACACACACACACACACACACACACACACAGAGAAAATGTGCAGAAGTGGCTAGCTAGCGTATTGAGTAAATCAGTCAGGGTGAGAGACCACAAGCTGCCATGCAAAGAGCACTGGCTCAGAATTGAAGGTTTTAATTGCATTTCACTAATGTGAGTTTGTCCTTGACAAATCACTTCACTACTGTCATTTCCGAAATGAGGAAATTATAAAAGACGATCCTCAAGTTCCATTTATTACTGATGTGTTAGGATTCTGTAACCTTATATGGAAGTGAGAGCTGACATTCTGTGAAGGAACAGAGAGCAGAACCACAACTGGTGGGTGGTAGATACAAGAGGAAGACTTCAGCTCAACATGATAAATTATATTCAAAAGAACATTCTTGTGAGGAAGCGATTCCTCCTTCAACAGAAATGTTCAAGCAGAGACTGACCATGGTGAGCAGTGATCGGGATTGGCTCTCTGTGTTGAGTCAGAGGCTGGATGAGATGACTACAAAGGTGAATGAAATCTAAAAGCCTGTGAAAATAAAAGGAAAGGATTAAACCCCAGAAATTACAAATGCCAAAGAGAGTAGAGTGATAGATTATAGCCTGGGACATATTAGCTGCTCAATAAATATCTGTTGAATGAATATGCAAAAACATTTAATAATAACTCAATGCTTAAGAGTAGAGTTGAATGTAATTGATATATACGATCCCAAATAGTTTGAAGTTAAAATGAGATTATCAATGTGAAGTTGTTTTGCAAGTTCTAAATGTCATAGTTTGCATTCCCTAGCCTCAGACAAGGACTTAGGTGCAGATAATATGATTGCATTCCCAGTAATTAAAAGAGAATGAAAGAAAATTGCTGAGTACATATAGTGAGTCCTAAATAGATGGTAGCCATGGCAACTATTCCTACTAAAGAATGAGGATTTTCCTGAGGATAAAGGGGCTCTGGGCAGTGGAAAGAGTATTTCAAAAGGACAGACTGAGACAGAGCATGCATATTCTCTGGGAAGGAAAAATGTTTCTATTTGCAGGCTGGCACTAGGGAACTGAGGAAGTCCAGAATGGTAGGTAAGTGCAAGTCCTGAAGCTTCATGAGTCATATCTGACCAGAATGGACAAATTTAAATAGATCGAACTAATGTAAAGCATCCCTAACACTATGTACAGAAAATCACAAAACTGAAGTCAATAAAAGACCAAGAGAGTAACAAGAGGTAAATCCAAATAATAAAAGAGCCCCTGAAGAGCAGAAACTCAGGCATGAAGAATATTCAAGCTTAACAAACTTGTTTTTTAACAAGATGCAGGAAAAGCTACTCTGAAAGAAATTGTGCTTTTATTCTCTCTTTTTATTTTCTTTTTCTTCTCTCTTTCTCTCTCTTTCCATCCGTCTCTCTCTCTCTCTCTCTCTCTCTCTCTCTCTCTCTCAACAACATCAGACACATTTGAAAGGGGCCACAGATTATAGATTTTACTCTACTTACGAGATTTCCTGCTGGTAAATGCACTTGTAGTTTATATAACTGATGTACTTGTAGTTAAAGCTGAAGTTCAGATGCAGGTTGATATTTATATGTAGTGCACACTGAAATGAACAATTTGGAAAGAGTCTTAGGTGATGTGTAGGAAATATTATGCTTCAATCATAACAACAATTAACTACCAATAGCATTTTATTGATAAAAGAAAAAAAAATCTCAATCCGAATGCTGAAATATTGAGTTCCCTAGAGTACCTTGAAGGTACCATGCTGGTGTATGCCTCTTTGCTTTTGCATATTCCTCCCCTTAGAATGAATGCCTGTGCTAGCCACCCTTAGCTGCCCACCAGTTCCAGCCATCCAGAAAACATCTGCATTACATCTCATGTAGTGCATATTCCAACAGCACTTTTTACTTGCCTTATCATTGCCCTGATCCCAGTGCATCTCAGTCTTTAATGTGCATAGGAAGACCCCAGGACCCTGTGAAAATGCAGATTCTGATCCTGTAGGTCTGGGGTGGACCAAGATTCTGCATTTATAACAAGCTCCCAGATGATGATAATGATGATGCTGGTCCTAGGGC
Source organism: Cynocephalus volans (assembly GCF_027409185.1). Taxonomy (NCBI): domain Eukaryota; kingdom Metazoa; phylum Chordata; class Mammalia; order Dermoptera; family Cynocephalidae; genus Cynocephalus; species Cynocephalus volans. The sequence goes on along the minus strand of NC_084467.1, from coordinate 47,446,009 downwards.
CACACTTGGAGTGGTAAGGTCTTAGCTCATCCTGTAGCAATCATCAGTTTATTTGCCTGTTTTGGCTATTAAGACCGAAAGATTTTGGGTTTTTGATTCTCACTACATAATATAAGTCTGGCAGAGAATAACATACTCAGTAAACTTCTGGTGAATGAGTGCATAAGCATTATCTCAGTAATTCATTATGACAACCTAAATTGCCAGTATTACTATTAGGCTTTTTCCTTTTCTAAGGAGGAAATGAAGGCTCAGAGAGGTTCAGTAACCAGTTACAAAGAATGAAAGTAGAATTCCAGGGCAGCTCTGCTAAGTCCAAATCTTGTGTGCTCTTCACTTTACCATTTACTTCCAAAATGCGGATCACAATTCAGGTTAGATCTGAGGAGTGGAGAGGCTTAAAAAATTGATAAAATACAACAATTCTTAATGCCACATTTAAGAGATTGGAATTTTAGCCTTAGAGAACACACACAATATAGAGTTGCAGGAAATCCTTGGTCTTGAGAGATTTGGACCACACTCCAAACTTCGACGTTCTCCCCTATTCTCACAGCTGAACAAATATGACACATATAATTGTCAAGCCCACCACTGATTTTATGAATTAATTCTTGGGATTTATGGTGTTTGGGGCTGTCTTTTCAAAGCACCTTACAATAGTTAATTATTTAAGCTGCCTTATATCCCTCAGAGGAAGGACAGGGATATTATTCTGCCGTGAACTTGGGGGAAGGAAGAGGTCGAGAAAGGTGGAATACCAGTGGTTACCGGAGTCAAGGAAAGGAGAGATCAGGTTGCGCCTGAGTGAACTCGGAGGGTTTTATTATTGAGGAAATCCTGCTGGGGAGATGGGGCAGGGGCTTCTCTCGTGGCTTTTTGAGTCAGAAAATGCAAGCACAAAGGCCATTTTTGGATACCTAACCATAAAAATAATAGCTTTCACTTTTGAATACCTACTATGTAGCAAGTAGTGTGCTATGCCACTTATTTTTTATTTAATTTCGTAAGAGAAATGTGAGTTGGGGGATGATGATAAAAATGGCAGCCACCATGTATTGGGTACCCACGCTGTGCCAGGTGCTTTGTGTGTCTTGCCTTGTTGGAGCCTCACAGCAAACTCATACAGCATGTATTGTTATTCGTACATTACAGAAGGAAATTGAATAACCAAGTCACTGACCTGATACATAATAAAACTGGGATTTGAATCTAAGATTTATCTGCCTTCAGAACCTCGACTCTCAATTTAGTCCTGCTGGCAAATCATTGACTCTCTGTGAGCCTTAATTTCCTCATTCGTAAAATAGGATAATATCTGCAATGAGGATATAGTAGAAAGATCATACACTTTAAGGCAAGAAAGACCTGAGTTAGAATTTTATCTTAATACTTACTAACCAAAATCTTACATGGGTCACTTAGCTTTCTGAACTTGAATTTCCATATCTGTAAAATGGGGATGATAATATCTATCTTACAGGTTACAGTGAAGATTAAAAGGACAAGGTGCCTACTTCAGTGCTTGGCACATAGAGGTGCTCACTCTAAGCTGTTTTTTCCCCTTTTTCCTTTCCCATTCTTGGTTATTTCTCCCCACATTCTGCTTTCCGGACTGTCTCTCAATAAATAACACCATCTTTTCAAATGCTAAGTAAAATCTTAGAGTTTCTTTAAAAAATTTTCTTCCCCATGTTATCCTCATTTAACCAACTGCCAGTCATATTAAATGGTTAATATCAGGCATAGAACTTCTTCATCCAGCATCTTTCTATAGCCCCATTCTGGTCTTAAGTTCCTCCTACTTGTGAGACTGAGTCCCCGTGCCTTATGATTCTAAGAACCCCTATTACTTATTTCCTATGACTTGCCTGAAGCAAGACTGCTGGTAAACACTTATGCCAGGTTCTCAGTGTTTTACTGGGGATATGTCCTCTGTACCTATTCAAATAAAGGAAAAAAATCCACTTGAGATGTATTATCCTAAATGTGTAAGTATCTGTGACCTTCGATGCCCTTGACTTTTCAGGAATTGGATTCAATGTCTCTGGAGACTATCTTTGCCATCAAACAAACATTTGATAATAAATTGCAATCAAGTTCCTCTGCCTCCACTCCCCTTCCCCTGCTCCTTTGAAGTCTGGGTAAATTGTTAACTTTCTCAGAAAAGCTCTCTGAAATCCAGGTGCAGTCAGTCATTCTCAGACAATAGAAAACAGTAAACAGTGAACACCATGAGAGTGAAAAATGGACTCTCATTCTCTTTTTCTTTCTTACCATTGACAAAGTGACTTTTGATTGACAAAGGGGCTTCCAGGGAACCACAGAGAGGAAAATTTTGTTCAACTGTTACTGTTGCATATGACTGGCAACTTCTAAAATTTTTTTTCAGGTTGCCAGGCATATGCAACAGTAACAGGTGTTGGACAAGTCACCAGCCTGCAGTGTCCAATCTCTGGGCCCTGAAGGCCTAGGATGTCTCTCCTTTCAGTGTCTCCACCTGACAGGCTGAGCCTCACCAGGTGGCTCATTGACTCATACATCTGATGGCTGCATAGGAGACTCATTTTTAGAGTGAGGCCTTACAATACAGTGGGCCAGAAGGTTTCAGATGTTCTTATTGCCATTTTCAGGATTTCAGAAGACACATCACCAACAATATGTTTGTTGCCAATCTGAATATAAGGATCTGATGACTGAATACTTCTACTAGCCCAGGCTGGCAAAAAGACTTTAGAATTCTAAATAAATAGTAGCATTTGTTTTCTGGCCTTTATTATTGCTGTCATTGCTATTATTAATAAGGCATTTAGTTTGTGTAGGAAAGACCGGATGGGGCAGATGCTAGAGGCAGAAGGGTGCATTACCATGCATGCAGAGAATTTGTATGTGTGTGAGGCAATAAATAGATTTATACTTGTAATTCTGGAAAAAACTAATTTATTCTTTAATCTATTCATTAAAAAAATATTAATAATTAACAAAGTTCACAAGTGAGCCAATAAAATACTAACAGATAAGTGCCAGGAAAAATAAATAGGAAGCTGAGGTAGTAGGGTAAAGAACTACTTTGGATAGGATGGTTGGTTAAAGAGGCACTTTCTGAAGAGATGACCTTAAGCTGAATTTTGAATAATAAGATCAAGCCATACAAACAGACTGGGAAGAGCATCCAGAGCAGAGGAAATAAAAAAAGGCTCTGAGGCACATCGGAGCTTAGAACATTCAAGGACAATTATCAAATTTCTGATGCTTATCCGATGTTTTAGAGGAGATGTCAAGTAGGCAATTGGATATGCAAATATAGAGCTCAGGGGAGAGGTCTTGGACAACTAAATTTGGTAGTCATCAGTCACAGGTGGTATTACAAATCATGGGGTTGGATGAAATCATTTAAAATCTGTATATGTAGAGAAGAGACAGAGGACTAAAACTGAACCAAAGTAACTACAACATTTAGAGATCAAGCAAAGGAGCAAAGCAATAAGGAGGAAAACTAAAAGGAGTGGCTCAGAAGATGAGAGGAAAACCAAGACTGTGCAGTGTCATGAAAGACCTAGAGAAAAGGGCGTTTTGAGGAAGAGATAGTGGTCAGAAAGGTCAAATCCTACTGAGAATAAAATACGGCAAAGTGTCCACTAGATTTGACAGAAGGGGGGCCATTGACAAACTTGTTGAGGGAAGTTCCATTGAGGTCATAGGGACAGAAAGCTGGTTAGAGTGAAAGGGGAAGAGCGAAGAGAGTATTATATATTTTGCTTTTTTCTTTGTGAACTTTTGCTGTAAAGAAAAATAAAATGTGACAGTAAGTGGAGGGGGGTGTGGAATAAAAAGGTTTTTGAGATGAACGATACTGGAGAATATGTGATGGAAATGGTTAAACAGAGAGGAAGAAATTGATGATACAGAAGAGAAAGAGGACACTCAAAGGACTGGAGTTCATGAGAGGTGAGAAGGAATGGGATCTTGAGAACAGTCGATCCTTGAAAGAAGGAGGGACTATAATAGTCGGGAGGGAAGAGAAGCAACATCCAGAGGAAGGAAGGTTTATGGATTTAGTGGAAGGAAAATGGGAAGCTACCCATAAGTGGCTTCTTTTACCCACTGAAGTCAGACAAGGGCATCAAATGAATGTGAGAAATGTGGAAGGAGACAGAGTGTTTGAGAACAGTAAAGATATGACACGGGTGTCTTGGAGATGTGGGAAGTGAACTCCCCCAATAATGAGCTACAATGTTGATCAGTGTTGAGTGCCCACTAGAGATGTGGGATTGGTAATTACAACATTAAGATGAAAATAAACTCTTAATTGTATAATTTTCCTCTAGGAGTAGGCACAGAGGAGACAACTAGTTGGATTCAGCTAGAGCTGAGATTTTGTCATCTGAATGAAAGAAGAGTGAAGGCATCTGTAAGGAATTATTAAAATGATAGTCCAAGGAAAGCTTGACACATTGGGTCAATGGACTAGAGAGCATTGTATATAGTTAAAGAATTTAAAGAATTGCTGCATGAAGTTGCTAGAGAAAGTGAGCAGGAAGGCTTGGAGGTGATGGTCAGAAAATGAGATGCTGGAAAGTCATATATGACAAGTCCACCACGAATATCACCCTGAAAAGAGAGAGAGAGAAAAAAAAAGCTTTTGGCTTTTCCCTTAAAAACAAGGATGCCCACTCTCACCACTCCTATTTAACACAGTATTGGAAGTACTAGCCAGAGCAATCAGGCAAAAGAAAGAAATGAAGAAGGGCATCTAGATTGGAAAAGACAAAGTCAAACTGTCCCTGTTTGCAGATGACATGATCCTATACACAGAAACACTGAAAGACTCTACCAGAAAACTCTTTGAGCTGTTAAACAATTTTAGTACAGTTACAGGATACAAAATCAACATGAAAAACTCAATAATGTTCTATACCCCAATAACCAACCAGCAGAAAAATAAATCAAGAAAGCAAGCCCTTTCACAATAGTCACCCCCAAAATAAAATACCTAGGAATCAACTTAACCAAGGAGGTGAAAGATCTCTCCAATGTGAACTACAAATCACTGCTGAAAGAAATTAAAGAGGACACAAAAAGATGGAAAGGTATTCTATGCTCTTGGATTGGAAGAACTAACATTGTGAAAATATCCATACTATCCAAAGCAATCTACAGATTCAATGCAACCCCATCAAAATGCCAATGACATTCTTCACAGAAACAGAAAAAAAAAATCCTAATATTCATATGGAACAACAAAAAACCCTGAATAGCCAAAGCAATCCTGAACAAAGAAAATAAAGCTGAAGGCATAACACACCTGACTTCAAATTATACTACAAAGTTATATTATCCAAAACAGTATGGTACTGGCATAAACACAGAGAGTTGGACTAATGGAACAGAATAGAGAACCCAGAAATCAACCCACAACCCACATACTTATAGCCAACTGAACTTTCAAAAAGACACCAAGAACATACATTGGGGAAAAGACTGCCCCTTCAATAAATGGTACTGGGAAAACTGGACATCCATATGTAGAAGAATGAAACTAGATCTGTACCTCTTGCCATATGCCAAAATCAATTCAAAATGAATTAAAATCTTAAATATAAGACCTGAAGCTATAAAACTCCTGAAACAAAGCATAGGGGAAACACTTCAGGATGTAGGACTGGGCAAAGACTTTATGAATAAGACCCCAAAGCACAAGCAACAAAAGAAAACATAAACAAATGGGATTATATCAAACTAAAAAGCTTCTGCACAGAAAAGAAAGAATTAGAGTAGAAAGACAACATACAGAGTGGGAGAAAATATTTGCAAACTATGCATCTGACAAGCGATTAAGATGCAGAATATACAATGAATTCAAACAACTTAACAGTAAAAAGCTAAGTAATCCAATTGAAAAATGTGCAAAGGAGTTGAATAGACATTTTTAAAAGGAAAACACAAATGGCCAATAGACACATGAAAAAATGCTGAACATCACTAATCATCACTGAAATGCAAATCAAAACCACATTGAGATATCATCTCAATCCCGGTTAGTCTGGCCATTATCAAAAGACAGAATAACAAATGCTGGTGAGGATGTGGAGAAGGGAAAATCCTCCTACACTGTTGTTGGGACTATAAATTGGTGCAGCCATTATGGAAAACAGTATGGCGGTTCCTCAAACAACTACAGATAGAACTGCCATATGAATCAGCAATCCCACCCCAGGGTATATACCCAAAGGAATGGAAATCATTGTGTCAAAGGGATACCTGAGCTCCCATGTTTATCACAGCTCTATTTATAGTAGCCAAGAGTTGGAACCAACCAAATGTCCATCAATAGATGACTGGATAAGGAAAATGTGGTATATGAACACAATACTGCTTTGCCATAAAAAAGAATGAAATTCTGCCATTTGCAGCAACATGGAGGAACTAGCGAAAATTATGTTAATTAAACTAAATAAGCCAGGCACAGAAGGAGAAATAAGTACCACATGTCCTCACTCATAAGAGCTGAAAAAAATAAACAATTAAAAAAACAAAGAAAGAAAGATACAACAATCAGAATAATTCATTGAACTTTCAAAAGGAGATAACAGAACTGAGGCCACCAGAGGTGGCAAAGGGGGAAGGGGAGGGGAGGTTAGTGAGAAATTGATAAAGGGCCACAATAATGATTATATTGTGTAATGTTAAATACACTATCTTAATTTGAGCATCACATATTGCACACAAATATTGATATCCAATTCTACCTCACAGATATGTACAATAAATTGTTTCAATAAATAAAATTAATTAAATTTTTTAAAAAAGAAAATAAGATTTAGGAGATGGTGCATTTACCAGTGTTGTCAAGGCTCAGGTTATGACCATGTGAGTAGAGAAGAAGGTTACTGGAAGAGAAGTGGTCGAGAAATTGACAAACTAGGGGATCAAATGGACCATCGAGATGGCTGATGCAGAAATGATAAGAATGATAGATCTGGGGGTAGAAAGTTTGGATTACCTAGGATTCGGGATGAAACCCATGCTTTTTCTCTGCTCCGTGAGATGCAGTGGTGTGTTAGAGTCAGGGGTCCAGGTTTTGAATCCCATCTCTCACTTAAAGTCTGGGACTGGCAATTTCCTACTTTCCTCCGCCCTTTATTCCCTCCCTCTCTTTCTCCTTTCTTCCTTCCTTCCTTTTTGGGATTTTCCCAGATGCCAGGCATCATGCAGGGTGATGGGGATATAACAAAAAAAGGACATAGTATGTGTCTCATAAAGGTTATACTGGGGATAGAGGCAATCCAATAATTAGACAGTTGTATAATTATGAAATATGACAAATGCTATGAAACAAAATATAGATGGCTATTAGATCCTATAGCTAGTGAATCTACCTTTATTAAGGGGAAGAGAGTCAGGGGAGATTTTCCTGAGGAAAGGATATTTGAGAAGAGATCTTGAAAGATGAGTAGGAGTTAAGTCGGATTGTGGGGAGAGGGCCAGTAGAGGTGAGAATTATATTTCAGATGAAAGGATCAGCGTATGCAAAGTCTCTGAGGTTAGAGAGAGCTTGTCCTTTGGAAAAACTGACATAGATCAGTGTGTCTGGAGCTTAGGGAGCAAGGGCAGGAGATGGGGATGAAAAGTTGGGTGTAGGCAAGACTTTGCAAGGTAACTTAGGTTACATTAAGGGTTTGGGTCTTTAACTCAAGAGCAACAGAAAGAATTTGAAGATGTTTGAGTAAAAAGGTAACAATAATATTCGTGTTATTATTATTTTTTTTTTTAAGGAGATCACTCCTGCTGTGTGAAAAACAAATTGGAGGGGGATAGGGATAAACACAGGGAAATTAGTTGTAGCCAATAGAAGTAGTCCAGGTGAGAGACAAATTGGCCCCAGGATAAAAGATGGTGGGTGGAAAGAAGAAGATGAATTTGAGAAATAATTAGAGAGAAAATAGATAGGACTACATGTTGGTGTGAATGAGGGGGTTTGATGGAGAGGGTGGAATCGAGGATCACAGCAAATTAAGGTCCATGGCATCTCTCCAAGCTTTTTAATTTCTTCATCTCAATAATGGAAATAATTGGTGTGAAAGTGCTTTGTAAAATGCTATTTTTTATTATCTGTGGAAATATTCAGGAATAAACTATATACTAATAAGCTAATCCTCAGATGACCTATTTCCCAAAGTAGATGGTAAAATGCTTGAGGATAGAGACTAAATATAAATTATTGTGTGTCTCTAGTTCATATGATATTATACCCTCACAAGGTAATTAGTTCTGCCCTCTGGTGGTCCCTGATTTTCTTACTCTTCCCTGCTTACCTTTATGTTGCAGGGAGGCTGGTCCCTGAAGTCTCTGTTTCCTAGGCTCCTATACCAACCAGCTAGCTTCTAGATCGGTTTCCCTGGTGGACGTACTGGTGAGAGATCGGAAGGTGGGAAGGAGGGAAGCCAGGGTGTTTCTTCTCTCTGAGTCTTGGGGGGTATCTAAGGCTTTATCTCTTCCATGGCCTTTGATGCATGATGATTCCAACTTCATCTGGGTAACTTTAGATCTTGGGCACCTGTCTTTGTCTTCCTAGTTTAGGCGTGGTGGCAACTTCTGGCTGTCGGTAACCTCTGGGGTGTCTCACTCTTTCATCTCCTGTGTATCCAATTACTCTTATTAAATTTTTCTGTTTTAGACAGTTCGAGTAGCTTTTGTTAGATCCTGTCAGGTTAGATACTGACTGATAGACACACACATAGGCCAATAATTAATAACTTTAATAATTAATTTAATAATTAATAGCTTTTATTAATTATCAAATAGCATTATTTTCAACAATGAGATATTTTCATATAAATAAACTTTGAAACTTTAAAACACTTAATAAAAAAGAAAATATCCTGTCAGTATAAACAAATTTCAAAATTACAAACAAACTTAAAATGGTATCTATTGTAATTTAGCAATAACAAGTTTTTTTTTTTTAACATTGTTATTTTAGCGGACTGAGCTTCAGAGCTGAAATAAGTGTTTCACTTAGTGTTCTTTAAATAGTATTTAGCTAGCTTTAATTTGAAGAAAAAACATTCTTCAGTAGAGACAGTGACAGGAATTACCAAAAGCTAAAATAAACAAGTAACATACTTTGGAAAAACATACTTTGCCATTATGTCATAATATTACATGCTATCTTGGCAAATTTATGGATAGTTTTAATTTTTTTGTTTTGCTTGGTAATGGTTTTATACAAAACAGTGATAACATTGGCAATGATTCTATTATGTTGCTCGGAAATTTAGTTGGATTCTTTTCTGTGTTCCTTACAAAAAAGTATTTTTCCAAGATAATATTATTAATTGATTTATTGATGCACTTACTGGTTTATTAAAAAAATTATGGGATGGCTACTATATTTTCTTAAAAACTCAAAACATTTAGATACAAAATAATTCTTTGATGGATCTTTCTTGAAAGTTGTTACAATTATCAATCTATTTTTTTTTTTTTTTTTTTTAAAGATGACCGGTAAGGGGATCTTAACCCTTGACTTGGTGTTGTCAGCACCACGCTCACCCAGTGAGCAACCGGCCATCCCTATATGGGATCCGAACCCGTGGCCTTGGTGTTATCAGCACCACACTCTCCCGAGTGAGCCACGGGCCGGACCCAATTATCAATCTATTTAAAAAATAATTTATTCAGGTGAAATTCACATAGCAAAATTAACCATTCTAAGGTGAATATTCAGTGGCATTTAGTACATTCACAATATTGTACAGCTACTACCTCTATTTAGTACCCAAACATTTCCATCACTCCCAAGTAAAACTCTTACGTACTTTGTCTCACTGCACCTTTCTGCAGCCCCCGGCAATCACCAATCTTTATTCTCTATGGATTTATCTATTCTACATATCACATATAAATGGAATCATATAATATGCAACCTTTTGTGTCTGACTTCTTTCACATAGCACAATGTTTTTGAGATTCATTCATGCTGTGGCATGTATCGGCACTTCTTTCTTTTTATGGCTGAATAATAAGCTGTTTGCATTCATATTCTACAATTCATTTATCCTTCCATCAGTTGGTGGACACTTGGAATGTTTCCTCCTTTCGGTTATTATGAATAGCGCTGCTGTGAACAATATATGTGCACATGTACTTGTTTGTATACTTGTTTTCGGTTCAATCTGAGTACAGACCTCAGAGTGAAATTGTGAGGTCGTATGGCAATTTTATGTTTAACTTTTTGAGGAACTACCAAACTGTTTCCCACGGTGGCTGGACCATTTTACATTCCTAACAGCAATGTTCATGGATTCCAGTTTCTTCACGTCCTGGCCAATACTTGTGCTTTTCTGCTTACATATATATAAAAAAAATCATTATAGTCATTTTAGAGGGTATGAAGTGGTTCTTTATTGGGGTTTTGATTTGCATTTCCCTAATGACAATGTTAAGCATCTTTTCATATGCTCATGGGCCATTTGTATATCTTCTTTGATGAAGTGTCTATTCAAGTCTTTTGCTCCCTTTTTAAATCGGGCTGCTTGTCCTTTCGTTGTTGAGTTGTGGGAGTTTTTTAGAAATTCCTAGGCCTTTATCAGATATAACACTTGCAAATATTTCCCCCTATTATGTAGGTTATCTGTTCACCTTCCTTTTAATGTCCTTTAATACACAAAAGTTTTTAATTTTAGTAAAGTCCAATCTAATTTTCTTTTGCTGCTCATGCTTTTGGTGTCCTATCTAAGAATCCATTGCCAAATCTGAGGACATAAAGATTGATCCACTTTTATTTTATTTTATTTTAAATTTTTTAAAAATAAATTTTACTGGCCAGCCACCAAAAAAAAAAAAAAAAAAAAAATTGAAAAAAAATTTTGTTGTGTATATTTAAGGTATATAACATGATGTTATGGGATGCATGTAGATAGTGAAAAGAATACTATAGTCAAGCAAATTAACAGATCCATTATCTCAGTTACCCGTTGTTTTCTTGTTTCTGTGGCAGGAGCAGCTAAAATCTGCTCATTTAGCATGAATCCCAAATACAGTACTATTTTATTACTATAGCCCTCATGTTGTTCATTAGATCCCTAGGCTTGTTCATCATACGTGTCTGCTACTGTACTGATATTGTTTATCAGCTCTAAAAGTTTTTTAGTAGAGTAATTAGGTTTTTCTATATACAGGATCATGTCATCTGCAAACAGGGACAGCTTGACTTTGTCTTTTCCAATCTGGATGCCCTTCATTTCTTTCTCTTCCCTGATTTCTCTGGCTAGTACTTTCAATACTATGTAAAATAGGAGTGGTGAGAGTAAGCATCCTTGTCTTGTTCTTGTTCTTAAGGGAAAAGCTATTTTCTCCATTCAGGATGATATTGGTAATTGGTTAGTCATGCATGGCTTTTATTGTGTTGAGATACTTTCTCTCTACACTTAATTTGCTGAGAGCCACTATCATGAAGGGCTGTTGAATTTTGTCCAATGCTTTTCTTGAGATAATCGTATGGTTTTTGTCCGTGATTTTGTTGATTTGATGTATCACATTTATTGACTTGTGTATGTTGAACCATCCTTGCATCCCTAGGATAAATCCCACTTGATCATGGTGTATAAGTTTTCTGATGTGTTGCTGTATTCTAATTGCTAATATTTTTTTGAGAATTTTTGCATTTGTGTTCATCAGAAGAGTTGGTCTGTAGTTTTCCTTTATTGTTGTATCTTTGTCTGGTTTTAGTATCAGTGTGATGCTGGCCTCATAGAGTGAGTTTGGGAGAGTAGCCTCTGTTTCAATTTTTTTAAATAATCTGAAGAGAATTGGTATTAGTTCCTCTTTAATGTTTTGGTAGAATTCAGCAGTGAAGCCACCCAGTCCTGGACTTTTCTTTCTTGGGTGGGAAACTGCTGATTGTGGCTTTGATCTTGTTGCTTGTTATTGGTCTGTTCAGATTTTCTATTTCTTTTTGGTTCAATCTGGCTAACGTATATATGTACAGAAATTTATCCATTTCCTCCACGTTTTCATATTTGTTGGCATTTAGTTATTCATAATTGTCTTTCATGGTTCTTTGTATTCCTGTGGTATCAGTTATAATGTCTCGTTTTTAATTTTTTGTTTTTGTTATTAGGGTCTCCTTTTTTTTTTTTCTTTTTTTTTCTTTTTTTTAGGTTAACCTACCTAATGGTTTGTCTGTTTTGTTTATCTTCTCAAAAAAACCAACATTTTGTTTCATTGGTCTTTTGTATCATATTTTGGGTCTCTATTTTACTTAGTTTTACTCTGATCTTAATTATTTCTTTCCTCTACTACTTTCAGGATTGGATTGTTCTTGTTTTTCAGGTTCTTTGAGGTGTAGTATTAGGTTGTTTATCTGAAGTCTTTGTATTCTTTTGATGTAAGTACTTATTGCAATAAACTTCCCTATTAGTACTGATTTTGCAGTATCCCACAGCTTTTGGTATGATGTATCTTTATTTTTGTTAGTTTCAAGAAAGCTTTTGATTTCCTGTATAATTTATTCTTGGACTCATAGGTCATTCAGGAGCCTGTTGTTTAATTTCCATGTATTTGTATAGTTTCCAGAGTTTTGCTTGTTATTTATTTCCATTTTTTAATGCATTGTGGTCTGAAAAGATACTTGAAATGATGTTGATTTTTTAAAATTTGCTAAGACTTGGGCCCGACCCTGTGGCTCACTCAGGAGAGTGTGGTGCTGGGAGTGCAGTGGCGCTCCCGCCGCGGGTTTGGATCCTATGTAGGGGTGGCCGGTGCGCTCACTGGCTGAGCGCGGTGGGGGCGACACCAAGCCAAGGGTTACAATCCCCTTACCGGTCACCAAAAAAAAAAAAAAAAAAATTTGCTAAGACTTGATTTATGACCCAACCTATGGTTTGTCATGGAAAATTTTCCATGTGCTGATGAGAAGAATGTATATTCTGTTGTTGGGTGAAATGTTCTGTAGATATCTGCTAGGTCCAGTTGTTCTAAGCTGTAGGTTAGATCCTGTGTTTCTCTGTTAATTTGTTGCCTAGATGATCTGTCTATTACTAAGACAGGAGTGTTCAGGTCCCCACTATTATCATGTTTGGGTCTATCTCTTTAGGTCTAAAAGTGTTTGTTTTATATATCTGGGTGCTCCCATGATAGATGTATACATGTTTATGATTGTTATGTCTTCTTGCTGGATAGATCCTTTTATAATTATATAATGGCCTTCTTTGTCTCCTTTTATAGTTTTTGTTTTAAAGTCTGTTTTATCCAATATAAAAACAGGTACTCCTCCTCACTTTTGGTTTCCATTTGTGTTGTATGTTTTTTTCCATCCTTTCACTTTTAGTCTGTGTGTGTCTTTACAGGTGAGCTAAGTTTCTTGAAGACAGTACATAATTGGGTCTAGCTCTTTAATCCAATCAGTCGGCCTGTGTCTTGAATTGGGAGTTTAGTCTATTTACATTTAAGGTTGTTGTGGATAGGTATTATCTTACTCCTGGAATTTTATTGCTTCTTTTTCAGCTGTTTTAAATATCTTTTTTTCCTTTCTTTCCCTTTCATTATTCATCTTCAATGTTTGTTGGATTTTTGAGGTGGTGAGATTTAGTTTCTTTCTCTTTTTTGTTTGCATTTTTGTTTTACCAGTAGGTTTTGTTCTTTCTTGTGTATTTGTGGTAGTGATTATCATTTTTCAGATTCCAGATTCTGGACTCCCTTGAGAATTTCATGCAGGGCTTGTCATGTGGTAGTGAACTTCCACAGTTTTTGTTTGTCTAGGAAATATACTATTTTCCCTATTTCTGAAGGATAGCTTTGCTGGGTATAGTTTTCTTGGCTGGCAGTTTTTTTCTTTTATTGTTTTGAGTATATCATCCCATTTTCTTCTGGACTGTAGAGTTTCAGTTGAGAAGTCTGCTGTTAATCTGATGGGGTCTTCCTTATAGCTGAATTGATGCTCTCTTAAGCATTTCTTGTAGTGAAGGTCCAGCAGCAATAAATTCCTTCAGCTTTTGTCTGTCTGGGATAGACTTTATTTCTTCTTCATTACTGAAGGACAGCTTTGCTGGCTGTAGATACTTGGCTGGCAAATTTTTGCTTTCAGCACTTTGAATATATCATCTCATTCTCTCCTGGCCTGCAAGGTTTCTTCAGAGAAATCTGTTGATAATCTCATGTGAATTCCCTTCTATGTGACTTGACACTCTTCTCTTGATTCTTTTAAATTTTTCTTTTAGTCTTTGACTTTTGACAGGTCTATTATAGTGTGCCCTGGAGAGGTTTTCATTGGGTTGTATATTTTGGGGGACCTTTGAGCTTCATGGATCTGGATGTCCATTTCTCTCTCAAGACTTGATGAGTTTTCAGCAATTATTTAATTAAATATGACTTCTGTGCTTTTCTCTGTCTCTTCTTCGTTTGTAACTCCCATAATACAAACACTTGTTTTCTTATTTGTGTCCCATATGTCCCATAGTGTGTCTTCAGTCTTTTTTATTCTTCCCCTCCAACTAAGTTAATATGTCAGTGATGACTATGGATGCCTTTGTCGTCTAGGCTACAGGAGTTTGTGGCAGTGACAGCAGCTGTGTATGTTATTGTGTAGGTTATTAAGGAAAGGGCTTTAGAGATTCTCCTGTTCTTGCCTTTCCCACAGTATAGAATCTTAGCTGAGGGGAGCTCTTTTAATGTTGGGTCTGACATGCAGCTGTAGGAACACTGGGATTCAGAGCACAGGTGCACACAGCAGGTGTGGAGCCAGGTTTCTGAGCTCAGCATCTTGTGAAACTACTGTAGCACCTGGGATTTGAGGTACAGGTACACTTTCTAAGGCCTGAGTGAATGCAGTTCTCCCACTTAGTTGGAGTCTGTTGTTCTGAGGCACATTCCAGCAGCTTCGGCCCAGGGGGCTAATATGTCAGTGTGGTTCTGATTCTGGGTAGCAGGAAGCAGCATTGGCATGGCTCTGGAGGGTGAAGTACCATGCTGTGGTGACTTTGGACCCTGAGATTGTGGGACACAGCAGTATCCCAGGCTCCGTGAAGCTGAGTTCAGCAGCAGCAATGACTCAGGAATGGCAAGATGCTGCTATAACCTGGGTCCCAGAGGGGAGGGGAGCAGCACAGCCTGACTCTTCTCTCCCAGAGAGGTGGGGCACCTCAGAAACTCAAACATTGGGAGACTAGTACAGTTCCAGGTAGGTGGGGCTCTGTGGCTGTTTGGTCTGAAGGGCAGGGTGGCATAGCTTAGACAAGACTCTTTCTCTAGGATGCAAGGTGCTGTTGACCCCAGAAAGTGTGGCTGCATAGGTCAGCAGAGTCTCTGAATTCCTAGGGAGCAGGGCACTACATCAGCTGTGGCCCTGGGGGATGTACCTGCTCCAGTGTGCCAGAGGCTTGGGGTCCCTGAAGGGCTGGGGTGCCACTTCAGCTTGGCTTGAAGGGGAGGGTTCAAGAGCAACTAGAATGGAGGGGATGGAACAGCTCTTTGGTAGCTTGGCACTAGGGAGTAGGGCATAGCAGCAGCTCAGCTTGGGCATGGTGCACTACCAGTTGGGCTTGTTGCAGTTCAGGCAAAGGCTCAGGGATAGAGGGGTGCAATGGCTACTCACCTCCAGAGAAGGATGCACCCTAGCAGTGCCTCTGGTTAGAAATGGTGCAGAGCAGTAGCAATAGGAGCCCTGGGGAGGGGGAGGGGTGTGTACTGTTGGCTCCTTCTTTGGGAGTAGCTCAGTATGTGAACTCTGGGGAGCTCCCTCAGCTGGACTCAACCTGTGAGGATTACAGGAGTCTCTGGTAGTGAAGACTGCAGGTATCTGCAATGTGATGGAGGGATGCTGCCCTCTTGCTTACCTATTCCATGAAGGAAGAAGTCCCTCCTGGTTCTGAGCTGATCTCGACTGGGGGTTTGGGGTGGAGGAGGAAAGGTGTTTCTTTCCCTTCCCTATGCAATCACCCTGGGTTTCTGTGCTGTACATGACTTCTGTTGCTTCTTTGCTACTCTTTGGAACTCTCCTTTAGTTATTTTGGTCAAAAGGTAGTTATTTATTATTTGGGGGTTTTTTTTGTTTTTTTTTTTTGTGAGGGGAAGGAGCACTAGGAACTTCTAGTTGGCCATCTTGCTGACATTATTTTCTGAGCTATTTTTAATGTTTGTATATTTTTGAATATGTCTTTTATATCATGTGAAATTATACATGTGTGTGTATGTGTATAACTATGTACATATATATGTGCATTTGTACGCACACACACCTGTATACATGTACGTGTGTATGTGAATGTATGAGACACACATTCATTTACAAGGCATTTTTAATTTATTGGTTCATTTGGTCCTTTTAACAATTTTGTGAAGATAAGGCAGTAGTGATTATGTGCATTTTAAAGATAAAAATGCCTGAACTTTAAGGAGGAAAATTATCTGTCAAAGTCTTGTGGATGGCCAATGGCAGATGTAAGATACAAATATCAACTGTCTGATATCAATTGCGTGTCTGTCCCAGTCCATCATCTTGCTCCACTAGATTGTCTTTAGAATATTTGCTGAATATGTGGAATTGGGAAGGGAGAGAAAGAAAACCAACATTTGTGTGTCTCTATTATGCATAAAGCTTTATTAAAATACTCTGGCATGGATCATTATACAGTTCTCACACCACCCTTGAAGTAAATGGTGATATTCTGATTTTAAGATGAGGAAAGTAAGGCTCAGAAAGTTTGTAATTTACTGTATATTGTACAGATAGCCAGTGGCAGAGTTTTTGACCAATCCTAAATCAGCTTGACTCCTTGTGATAACCTAGCACTTAGAAGAGAGCCTACTAGTATGGAATTGTTTCAAAGAAAGCTAATATAAAATAAAACCACAAAATAGCATGTGATATTAGAATATTTCTTCTATGTCCTCAATCTCCTGTGTTTAATAAAATTTGAGCATCTGTTTCTCACTCTCACACCTCATCTGCTAAAATGATAAGTCCTGATTTTTTAAAATCACTCCTTTAACCAGTGTCCTTTTCCTGACAGTACTAAACATTTCCCCATAGGGATATGGAACCATTTCTCACAGCTTCAGCCTCCAGACCCAGCTGGCCGGGTCCTGTGGTACAGCTTTCCCAGCCACCATGGATTCTCATCTGGTGTTTAACAAATTATACGTCTCCCACCCCCACCCTTGGCACACAAACAGGAAATTAAGGACTAAGGAAAATTCACCTCTGACCTTTAATTCACATTTTAATAAAAGCACATGGAGTCACTTGCATACTTCATGCCAGACCCAAAGAGAACCAACTTAGTGGCCCTTTGGAGGAAAAACCATCCATCCTCATGTCCTGGCATTTTTTTTTTTTTTTACCACGTCCGTGTTAGAATCCCACCCATTGCCCAACACATAGTAGGTGTTCATAAGTATTGACTGTGCCCAGTGAATATTAGTTGTTCTTGAAAAGTAAATGATAATTTTGCCTTTCCACATAGCAAAATTAATTAATGATAGAATTGTCCTAATTTCATATTTTTCTCCTATCATTTTCTTAAGCCATTGGTGCATATAATGTGATATTTTTATTAGACATGACTCTTTTGGTTGTTTGAGAAAGAAATCCACTGAAGCTGGCTTAAGAAAACCAAGGGGAGATTTATTAATTCACTTAATAGCCATGGATGGATCCAGATATCTTCAGGAACTTGCCTTTCTCCCCGTCTTGGCTGCTTTTCTTTGACTGGTTTCATTTTCAAGCAAGTTCTTGTGGTAGCAAGATGGCCATTGGCATCTTCAGGCATATATCTTCTCAGTTTGGTAATGTCACCTGGAAGACATATCTGCTGTTTCCATAGTTCAGCCTGCATTCTGGGACTGTCTACCACGTGCTCATCCCTGGACCAGTCTGGTGGCCAGTGTTCTGCTGTTCTCTCGTTGGTTGGATCTAGGTCGCATGCCCACCCCTGGAGCCAGGGGGGGAGATCAGCCCCTCTGAATGATATAGATAGAGACTGGAGGAGGGAGTTCCCAAAGGAAAATTTGGCTGATATTTCCAGACAATGGAAAAGGGAATGAATAAGCAAACAATAAATGCCTACCACATATCTGATATAGTACATGATAATTTAGAAATTATAAATTTAGAACACAAAATTGTAAGTTAGATTTTTTGGTATTAAAAAGCAACATTCATTCTTAAGTTTTCTACAGTTAGAGAAGAAGATGAATTTCAAATTAGAATATTCAAAGAGCTTCTTTTGAAGCCTCCTTTACATATATACAATAAAAGTTGTAGTTAGCTATATTGATATTTTTACTCACACCAATGCATTGCTTACTTTAGCATTCTCTACTGTTCATAAACTACTTACTATGTACCAGACATTGGGAATAGAATGTTAAATAAGAAAAACATTGCTGTCCTCATGGAGGTTATGGTATAGAAGAGCTTACAAGATACATCTAATTAACTTATAAATTGTGACTTACTAGCATTATTAAACTGATAAAGCAGAGTTGTTACATTTTCAAAGAAAGAATATGTAAATTTATCCCTTGTATATAACAATTAGGTTAGATGAAAAAGTCAGACAATGATTGTTTACTTGGATCTGTGTTAGACCCTTTGTACTGAAGACCACCTTGATACTTAAAATCATTCTTGGTTCCCCTTTACTCATGGAGTGAGATAATTGGCCCACTGCCCCACAGCAAGAGGATGGGGGAGCTAGGTGTTTACCAGGTCTGGATTTTTAACTTTTCAAGGATATCATGCCTATATTGGATGATCTGTGACTTCCCTTACGTCATGGACATCAGTCACACCCAGAAATATATACACAAATACGGTTTGTTCACAGAAGCCATTGGAAAAAATTCTCAAGAACTTCTGGGAAGGCTGTGATGACAGTATCATTTAGTCTTGTTCCTGTGCCCTTTACAGATTCCATATTCATTCCCCAGGCCACGCACCCTGTTTTCTTCACCCCTAGAGCATTGTAAATATAGAAAAGGGAAGTCTGTGTGTGGGGGGGTTTGTGTGTGTGTGCATGCGTGCTTGTGGTGGTGGCAGGGGGCTGGTGGAAGGATGCTGGCCTCAGGGCCTTTGAGCAGGCTGTAGGTGAGGGAGTTGTGGCTTACAAAGCAAGCACATGGGGAGAGAGGTCAGTGCTGCCCAGTGGGAAAAGCACTGGACAAAAAGTCTTATGACCGGTTTTGAATCCTGATCCCACCACTGAGAAATTGTAGCCACTTAACATCTCAGACTGTATTTCTATTACTAAAAGCGAGAATCCACTTCCTTATACTTCATGCCTTCCAGATGTTTTGTGAGGATCAAATTTAATAATACCTATGAAAATTGCTTTGGGCATTTGAAGAGTTGTTCATTTGTAAGACTTTAATTTGTTTACTGCTGCTTTCTCAATCTGTCTCTGCCTGCCCTCTCTCACACACATACCTCGTGATTTCCAGCATTCCAGAAATGGTATAGCTCATGCTTAGTGTAAACAAGCCTTTCTTTTATTTTTCGTTCTTTCATTTATTCTCATCCATCAACTAATTCCTCCAGAGTCTCCCATATTCTAGATACTGTACTAGGTGCTAGAGATGAGGAGGCAGCATGATTTGTAGGAAAGAGTATGAATTTTGGTCTTCGATGGTGTGAATCCTGACTGTGTCTGTACAGCTTTGGAGCAGTCAGCTAACCTCTCTATGCATTCATTTTCTTCATCTGTACAACAGAAATAATTTCCATGATTTATAGGGACTTTGCTGAGTGCTGGAAAGAACACGTGGCTCAATAAATCATCCATTATTTTCTTCAAGACATTTTCCCTGCCATCTAAGAGCTCACAGTTTAGAAGCAAAGATAAAACACTTTTCAAGATTATTCTAAATCAGGGGAGAGATTAAGTGGCTGGGAGGGGCCAGCCTCTCAGTTGTTGAGCAAGGCGTGCCTTAACCAAAGGCACCCAGCTGGTATGTCGCAGAATGCAGTCTTAAATCCAGGTTTCCTAGGACATTTCCAAGAAGGTAGAAATCTTTAGGTTTAGTAAACTGTTATTTGGACCTTGATTTTTAACAACATTTTCTGAAGTTAGTGAATTTTCAAAACAAAAGATGAGATGGGAAATCCCACGCTAGTTTAAGGAACATATATGTAGTACTCACAGGAATGAAAACTGTGGTTAATTATTTCCTTAAAGAAAATAATTAAATATATTGCAGGAAACTGAATGGGTCAGAGAAGTTGTGTTCTGGCACCAAGAAGTTGTTTGGCTTTACAACAAATGGTTAGGGTGAAAATTACTCATCTCAGAATTACTCATCGGTTGGCCAATGTAGAGCTCTTTGGTGGTCTTCTCTTGGTTTGCAATGCGGGCCGTCAGACAGTCTGCATGATGCAGTTGAGTGGTGTTTCACGTAGCAAACATTATCTTCAATATACAATAATCTTGCTACAATCTGTCTCTCTTGACTCTTTCTTTCTGCTTCTTTCCCTCCCCCAGTACCAAATACCTGCAGTATATTTGTGTCTACCTCTGCTTGGCTCTTGTTTTGCATGTTGATATCCTTGAGACAACATCTTGAAAATCATCATCAAGCAGGTAAAATGGGTTTTCAGTGTCTCTCTTTAATAGGCTGAATAACAGTCCCCAAAGAGATCAGGTCCTAATCCCCGGAACCTGTGAATGTTGCCTTATTTGGAAAAGGTCGTTGCTAACGTGATCAAATGTGGATATCATGGATGATCTGGGTGGGCCCTAAATACAATCTCAAATGTTCTTATAATAGAGTGGCAGAGAGAGATTCAACACAGAATGAAAGGAGAAGGCAACGTGACCACAGAGACCAGAAACAGATTGGAGTGATGTGGACACAGTCCAGGAACGCCAGCCACCCCCAGAAGCTGGTACAGGCAAGGAAGGGCTCTCCCCGAGAACACTGGGAGGGAGCACAGCCCGGCCAGCACCTTGCTCTCACACTTCTGGCCTCCAAAATGAGGTGAATAAATTTCTGCTGTTTTAAATCACAAATTTTGATAATTATTACAGCATCCATAGGAAACTAATACACCTTCTATCTTTTTATAGTAGGTCTAAGCTGGAAGGAGTCCCAGAGACCATCCACATTTCTGACAACAAAGATGAGGAAACTGAGATGCAGAGAGGGAGGGTGCTTGTCCAGGATCACTTAGTAAATTAGTCGTATAGCCAAGACCTAATCCAAGACTCAGGTTTTCTGACTTCGGTCAAGTACTTTGTCTACCACAGATAAATGGGTGTAACTATAAGGATTTCTGGCTCAGCAAGTAGTAGGAGAGAACCTATTCAAGCTTGCCTGAAGAACTTGACTTTTTTTTTTTTAAAAAAAAAAGTGAATTGTGTTGGCCCTTTCACATTTGTTAACAAAACTAAAGAAACATTTTGGAGAACAGAAGGAGAGAACAACCTTTTCTTCAAGAAACAGATATGATTAAATATGCCTGAGTTGGAAAGATATCCCTGATATACAATTGCAGTTAGGTGTGTGAGCTCTGGGATTACGGGGCCTGGCTAGAATTCTGCCTCTGCCACTTCCTAGTTGTGAACTTGAGCCAGTGACTTTTTGGAAGCTTCAGCTTCCTCAGTTGTAGAATAGAAGTAGTACTTGCACTCACCTCTGACTATTGTAAGGATTAAATGAGATGCTGTTTATAAAGGTGTCTGGCCCAGAGTCTGGCAATTAACAGAGGTTCTGTATTTTTATATTTTTATTCTAACATACAAAAAAGTAAGTTGTAGCAAAGTTTGTAGCATTTTATCTTTTAAACATTTACTTGGGTACTTTGCAATGACCCTGGAATTTCTTTAGTAATTAGGAAAAACAGTAAAGATGCAAAAACAGGTCTGACTCACAGCCAGCAGAGCCTGTTTGGAGGCACCATGGGCTTCGGTACAGCAGCTGCTGATGCTATTATCAGTCTCCAGAGCTGATGGGAATCCTCGGACCTTTCTTCTGGGAAATGCTCGGCTATAAATATGTGTTGCATGAATAAATAAACAAGATCAAAGACTGCTTGGTCCTGGGGGGAGTGAGGTGAGCTCATTCCTGTAACCCAGACTCTGGGTTACACAATGGTCTGATGCTGTCCGCAGTACCCAGAGCTGGTGGTCAAGAGACCTGCACTCCAGACCAGCACAGCCACACTGAGCTGTGGGACCCAGACAGATCTCCTCTCGACCCTGTCTCCTAATCCAGCTCACATGCAGCCCTCTTATGAGGTTCAGACAAGGTAAAGGATGTAAAAGTACTTCTTAAACAGAAAGCAAGTCAAAGGTGATACTATTCTATACCCTATCAATTACCAGGCTCAACAGAGTGTACCTCTGTAGTATATTTAAATTGTTTATTCTGTTCAATTTTCAGTGCTTTAATTTGTGTTTTCATTACTCCTCTCTTGTTTGCTAGCATCTTAGTTGGTCTTCTCAATTCTTTTGGTTTTTCTCTATGTATCCTAATGGAACAATCTTCTTTAAATACTCTTCCTGCCAAGGTATTTCACCATTGAATTTTTCTACAGCTCCCTATGACCTACTATATAAAATTGTTGGGCATACAAGAGGAAGGAAAGCATTTATCAAGGTATAGCCCCATCTATTTTAACTAAAATGCCCCCAAGAGAGCTGTGAACTTTGTTTTCCTGACCCTATTGCTGAGATGCCATTCTTGTGGCCCCTGGAGGGGAGTGTTTGAGTGACCCATCCTGCTGGAAACACAGGCTCTAGGTCCTCTCCTCTTGCCTCTGGTCTTGTTCCTGGCCCCTAACCCCAGTTGAGACCTGACAAGTGGCTAACGTAATTTGGCCAGCTGCTGATCTCTTGCTTGAATATGTTTTTGTACTTACTCTCTGGCTACCTCTGGTAAGTTTCCTTCTGATTGACGGGCGGACATTCTCTGGGCCTATCCAGACTTCCCAATGAGAAAGAATAATTTGTTTTTTCATTCTATATATTTATCAAGTACCTAGTATGTGCAAAGACCTATGCTGATAACTCATCAAAGAAAATTGCAGTTGGAAAAGTTACTATAAGTGTGGTGAGCATTACTAAATAGGAAGAACAAGATGCTAATATATAACAGTGGGACCCTTAACTTAGATGGGGTGCCATGGAAGACCACCTTGAGAAAGTGTCACTTATCTGAGACTTAAAGTTGGAGTCAAAGAGCAGTAGGGATCAACATGTGGAAAGATCCGGAGTCTAGACTATGACTAGCAGGAAGTGCCTTGATTCTTGCAATCACTCAGAGTGGAAAGCCTCAGGACATCCCCCAGAAATCCTATTGTCATCAAGTTGCAGACAAATCTGGACTGGCAGGAGACAGCACGATGCAGGGGCACAAATGCTAGACAATTATGTAGTTCTCTTTTTGCCGTTGTGGCTGTGAAATATTTGGTAAGTTATTTATCCTATCTGACCCATAATTTCCACATTTGAGAAACACAAATGATAACCCTTCAAGGTCATTGTGAATGACTAATGAAATAATGAACATGAAAGCATTTTGGAAACTGCCTACCATATGAATTAATGGGAGGAATTTGGTCAGAAGGTATCTAATCCGGCATTGAGATGGAAGAAGGAATAATCCTAACAGGAGCCAGTTCTTTCAAACTCTTATACTGTCTTAGAACTTCAGGAGTTCCATGTTCAAGGGGTCTTCAAACAGTTCATCAAAAGATTTGTATTATATTTTAATTCTACTTTTCTACGAACTTTTTGAAGTACCCTCATATGTTATGAACATGTATGCTCCATATATGTTATTTGACATGCTAAGAGCTGTTTTTCATGTTATCTACATGGCTAAGTCATCCCAAAGGAGACAGACTTCTCCCTGTATGAAATAACTGGAATTCCAGTTGCTTGGCTTAATGGAACCTAATGCTCCCAGAAATAACTGGGGCTGGGATGGCTATGTCCTACCCTGGTGTTATATGACATTACGGGTAGATTGTTAGTGTCACCCCTTTGCCAGCAAAAGGCAACAACTTTCTGTGGACTCCACAGTCAACCATAAGTTGGTAGAGATCAGCTGGTTGGGATTCTACAGAAGTCACTTTGCATTTTGAGTAACAAAACTTTGTTACTGACACTAGTCTGGAGCCAAGAGCACCAAGCATCACATGGGCTCCAGAATGGCTAAAGGATTCTTGAAGTTGCTAAGCACTAGCACTGCAGACATCAGCCATATTTGAAGTATGATGAAATGGCAGAGAGACCCATCACACTGATCCCTGGATGCCTTGGACAATCTCTGAATGAAACACGGCAAGACTGACATTTACAGTGTCCCTTTGTCAGTTAATCGTTAGTCACCCCTAACTTGAAATACAATTGCTCTTTTAGTTGCTAGCGAGCAAAACTGACATGGGGAGCCCAGCCATTGGATGGACCTCAGGCAGTAAAACTGTCTGGGATGATTGCTCCCCCTGCAAATCGAAAGCTTAACAGCTGTATGCACACAGGTATGTTGTATGGAGTTAAATTTGTCCCACAAGTAATGCGCCAGCATGGTGCCCAGACAGGGCAAATGCTCTGCACATGAAACTTATTGTAACTATCACCAGTGGGCATGGGAAACAGAGTCTAAGCTCACCAAAGAACAAAAGGCTTTAGAAGAACAGCACATCTCTTTTCTTTGTTTCCCACAGCATTTCCTTATAACCTCTTTGAACTGAGCACCAAAGCTGTTTTCCTAGTTACAATGTCCAAATCACAGAGAAAAAAAGGGCTGTGGGGACAGGCCACCCTTGGAATTGGAAATGGCAAACACCCAAATGCCCAACTTGTGTGTGTGTGTGTGCATGTGTGTGTGTGTGTGCAATGCAATGTGTATGGTGTGTGTGTAGCGTGGCATGTGTGTGTGCTGTGTATGTGGGGTGTGTGTTTGTGTGTAAGCATTTGAATGGGAATCTTCAGTGGACAACCTCTAAAGGTCATTCTGGCTATGAATTCTATGTTAGTGTGCTACTAACGCTATAAGAACTCAGAGAAGGAAGAGATTGACAAGGAGGAGGCAGAATCTATGGTCCTACAATCAGTTCAGAAACAATTCTTATTTAGTGTCTGCTGTATTATATAACTTAACCTCACAACTATCTGTGAGACACAGGTTAGTACCCCTGTTTTATAAATTGGAACACTGAGGCCAGGAAGTGAAAAAGCTATCCAAGGTCACATAACTAGTAAGTGATAGGGCCAGGTATTAACCTATGATGCAAAGTCAACTTACTTGAGGAAATGAAGTGATCAGGCAACAGTGCAGTCAGAGCTTAGGGGGTTGTAACCAGAGGATGTAATGAAAAGATGACGTGAGATTTAAAGACTTGTGTTAGACCCAAGAGATCCTACTGGAGGTCTTAAGGGATATTATTCAAAGACTTCTTATTTGGGCCTTCTGGGAAGACTAAGAAGGAAGAATAGGGTAATCAGCTCCCACAAACAGATCATTCCAAATACTCAACAGCAATGAGCTGGGCCAACTCAAGAGCATTTGTGATTAAATTCCCTTGGGTGTCACTTTCCAAGGACATTTTAGATTCTATATCGGACAAGAGTTTAGGTTTTTCTTTTATTGTTGTGCCCGGATTTGATTGCTATCTGCAAGGGAAACAGACAGTGGAAACTATTTCATCTAGACTGATGGAAAAAACACATTTTCACAGTGCCCTGAATAGCAATGCTTGGTGTTTGAAGTCATTATCATGATAATGGGTAAGGTGGGAGTAGGAAAAGACACCACAAATGACTTTAAAAAAAAAAAGGAGAAAGAGAGAGAGGTGAAAAAGATAATACTAAAAGTCAAACTGGGTGTCGATTGCTGATGAGAAATTTCCACTGAATGTTAAGCTCTTCCTGAGGTTTTCTTCCTGAGTCCTATCTGGGTTGTAAGATGGAAAAGAGTATACATGATTAGGCGTCTGCTGGATGCAGCATATTCATGGCTTCCCAGGGCTGCCTGATGGACTGTCTCATCAGTTCTTTTATTTCTTTATTCTTCATTCGTTATTTCATTTCATCGTTTCTCCATTCATTTACATATTCTCTCAACCCTTCCTGAGTGTCAGGCTATGAACTTGGTGCTGAGATAGCAAGAGTGAATCAATAAAGCACAGCTTGCAGTCTAGTGAAGACTAAATACAGAGAATTTTAGCTGTGTGATACTGCCAAAGTGACAGTACAGAGAAATTACAGGAAGGTGTGAAAACGGCGTCTCTAGCTTCCACTTCGTCATGCCTATTTTGCTCTAGGAATATAGAATGGACAGAATGCTCCCTGCCTTCTCCAGGCCTCAGTCTAATGGGAAAATGGCAATTCTAGAAGGGACTTGAATCGACAACCCTAAGCTCTTGGAAGATAAAGTGTTAGCAGGCTCAATGAATGAAAGATATTAGAAGACAACATTTTCTAACCTTTAGTGTTCACAAGTACATTTCATCAAAAAGCTGAGGGACTTACAGTGGCAGAATTTGGGGTCTCTTGAACCAGTGACCCTTGACACACTGGGTAGGTGGTATTGCTCCTTGCTGAGGTGGAGAACATCGGAGGGGAACAGTTTGTGGGAAAAGAATGTTAATCATCATTCTGAACACATTTAGGTAGAGATGCCTACAAGATATCCAGTTGTATATATGAGACAGAAAGTCAGAAGAAAATACAGTTTGGAGATATAAATTTGGGAGTTGTTATCCTGGAGAAGATCACTGAGAGCAAGAGCACTGGTGAAATCATCTCAACAGTAGTCATATGGGTAGTCAATGAATTTTGTAGATAACTTTTCAGGACTTGAGAATGCAATCACAACGAGATTTGTCCAACTGCTAGCCAAACCCATTTCCCTATTTTTAAAGAAAGAGGCTGGGAGATATGTGAATTTTAACATTTTGCAAGTCAATCTGGTATTACAACATCGTCCTCTGATGAGTTAAGTGCAAATGAATCAGAACCAGATGGGCAAATTTTCCTGGAAACAACGTGTTTAAAAAGTGAAGGAGAAGGAGAGAAGTTTTTGGCAAAACTCTCAAAGATCTGTGGCAACATCGGATGTGTAGCACTTTGCCCAGCTTTTAGCTGCTCCCATCATGGGAGAAAATGACATGTCAGAACTGCAGGGGAAGCAGGGCAGTAAGGGCTAAGGACAGTACCTGTTGTCCTATAACTAGTGTGACTTTCCTTAGCTCTCATTTTCTCTGAGGTCATTCTTGGCAGGCAAATGAGCTTTGGATGAATAAAGGCATCATAAGGAATCAATTCTGGAGAAAAATCCAGGCATAGACTTTTAACATGCATTTCACTTGGACTGTTAAAGAGATTCAAAGTTTCTGATTCAACTAAGGTCTCTTGAGTCCTTATTAAGTGTAAAGTTTTGTGCTAGGCACTTGCATGGTTCTTTTTTGTCTTTGTCAACCCAACAAAGTTGTGAGGTGGCAGGATCATAAACATTTTACAGATGAGTAGTCTCTGGCTCAGAGAAATGAAACTGACATTTTCAAAGTCACACAGCTAGGAAGTACTACAAGAGCTCTGGTGTCCAATACCTGTGGCTATTTAACTTTATATTAGTTAAATCTAAGTAAAATTAAAGACCGAGTTGCTCAGTCACACTAGCCACATTTCAAGAGTTCTATTTCTGCACATGACTGGCTAGTGGTTACTGTACTGGATAGCACAGATAGAGAACATTTCCAACAGATAGAGTATACCCTGAGACTCAGGTTGTTTCTTTATTGAGTCTGCTTCGTCCTTTATGTGGTCACTGTGGAAGAGCTACAGACTGGGAGTCACATGGAAAAGGAGGAGAAGAAAGCATGCATTGGTTGTGCTGCTTCCCCATTGGGCTCACCTGCATTTTGGGGGCATCCTGGGACAGCAGCAGAGACTGTATTAATACTCAGCAAAATTAGGAAGGAGTACAAAGGGAATCAGCATGGTGGAGTGGAAAGATGGTGCAAATTTAGTCAGAAAGATTTGGGTCTGAATTCACTAGCCATGTGGCCTTGGGCAAGTTGTGAAGAGGAGACGGTGCCATCTGCCTTCCAGGTGTGTGAGAATTTTAGTGTCACAGCAGTGAGAGGACAGAGGACACTCTGCATAGACTCTGATCCCAAGTGTGTTCCACAAAGCTAGGTCCTTCCACTTTTGCCAGTTTTGCCCTCCTCTCTGCCCTTCTCTGCCCACCCCTTTCCTTGTCACCAGTCACCATAGTGTTAAAGAGAACACTCTTTGATTTCAACCCTTTCCTTTTATTTTCAAAACTAGTTATCAGGAAAACCACTGTTATTGTTCTTTACAATATGTATGAATTACAGCAACCTTCTCAGAGTGCTATCTTCCTTTTTTTTTTCTTTTTAGCATTATCTAATCTTGTAAAAGCAAGCATCCCTATTTTATTTCTCATATTAAGAGAGGTTTGAAGTTGAGTAATCAAAGAATGATAATCAGATTTACTTAGGCAAAATCAGTGCATTTTAATCCTGGAACATTTTGCTCTGCTATTATTTGTTTATTCATTTATATGTCATTATTGAATTCCCCCCTACAAAGTACTTGTAGCAGCTTACTCAATATGGCTCTACTAAAATAGTAAAGTAGAAATTTAAAATATTTAATATTCAGAACCTGAGAAAATATAAATTAGAATAG
The DNA here is from genome assembly GCF_027409185.1 of Cynocephalus volans. Classification (NCBI taxonomy): domain Eukaryota; kingdom Metazoa; phylum Chordata; class Mammalia; order Dermoptera; family Cynocephalidae; genus Cynocephalus; species Cynocephalus volans. The sequence goes on along the minus strand of NC_084467.1, from coordinate 47,417,351 downwards.
AAGGTTAAGATCTCAGAGGACAATACAACCTGGAAATGGAGATTATGAGGGAAGACACCACGTTGAAATGATGAAATTATATAATTCATACAGTAGTTAGTCAATAATAGCATACTTTTTCTATATATTTGGTTAACTCTTTATAGAATGATTCACATTACCTGCCACATGATAGAGATTTAGTGAATATTTCTTGAGAGATGTAGGGAAAATGAGCCTCCAACAGGTAAGATCATTTGTGAAGGTCTCTCGGCTAGTCAGTGGCAGAGCCAGGATTTCAGACCCTGTGTCTCCTGACCATAATTCATTGCCCTTTAGAGTGACTACAATCCACATTTATTCAACAGTAGAAATATACTGTATAAAAGACTCTTTCTTTTCTAGGACACTTCTGTTGAGCCTCCCAACAATCCTGGGCACATAAGGTGACATAGCTTATAAGAAACACATGAAGCATTTGAATCCTGGTGGTTTCCCTTCAAGTCCAGTGTTCTTTCCATTACAGCCTGAATCTTTCTCTTTTGTACTGTTCCCAAAGGAGCAAAAGGAAAAATAAAAATAGAAATGCAGTGTTTCCAAATCAAGGCATTAAACATCTATGGGTGATCTCTAGGGTGATACTTCCAAGTCCCCATGACAGGAGAGGAAGCCCAAGGAAGTGCCCTGGTCAGTAACTCTTGCAGACCCTGGGAACCAGTGCTCTGTTTGCTTTAATTAGAGGGCATTTAGGTTCTGCGTGTCCACTCAGGGCTGACTCTAGGCTATGCCTGTGTGGCTCAGTGTGCAGAGTGTGTGGAAAGGAGTCAAGGAATGCCCATGGCCTTGTCACCAAGGTTGTTCAGCAACCTCGTCAGTGCAGCTCTTGACAATTGGTTATTTATTTTCTTAAAGACACTGTTGGGGAGGGGTGTGCTGAAATGCCCTGTGTGTATGTGTGTGCATGTTGTGTGTGTGTCTCTGTGTGTACTAGGGTGATTTTTTTCCAACATGCATCTCATATTTTATGATCTTCGCAGATGTAAGACTTCACCACGAAGAGAAGGGAGGGGGAAAGGCTATTATTTGGGGAAGAAGGAGAAAGAGGTGAAACTGATGGGAGGCAGGAAGCAGAATTGTGTAGATTTAATTGGCCTTGTTTTATAGCATTTAGCTCTGTTTTCACAGGGTAGCAGTGAATAGGCCCATAAAGGTAAACCGTTTTTCACTATTATTGGGCCAGGAGATGAAAGTTTCATTGGTATTCTTCTTTGGAGCTCATGTGGCCGCTCCAAATATGAACTCCTTTTAGCCTTGGGGATGCAGAATTTCAGTGGAACCATTTGAACTTGGCTAGTTTTGTATTAATGATCTTGTATGTTTATAAAATGATTCAGTTTACAAAGCATTGCTCCGAGTTATCCCAACCTCTATCTGAGCCTCAGAATAATACCGTAAACTCACCAAGGCAGATTATTACTCTCATTTTTCTAATGAAAACACTGAGACCCAGAGAAGTTAAATGAGTTCTAGAAACACAGGCAATACCAGGCTTAGAAAAATGGGAAAGGCACCAGTATTTGCTGATTATCAATTCTGCACCACCCACTGTGTTCAAAGAGGACCCTAAATTTCAGAGGGGGGCTATGTTTGGCCTCACGTCATTCAGTTTAGGCTCCGCCAGCAACTGCGGGAGTCGGACTCGGCAACTGAGCCTGCCTGCCACTAAAACTAGTGCTCCTTCCCACCACACCATCAACTCTCTGTGTATCATAGCCACGGGGCAAGCTTTGAAGGAAAAAAGACGTTGGCATTGATTACCCCAAACCACTGACAAACCAGACATTATGTAGATCAGGACCCACCACGTGAATAATAGCTCACATGTGTGAGGCACTTTCAAAGGCACTTTGCGGTAGAAACTTCTTTAACCCTCACAACAGTCTTTGAGCTAGATATTATTATTATTCCCATTTTACAAATGAGAAAGCTGAAGCTCAAAGAGTAACTTATCTAGGGTGATATAGCTTGTGGGTTGCAGAACTAGAATCCTGACATAGGTCTGTTTGACCCATGTTCCCCACAGGCTAATTCCTGTTTCCATTTGGGTTATTTCTGTGGTTCTTTGTCTTAAATTTAACGTACCCTGCCTCACCCACATAATCTACAACACAAAGTTCAAAGTGCCTAGCCCGAAGCTCAAGATCCTCGGGTTTTCCCAATTCATCTCCCTCTACCTCTTGAGACACACCTCACACCCCAGCCGTGTTCCAGTGGATGCTTTCCCCTGCTACCCCACCCCTCCATTGCACTCCAATCTTCCAGTTTTGTGTCTAGAACAGCATTTTCTTTCTGCTTCTTCCATGAGAACTCTGTTCCTCTTTCAAGAACTGCCTCCAATGCCATCGATTCCAACTACCCTTCCAGAATGCCCCAGTGGAGGGTGATGGGCCCTCATGCTGGCCTGTGACCCAGATCATCATATTTATCTTGTCTCCCTCACCCTCCCCTGCCTGCACCATGAATGCCCAGGCAGAGTCTCATGGCTAGGTCTCATCTGCAGCACTGACCACAGTGACTGACACATGCTGGGCACACAGAGCATTTAATTTAGATATGCAAAAGTTTACTTATACAGCATAATACATATGCGGCTTTCCAGCACGTCCACTTCTGAACTGTAGAACTGTAGGACCCTGGGCAATCACTTATTTAGGCCTCCCGACACTTAGTTCTCTCCTCAGTTAACACCATGATGGTGCCACCTTTCCTGCAGAGAGAGTAACTGTGAGATTGTACAAGATGCAGGACAAAAAGCATTCAGGACAGTGCTTGGCACAAAGAGAGTTCTCAGTGAATGTTAATCGTCAGGCAGAGCTCTCGCTATTGTTGTAGCTTATAATATTTCCCAACAGTGTGATCACATTTCCTTTGGATTTGGGTGTGCACGCAACTTTGTTGCTTTCCAGTTTAACTTCACCTTGACCAACACTCAATTCTGTTTAACTTCGGCCACTTATCCATTTAGAGTTGTGGCTTCGTAAACCGTTTCTTAAAGTGCTCCTATGCTTTAAAAGGCAGCCCACTGGGGAAAGAACACTATGCAGAAAGCAGTAGGGGAGACAGGGAACAGGGGTGAAATCTATACCTTAAGAAATTCACTCAACCTCTCTGGCACTTGTCCCCATCATCTCCTGATTGAGGAATGTTTGGCAGGTTAGAGTGTAAAATCCCTCAGTGTTTAAATGCAGTGCATACATAAATCTTTCACTTTCCTATACCAAGAGAGCATATGCTCTTAGACATAAAGATAAATACGTATGCAAGTGCATCTTCCCTGCCCTCCTTCCAAAACACACACACACACACACGCACACGCACACGCACACGCGCACACACACACACACACACACACACAAATGCCCAAGAAAACCCACAGCTCTGTCGTTTGAACATGTTGTTTTCTTTAACCAAGTGGTTGTTTGCAAATGTTTTCTGATTGTAACAGCAGTGAGATGGCCTCTCCTGGGGGAGACCGAGTTCTTTCTCTTTGAAAGATGCTGTTTACTGAAATGAATTCCACCTCCTTCTTTGTTTGGCTTTTCCTTTGTAAACAATCAAAACCAACTGGCAGAGTTCAGGAGCTTATTTCAGTTCAATGTGGCATCTGGCTTTATTTCTTTTCTTTTCTTTTTCCCTCCTAAGCTGAAGTACAGACTGAATGGTGACCCCAAATTCTTTTGCAAGAATTCCATAAGCATTTACCAAGGGTCCACCGTGTACCAAGCACTGTAGGGAAAAGGGGGAAAGGTCAGTTTGATGCTGTGCTCAGGAACAAGGAGGATCAGGGTGTGGGGAGCATCAGAAATCATGTCTAGTGTCCCCTAAGTGTTTCCACAGGACACTTGTCCGATGAGTAGAAAATGGCCTGGTGGCAGATGAATTGGAAAGAAAAAAGGTATAGCATAGACTCTAATCAGGATTCACAATGTACCTGAGCATATGAAAGCTTCTGAGGCTTGTGGTTTAAAACATTGTGATTAATTTTGTTTAATTCTGAGTTTTCCAAGTTTATACGATAAGGTGGCTTGTATGTGTGTGCATTTGTAGGCGTGTGTGTGTGTGTGTGTGTGTGTAGGTAATGCTAATTAATGGCAGAGTGAATTTGTATCAAAGCCCCACCCACTCGCCACCTCACCAGGGGTGCTTGCTAGGAAATTGGCCATTCAAGGTGGAGGCTGCCAGCAACATCTGGCTCACTTACAGGTTGGGTTTGGCCTTTACAGTTGTGGCTGCAGGGTGTTTTACATTTTTGAAGTATTTACCAAGGTTTAGAAGTTGGGAGTTTTCTTATAAAAAGCCAAGATTCTCACTTTTCTTGAAAGATCAGAAGATCTGGCAATACTGGGCCACCGTTTGCCATGGCAACAGCAGGAGCACAGCTGTTCCCCTTGGCCAGGGCACCAGCTCTCGAGCTCACCACATTCCCTCCCAGGTTGACTCCACTGGCTGATGTTGCAGGCTCGGCCCTTGTCAGCATTTGAGGGCACAGCCCCTGGTTCAGAGCATATCCTAAGGAGGATTTACCTTTACTCCTGCTGTCCTTTCCCAACAGGTGATTGGTCTCTTTGATTAGGCCATCTTTTGACAAATGAACCCAAGGGCTGCCTGGTGCAGATGAACCACAGCATGTTACCAATAAAGGAGAAAATTTTTTGAGTGTAGGTTCTGTGTCAACCTCTGTTTGTACCATTTAGCAAGGATTCTCTGATTTAATCTTCGTAACAGCCTTATAAAGTAGGTATTACTATGACACTGCTTTTTGAGATGAGAAAATTGGAGCACAGAACGATTAGTATAACTTGCCCCAACATAATTTTGTTTTTTTAAAACTTTTTATTTTGGACTCATTTCAGACTTATAGACAAGTTGAAAAAATTATACAAAGAATTCCCTTATATACTTCAATCTGCTCCCTCTAATGTTAAAATCTTAAATAACTGGAGAACAATTATCAAGTAGGGGAAATTGGTACAATATTATTAACTCAACTACAGACTTTTTTGTAATTTCACCCATTTATTTATTTTTTATTTTCATGTTAACCGTACCCATTTTTTTTTAAGTTTTATTTATTTATTTATTTTTAAAATTTTATTTTGTCGATATACATTGTGGCTGATTATTGTTGCCCCTCACCAAAACCTCCCTCCCTCCTCCCTCCCCTCCCCCGCCACCAATGTCCACTCTGTTTGCTTGTTATATCAACTTCAAGTAATTGTGGTTGTTATATCTTCTTAGGCCCCAGCCCGGTTTTTTTTTTTTTTGTGTGTGTGTGTGTGTGTGTGTGAATTTATATATTAATTTTTAGCTCCCACCAATAAGTGAGAACATGTGGTATTTCTCTTTCTGTGCCTGACTTGTTTCACTTAATATAATTCTCTCAAGGTCCATCCATGTTGTTGCAAATGGCAGTATTTCATTCGTTTTTATAGCTGAGTAGTATTCCATTGTGTTAGATGTACCACATTTTCCGTATCCACTCATCTGATGATGGACATTTGGGCTGGTTCCAACTCTTGGCTATTGTAAAGAGTGCTGCGATGAACATTGGGGAACAGGTATACCTTCGACTTGATGATTTCCATTCCTCTGGGTATATTCCCAGCAGTGGGATAGCTGGGTCGTATGGTAGATCTATCTGCAATTGTTCGAGGAACCTCCATACCATTTTCCATAGAGGCTGCACCATTTTGCAGTCCCACCAACAATGTATGAGTGTTCCTTTTTCTCTGCAACCTCGCCAGCATTTATCGTTCAGACTCTTTTGGATTTTAGCCATCCTAACTGGGGTGAGATGGTATCTCAGCGTGGTTGTGATTTGCATTTCCCGGATGCTGAGTGATGTTGAGCATTTTTTCATATGTCTGTTGGCCATTTGTATATCTTCCTTAGAGAAATGCCTACTTAGCTCTTTTGCCCATTTTTTAATTGTGTTGCTTGTTTTCTTCCTGTACAGTTGTTTGAGTTCCTTATATATTCTGGATATTAATCCTTTGTCAGATGTATATTTTGCAAATATTTTCTCCCACTCTGTTGGTTGTCTTTTAACTCTGTTAATTGTTTCTTTTGCTGTGCAGAAGTTTTTAGTTTGATATAATCCCATTTGTTTATTTGTCCTTTGGTTGCCTGTGCTTTTGGGGTTGTATTCATGAAGTCTGTGTCCAGTCCTATTTCCTGAAGTGTTTCTCCTATGTTTTCTTTAAGAAGTTTTATTGTTTCAGGGTGTATATTTAAATCCTTAATCCATTTTGAGTTGATTTTAGTATATGGTGAGACGTATGGGTCTAGTTTCATTCTCCTGCATATGGATATCCAGTTATCCCAGCACCATTTGCTGAAGAGGCAGTCTCTTCCCCAGTGCATAGGATTGGTGCCTTTGTCAAAGATTAGATGGCAGTAAGTGTGTGGGTTGATTTCTGGATTCTCTATTCTATTCCATTGATCAGTGTGTCTGTTTTTGTGCCAGTACCATACTGTTTTGGTTATTATAGCTTTGTAGTATAGCTTAAAGTCAGGTAGTGTTATGCCTCCAGCTTTATTTTTTTTGCTGAGCATTGCTTTGGCTATGCGTGGTCTTTTATTATTCCATACAAATGTCTGGATAGTTCTTTCCATTTCTGAGAAAAATGTCATTGGAATTTTGATGGGGATTCCATTGAATTTGTATATCACTTTGGGTAGTATGGACATTTTCACTATGTTGATTCTTCCAATCCAAGAGCATAGGATATCTTTCCATCTTCTTGTATCCTCTCTAATTTCTCTCAGCAGTGGTTTGTAGTTCTCATTATAGAGATTTTTCACCTCCTTGGTTAACTCAATTCCTAAGTATTTTATTTTTTTGGTGGCTATTGTAAATGGGCAGGCTTTCTTGATTTCTCATTCTGCATGTTCACTATTGGAGAAAAGAAATGCTACTGATTTTTGTGTGTTGATTTTGTATCCTGCTACTGTGCTGAAATCATTTATCAATTCCAACAGTTTTTTTGTAGAGGTTTTGGGCTGTTCGATATATAGGATCATGTCATCTGCAAACAGGGACAGTTTGACTTCATCTTTTCCAATCTGGATGCCCTTTATTTCCTTCTCTTCTCTGATTGCTCTGGCTAGTACTTCCAACACTATGTTGAATAGGAGTGGTGAGAGTGGGCATCCTTGTCTAGTTCCTGTTCTTAAAGGAAAAGCTTTCAGCTTTTCCCCATTCAGGATGATGTTGGCAGTGGGTTTGTCATATATGGCTTTAATTATGTTGAGATACTTTCCATGTATACCTAACTTATAGAGGGTCTTTGTCATGAATGAGTGCTGAACTTTATCAAATGCTTTTTCAGCATCTATAGAGATGATCATATGGTCCTTGTGTTTGACTTTATTAATATGGTGTATCACATTTATTGATTTGCGTATGTTGAACCAACCTTGCATCCCTGGGATGAATCCCACTTGATCGTGGTGAATAATTTTACGTATGCGTTGCTGTATTCTGTTTGCTAGTATTTTAGTGAGGATTTTTGCCTCTATATTCATCAAGGATATTGGCCTGTAGTTTTCTTTTTTGGTTATATCTTTACCTGGTTTTGGTATCAGGATGATGTTTGCTTCATAGAATGAGTTTGGGAGATTTGCGTAAGTTTCAGTCTTTTGGAATAGTTTGTAAAGAAGCGGTGTCAATTCCTCTTTGAATATTTGGTAAAATTCTGCTGTGAATTCATCTGGTCCTGGGCTTTTCTTTGTTGGGAGCCTTCTGATAACAGCTTCAATCTCCTTTATTGTTATTGGTCTGTTCAAATTTTCTACATCTTCACGGTTCAGTTTTGGGAGCTTGTGTGTGTCCAGAAATTTATCCATTTCTTCCAGATTTTCAAATTTGTTGGTGTATAGTTGTTTATAGTACTCTCGAAAGATTCCTTGTATTTCAGATGAATCAGTTGTAATATCGCCTTTTTCATTTCTAATTTTTGTTATTTGAGTCTTCTCTCTTCTTTTTTTTTGTTAGCCATGCTAATGGTTTGTCAATTTTATTTATCTTTACAAAAAACCAACTTTTTGATTCATTAATCACTTGAATTGTTTTTTTGGTTTCAATTTCATTCAGTTCTGCTCTGATCTTAATGATTTCTTTCCGTCTGCTAACTTTAGGTTTGGATTGTTCTTGTTTTTCTAGTTCTTTAAGGTGAAATGTTAGGTTGTTCACTTGCCATCTTTCCATTCTTCTGAAGTGAGCATTTAATGCAATAAATTTCCCCCTTAATACTGCTTTTGCAGTATCCCACAGGTTTTGGTATGATGTATCATTGTTTTCATTAGTTTCAATAAATTTTTTGATTTCCTGTTTGATTTCTTCTTGGACCCATATGTCATTAAGTAGAATGCTGTTTAATTTCCATGTGTTTGTATAGTTTCCAGAGTTTCGTTGGTTATTAATTTCCAGTTTTAATCCATTGTGGTCTGAGAAAATACATGGGATAATTCCAATTTTTTTGAATTTATTGAGACTTGATTTGTGACCTAATATGTGATCTATCCTGGAGAATGATCCATGTGCTGATGAGAAGAATGAATATTCTGAGGTTGTTGGATGGAATGTTCTGTAGATATCTGCCAAGTCAATTGGTCTAGAGTCTTGTTTAGATCTTGTGTTTCTCTACTGATTCTTTGCCTAGATGATCTGTCTAATATTGACAGTGGGGTGTTCAGGTCCCCTGCTATTATGGTATTAGTGTCTATTTCCTTCTTTAGGTCTAATAGAGTTTGTTTTATAAATCTGGCTGCTCCAACATTGGGTGCATACATATTTACGATTGTTATGTCTTCTTGATGGATCAGTCCTTTTATCATTAAGTAGTGTCCCTCATTGTCTCTTTTTATGGTTTTTAGTTTAAAGTCTATTTTGTCAGATATAAGAATAGCTACTCCAGCTCATTTTTCTTTTCTGTTTGCATGGTAAATCTTTTTGCATCCTTTCACTCTTAGTCTGTGTGAATCTTTATGGGTGAGGTGGGTCTCTTGTAGGCAGCATATAGTTGGGTCCTCCTTTTTCATCCAGTCAGCCGGTCTGTGTCTTTTGATTGGGGAATTTAAGCGTTTTACATTGAGTTGTTATTGAATAGTGTTGATTTATTCCTAGCATTTTATTGGTTGTTTGGTTGTCTTAGGGGTCTTTTGTTACTTGCTTTCTGATTTAGTGTTTGGTTTCTGTGTTTGTTGGTTCCTTAGGTTGTAGATAGTGTTTTTGTTTGTTTGTTTTCTCTTCATGAATGCCATTTTTATTATACTAGTGGGTTTTGATTTTTCTTGGGTTTTTATGGCAGTGGTAGTTATTTTTCAGGAACCAAACCCAGTACTCCCTTGAAGATTTCTTGTAAGGGTGATTGTGTGGTAGTGAACTCCCGCAGTTTTTGTTTGTCTGAGAAATATACTATTTGCCCCTCATTTCGGAAGGATAGCCTTGCAGGGTAGAGTATTCTTGGCTGGCAATCTTTGCCTTTTTGTATCTTGAATATATCATCCCATTCCTTTCTAGCTCTTAGGGTTTGTGATGAAAAGTCTGATGTTAGCCTGATTGGGGCTCCCTTATAGGTGATTTGACGCTTCTCTCTTGCAGCTTTTAAGATTCTCTCTTTGTCTCTGAGTTTTGCCAATTTGACTATAACACATCTTGGAAAAGGCCTTTTTGGGTTGAATACGTTTGGAGATCGTTGAGCTTCCTGGATCTGAAGATCTGTGATTTTTCCTATACCTGGGAAGTTTTCTGCCACTATTTTGTTGAATATGTTTTCAATGCAATCTCCGTTTTCCTCCCCTTCTCAAATACCCGTGACTCGGATATTTGAGCGGTTAAGGTTGTCTGATATCTCTCTCAGATTTTCTTCAATGTCTGATTCTTTTTTCTTTTTTTTTTGTCTGCTTGTGTTATTTCAAACAGCCCACCTTTAAGTTCAGAGGTTCTCTCTTCAACTTCGACAAGCCTGCTGGTTAAACTCTCCTTTGTGTTTTTTATTTGGCTGAATAACTTCTTCAGTTCAGCAAGTTCTGCTACATTTTTTTTCAGGACATTGATTTCCTTGTACATTTCCTTTTTTAGATCCTGTATACTTTTCCTCATTTCATCATGATATCTAGCTGAGTTTTCTTGTAACTCATTCAGTTTCCTTAGAATTATCACTTGAAATTCCTTGTCAGTCATTTCAAGGGCTTCTTGTTCTATAGGATCTAGAGTTTGAGATTTATTCACTTTTGGTGGTATACTTTCTTGATTTTTTGTATTTCTGGTATCTTTTTTTTTATGTTTATTCATTGTGGCAGGGGGTTTCACAGTCCACTGGTTTGAGACTATTCACTAACTAAGATGTTGCTCTGGTTGCCAATTTGGTATGGCTACCTCCGTGACTGCTCAGTTGGCCTCTAGTGCCTTGTGTGTATGGTTGCCTTGGGTCTTGGGCCTCTCCGGGGAGCCACCTCTCTGGTCAGCTTGGACTCTGCTGGGCTGCTAGATCACCGGGTGGTACCACAGGGTGTGTGGTCTCTTTTGAGCTCTCACTTCCTGTGCAGGACTTCTCCCTGTTCCGTGCGCTCTGGCCCAGGCTGTTGGATCATGCAGTGGCGACCCTAAGGGTGTGTGGTTTCTGTCGATTCTCCGCCTCCCTAACCGGACGTCTCCCCGCTCTGTGTACACTAGGCTGGGCTGGGACGTGTCTTTTGCAACCCTCGTCTATCAGCTGGGCCTTCAAGACCCTGCTCAGCACCTCCTCGCCCAGGAAATCTACCAGGTTTCTGCTAGGCGCAGACAACCGGTTGCTCTTGGTTCCTTTGTAGCACTGTGTAGATCTTTCTCGGGACTTATCACCTTCCTCCTGGTATCGCGGTTATTTGTGTACTTGTCTTATCTCCCACACCAGAGCGTGAGCCTCTCGGGGGAGGAGCCCGCAGCACACGGTTCACCTTTGTATCCCCCGGGCGCGGAGTGAGTCCTGTGCACACCCACAGTTGGCTCTCCGGCAGGTTCAAGCGGACTTGGGAACTCTCCTACCACACTATTCCCAACCAGAAATCGGTTAGGCGTTTTTCCGATCTGGTGGCCGCAGAGATGGTATCTGCCTCCCAGTAACAGGAAGTTTACCGGGGCGGAGCCCAGGGTGCGGTGGAGTGACAGTCGGCCTAGCCTGTACTTCCTTACCCTCCCGATGCTGGCTGGGGATGCCCCATGCCACCAGCTCTGCCAGAGAACCGTGGAGGGAGTGGGAGGGGAGGCCAGCCCGCAGGCCCTGGGAAGCCCTGCGCCGGGGCAAGCAAGTGGGAAGGCTTAGTGAGGAGCCGAGCCGGGCGAGGAGGACAGGCTTGGCTGAGCCGGGCCGGAGCTGCCACCACCTGAGAAAATGGAGGCAGCCCCGGGGGTGGTGAGTGGCCTGGTGATGCAGGCGGAAGCTGGGCGGGCATCTGCCCCCCAGGCAGAGCTGGGTCGGGGGTCACTCACAGGGCTGTGCCAGGTTGGGCGGCTCCCTCCCCATTCTCCGCCGTTGCGGCCTCGGGCTGCTCAGTCGGTCCCGTGGCATGGCTCAGGCGCTCCCAGGAATCTTCTTTTATGCCGGCCTGAAACCTCGAATCCTGAATAGGGCAGCTGGCCACCTTCAGCGTGGCCCCGGCCTCTAGGATCCTGGCTGCTTCAACAGCAGCCCTGGCGCCATGTTCCCTGTTTAGAGACTTACTTTTTCAGCTAAGAAACAGTTCTTTTTTTGCTCCATAGTTCAAAGCTGTTGCCTGTAAATGAGGCAGCCTCTCCTGCCAAGGGCAAAGTGGCGGTCAGCCCCCAAGACCGGCCACCAGCAGTGGTCCTCCCTTAAGAGATGGCAAGAGGAAGGTCCACAAGTTTCCCAGCTGTCTAAGGCCCAGTGGCCGCCTTTTCCACCTCAGCTACTCCGCGCCAACCGCCTCAGCCACCGCCATCTTGAAACCTAATTTCACCCATTTTAATATGAATGTTTTTTCCTGTCATTTCCAGGACCCTATCCAAGATCTCACATTGCATCTAGCTGTTATTTCTCCTTAGTCTCCTGCAGTCAATAACAGTTTGATAGTCTTTCATTGACTTTCATGACCTTGACACTTTTGATGAAGACTGATTAGTTATTCTACAGAATGTCTCTCAATTTGGGTATGTTTGATATTTTCTCATGATTGGAATGAGGAATACATTATTTTAGCAAGAAACAAGACAACCAAAACAAAATGATGTTGTGTCCTTCTCAAGGAGTTTATGCTGTTGATTTGTCTTATCAATGATTCCTGGCACATAGTAAGTGATCAATACATATTTTTTTGAATCTGAATTTGATATATTCAATTATTAACCTTAGAAGTAACATTTGTTAAAGCTATACAGGGTTTGAGATTTTATCCTACTTGCAAGGTATTACAGGTTCCTCTACTACACTTTCATGGATGCTGACAGAAGTCATAAGACTCCTGGATCAGAGACACAGGACTTCATTACTCACCATACAACAAACAGCATAAGCTCTGTGCTCTCATTTGCTCCCCTTGTCTTCCAAATCCCATGGGGGTGATGTAACATGACCCAGGTGGGTGTTGCACACATCATGGGCTTACTTCACAGCTGAGGAATCCTGATCTTAGAAAATCTCTATCTTTCATACTGGAAAACATAAACCTTGCTCTCTGTCACTATCTCTCTATTTTCCAAGGTTGTTGACTACATAAATATCTTTGAAATGATAGCCTAAAACAAAGGATATCAGTGCCTCTGCTCCAATGTGCAGAAATTAGAGACCCGTGAAGAATTGTCTCCTAATAAAGCTAAGCAATATTTCATATTTCCCTTGTAAAAAAGCTAGTTGACCTATGTGGATTTTTACCAGGGTTTCAGAAATTGACAGAAATTAGTCTACTTAGTTAATTTCATAACTACTCATGGTTTTTTTAAGATTCTTCATTTCATTTGACACTGTATTTCAGCCTTCTGTAGAGGTTTCCAGTACATAAATCCTACATTAATGCTATTTTCCTTTTAACTAGCCAACATATGATTCCAACCACTGATTCTGTTCTGATTTTTCATTGTGTCTCAAAGCAAACAGCTCCTGAATCTATGTTCTTTCTTGTCCATGTGGAGAAGACTATCTTCTCTACATATTTGGGATGGGGTGGGTGGTGATGAGCTTTCTTTTTAATACGGGCAGAGGGATGCCTGTGAAATTACAACATAACTTCAGTTATGCCCCAGCTCCCTGTGTCTTTTCTGCCTTTTACAGTGGAGGCTTTTTAAATGTCACATCTGTTTCTAATCACTTCTTTTAGTCTTTCTCTATATGATCAACTCAGCAACCTGCCTTGTAAAGGGGTCCAGACTATTTTGTAAGACAATCAACATATGTTAAAGAAAATTGCCCATTTAATATTCCAGTTGAAAAACAAACAGACAAACACACAATAAAAGTTTTCTTCACTGTTTATACTCAAGACAGAGAGAATTAACTGCCCTTTTATGGACATGGGATTTACTGTCCAACTTAATAACAAAGAAAGATGTTTGAAGCAATATATTTTGCTTTTTAAAAAGAAAATATATACTTTTAATTATGAAACATTTCATATGTAGAAAAGAAAAGCACAGAAAATAATCTAGCACATATCTATTATCTACAGCAAAGATTAAACAGACATTAATATTTTGCTGTATTTGCTTCAGTTCTCTCTAAAAAAAGGAACAAGGAAAGAAACACAGTTAAGCCCAACTCTCTCCCTCCCCTCTTCTAAAGGCGTAACTTCCATTTTGTGTGTTTTAAAAATTATCATAAATGATACCATATTGGAAGCATTCTTTTGCTAGATGCTTTTTGCATTCAATAGTACATTTTGAACATTTATCTCTGTTGATATATTTTGATCTAGCTTATAAATTTAAATGATTTAATGTCATGTTAGCAACTGAACTCTATCATCAGACTTTCTAAGTTCAAAATCCGAGTCTACTACAAACTAAGTGTGTGATGTTGAGCAAGTTACATAATCTCTGAGTCTCTATTTCTTCATACATAAGTTGTGTATGATAAAAATACCAACATTATTGAATTGTCAAGATTAAAGGAGGTGATCCAACCAGAGTGCGTAGAATACTGTATTAGTTTCCTAGAGATGCCATAACAAAATGCCACAGACTGACTGGCTTAAATAACAGAAATTTATTTTCTCACAGTGATGGAGGCTGGAAGTTCAAGAGCAAGGTGCTAGCAAGTTTGGTTTCTTCTAAGATTGTATTCCTTGGCTTGCAGATATCTGCCTTCTCAGCGCCCTTACTTGATCTTTCCTCTGTGGATGAGCATGCCTAACGTCTCTTTATGTGACTAAACTTCCCCTTCTTATAGGACACCAGTCAGATCAGATTAGGCCCCACATTCATAGTCTCATTTTAACTTAATCACTTTAAAGTCCCTATCTCCACATACAATCATATTCTGAGGTACTGGGGTTTAGGGCTTCTACATGTAAATTTTGGGGAGATGCAATTCAGCCCATAACAAACATTTTTATTATGGATTTATATTATATGAATATTCTTCAGTTTATTTATCCATTCCCCCCACCATCATTACTGAGAAAGAGTTGAGTTTCTACTTTTTGACAATTCCAAAAAGTTCTGCAATAAAGATCTTTGTATAGGTGTCTTTGGGCATATTCAAGACAGTTTTTGTTATTGTTATTTTTAGGATAGAAATCTAGAGGTGGAATTGCTGAATTGTAGAGTATATAAATTCTTATCTTTACCATGCATTGTCAAATCACTCTCCAAAGTGATGGTACTGAATAATGATACTGCCGATAAGGTATCAGTATTTCTTTTCCCCACATCCTTCTCAACATTAGATGTTACCAGATTTACTAATGTTGGTGAATCTTAATGCGTTAAATTAATATCTCATTATTTTCATTAATATTTTTCTGATTTTAATTAATGTACTGATTTTGGCCAATCTGAATTCTGGCAAATAATATTTGAGTTATCTGATAATGTGATTTTTGCTCCCCATGAACCAACAGTTCATATCTTTTTCCAATTTTTCTGTTGGATTATCTTTTTTTCTATAAATTTATAAGAGACCTTTATATCATCTGAATAATAATTCTTGGTTAATTATATGTGTTGTGACCATATTTAGTCTATAGCTTGAATTTTCATTTAATTGTATTTTTGTCACATAGAAGGTTTTGATTTAAATGCAGTGACATTTCTTAATCTTCTTATTGATAGTTTGTGCTTTTTGTGTCTTACTTAAGAAATCTTTCCTTACCACAATTCAACAAGATATTTCCCAATCTATATGCAGGAAAATGAATCCTACTTCATTATTTTTCTTCTTCCATTTGCTTTAGTTATTTTTGGCCACTTACTCCTCTGTGTGTTTTATAATCACCTTGTTAAATTTTGCAAATTCTTATTTGGATTTTGATAGTAAAGAGGTTCATGAATGAATGCATAGATTACTGGGAGTGAAAACTGTAATTTTTACATAGGGTTTTCTCAGTCAGGAACATGAAATTTCTTCACTCACCTGGGTCTTCTTATATATCCTTCAGTAAAGTTTAATTTTCTCTAAAAGGTATTGCATATATTTTTCAAATTTATTTCTAGGTTTTTATATCTTCCATTACTATTCTAATAGTATTTTAAAATTTTATTTTCTAGTTGTTTTTGGCTGAAATTTAGGAATAACACTGTTGTTTAGATTTGCATTTCCCTGATGATTAGTGATGTTGAGCATTTTTTCATGCACCCGATGGCCATTTATACATTTTTTGAGAAATATCTATTCACCTTCTTTGCTCATTTTCTAATTGGATTATTTGTTTTTCTACTGCTACATTGTTTGGGTTCCTTATATATTCTAGATACTAATCCCTTGTCAGATGTATAGTCTGCAGATATTTTCTCCCATTCTATAGGTTGTCTATTCACTCTGTTGATTGTTTCCTTTGCTGTGTGGAAGCATTTTAGTTTGATATAATCCAATTTTTTAATTTTTTCTTCTCTTGCTTATGCTTTTGGGTCTTATTCATAAAGTCTTTTCCCAGTCCTATATCCTCAAGTGTTTCCCCTATGTTTCCTTCCAAGAGTTTTGTAGTTTCAGGTCTTCATAATAAAGACTCTCAATAAATTAGGTATAGAAGGAAAGTATCTCAACACAATGCAAGTCATATATGACAAACCCACTGCTAGTATTGTACTGAGTGGGGTTAAGCTGAAAGTTTTTCCTGTAAGAACAGACAAAAGACAAAGATGCCTACTCTCACTACTCCTATTTTACATAGTGTTAAAAGTATTTGCCAGAGCAATCAGGCAAGAGAAAGATATAAAGGGCATACAGATTTAAAAAGGCAAAGTCAAATTGTTTCTGTTTGCAGATGACATGATCCTATGTATTAAAAAAAAAAACCTGGGCCGAGCCTGTGGCGCACGTTGTAGAGTGCTGCACTGGGAGCGCGGCACGCTCCCGCCGCGGGTTCGGATCCTATATAAGAATGACTGGTACACTCACTGGCTGAGTGCCGGTCATGAAAAAAAAAAAAAAAAAAAACCTGAAGACTCTACCAAAAAACTATTAGAGATGATAAACAAATTCAGTAAAGTTGCAGGATATGAAATTAATATTCAAAAATCAGTAGATTTTTATACTACAATGACAAACTAGCAGAAAAATGAATTAAGAAAGCAAAGCCATTTACAGTAGCTACCCCAAACATAAAACACATAGGAATAAATTTAACCAAGGAACTGAAAGATCTCAACAATTTGAACTACAAATAATTACCAAAAGAAATTAAAGGAGAAAGAAAAAGATGGAAAGACATTCCATGTTCATGGATTGGAAGAATTAACATTGTAAAAATGTCCATACTACCCAACATGATCTACATATTCAATGTGATCCCCATCAAAATACCAAGGGCATTCTTCACAGAAATAGAAAAAAACAATCCTAACATTCATTTGGAACAAAAGACCCTGAATAACCAAGCAATCTTGAGAAAAAAATAAAGCCAGAGCATCACACTACCTGACTTTGAATTATACTATAAAGCTATAGTAACCAAAACAGCATGGTACAGGCATAAAAACTGACACATGAACCAATGTAATGGAATAGAGAACCCAGAAATCAATCCATGTATTTACAGCCAAATAATCTTCAACAAAGGCACCAAGAACATACATTGGGAAAAGGACAGCCTCTTCAATAAATGGTGCTGGGAAGACTGGATATCATATGCAGAAGAATGAAACTAGACCCATACTCGTGCCATACACCAAAACCAACTCAAAATGGATTAAAGCCTATCAATTTCTTGAAAGTTTGACAGATATCACCTATAAAATGGATACAGCTTGTTTAATTATTTTTTGTGATTATTTTTTAAACCACTGTATTCAGTTACATTAAAGAAATAATTTTTTTCTCAGTTTTGCTTGTTATATTTTTCTAAGAAATTTTCCAATCCGTGTAATTTTAAAAATTTATTTATATAAAGTTATTAGTAATACTCTTATGGTTTTCAGAATTGGTATCTATATATACTTTTATTTTTATTTCTAATATTCTTTATTTATGTGTCTCTCTCTCTCTCTCTCTCTTTTTTTTTTTTTGGTCTTTTTGTGACCAGTAAGGGGATCGCAACCCTTGGCTTGGCATCGCCCACACCACGCTCAGCCAGTGAACGCACCGGTCATCCCTATATAGGATCCGAACCCGTGGCCGGAGCGCTGCTGCACTCCCAGCGCCACACTCTCCCAAGTGAGCCATGGGGTCGGCCCCTCTATCTCTCTTTTTAAATAAAACTTTCCAGAAGTTTGTCTGTTTTGTAAGTCCTTTAAAAAGAAGTTTTTGCTTGTTCTTTAATAATTCCTTTCACATCATATTTAAAGTTACATTTTGATCCCATAGTTTAGAGAGAGCATATATCAGTAACAGATTCTTGGCATAAAGTTATTTATTCTATAGACTATATTATAAAGATTTGTTCAGTGAATTTTGATGACTCCCTACCATATGTTAAAAATTGGGATAGGTGCTGAGGCTTTTTGGAATTTATAGTTCTTATCTTGATGACCTACCATCTAAATGGGATGATGGTCACATATATTAGTAATATTAATATAATGTGAAAAATAATGAAATGGACCTCTTAATTCCCTCCTTCCCTATTGCTCTCCCACTCAGTAAATGGCATTGCCAATTGCTCCATTGCTCAGGAAAAATACTTGAAGTCATCTTTGACTCTGTGTCTTTAACACTTTGTATCTATCCATCAACACATCCTATTATATTCTATCTTCCAAAGATATTCTGGCCCCAAACAGAAGGTAAGAGTGTGCCCTGCAACTGGGGACTCAAGCAGCAGTCCTGGGTAGCCCTCACCCCACCCAAACAGATTTCAAGATCATCTCCTGCAACCAGGAGCCCAGGCAGGAGCTCCGGGCAGCCATCTCCTTGCTCAAATGGAAGGCTTCCACACAGGTGGTCCATCACAGCCACTGCCACAGCTCCTGTTGCTGCAAGGAAGGCTCACTGCCACAATAGCAGCCAAGACCACCATGCAGGCAATCCACTACACACTCAACTACACTGGCACAAGGAGAATCACCAGCAGAAACTACACAAAAGGAAGAAGTCTTTCTCCTCAAAATCCACCCCAGAGTAATAGAAGAAACAACTGCTCTACCAAATGACCAGATATCAATGGAAAGATACTAGAAATATAAATAAATAAGAAAACATGACAGACCCCACCAAAGGAATACAGTAATCCTCATGTACCAGACCAAATAGAGCAGAAAACTCTTGAAATGACTGGAAAGGAATTCGGAGCAATGATCTTAAGAAAACTCAAACAGATAAGAGAAGACTCAATTAGTGAATACAATGAAATGAGAAAAAATATCTGGGATATGAAGGAGGAAATTTACAAAGAGATTAATATCTTAAAAAAGAATGTAGCAGAACTCCTGGATCTAAAGGAGTCATTCAACAAAATAAATAAAGACAGCTAAGAGCTTAAGTAGCAGGTTAGACAGCACAGAAGAGAGAACTTCTGATCTCAGAGATGGTCTTTTTGAAATAACTCAGGTGGACAAAAAAAAAAAAAGAAAGAAAGAAAGAAAGAAAAAGGAAAGAAGAGATTTAAAAATGAAGAAAATATAACAGAGCTAGCAGACAACCTTAACTACACAAACATCTGAATCATGGGTGTTCCAGGAGGGAAGGAGAAAAGAAAAGGCACTGAAAACCTATTCAATGAAATAATAACAGAAAACTTCCCCAATACAGGAAGAGTCACAGACCTTCAGATTTGGGAAGCTCAAAGATCTCTAAACAAATTCAATCCAAAAAGATCCTCTCCAAGGCACATTTTAATTAAACTGTAAAACTAAAAACAGAGAATTCTAAAAGCAGCAAGAGAAAATCATCAAATCACCTATAAGATAGCCCCTATTAGACTAACAGCAGACTTCTCAACAGAAACTCTACATGCCAGAAGAAAAAGGAATTATATACTCAAAATGCTAAAAGAAAAAAATTTCCAGACAGGATACTATACCCAGCAAGGCTATCCTTCAGCAATGAAAGAGAAATAGTGTATTTCCCAGACAAACAAAAATTGAGGTAGTTCGCCACCGCACAACCAGTCCTACAAGAAATTCTCAAGGGAGTCCTGCATCCAGAATACAAAAATGATAATCACTACACAAATACACAAGAAAGAACAAAACCCACTGGTAAAACAAAAATGCAAATTAGAAAGAAAAAGAAACTAAATCTTATTGCCTCAAAAAACCAACAAACATTGAAGATGAATAATAAGAGGGGAAGAAAAGAACAAGAGATATTTAAAACAGCTAAACAAAAAGCAATAAAATTCTAGGAGTAAGATAATACCTGTCAATAACAACTCTAAATGTAAATGGATTAAACTCTCCATTCAAAAGACACAGGCTGATGGACTGGATTAAAAAGCTAGACCCAACTATTTGCTGTCTTCAAGAGA
Organism: Cynocephalus volans; assembly: GCF_027409185.1. Lineage (NCBI taxonomy): Eukaryota > Metazoa > Chordata > Mammalia > Dermoptera > Cynocephalidae > Cynocephalus > Cynocephalus volans. Next base: position 47,397,257 of record NC_084467.1, on the reverse strand, counting down.
CTCACCTCAACTATAAAGATATACATGTAGTGAAGGGACGGAAAAAGATGTACCATGCAAATGGAAAATAAAAACAAGCAGGAATAGCTATTCTTATGTTGGATAAAGTAGACTTTAAACCAAAAACCATAAAAAAAGACAAAGAAGGCCACTATATAATGATAAAGGGATCTCTCCAGCAAGAAGACATAAGAATCATAAATATGTATGCACCCAACACCAGAGCACCCAGATATGTAAAGCTAACAGTATTAGACCTAAAGAAAGAGATAGACTCCAATATGGTAATAGTGGGGGACCTGAGCACCCCACTCTCAGCATTGGAAAGATCATCTAGGCAACAAATCAACACAGAAACACAGGATTTAAACTATACCTTAGACCAATTAAACCTGACAGATATCTAAAGAACATTTCATCCAATAACTACAGAATATACATTCTTCTCATCAGCACATGGAACATTCCCTAGGATAGACCACATGATAGGTCACAAATCAAGTCTCAGCAAATTTTAAAAAACCAACATCATTTCAAGTATCTTTTCAGACCACAATGAATTGAAACTGGAAATCAGTAATAGCAAAACTCTGAAAACTATACAAACACATGGAAATTAAACAATAGGCTCCTGAATGATGTGTGGGTCCAAGAAGTAATTAAACAGGAAATCAAAAAATTTCTTGAAACTATCAAAAATAAGACACATCATACCATAAGCTGTGGGATACTGCAAAAGCAGTACTAAGAGGGAAGTTTATTGCAATAAATGCTTACATCAAAAGAATAGAAAGACTTCAAATAAATGACCTAACACTACACTTCAAAAAAACAGAAAAACAAGAACAATCCAATTCTAAAAGTAGTAGATGGAACGAAATAATTAAGATAAGAGCAGAATTAAATAAAATAGGAGACCAAAAAATGATACAAAAGATCAAAGAAACAAAAAGTTGGCTTGTTGAGAAGATAACTAAGTAGACAAAGTATTAGCTAGTCTCATTAGACACTATTGTAAACAACTATATGTCAACAAATACGAAAACCTGGAGGAAATAGATAAATTTCTGGACACATACAAATTGCCAAGTCTGAACCAAGAAGAAATAGAAAACCTGAACAGACCAATAACAAGCAAAGAGACTGAAGTGACAATCAACAGTCTCCCACAAAGAAAAGCCCAGGGACCGGCCCTGTGGCTTACTTGGGAGAGTGCAGTGCTGGTAGCGCCAAGGCCGTGGGTTTGGAACCTATATAAGGATGGCTGGTGCGCTCACTGGCTGAGCATGGGTACGGATGACACCGTGCCAAGGGTTGTGATCCCCTTACTGGTCAGGAAAAAAAAAAAAAAAAAAAGGCCCAAGACCGGATGGCTTTACTGCTGAATTCTACCAAAACTTTAAAGAGGTTTACCAATTCTCTTCAAACTATTCTAAAAAATTGAAACAGATATGATTATCTCCACAGACACAGAAAAAGCATTCAACAAAATTCAACATTACTTCATGATAAAAGCTCTCACAAAATTAGGTATAGAAGGAAAGTATCTCAACATAATAAAAGCCATATATGACAAACCAATCACCAATATCATCCTGAACAGGAAAAAGATAAGAATGCCCATTCTCTCTACTCTTATTTAACATAGCATTGGAAATACTAGCCAGAGCAATCAGGCAAGAGAAAGAAATAAAGGGCATCCAGATCAGAAAAGACAAAGTCAAACTGTCCCTGCTTGCAAATGACATGATCCTATATATAGAAAAACCTAATGACTCTACCAAAAAACTCTTAGAGCTGATAAACAATTTCCGTACAGTTGCAGGATACAAAATCAACACACAAAAATCAGTACTGTTTTTTACCCCAATAACAAACTAGTAGAGAAAGAAATCAAGAAACAAGCCCATTTTTAATAGTCAGAAAAAAAAAAAACTAGGAATTAATTTAAGTAAGGAGGTGAGATATCTCCAAAACAAGAACTATAAAACACTACTGAAATAAATTAAAGAGGGGCACAAAAAGATGGAAAGACATTCCATGCTCTTGGATTGGAAGAATTAACATTGTGAAAATGTCCATATCACCCAAAGCTATCTACAGATTCAATGCAACCCTCATCAAAATACCAATGACATTCTTCACAGAAATAGAAAAAACAACCCTAACCTTCATATGGAACAACAAAAAAACCCCAAATAGACAAAGCAATTCTGAGGGGAAAAAAAAAAAAAAGCCACGGGCATAACACTACCTGACTTTAAATTATACTACTAAGCTATAGTAACCAAAAATGCATGGTACTGGCATAAAAACAGGCACTTGGACCAATGGAACAGAATACAGAACCCCAAAATCAAGCCATATACTTATAACCAATTGATCTTTGACAAAGGCACCAACAACATACATTGGTGAAAAGACTGCCTCTTCAATAAATGGTGCTGGGAAAATTGGACATCCATATTCCGAAGAATGAAACTAGACTTGTACCTCTCACCATGTACCAAAATCAACTCAAAATGGATTAAAAACTTAAACATAAGACTTGAAACCATAAAACTACTAAAACAAAACTCCTACAGGCCTCAACTATGCCCCTGCTTCCTCTTTCTTCCACCGTATCCCTCTCCGCTTCCACCCAACTAACTGCTCTGCAACATCTTAGAATGTGAAAGAAAAAAAATCATAAATAAATACATTTTTAAAAAACTACTAAAAGAAAACTTCTAAAAGAAACACTTCAGGAAGTAAGACTGGGCAAAGACTTTATGAATAAGACCTCAAAAGCACAAGCAACAAAAGAAAAAATAAACAAATAGAATTATATCAAACTAAAAAGCTTCTGTATGGCAAAGGAAACAATCATTAAAGTGAAAAGACAACCTACAGAATGGGAGAAAATATTTGCAAACTATACATCTGGCGAGGGATTAATATCCAGAATATACAAAGAACTCAAACAACTTCACAATAAAAAAAAAAAAAATCCAATTAGGAAACGGGCAATGGAACAGAATAGATGTTTTTCAAAGGAAGGCATACAAATGACAAACAGGTTCATGAAAAAATGCTCAACATCACTAACCATCAAGGAAATGCAAATCAAAACCACATTGAGATATCATCTCACCCCAGTCAGGCTGGCCATTCTTAAATGACTGAGAATAACAAATGCTGGTGAAGATGTGAAGAAAGGAGAACTCTTCTATATTGTTGGTGAGATTGTAAAATAGCACAGCCATTATGGAAAACAGTATGGAGGTTTCTCAAACAATTAAAGACAGAACTACCATATGATCCAGCAATCCCACTAGTGGGTATATACCTAAAGGAATGAACATCACCATGTCGAAGGGATACCTGCACTCCCATGTTCATTGCAGCTGTATTTATAATAGCCAAAATATGGAACCAACCTAAATGTCCATCAGCAGATGACTAGATGAGGAAATGTGGTGTACACACACACACACACACACACACACACACACACACACACACACACACACACACACACACACACACACACACACACACACACACACACACTGATACTACTCAGCCCTAAAAACAAAAAAAAGGAAATTCTGCCATTTGCAGCAAAATGGAGGAGCTTGAAGAAAATTAAATGAAATAAGTAATAAGCCAGGTGCAGAAAGAAATACCACATGTCCTCACTCATAAGAGGGTGCTAAGAAAGAAGGAAAGAAAGAAAGAAGGAAGGAAGGAAGGACCATAATAAATCATTGAACTTTCAGAAGGAGAGAACAGACCTGTGGTTATTAGACGGGGGGAACAAGGAGGGGGAGGAAGGTTAGGTCAGGGAGAAATTGGGTAAGGGACACAAACAATAATCATGATTTGTAATAATGACTATGGTAATAATACTGATTTGATCATCACATATTGTACACAAATAATGATAGGCAACACTGTGCCCCCAAAATATGTATGATCAATTATGCTTCAATAAAAAAAGATTAAAAAATAATGTGTGTAGTTTACAGAAATACACTTGTCAATAAAAGTAAATAGAAAATATATTAAAAGTGCAAGATAAATGCGAAACCAACAAACAAAAAATGAAATATACTCTGAATCTGACCACTTCCCACCGCCCTTCTGCTACCCCTCCCATGCCACCCGCATCGCTCCCCTGAACGATTGAAACCATTTGTAACTGGTCTTCCTGTTTCCGTGGTTGCCACCTTACATTCTCAGTACGTCAGCAGAGGGAGTCTGTTAAAAGAGAAGTCCTATGATTAATTCTCTGCTCAAACTCCTTCGGCGGCTTCCCTAGATATGTAGAATAAACTCAGAGTCCTCGGTGTGTTCTGCCAGGCCTGCCTATCTCAGTCTGTTCCGTGGCTTCTTCTCTGCCTTGATGTCCTCCCTCTTTCCCTTTCTCATTCCAGACACACTCATTTATGTCTTGTTCCTTGAATATATCACGCATGTTCCCTTACAGACTTGCACTTGGGCTTCTCTTTGCTTGAAATAATCACACTCTCCCCCAATGTTACTCCACAGTTCATTCATATCTTCTCTAAGTGTCACCTAATCAAGGGGTCTTCCTTGACCACCCTATAGAAAGTATCCTGTCCTCACTATGTCCTTACCTTTTTTTGAATACCCTTCATAGCATTTATGTGGCATTTGGTTATTTGTTTGTTTGTATGTTTGTTTTCTCTGTCATTGGAATATAAAAGCCATAAGGGCAGTCTTTGTTTTGTTGATGTGGTACTTGCATACCCCATATTTTCCTGGTTCAAACACTATATTACTTTCCTAGGTGACCATTTCATATCATCACTTCTCAAACTTCTTCTCTCACCTCTTTCTCCAGTGTTTTCTTCATGACCTCGCTTCCTATTGCATTGAGGAAGTGGAACTTTCTGTAGTAGAACTAAAGACTCTCAACCAGCATCTACCAATCTACCATCCTCTGCCTCTCTTCTTTTAATATGCATGGATATCCAAAATTTTATTGAAGGCCACCCTATGTGCACTGAATCCATCCACTTATACCTGCTCAAAAACTTGCCTCTAGCTATTGCATTTTCTCCTGAATCATTAATAAATTTCTTCCTTTCTCTTTACTAGATCTTTCCCATCAGAGCATAAGCATGGTGTTAGGTACTTCATCTTCAGAAAGAATCCTTTCTTTATCCCACATCTTCCTCCAGCTGCTTCCTGATTTCTCTGCTCTCTGTTGACCAAAATGAAGGCTGTTGAGGCAGAAATAATTTTGTAAAGTTTATTGGGAGCCAAATGTGAGGATGGAGCCAGGAAACATCATCCAACAGAGTCAGAAAAGTGCTCCGAAGTCTGTTGCAAATAACAAAGACTTTATAGACAGAAAAGATTAAAGAAAGCAGAAATAAACAAATAGTAGATTGGTCATTTCAAAGTTACTTTCCATGTAAAATGGGGACAAGGAAATAAAACAATAGGAAAATAACTAATCAGTTAACATCAAGTTACTTCAGGCTCTCTCTTTTATGTAAGGATTAAAGTAGAGGGAGCCTCATTATCAAGTCTATTGAAGATTTAAACTGGCATTATCTCTTTCTCCTGATTTCTTGGAAGGTCAGACCCCAACGTAAGTGACATGGAACCTATCAGAAGTGACTCCATTTTGGATTTTAGTCTGGTCTTTTGGGGCCTAGTGCAGGAACTTAGTCCAAAACATTGGCCTCCAGTAACTTTTACTTAACATCCCTATATAGCAAAACTGTGTACTTGCTCCTTACTTTCTCTTTTTGGAAAAGCAATTTGAAAATGAAACCAAGATATTCAGTTTTAGTGGATCTTGAGTGAAGTCAGGAAATTGCATTATATGTTTCTAAGACTCCCTTGGTGACTATGTTCAGGATTGAAAACTATTAATTTAAGATTTCGTGTTAGGAGCTAGTACTAACTGAAGATGACCATAAATGAAAATGAAATCGTCCAATTTTACTGGAAGTCAGTATTGTAAAGAATTTGATTTATAGACATATTTAGTTTACCAGGAATATGGTCATGATGGGAAACTCGTGCACCTTTGTATTATTTCCCTGTTTATCTGACTGTTATGGAAATCTGGGATGAGTAACAGGAAATCTTAGCATTGTCTCTATAGGCTAATGCTTGCACTGTCCCGCCTTCTTGATGTGGGAAAAGGCAGAAGATGGAAGGAAGGGGAGGGAAGGGTGTAGGAAAATTATGATTTTTCTTCTCACTAGGACTATGTTTTCCAGACATAGATGGATGAGGTATGTATACAACCTTGTAAACCCCCCATAGTATTTAACACCTTGCCTTCATGTGGTAGTTGTTCAGTGCATATGTGTGAAACGAACAAAAATAGGAAGTTGATCATGTCCATTGGCATCTCCCTGTATGCAATTCCAGAAGCTCTTATGAAGTTCATGATGGCTAGCCAAAGACGCTAGCCAAAGATGCTAGCCAAAGATGCTAGCCAAAGACACCTACACAGAAGAAAAAAATCTGACACTCTAGTTCCTTAGTATATTTTTTCACCCATTTATTCACTCACTCAAAAAATAGTTATTGGGTAACTTTCATAGGCTGGGCACTAGGACTAGTGCTATGGATGCAGATTTGGTGTCTACCCATTGAGATTTTAATCTAGTATGATTTTAACCCACACAAATAATCTGATGCCACCTGTTTCTGGCATATGGTTTTGTGCAAACTCTCTGCCTGGTCTGTGCCTCAGCATCTCCATATATGGGATGGGGAGACGGTACACATTTTAATGGATGGCTATGAGGATTAGGTGAAAAAATCATATAAAAATATTGTTTACCCACTATGAAGCACTGAATAAGCCTTACTTATTACTGCAACAGTTTACATCCTACATTTTTAAGTAATAAATAAAAAAAAAAAGAACAAATGTAAAAGGTGAAGTTAAATTGTTTTGCTGTCAAATGGGGTTTGAAAACTGCTAGTTGCCACTTTTCTCCCTTCCGAAGCGCCTTTTCGGGTTTCTGCTGTTAAAGTTGACTGTTGCACATGACAGGCCTGCTCCCTGCTTCAACCATCAAGTGTAACGGCAATTACCTGCTGCGGATCAAGATGTCCCTGCTGGCCTTGCAGTGCTGTGGCGTAGTGTGTCGCGTGTGGGGCTTTTAAAACTGCAGGCATCCCCCTGGATGTGGATGGTTTTCGAACAAAACAAAGTGACAATCAAACATTGTCTTTAATCACCAGCTTTCTGTAGGTCAGGCCTCTCCTCTGGTGTCCAGCTCCCACGGGCAAGACACTTAATGAAATTCCCCCAGAAAATGAGAAATATTATAAACTGCTACCACCAAGGGGTCACGCTTTTTTACAAACACTCTTCTGTTGCCTTCAATGAAGCTCATAACTTTATAAATTAAAAATCTTAGCAATTACCCAGGACTGTGGTTTCCAAAGGTTAGTCCTCAGCTCGTTTGGTCATGAGGACATTTTCATGGATCTCATCAGCTAAATTGTCCTTTAATCTGTTCTTTCATGAAATGACAGATTGACAGTGAAAATAGCATGTGATAGTTTTTTTCATTCACATGCACACAATCTCTGAAGTCACAAATTCTGGGAAGCAGTTTTGCAGATGGGGAAAATGAAACCCAGAGAGGTGATATGATTTCCCTAAAATGACATAGTTCATTATTTAAAGTACAGAAATCAACCCTAGGTCTGCTGATTAACAGTTAGTGCCAAGTAAGGAAACAGAATCACATATAATAAGAAAAGTAATTTTCACACGTTAGAGAATTTCCAGCTCCCAGAAATATTTTGCTAATGCTGAGCCAATGTGCTCTATCGTTGGCTTGTATTTTGGCAGAAGGAAAGTTTATACCATCATGGCCCATGCATTTTCCATTTAGTCACCTTTTTTTAAAAAAAAAACCGTATTGCCAGGAAGGTCCTTATAGCATATTAAAAAGGCAGTTATGGATAAGTTTGGTGCTTGTCATATGTTGAGACTTGGACTTAAATTCTGGCTTTGTTATTGGAAATGTCACTTAATATCTTGAACCAATCTTATTATCCATAAAGTCTCTACCTTCCAAGCTTCATACAAGTATAAAAAGAAATATACAGATAAAATTGCTTTGTAAATTGCATAATGTTCTACAGATTGAATAAATTATTAACAATGGCAAAAATTAAAACTTGCAACCTTTCATCTGATAATAATAGGCTAGCTCTTAAGGGTGGTGTGGAGATTCTGAAGTTGTGTATGCATGTATGTTGGCAGCAGATAAAATAGACTGCACGTGTATGAACCTCAGAGCATGGGCCACCTTAAACTCGGCATCCTAGGCACCTGGCTTGCTCCACCCTTTCCCAGCCCTGAGTGTTGTCTTGGGTGAGGTGGCTCACTTCACTTGAGTGCAAGTCCCAGAGAGGGATTTAGCTAAGAACTGTCGGTTGCCAGCATTTCTAGCAGATGAGGGAATGGAAGGAAGACTCTGTACAGTGCACTATCGCATCCACTAAACCACTGTGGAAAAGTTTGGCGGTCTCTTAGAAAGTTAAAATACACTTACCTTATGACCCTATAAGTCCCTTCTTAGGCATATTTCCAAAAAAAAGAAAGCAAATATCCACAAAAATACTTGCACAAGAATATCCATAACAGCCCCAAACTGGGAATAATCCCTTTGTCCAGGAACAGGTGAATACAGAAACAAATTGTGGTACACAAACACATTTTAATACTCCTTGTAATGAATGAATTTTATGGATGAGTCTTTCAAACACTAATGTGAGCCAAAAAAAAAAAAAAAAAAAAAAAGCTGGGTAAAAAATAGTACATTCTGTATGATTTAATTTATATGAGATTCCAAAATAGGCAAAACTAATTAGCAATTGAAAATAAATTTTAAAAGGGCTATCTCTGACCTTGAAGGGGATTTCCTGGTAAAGGGCTCGAGAGAACTTTCTGGTCAGTAGGATTGCTCTTTATTTTGATAGAAGTGCTGTTTACACAGATGCACATGTTTGTTAAAACTCATCCCTTTATACGCTTAATATTGTACATTGTATTAAATGTAAATCTAACCTTTAAAAAATACTCCTTTTGCTGCTGGTCCCACACGCCCAGAGTCAGCTGCACCAAAAGAGGCAGGTTCCATGGGACCCCTGGTCCAGGCCAGTCCCTGCTGCCCAGAGATGCCTGAGAGACACCAGCTCCACATGCCCTGAGTCAGTTGCGCCAGAAGAAGCAGGTGATGTGGGACCCCCAGTCCAGGTCAGTTCCTGCTGCCCACAGAGGCCCAAGAACCACAGGACTCACACAACCCGAGCCAGCGTGTTAGAATAGGCAGGTGCTGTTGGACCCCCCCAGCCCAGGCTAGTTCCTGCTGCCCAGAACTGGCAGCCCCTTCACGATCCAGGCCAGATATCAGGGTGGAATGAGTGGACCGTGATACCCCCTGCCACAATGACTAAACACCAAGGTTGGTTCAACAAATGGAGATCAATAAATGTGATAGACTATGGCAATAAAAGCAAAGACAAAAACCATATGATCATCTTTAAAGATGCTGAAAAAGCATTTGAAAAAATTCAACATTCATTCATGATAAAGACTCTCTACAAGTTAGGTATAGATGGAAAGTATCTCAACACAATTAAAGCCATATGTGATATGCCCACTGCCAATATCATCCTGAATGCTTTCATCTTTTCCCTTAAGAACAGGAACTAGACAAGGATGCCCACTCTCACCACTCCTATTCAACATAGTGTTGGAAGTACTAGCCAAAGCAATTAGAGAACAGAAGGAAATAAAGGGCATCAAGATTGAAAAAGATGAAGTCAAATTGTCCCTGTTTGTGGATGATATGATCCTACATATTGAACAGCCTAAAGCCGCTACAAAAAAACTCTTAGAGTTGATAAGTGATTTCAGCAAAGTTGCAGGATACAAAATCAACACACAAAAATCGGTAGCATTTCTATACTCCAACAGTGAACATGCAGAAAAAGAAATCAAGAAAGCTAGCCCATTTACAATAGCCACCAAAAAAATAAAACATGTAGGAATAAAGTTAACCAAGGATATGAAAAATCTCTACGAAGAAAACTACAAACTACTGCTGAGTGAAATTAAAGATGACAGAAGAAGATGGAAAGATATCCCATGCTCTTGGATTGGAAGAATTAACATTGTGGAAAAAGTCCATATTACCCAAAGTGATCTACAAATTTAATGCAATCCCCATCAAAATTCCAATGACATTTTTCTCAGAAATGGAAAAAACTATCCAGACATTTATATGGAATAACAAAAGATGACTCATGGCCAAAGCAATCCTGAGCAAAAAAAACAAAGCTGGAGGCATAACACTACCTTACTTTAAACTATATTACAAAGCTATAATAACCAAAACAGCATGGTACTGGCATAAAAACAGACACATTGATCAATGGAATAGAATAGAGAACCCAGAAATCAACCCATGCACCTACAGCCATCTGATCTTTGACAAAAGCACCAAGTCTACACACTGGGGGAGAGACTGCCTCTTCAGCAAATGGTGCTGAGAAAACTGGATATTCATATGTAGGAGAATGCAACTAGACCCATACCTCTCACCATATACCAAAATCAACTCAAAATGGATTAAAGAATTAAATATATATCCTGAAACAATAAAAATCCTGAAAGAAAACATAGGGGAAACACTCCAGGAAGTAGGAGTGGGTATAGACTTCATGAACATGACCCTCAAAGCACAGGCAACTAAAGAAAAAATAAACAAATGAGACTATATCAAACTAAAAAGCTTCTGCACAGCAAAAGAAACAGTCAACAGAGTGAAAAGTCAACCAACAGAGTGGGAGAGAATATTTGCAAAATATACATCTGACAAAGGATTAATATCCAGAATACACAAGGAACTCAAACAACTTTACAGCAAAAACCAAATAACCCAATTAAAAAATGTGCAAAGGAGCTGAACAGGCATTTCTTAAAGGAAGATATATGAATGGCCAACAGACACATGAAAAAATGCTCAACATCACTCAGTGATGGAGTTTGGATGTGTTGTCCCCTCCAAAACTCATGTGGAAATTTGATCCCCATCGTGGCAGTGTTGGAATCTGATTGAGTCATGGGGGCAGAGCCCTTATGAATGGATTAATACTTTCCTTGGGGGTAGGGGGAGTAATGAGTGAGTTCTTGCTCTATGAACTCCCATGAGAGCTTGTTGTTTGCAGGACTCTGGCACCTCCTCTCTGTCTTTTTTGCTCTTTCTCTCTTGCTTCCTCTCTCCACGTGATCTGCTCCTACTCGCCGGCTGCCTGCCACTTTCCGCCATGAGTAGAAGCAGCCTGAGGCCTATGCCAGATGCAACCATCCCCGAATTGTAAGCCAAATAAACCTCTGTTCTTTATATATTACCCAGTCTCAGATAATTCTGTTATAGAAACACAAAACAGACTTAAACACTCAGAATCTGGGAAATGCAAATCAAAACCACTTTGAGATACCATCTTACTCTAGTCAGGATGGCTAATATCCAAAAGACTGAGAATGATAAGTGCTGGAGAGGCTGTGGAGAAAAAGGAACTCTCATCCACTGTTAGTGGGGCTGCAAAATAGTGCAGCCTTTATGGAAAATGGTATGGATGTTCCTCAAACAATTACTGACAGATCTACCATATGACCCAGCTATCCCACTGCTGGGAATATACCCAGAGGAATGGAAATCATCATGTCGAAGGGATACCTGTACTCCAATGTTTCTTGCAGCACTATTTACAACAGCCAAGAGTTGGAACCAGCCCAAATGTCCATCATCAGATGAGTGCATAAGGAAACTGTGGTATATCCACACAGTGGAATACTACTCTGCTATAAAAAAGAATGAAATACTGCCATTTGCAGCAACATGGATGGACTGAGAGAAAAATTATATTAAGTGAAACAGGTCAGGCACATAAAGAGAAATACCACATGTTCTCACTTATTTGTGGGAGCTAAAAATAAATAAATAAGCATACAAACAAATAAAGGGTGGGGGGAGAAGACACAACAATCTCAACAATTCCTTGAACTTGTTAAAACAAGTGAACAGATATGATGGTGAGGAGGGGGAGAGAGGGAGAAGGGGTAAAGGGTCACAAAAATCAACTACCATGTATATTGAGAAGTTAAAATAAAAAAAAATACTCCTTTATTTTTGTCTAATTGGGAAAATGAAAAATTTTAAAGCTTATGCTCTGGATAAGAGGTTACTATTCACATGAAAAGGATTTTAAAGCATTTCTCACACTATTAAAACGTAGGCATCAAAGAGAGGCTACTGGCCTCAGATTAAGATAAATATTGACTACAGAGAGGATAGGGCACATGGAGTAGAAAGAGACATATTGTTGGCAAATAAGGAAAGATACTCTTACCCGGGTAAATAAGTAGCTAGTGTCAGATATATTAGAGGATATCTCTGTGTGGCACCTCATCTTCCAAAGCACAATTGATACAAATTTGGAACTTAAACTTTGAGCAATTATAGATGGCCATGGAAATTAGAAGTCTGCTCAAAGAGTAATGAAGGCCTTGATATCAAAAGGGACATCTTGGCGTGATCAAGCATCATAGAATGTGGACAATGCATGTGAAGGAATTCTAGGTGACAGATTTTTTTGACTCTAAGTCAGGTGGTTTTTTAAATCAGTTCAATCATCACTATCATTTGTAGTATATCAAATATAATTGTTCTTAAAATAACCACATAGAAAACAATATATCGTTTTTCTTTCCACAACATAGTTTGGTCACTCTCAAAGAATCCATTTTAAGGAATGTCACTCATAAGTAAACTCCATTTGATTATTCAAAAAAGATGGAGGACAAAATCACACAAATAGTTTCTCTTACAGAATGTTACTTAACAAGACTTTTTTCTGCCTGAATTTATTTGTTTGTATTGCTTTGTGTTTTAAAGAACTTTAATTTAATAAAGTACAACCAAACCAAAATGAGAATATTATATAAAATTTCCCAAATTTCATTAAGTTCTCATCCCACACATTACCCTGTTTTACTTCCTGCTGTTAGGGCCTCAGAGTTCTTCTCAAAGTAACCATGACTATTTTTATTTTCTATGGCTAAATTGGGTGGGGGAGGAGAGAAAGATGGTTTGTATAAAGGCTTTATACAAAAATGTACCCCAACTTTAAAAAGCGTTAAAGTTCTGAATGGTCAGTGGCCTGCTTAATTTGAAAAAGCCACACTTTCATAAAGTTTGTCTTGCTAATCCCATCAGATATATTGATGTTCATTTATTAATTCATTCAAATTTTCATGCTTAAAATATTTATTGAGCACTTACTATGGGCAACGTCATGGTATTTGGTGCTGATATGGTGTAAAGAAAAATAAGTCATCATTGACTGAATTAAAGGCACTTACATTCTATAAGAGAAATAAATCTGAACACAAAGAAATTAACATAATGTTAATTTATTTAAACTCCTTACTGTTAAGGTTACTTTGAAAAATGGCACTGGAGTGAAAAGCACAAAACCTAAACTTTGGTAGGAGTTTGGAAATTACCTGATGTAAAGTTTAACACCTACATTATTCATTCTTTCCTTTAAATCTCCAGCTAATTAGTAGGATGGATTATTTATGAGTTATAATTCACTCTCAATCTTCTTTTCTTGTAGCCCTCTTGAGTATTTCTGAAAAAATAGAACATAAACTCAAATTAAAGGATTTTGTTACTAAGTTTAATTACTTGAAACATGTTTGGCCCATAGAGTTAGTCCAGTCTTCTTTCTGCATGTCATGAAATCTCAGATTTAGCTGGAGTTCTCCAGCTGACCTGTGGAGAGTGACATCGAGGAGCATCCTTCCGTTAGTCTTCATCTATGCCGCAGTAACTTTCCTCACACAGATATCAACCCCATCATTTCCGCGGCTCCATCTTCTGTCTTTAAGAAATCCATTTGCTGTATCAGTAGCTACCAGTATGCCTTTCAGTGCCTGAGTGTGACTGTACTACTTATCCTGAAATTCTCAGATTTCACAGTGTGAGACTCTCCCTTACTTAACCAGGAGAGAAAAGTTTATTTCTTTAAAGCTCTCAGTTTTCCTTGTTCTTTCTTTCTCTTGGATATCTCCCAGTTTGTCCCTTTGCTGCCAGACATAGGTTTATTACTAACCTCCAGTGGAGGCACTTTTTACCCCAATCTGCTGATTTATTGTCCCTTCAATTCTTTCCATAGCACATTTGATGAAAATAATAATTGCAATCAATTAGGCTCAGGCTATGTGCCAGAAGTTGGCTAGCGGTTTTACAAACAATGTATGTAATCCTAACAATAATCCTACAAAGTAGGAATATTATTATCCTGGCCTAACATGAAGGAAACTGAGATTCAGAGAGGTTAAGTAACTTGTGGCAAAGTGAGTGAACAAAGACCAAGACTGAAGCCCAAATCTCTTGACTTTAAAGGTTAGGCTTTTTGCAGTCTACCATTTTGCTTTTTCTTGAGGCACAGTGTCAGGAACTTCTTAGATATTTAATAGCTGTTTGCCAAATTAATATATAAATGCATGTATGGAATCTCCTATCTACTTTTTTCTATAGTGGAATGCTAAAAGTATCTATAATTGGTAACTGGTAATGGACTTGCTCACTAGACAAAAACAACTAGAAAAACTGAACAATATATATATATATATAATACATTTGTTTTCAGACATTGGACAGTACAGGACTGTGTTCCATGAGAGAAGGTAAACAAATGAGGTGAGCCCTGCAATCAACTCAGCTTTCAATCTAAAGGTACTTTCCAGAAAAACTGAACAATATACATATAATACATTTGTTTTCAGACATCGGACAGTACAGGACCGTGTTCCATGAGAGAAGGTAAATAAATGAGGTGAGCCCTACAATCAACTCAGCTTTCAATCTAAAGGTACTTTCCGGAATGTGGGACAGGGAGGGACAACCAAATAAAGCTTGGCTGTTTTACTTAATTGAGGAAAAGAGATAAGAGTTTGAGGAGGCCTAAGTGACTTGAACTGCAGGGAAGAGTACCAGAGAAGAGAAATGTAAAACCAGAAAGAGACCTAGAAATATGCGGTCCCCTTGAGTCTTTGAATACTATCTTGTGCATGTGTAGAGTGGGACTCTCTGAGGTCAAGCAAAGAATACCTATCAAGGAGGTATAAACCAAATAATTCCTACAGCTGGCAAAGGGCTGGGAGTTCTGACCAGCCAGAGTGCAGAGACCTTGTTGAACATCTAGGGAATTCTGTAGAGACTCAGGAAGGTTCATGCCATGGTAGCTGAGTAAGGGATAGTCTTACTCTGGACTTACCTAACAAAGATTTAAAACAAGCCTTGAAAGCGTCAACCTTATTCATAAGAGACTAAAATGTCTAACAAAGCAAATTTTCACACTCTTTAAAGGAAGACAGCAAAATCCAGATATTCAGTAACGTAAAACTTACAATGTTCAGCATCTAATAAGAAATGACTAAATACACAAAGAAACAAAACTATCACTCATAACTGGAAGAAAAATCAGTTAGTAGAAATATACCCAGAAGTTACAGAGATGATGGGATTAGTAGACAAGAACTATAAAGTTGCTATTATGCTATTATAAATATTTTCAAGGATTTAAAGAATAATATAAACATAATGAATCAAGAAATAAAAGATATAAAGAGAACCAAATCGAAACTCTAAAGAGGAAAAATGTAATATCTGAAATGAAATATTCACTGAATGGACTTAGCAGCAGAACAAAAGGTTAGCAAGCATGAAACTATCCAAGTGGAAGTACATAGAAAAAAAGGCCTAAGGGAAAAAAAAGTAGAGTCTCAGTGACTTTGATAAAATATAAAATAGTTTAATAGCTATGTAATTAAAGACCTAGAAAAGGGGGAGGGGTTGATAGAAAAGTTATTTAATAAATAATCATCAAATCTTTTTCAAGGATCTCAACAGGATAAATACAAAGAAAATAACACCAAGGCACATCATAGCCAAATTACTGAAAATCAGCAAAAAAGAGAAAATCTTAAAAGCAGCCAGAGAAAAAGATACAGTACATATAAAAGAAAAAAAAAGAATGACTACTGAATTCTCATCAGAAACAGTGTAAGACAGAAGACAACGGGTCAACATCTTTAGTATACTGAAAGAAGAAAAGTTGTCAAACTAAATTTCTATATCCAGAAAAAAATATCCTTCAAAAATGGAAGACAATGAGATTTCTCATATCTGGTCTGACATGTAAAAATCTTGGAAGTCATCACTTGCATTCTCACAACAAGAAAAAAAAAGCTGAACAAATTGGAGATCAGCAACTCTTCTTGGAATTGAGGTCACAAGACAAGCCACCACCATGAAAACTGAAGCAACAATAGAATACAAAGAATCAGAGCTTACAGAGAGAAGCAGCCCAGGAGCAGAAGCCTGTTCCTGGAGCCTGTACCACCTACCACAACATCAGCTGGGCTTCTGTATCACAACAGGGCATTACAGCTGAAAGAACTTCAAGCCTCAGACTCTACTTAAGAAAAAGCCTCTAGGGAAATCCAAAGATAACAGGGGAGACAAAAAACAAGGACACCTAGAGGAAATGTTAGCCTCTGACACCTACAGCAAACAGCAAACACAGCCTAATTCCTAGCCAGAAAAACATTAAACTTCACACTAAAGGCCTATTTCCTTTATTCCCTTTTACTTCCTACATACTGTCAGGATACCAACAAAAAATTAGCAGATATGTGAAAAGGCAAGACACAGTCTGAAGAGAAAAATAAAGTATCAGAACCAGAATCAGATATGGCAGAGGTTTTGGAATTTTCAGATCAGAAATTTAAAATAACTATTATTAAAATGCTAAATAAAGACTCAGCTTTACGCAGTGGCAGTATCATAGTCAATGAGGTTCATCTGAAGTGCTATTATTGCTCATTCAAAATGCTGCAGACTCTAATGGAAGACGTGGACAATATGCACAAATGAAAGGGAAAGACATTTTCAAACAAGCAACGGGTGATAGAATATGTCACCAACACACCTGCGCTGTAAGAAATGTTAGAGGAAAGCAGTCTGAAAGATGACATCAGATGGAAACTGGGATTTACCAAATGAAAGAACACCACTGGAAATGGTAAACATCTGGTTAAGTATTATATACTTTTTTCTTATTTTAAAAAAGTATCTTTAAGAAAAAATTAGTTCTTTAAATATAGAATAAGAACAGTGTATTGCGGAGTTATTAACATATGCAGAGGTGAAATGTAGGATGGGTATCACAAAGAGAAGGGGAGAAATGAAAACACACAGTAATGAGCTTCTTACATTATATGTGAAGTAGTATAATA
Source organism: Cynocephalus volans (assembly GCF_027409185.1). Classification (NCBI taxonomy): domain Eukaryota; kingdom Metazoa; phylum Chordata; class Mammalia; order Dermoptera; family Cynocephalidae; genus Cynocephalus; species Cynocephalus volans. Next base: position 47,379,883 of record NC_084467.1, on the reverse strand, counting down.
TTATTTGAAGGCAGACTATGTTAACAATGCAAACCGTAAATCCTAAAGATACCATTAAATAAATAAAACAAAATGTTATTGTTAATAAACCAATAGAAAAGATAAAATGTAACACTAGAAATTATGCAATTAATCCAGTGGAAATCAGGAAAAGTAGATAAATGAGACCAAAAAAACAGGTGAGATAAATACAAAACTGACAAGATTAGACTTGAACATGACCATATTGCTAAGTACTTCACATGCAAATGGGAAAAATATGTATTCAAAAGGCAAATAACCTAACTGAAATTACTAACACATTTCATAAAACTATATGTTCACTGAATGTCCGAGATAGAAAGCTCTCGTCCAAATCTAAATTTGGGGGTGGTGTCCACCAAATTCTACTCATTTTCCAGGGCTGTTCTGGATGGTGCTGATGCTACCAAAAGGCACCAAGATTTAGGAGGGCTAACAGTGAGGGGAAATAACAGGTAAGCTTTGGGTCTCCCCTTCAGAGTGCTGGCCAAGGGCAAGGGAATGTACATAAATATTAACTATGGAATAAACAACCCATTGCAGAAACAACATAGCAACTACAAACATGTTCTTTCTTTTATTTTATGTGTGGATGTGTATATATATTGACAAATTATTTCTTTTTTTCTCTTTCCCTTACTTTTAATATTTTATATGAGGAGTATTGGTGGTGGTAGCTGGTTTTTAATTCAGATTTTAGGCTATAGAATTTCCATGTTAAATTGTGACTCACAGATATGGTGGTTGCTGGGTTTTTTTTGTCTCTGAGGTTCTGAAAAAGATGATAGGATCTTTGTATTAGGGAGAGGAACATCACATTATGATTCTGTTATAACAGATCATGAGGTCATAATTCTGTTATCCATGGAAGTTGAATATGGCTAAAAGGGTGGGAATGGATCTGGGTAGCTAAAGGGTTGGACTAATCTGATCGTTTGCCTTTTACTGTCAGCTCCCTTCCGAATTTTCCGTGCTCTGGTCTGTATCACAGGCGGCTAGACTTCTGCAAACTGCACTTCCCAAACTCACTTGATGGCTGGCTCCCCTTTCTATGTAACCAGTGGGAGGTAATAGCAGATTGCAAAGTAGGGCTAGAACTGGGGAAGAAGACAGGTATAGGGGAGGGTCATTGCTCTGCTCTTGCTGTTGTCTCTGGCAGAAATGGGTGGCTATGTACTCCAGCCACTTTCAGCAGATTTAGCAGCGATAGATCTGGTGAGTGAGTGCTAGTGACTGCCAGAAGTCATGGGCTTCAGTGATATCAGCAAGTCAAGTAGTTGCGGTTACAGCAGCAGCAGCCACAGAATGGGCAGGGCAGTGAGTGTTCCTAGGCTCTGCTAACACCACCTACTTCCTTCCCTGTCTCTGGCTCTACGGGTGGTAGCAGCTTCAGGCAGTTACTGATCTCTCAGATTATTTACCATCCCCTTCTGCTTCCTTTACCTTTAAATGCTTTAAGAACCAGGTGCCTATATTAAATCCCCATCCACTCCCCCACCCCCTTTTGAGATAACTAGTGTAGTTTGGGTTTGGGACATGAGAGATTTAAGAAGCTTTAAGCTCCTTCTAAAGGGTTTCCTAATACCTTAACACCAACTCGTGAGGCACTTAGCACACCCTTGTCTCTTTTGCCAAGGCTAGTCCAGCTACTCCAACTCCCAGGTCTTCGAGTGTGTTCAAACAAATAACACACGCCTAACATTCAAAGTGTTAAGCTGGGACACGTTCATTAGGAACTGAGGTGGTTTATGACCTTAAATGTCCCTTCTAGTTCTAGCATTTTAGAACATTGTCTTCCACCCAGTGGATCATTATGGTATGTTATAGGTTTGTTTTTTTTTTTAAAGGGACTAATAGAGCCATATAGGCACAAGAATTTGTATACTGAAAAAAAATGTCTAGTGTCTCAAAGTATCATCATTTTTACATTAAGTGTACGTAGGTAGTTTTAGGATTAGTAAAATACAAATTAATTTATACATTAATGAATACATAGCTGTTTGCGTTACTGTAATTTTAAAAATCAATATAAATTAATAACATTTTTTCTTATTGTGATGGGGGTAGATCCAAAAATTATCTTATGTTTAAAAAGAAGCACTTTTACCTAAAAGGGTTGGAAACCACTATAGTAGAACTCTGACTTTCAAATATGACACGGTTTCAAATTCAAGTGACTTGATTTCAAAGTTCTAAAGCCTGCAGTATTTGGAGGATAATTTTCTGAGACTGGTCTTTGATTAACAAGATTTTACTTATTTAAACTCTAGTATTACTAAGTAACTCAGATTTAATATGTTGGGAATTCCATAACAAATGGGCTTTTGTTGGCAAGATAATTAATTTTATGAACATGTGTAATTTTCGTTTCCCTCTCAAAAGGAAATTTTAATTCTTTCTTAAGAACCCAGTGAGAAAACTTTGAGAATAGCTGTGAAATATGACTCTAAAACGAGCTTAAGATATAGTCCCTGTTTTTTTTAACTGTCAATACAAGTGCTGCTGTTTTATGATGTTATATTAACTAACATGATTATTTTTTCATAAAAATTACTAGTGATAATGCATTGTGGTTAAAAGAAGAGAAACTAATATTTATTAGTAGCCTACTAAGAATAAGATGCCAAACCAGATTTTATATATGTGAGTGTGTGTGTGTGTGTGTGTGTGTGTGTGTGTGTGTGTGTATAATTTAAGAGAGGTCCCCAAAACTCAATAACTTGACCAGGGATGATAGTTAATAGCTACCAGAGGCAGGATTTAAATAGATGTTTATTTGGGTAAGAGCTAGATTTGATACCGTATGCCTGGGTTTGAATACCAGCTCCACCAATAATTATCTATGCTACATTGGGGTCATCACTGTCTGTAGCCTCAGTTTTCTCATCTGTGAAATGGGAACAGTGATATTGCTTCTGTAATAGGGTGATTTCAACATTAAATGTGATAATGCATATAATACACTCAGCATGGTGCCTGACACATAGTAACTACTCTAAATGTTAGCTCTTACACTTTTTCTAGTAACCCCACTTTTCTTGAAATGAGAATTAGTAAAATTGATATTTAGACCTAATTATATCACTAATAACTAAGGTTGTAAGACTTTCAGGAAGTCACTTTAACCTCTGAACTTCAGTTCTTTCATCTGTAAAATGGAGATGATAATTCTTTCCCAGCCTTTTTTGCAAGTTGTTATAAAAAAGTTAAATGACATTAAGAAGGCAAAAAAATGCTTTGTGCACAAATGTGAGTTGATATATGTATATTTACTATATATACATATATTTTTGAGAGCTCATCTTCCTTAGAGTTTATCTGTTTTTAGATTAAGGTGTTGCCTCATTTAAAGTTTTGGTTTATTTACACATTTTCTTATATAACTTTAAGTGTCTCCAGGAAAGGGCGTGTAGGCTCTGTTTGAAACGCATTGCCGGTTTCCATATTTCCTCCTTTTCCCAGAGAAAGGCTCAATTTAGCAGTGGAGCACACTGGACACTTTCTCACCATTTGTTTCTTCAGAGAAAGGAAGGGACAGCAAGTTGGAATCTGGAGCTGACGCAGAGGATGTTTCTTGATATCTTCAAGTTGAATTTGTCTCATTTGACAGGAACAGCTGATTTATGGTGCCAGAGAAATTCTTTTAGTAAGAAGCCCCTTGTCATCAAATGCTGCATTTCATTTAGTGATTTTCCAGACACCTCAAATCCTTTATGGAAAGAGGTAGATCATAGATATAAATATAAAGAGATAAAAATAGCAACTTTCCTCTCATTGAGTTCAACAGTTTATTCCGTATAGCCGAAATGAATTTGTGAAAGTTATCCCACTATAGTATCTTTAAAATTTTTAATATAAAGCCAGAGGATATGTTCCCCTTGCAAAGGGATGTCTGCATAACCTGTTAGAATTCTGAAATTTCTTTTTAATCTGTCCTTTTTCCTCCACCTTCTCCATTCAGGTCCTCACCCCTGCTCACCTGGGCTATGGCCACAATCTCCTAAATGCACCTTCCCAAGTTGCAACTTGTTGCTAGAGGGATGTTCTCAGATACAGACTTGAGCATGTATCTCTTTCAACTTCTCCCTGTTACCTACAGGCCCAAAATGCACATTTTTTGCATGACAATTCTCACTATATGAGTTTTCTGTATTCCTTTGTTGCTGAGCCTGGCTCTGAAAGCCTTTACAGTCTAGCTGCATCTCCTCTTAAGTTCTCATTCTCCTGTGCCCTCTTCCACCTTGACAAATTTCTAGTCTTCCAGACATCTTGATTTAAACTTGATTTAAACTTCCATATTTCATTTTTTTTTCTCTCTTCTCTGCCTGGCAAATTTTTATTCATCTTTCCAGAATCAGCCCCCTTGTGCTGTGTTCTTTGTGAACACTTAACTGCCTGTCCCCGCCACTCCCTGCCCCCACCCACAGGCTCAGCTCCCCTACCCCAGTGTTTTCATAGCTCCTGGTACCCACGTGTCTCCTAGATCTCACTTAAGTATTAGCCTGTAGTGTCTGTGCACATGTCTGTCTCTCCCAACAGACTGTGAGCTCCTTGAGGGCAGAGACTGCCTATCTTCTTTCATTTTTTGAGTCATTAGTACCAAATATAGTGCCTGGCACAGAATGTTAGTAGACTGTAGTGGCTGAACATTTAAACTACTGATTCGGACAGACCTGGGTGAAGAGTCCAACATTGTTACTTACTAGTTATGTAATCTTGGGAAAGTCACCTAATTGTTAATTTTAGCTTTGTCATCTATAAAATGCAGGTAATAGTGAAATATCTATCTCATAAAGATGTGGTAAAAATACATAAGTTAAAATGTGTAAAACTTTTAGAACAGTGTCTGGCACAGCAAGTCTGTACTCTGTATTAGCTATGTTGTTATTATTGTTATTGCTACCTGTTAAAATTGTTGGGAAGATTATGTGATTACTCTGACATGAGAAGTGTTTAGCATAATAACTGGCATGGAGTACATGTTTAATACAGATTAGATGTTTTTATCATTATTACTTTATTATTGAAGATTGTTGAAGACATGATCCTCCTGTTTTCTTTTCTATTGCCCATTAGACACCATCCCTGGAAGTTCCACTAGCTCCAAAACTCAGTATGTCCAAAATCTAGGTCATACCTTTCCCCTAAAATCAGCTTAAGTGAAAATGCTTAGCAGAGCAGCCAATTAAATATTTTCTTTCTCCCTTCCTGCCTCCTTTCCTCTTGCCTTTCTCCCTCTCTCCTTCCCTTTCTGCCTTTTCCCCTAATTATCCCACTGCAGTCACCTTCCTCTTGATGTTCTGGGCTATCATCCTTGAAATTACTTTAAACCTGCCTCTCCTTCCCCTTGACAAGATCTTTCACTGATTCCTGTGATTTTGGTCTTTGAAAGATGTCTGGGATGCATATATTTCTGTGTTCTTCCCCATGGCTACTTCTTAAGTTTCACCTGCCACCTGGATCATTTCCTGTAATTCTGCAGCACCTTCAGGGTAGGGACCCAGCATCACCACAATGCAAGGCACATAGTGTATATGGGCTCAAAATCTTAACTGCATACAGGGGCACACAGGGACAGACATGAGTGAGGCCAACCAGGGAGTGAGGCTAACCCTGATATATTGGAGTGATCCTGTCTCATCTACAGGAAAAGCCACTATATAGAAAAGTGCCTGTTCATTGCTGCCATGTGGGAATGCTTGTATTTCTGGACCTTCTGATATTTTATGGGAAATTGCTAACCTGTACATAAAATCTACTGATATATGAATGATGGCACCTTGTTCCAATAAAAGAATCCCTACTGTGTGAGCTAACCAAGCCTGCTGGTCAGATTTGGCACACAAGCAGAGAGGTTAAGATGTCTGAGAAGGTACTCAAGAAACGTTGATGAGAACAAATGGGTCAACGACTCGTTCTGTCTGTTCCTGCCTCTTGGATTTTCCTCTTATTTAATCCCATCTTGAAAGACCTGCATATGTTTTGCTTCTTTCATACATTTCATACCAAGTGAGAACTTCATCTCTGCTAAGCACTGAAGGTGAATTAATGATAAGGAAACATTATCCCTGGAACAGCTGATGAGGTAACAGACAAAACCAGGTAATGTATGACAGCGGCAAATAGAAACAAAAGTCTTCCAGCTGTTTTGAAAAATTTAGTCTTCTCTTTGGTACCATTGCACTTGGAGGATAATAACTGAACTGTAAGTATTGCATATTTTATTAGTGTCTAACTAGATTGTAGGTTCTTCACTGGCAAGAAATTGGCATTAAATATGATTTATGTTCAGGACTCCTTTAGGTCAGCGGATAACCAGGTATAAAAATGTCAACAAATAATTACCTACAAGTCAACTAGAACTGGCAGTTGGATAGTTATTAGATTTAGTTAGGAAGGGAATTATATTAATGCAAAATTGATATAAGTTTTTCCAATGTAGGGCTCAGGCCTTTGCTTTGCCTGTGAGTCCACTGATTGGATTGCCCAGTTGTCTCTCCATTTCTCCTTTTTACTCTCTCTTTAATTTTTGTAAATTTTATTTTATTGTAGTAAGAACTCTTGACATGAGATCTTAACAAAATTTTGAATATGATGTTGTTAATTACAGGGAAAAGTTGTATAGCAGATCTCTAGAACATTTTCTTCTTGCACAAATGAGACTTTATGATCACTCATGATCAACCTCCGTTTCTCACTCTCCCCAGCCCCTAGCTAACACCATCCCGCTCTCTGATTCTGTGAGTCTCACTATTTTAGATACTTCATACAAGTGGAATCACATAAGTGTCTTTTACTAGTATTTATCGTTCTGTGGCTGGCTTATTTCACTTAGCATAATATCCTCAAAATTCATCCATGTTATTACATAGTGCAGGATTTCCTTCTTATTTAAAGGCTGAATGCAAGTTGACTCTCTTGAATGGCTGTACTCATAAACTCTACAATTGTTGAGTTTCTTTAATGTGGAGCAAGATGTAAAAGATACTTGGAGGAAATCTGAATGAAAAGGGCTCCTAGATTTTTATTATTTTCCTCCAGTCTTTTACAATGGTCTTGCTCATGACTAATTTGACAATAGAGTCTTTTAACAAGTTGACTTTAAATAGTTGTATTGATACAGTTTTATTAAATAACTGTATTGGTACAGTTGTATCAACTATATTCTATATAAATAACAAATCTCTATAAAAACTCATTTTATTAGCTTAAATGATATTTAATTAAATATGGTGATTGAATTCAGAAATATAAGTAGTATAAAGAGTATGGGAACAAATACAACTGACCTTTGATCAGCATATCACTGAACTGGTAGGAGATAAATTCCTGGCGTGCTAGAGACTAGGCCAATATCATTAGACATCCTCTGTTCCATAGTCACGACTCTATGTCTTTTACAAAATGAACGGAAGCTATCGGTGACTCTATCAGGTCAGTTAGGTGAAGGTTCAGTTAAGAAAGTGTTGACTCTGCTATCAACTGGATTCAGGTAGGATTTATTGGGTTCTTTACGATAATAATGATTTTTCACTCATGTATATGTTCAGTAGTTTCCAAGGCACATTTACTTATATTACCATACTCTCATGGAATCCTTATAAATAAGACTTTTTTCCCTTTTGACAAGTGAGGAATATAATTTACAGACAGTTTGAAGTGACTTCCCTAAGATCTTTAACTTGAAAATAATGGAGTAGTCTAGAAACCTGTTCGAGTCTTACCCCAAGTCCAAGGCTCTTTCTACCCCCCACTCGCACCCCCCAGTGCTGCTTCTCTAAACCAGGTAGTTGGCTAAATGAATTCCAAAGGCCCTTTCAGCTCTCACATGCTCTGATTCTGTGATATATTAGCAATATCCTGTATACATCATCCATTCTACTGCTAAGAGCTAGCTATCCCTTTACAGTTCCATGGCCACTGGCAAGACATGGAAGAGATGAGATTAAGTAGAAGGGGCAATTAGTTTCAGATTGGTTGGGTAAATGTTTCACAATATCTTTGGGTTTGCCCCTCTCTCCTTTGATGAATAGCTCTTGCCTCTTTTTGACAGATTGATCTCAAGTGCTGGGCATTTTCTCTTACCACATTAGCTGCCAGTTTTCCAGGTCATCCCCCCAGGGCTGAGATGAGGTGAAAGGTAAGTTGTTTGTAAGTAGGACTTGACTGAGCAGTGCAACCAGGCTGAACGTTCAGAAAGCCCTCTGTGCTTGGAGTCTGCTTTCAAGTCTTGGAAATCCTGATTTATTTCAGGACAGGGAAAATCTGAGCTGGCTTGCAGAGTGGAAATTAAAATCTTAAAACTATGTATAAAAATCGAATATTCCAAATGGCCTGGTTTAAACATCACCCTGCATCGTTGATCAAATGTAAAAGTTCTTGAAAAGAAACGGGGATTTATGACTAGGTATAGGACTGGGGAAAGACTTGGTGAATATTTATGGGTAACTTCAAGGAATTCTACTGACTGTACTTTAGTCTGCTTTTGTGCCCTTTAAGTTTCTGCTGTGGAGATTTCTAGCCTGCAAATGCTTATGGATTGAAAAATATTTTGGTTTGTCTGTGTTCTGTTAACTTCTGAGTTTTGTGCGGAGGGTGGGAGAGAGACTATATTTATTTATTTGGACATATTTATCACACTGTATATAAGTATGTATGCATATGTTTTTATTCCTTGAGATTTATGTCTGTGAGTTCCTTGAGAACAGAAACTTTGCTTTAATTATCTCTGTGCTTCCAGACCTAATATAGGCTCTGGAAAATAGGAGTCCCTCATAAATGCTCTGTTGATTCATACTGTTTAGTTACCTCCTTGTGCTAGGCCCCATGCTAGCTGATGAGAGAGGTGCAAAGACAAATAAAGAGCAGAAATTTTCAAAATAAATTTTACTTAAGACTTAGAGGAAGACAATTTTAAAACACAAAGCATAAAAACAGCTAGCCTTACAAATGAATTTCTTGTAATTTCAGTCAATAGCTCTGCAGGTGAACAAGAGTTTATCATTTCATATACATATCTCAGGTGCATGAGGAAGAGGCAAAGAAGCCAATTTAAGTTTTATTCCCCTTTTAGCTGGTAAGGAACAAAATACACACATGCAACCTTGGCTGTTGGATGGGTTGGTGACAGCAGTGTGAGCATCACCAAAGAATTCCAAGACATGGTTTTAGGTATTTCCACATAAATTATCACATTTAAGCCTCTCAAAAATTCTATAAGAAAATGATTACATTGTATAATGCTGAATATACTATTTATCCTGATTTGAGCATCACATGTTGCACACAGGTATTGATATTTGATGCTGTACCACACAGATATGTACAATCAACTATATTTCAATTTAAAAAAAAGTTCTGTAGGATTGGAATTATTATTTATATATTTTTAAATGCTGTTGCTCTTCCTAGAAGACCTTTCTTCCATTTTCAGTCTGTTCAACACTTCATCTTTCGGGCACCATCTCCAGTGATGCCCCTTCTGTAACACCTTTTCCTCAGACTCCAGGCAGATTGATAGGCTCCTTCCTTTCTGCTTCCGTAGTGCTTTGTGTATTCCTCAAGCACGGCACTCAAGCACTAGCATTGCAAAGAGTCCTTTCTGTGTGTTGGCCTGTGAGCTCTTCAAAGCAGCTTCCCTGTCACCATAAATGGCACTTCTGCTCGTCCAGCTGCTCAGACTAGAACTCCAAGAGCTTTCCTTGCCACTTCTTCCACTTTTCCGCTCCACATCCGAGTCACCAATTCCTTTGAGTTTTACCCCTAAATATAACTTGGAGCCTCCGAGTCTTCTCTGTCGTGATCACTTTAGTTCATGTCAACTTAGTGTCTCTTCAGCCTCCTAACTGGTCCCACTGCTTCCACTCTCATGGGTCATGCTTTTTTCCCTGGCTCAAAAACTCTGCAGTAAACTCCCATTGCAGCTAAAATAAAACCTACAGACTTTAACATCACCTACAGGACCCTGCAGGATCTGGCCTCTTCCCAGGTCTCCAGCCCAATTTTGTATCCTTGCACTTCTCTCCAAACAAGTAAGTGTGTCCCTACTTCTTGTTTCCTCTGCCCGAAATGTTCTGTCACTCTTCACCCAGTGAGCTCCTGCTCAATTTTCGGATTGTAGCTCAAATGTCACATTCACAAAGTGGGCTTTACTGAGCCCCTGATTTCTTTCAGTGTTTCTATTCTTTCTTTTTTTAATAGTATCTATCAGAATTTGTATATATGCATTTATCTCTTTATCCCTTTATCTATCCATCGATCTATTGATCAATCAGTCTATCATCTATTTATATTTTTATTTGCTGAAAGTCTGTCTCCCCCACTGGACTGTAAGACCTGTTGGAGGGAGAGATGTATCAGGTTGGTTTTTTTTCACTATTATAGCTATATACCCAGTATTAAGTTAGTGCCTGACAGTACAATAGGCATTTACTAAATGTTTATAAAAATTTAAACAAATAAACAAATGGATAAAGACAGAATTCTTCAAATGTGACTATCACATGTGTATTATTGAATGGACCCACTCATTTTTTAGTGCCTTTCTTTCTAGTGAAGGTAACCAAACTATGTGCTTGTTTGTTTTTTTCCCTGTGGGTGGATTATTTATATTTCCATTGGTTGTAAATTTACTTCAATTCCCACCTTTCCCTAAGCCAACCGCATCTGGAAGGTGCTAATTGCCCCACTTATGAGAACCTGAAACGCCCCATTGGAAAATATCCCACTTTCTGCCCATGCACCTGTACATGGTCCATCCCTGCACTCCCCAGCCCCCACCCCCGCAAGTGAGAACTGACCCCTTCCCTTTGGTGAGGACTGTTCAGAAAGTTATTTTAGCCCTGTTTAATATATGAGGAAACTGAGGCAAGCATTAAGTGAATGAAGTGACTTGGCTGAGCTACAACAAAGTCCTCGGGCTTTGTCAAAGAAGATGGATGAAACCGTCAAAGAAGGCTGGGTGGAATTCCAGCCACATGCCTGGCCCAGGCTGGCAGCAGGCTTACTGCAGGTAACCACACTTAGCATCCTGGATTTGGTTTGAAGTGCCCTGCTGATCCGAGAAGAGAGCCTGCACACAGCCAACTCAGTGTCGACAAAGAAATTCTCACACAGAATTCCCAAACAACATTTTTATTTTAAAGAAACCAAGCCAAAGAAAAACACACACACAGTGTTTTCTTCTTAGACATTCCCTTGCCTGGGATTTTTTTTTTTTTTTTTCTTCATATTCCTGACCACCTCTGACATAGTTTTTATTTTGAGGAGATTTTTAAATCATTTCCCTGTATTCGTTCATCTTCACACCCTGAGGTAGAGTGAATTTTCACATTTTCCAGCCAGTTTTAATGTAGCAGAAACAATCAGAGGTGGTGCTGTGATTTTAGGTGCTGGAGGAGATGGCAGAGTTGGGGCAGGCAGACTTGGCCTATAAAATACGGCCGGGAATCAGGAAACTGGAGAGAAATTCCCCAGCGCTGCCCTGTGCTAGAGCTGCCTCTGCTGTGCTCTCCTGTGAAACCTCGCCAGGCCTCTGGGCTGAATCCCTTCCTGGGCTTGAGATGTTGCTCCCATCATGCACCTTCCTTGTCCCTGTGGCAAGACCTCCTTTGCCCATACCACCATGGCCTCCCACGTATAGCACAGGGCTGTCATCACAGCTCATTCCTGCTTCCTGCCCAGGATGCCATTGTACTCTTTCTGCTGACACCACTGGCCAGGCTTATGGCAAAAACAGCCTCACATTTGAAGAGGTGTGTCCCACCACCCCAAGCATTATTTGCTCACTTTTGCAGGTAATTCAGGAGAGAGGTTCCTTTGCGGACAAACAAAACATCCATCAAAGTTCCTAAAGAATACAAGATAATATATTTCAACTTGTTTTTCTTCATTTCACTGTTCCACACATGATTTTATACAATCCAGCTGCAACTTGAGTTCCAGATCATCTTCCTGAAAGTCATCTCTGAGAATGTCATTCAAACTCCTTCTGTGATTTCCCTCTGGGCCTTTGCTTAGGATTATTTCCTTGGCCTTGAATGGCCTTCCCTAGGGCATTCTCCAGTCCTCTAGGGTCAATTCTAATTCCACCTCATCCACTCACCATGGAGCCTTCTATGAGGACATTATGGGTAAAAGTCCATGATCTAGACCTGAGATTGCCTAGGTTTGAATCCCAAACTATTCTCTTGTTAGATATGCAATTTCGAGTCATTTGCTTAATCTTTGCCTCAGTTGCTGTATTTGTAAAGTGGGAATAATATTAATACCAATTTCATAGGATGATTGAGAATACTTACTTGAGTTAAAACATGTGAAGTATTTGGAATGCTTAAGTGCTCATCTTCTCAATGCAATCAAGATGATATGGACTTCCAGAGTAATTCTTAGAACCTTCATTCATTCATTAAATAAATATTTTTCAGGGTTGTATGCACTAGGCACTCTGCTAGGCATTGGGAAGAAGAGTATCACAGCCTAGGATGCTGTGTTTACAGCACTGGATGTTTGACTCCTTTACTTGCTCTCAGGCTGTAAAGTGTTGGAGGACAGAAACTTTCGTTCATTTCTGAAGACCTTGCATAGCTTCTCAGTGAATGTATGCTGGGTTGAGTTATGTTTTTCTATGGATCAAAGATCTACCACAGAGGTGGGTCCTGAAGGATCCGATCCATATTTTGCTGTCTGATCACCCCTGCTCTCATAGGAGATACGTATGTTTTTAATGCCATCACTCACTTGTGAATGAAGTCATAAATCATTTAAAGATAGCATTTGATATCACATGAAACTCACAGCTCATGTAAGAGAGCAGCGTATCAATAACACAACCACCACCATTACCATAGCGATTGCTATCACCATCACCACCACCATTACAACCATCACCACAGCCATCACCATCATATACACCATCACCACGGCCGTCATCCTCATGTGTTTCCACTGTCATCACTGCCATTACCAACATTACCACCATCACTACTATTACCACAACTATCACCATTATATGTACCATCATCAGCACCAATATCATTATCACCACCACCATGACCACCACTATCACCATCACCCCCACCACCATTGTTAATACAAACACATATATAATAATTATAATAGTATTGACAAAACAAGTTTTACAGGGCATTTCTGATCTTCAAGGTTATCCAATAACCTTATGAGGTAGAAATTATTTTTATTCACATTTAACTGATGAGGGAAGTGAGTTTCAAATGCAATCTATTTTTAAATTCACATAATTTCCCATTTAAAAAATAATATCAATAATTTTGCAGGTATGTTCTGTTTTCTTCTCCAGATCCAATTTTCAGCATTCTCCTTACCTGTTCTGTGCCCCGCAAGGGCTGACTTTAACAGTCTGCATCATCTGAGCTCCTTAACCTGTAGTGTTCAGCTGAGTTCAGCAAATGGAAGGCACCAGCAGGAGAGTGGAAGGATGAAGGAGAGAAAGATTGGAGTATGTATTCCCATCCCATAGTACAGTGTTGTAATGGTTGTTCTTCCTGTTGCACCTCTTTCATCTATAACTACAGTTCTCTCCTGGTTCCAAGATCTCCTCTCCTCTTTCTCCATCTGACCTAGGAGTAGTAACAGCTCCCAGCTTTTGCTAATCCCCAAGTATTTTATCATCTCTTGTTTCTTCCCTTAACCTACCACACCTCCAAGAATAGTCCTGTAATTAAATACTTTTTCAATTATTCCTTTGAGTATGACACCTGTTTCTTACCTGAACCCTGAGATACAATATAATATACAATGTAAAGTACAACATAAATACAAAATACAATACATGGTATGATTTCTAAAAACGGGAGGAGAGGAAGGAAGGAAGAAGGAAAAAAGAAAAGAGAGACAGACTCCAATTTCTACCACTATAATAGAATCATTATTATAATTTTGCGTATTTGCTTTCAGCTTTTTTTCCTACCCAATTTTTATGTAGTTGATACTGTGGTATACACAAATTTATGCTTCCTCCTTTTTCACTCTAATTAGTCCAACCATTTTCTTAACATTGTTTTATCATTATAACCATTATTTTTAATGGGTGGATAATATTCTGTTTAGTTCTTAAAGGTTTTTTTTTTTTTTTTTAATTACAAATGATGCTTCTATGGGCTGGCTGTTTAGCTCAGTTGGTTAGAGCACAGTCTTACAACACCAAGGTCAAGGGTTCAGTTCCCTGTACTGGCCAGCCATCCAAAAAAAAAAAAAAAAAAGATGTTTTTTCCATACTTTGGTTGTACTTATGATAGATTCCCTAAAGCATGATTTTTGGGTCACAGGGAATAAATATTTTTTGACTCTCAAACTTATCTCCAAATTTTAAATCAAGAAATTTTCTTTTAGAAGGTAATATCAGTCACATTCTTTAAAAGGAAAATTTAAAACATTTATAGTTATTTTTATAATTGTTTTGTTCCACATGGTTTTTGTTTTCTATTTATTTTTTTCTTGCTCTTTTCTTCATCTTTTATTTTCTAGATTCTGGTGTTATGCTTGCTTTTATGATGACGGTAAACATTTTAAATTATTATGTTTTACTTCTATATTGGCTTTCTTAAAGTTTTTTTGCATATTTAACTAATAATCAAAAATAAAAGCAAACTAAGGTCTTGACATTTTGTGCACCATGGGTTTATATATATATATATATATATACACACACACATACATACATATATGTGTGTGTGTATATATATATATATATATATTTTTTTTTTTTGTGACCGGTAAGGGGATCAGAACCCTTGGCTTAGTGTCGCCCGCACTGCGCTCAGCCAGTGAGTGCACCAGCTATCCCTATATAGGATCCAAACCTGCAGCCTCGGTGCTCCCAGTGCCACTGTGCTCCCAGCGCTGCACTCTCCTGAGTGAGCCACGGGTTTGGCCCTTTTTATATTAATTTTGATTTTTTAAAATATTGAATTGCAATCTTATTTATCTTGCTAACAAAGTTTTTTGATGTCCCTTAAATTTTGCTCCTGAGGCAAGTGCCTGCCTCTACTTGGTCTTGGCCCTGAGGTTTATGTCTTATTCATATTGGCACCTCCAGTTCTTAGCATGGGTTCTTAGATACACCTTGAAGGTGTATGGTAAGTACTGACCATTTGCTTGCTGGAGTGATTTATTATGCTGTGTCCTATATATACAGCCTTTTGGAAGAGGGACTCTCTCACTGATTGGCATGAATCATAGAATCATTCCCTATCCATAGAAACAGACTTTCCCATGCCCTCCACGGCCCACTGTCTGGGTAAATGAAGCATTTCTGAGGTGAAGGCTTTTGTAAATGTGCCTTGGATCCCTCTGTTTGATTATCCATTTCATTATGATTGCCTTCCCTTGCACAAATACTATCTAAATATTATGACGAGAAATGAAAACAAAACAAAAATACTGAAAGATGAAAAAGGAAAGCCAACCATCCATTCTTCTTTCTGCAGGATTAAGCATTGAACAAAAGTATAAAACAATTAATGGTTTCACCTAATTGAATGCAGCTGTGCAAATAGACTAGCACACTAGGAGACTAGTGTATCCCTCCACCCCCTTGAACATCTTGGTATCTGGGTTTGTTTCACTTTTGCCCAAGGCAGGGTGTGTGTAGGAAGAATAAAACCAGACTCATGGTTGAGAGGGGAAAGGATATATCCTTTTGTAACACAGAGCTTGAGCCTATGGGATTTGATTCTTTTGGAGTTCCTATCTCCAAAACTCCGTTGTTGAGAGGAAAAAGTCATCTTGTGTCAAAATAGACAAATGAAGGTCAGAGCAACAGTCTACCTTCCTAGGCTTCATCTTACATGTAGGGGAAGAGAATTTTGTGTTTGTTGGTCAATGTGTGTCAGATACTTTAAATTTGTTGTGATCTCATTTTATCCTTGGAAGTATATATGCTTATGTATACTTCATTTTATAGATGAAGCAATAGGGGCTTAGAATGGTTAATAGTTAAAAGTTAAACAACTTCTCTAACTCGTGGTGGGGAATTTGGGATTTGGACTTCATGGCTTAATTCTAAAGTCCATGGTGTTTTATGGCGTCATGCTCCATAACCAGTATTATCTGCAGGTCTTCTTGGATGCCAGCTTCTATATCTTTCCCTCACTTCCATATCCTACCTACTTTCCAAACCTCCAATGTCGCCCTCCACTCTCCTACTCTCAGCTGCCCCAGTTTGTATCCTCGTGTTCTGCCTCTCTCAGCAGTGGCCTCCCTTAATGTCTGAGATTATTTCTTACAAGCATGAAGGTTTAAGGCTGAAAGGGGCCGCCAGAAAGGACCTTCACAAAGTCAGGAGTTAATGAAACTTGTTGGTCTCTGTGAAATCACCAGCACTCCAGAAGAATACTTGGTACATGAGAAGGTGCCAAATAAATATATGTTCAATAACTATGTTTTTAAAATACGCATAAGGGCCTTGCTTTTTCAAAAAAAATTAATGATTATGATATTGATACCATAAATTAAATTTTTACTATAATTCTTATTAGTGATTTCTCAGATTCTGGTGTGATATATTACTCTCAAGATTTCACAGTCATATCTTAGTAACAGAATCTTGGGTCTTCAACTACCACAATGTTTATTTTAAAAATACGAGAAAAGTAGGTAAGATGAATAAAGAAAACTTTAAAAAGGATTGATCCAGAATAAGCCAGGAAGGCTAAAGCATGAAAGTGTATCTTCTCTGTATCAGGCACTTAGCATCTGTGTAAGGTCAGTGCACAAGGTACAGAGGTCAAAGCTCAAAATGTGGAATCAGAAATCCTGATTCTACATGAAACACTGATCAGCTCTTTGACCCTGGACCAGTCCCTTGCTCTCTCTGAGCCTGTTTTCTCTCTCTCTTTTATTTTATTTTTTTATTTTTTGGTGGCTGGCAGGTATGGGAATCCAAACTCTTAACCTTGGTGTTATAACAGTGCACCCTAAGTTTTCTCTGAATTTAAAATGGAGTGATTGAGACACCTGATAGATATCTCAGGTCTCTTTGAACTCTGAAATCATTGGTTCTCTGATAGTGTGTGTTTATAATTAGTCAAGTTTATACTCTCAGAGAGGGCATATGTCAGCTTTGAATCTCCTGTCAACTGATTCTCTTCACACACATCACAGAACTGGGTTAGTGGTGGTGGTACCTTTTGCCATCTCTTCATTCAAAAGACTCCTTGAGTGGAGCCTTGCATCCTCAGTCCTAGGGACATGCTTGTGTGGAAATGTGACTTTCAGACTTTGAACCAAACCCAAAGTAATGTTTTAGGTTTGCTCTTGGCAAAGTTCTCCTTTCCCTGCTCCCCAATGAAGGATTGGAAGGCCAAGAGAGGCCTCACATGGCTCTTCTTGGCCCTTGCCTCCTTCTTTAAACAATGGTTGGATGTGTTCTGTAGAAAGAAAAGGAAACATATGGATTGAATTTCCTCCAAGTCCACTGTGGCCTAGGATTGGATTGGAAGCTGGGTGTGTGGGGGATAGAGGGAAAGGCTTTGGTGCAGCACACCAGGGCACTCATTGAAACCTAGGTCCCATGAGAAGTGGGGTGGGGGCAGGGGCCAATAAGTAACTGGCCAGGTGTGCTTTGAACCAGCCACAGTGGGACAGGCCTTTCAGAAAGGTCTCGGAAATGGAAGAGTGAATGGAGTGATGTTGCAATGGGAAACATGGGGAAGATGTGGCCACTGAGTCAGGCAGAGCATCCGAAATTTCTGGAGCATCCTCAAGGGGCTGAATGTTGAGGGATCATTCCTGAGGAAGTCAGGTCTGGCTCTATCTTGTGCTTTGTGCAATGGGACTGAGAGTTTGGAATGTAATTAAGTTTAATCAGAACAGCATAAAACAATGCGTTTGAATCCTACTTCTCTTGCCATATTACTCAGGACTCATTAAATAGAGTGGCATGATGGAGCTCCCATTGGCGTTGCAGACACATTTGCCGATGACAGCTTGAACAGCAAGAAAGGGAAGGTTGAGATTGTTTGATAGGGAAGAGTACACCTCTGTGCTTTTCTGCATGTGGTGCTTCCATTTACAAAGTCCTTTCATCCTTCTCTATCTTTGTGACTGATGCCTTCTGCCCCTTCATTGCGTGAGATTGTTGCCATGATACCCAGGCTTGCAAGATTGTGATCCCCCAGGACTGACAAGCCATACGAAGCTCCCTTGCCACATCTACATTAGGTCTAGGAATAATCTGTAGCTTTACATGTGCATCCGTTATTCCATACACGCATGAGCATGGTACTGCTGTCTCTTGGTTCTGATCCTGGGTGTCTATTTCTCCCCTGCTGGTCCAGAGTGAAATCCTAAAACTGAGCAGTTGCCTGTTGGCTTGACTTCATCCTAGTACTCATCAGTCCTTACCCCTGGGGAAACTGGTGCCCGACTTCCATCATCTCTTTTAGAATGAGACTTTTTAGTTTACTGTGGCACTAAGAACAGTGAATGCCCTGAAGGCTGAATGACATGACTCACCTCATTCCTATGGGTAAGATTCTCAATGGTTTGGACTGGATTAGACTGAAACTTGCCCATCTCCCTTGGACTTGATTTTGAATTGACAGCTCCACTGGGAAAGGGGCTGGCTCTACTGACCACAGTCTTCTTCCCTAGCTCTTAAATTTATTTTGGTCTGGCTTTATCCCTTCCCAGTGATGGGAACTCCCAACATACCATGTCACCAATGAATTCATCATAGAAGACTTAACCTAATGTTACTTCTCCTATAAAGACTGTCCTTCCTTATTCAGGAAAAATTAGTGGCTTCCTTCCACTTGCCTCACGCATCTACTTTGCATTTACCATATTATAATATAATTTCCTGTGCGCTGCTTTGAAGGGCAGAGACTAGGCATGCTTTCTAATTGAATGATCATAGTGATTCATTTCTATTTTCATTCCTTATTATCTACTAGAGTGTATGGCAAAACAAACGACCTCAATAGAAGTTTCTTGAGTAGATGAAATATTCAGTTCAATGCCCTACTCTTATAGGGGAGAAAATGACACTCAGAGAAGTTCAATGACTTAACCAGATCAGTAGTAAAATCTTTTAGGGCACAGACTATGTTTAATTTATCTTTGTACTTTTGATGCCCAGCACAGCACCTAGCATGTATTAGACAATCAATATATGTGTTGTGTTGGGTTGAAAAGGAATGCTAGAGACCACAAATGTAGTTAATGCCAGGGCTAGGGCTATAAGCAGGTATCCTCACATTTAAGCTCTTGGCTTATAGTAAGATTAAATCATAACCAAGATCCTCGAGGCATTAAAAAAAAAACAGCGGCACAAAAACATCTCTTAAATTTTAGTCTTGGCAGATAGTTCTTATCTATTTTTCCTTTTTACCGGATATCCCTCTTTATTGTCCTGTCCAAATCATGCAACACTTAAAATATGCAGCTGGCTTTATACCAAGCAAACCATTTCCTTTCTTTTTGATAAATATTCCAGATTTTGAAAAAAAAAAAAACCCCTCTAAGTACAAATTCTTCAATGAGATTTATTCAAGAGAGGATATCTATAAACAGTAAAGATTTTTCATGTCCTCTGGATGACTTGGGAAACTATGTTTTCTGAAAATATCAGGCGTACGAAGATGCCAAGAAGTGTCTCAAGTAAGCAGAGTTAAATACAATGGTTGTAGGTGCTAGAACGGTGAGAGGAATCAGATATCCTTATTATTTTGCTGTGTTACCTCCAGCACACCAGAGGGCTCTGTGAAAATAATTCCTGCCTGTTTTTCTCCCTGGAGACCAAGGGTCTAGTTAATGGATTGGCAATCTTTTTCTGTAAAGTGCCAGACAGTAAATATTTTAGTCTTTGCCTACCATCTAATCTGTGTCACAACTGCCCAACTCTGCTGTTGCAGCATGAAAGCAGCCATAGACTCTATGTAAATGAATAACTGTGACTATGCTCCCATAAAACTTTATTTATAACACTGACCTTTGAATTTCACATGGTTTTGTTGTATCAAAAAATGCTATCATTCTTTTGTATACAAAAACAGGCAGGCCAGATTTGGTTTATGGACTATGGTTTGCTTACCCCAGGTCCAGTTAATAACAATCGTAATAGTAATAATAATAATAACTTCCATTTGCTGAATCCCTGTTATGTGGCAAGTACTATATATTTTTTACCACCCATTTTTCAAATGAGGGTGGTAAGCACTCAGATTTATTGGGTCAGTGTCACAAAGCTAGTAAGTAGAAGAGCTGAAAATCAAGCCCAGACCTGTCAGTCTTAGAAGCTGTGCTTCTCACCATTATGCCATGCTGCCTCTTAATCTAAAGTATGCAGTTTTAGACAGCTCTTTTACTGATAAAATTGTGGTTCAGATTTATAGACTTTGGTTAGGAGAGCACTCTACTAGGAATTAAGAGACCCCAGCCTTGGTACCAGCCATGCCAATAATTTCTTACATTACCTTGGACAAAACTCCTGAATTCCCTCATCTGTAAGACAAAGTAATTGGAGGAAGGTAGTAGTTTTCAAGGGAAGTGGTGATTTCAGGGGCATTTGATATTATCTGTAGCATTTTTACCTCCATTTGGCCACTTATGACTACAGGGGTGTGCTACCGGCATCTAGTGGGTAGACGCCAGGATGCTGCTAAACATCGTAAAATGCGTAAGACAGCCCCACACAATAAAGAATTATTCAGTCTAAAATGTCAATAGTGCTTGGGTTGAGAAACCCTGGACTAGTGGGTCAATATGGCTCCTTCTTCCATTTCTGAGAATCTAAATTTTTAGATTCATTTCATAGGAATATATCAGAATTCAAGTCGTTTCTCCTCGCTGATTCATAGATTCCTTTTTTTTTTTTTTTTTTGTAAAACAAGAGGATTAAACAATATAATCCAAGAGATTCTTTCTAGCTTTAAAATGGCCAAGCCTATGAATAATAGGGGAATATTAAAAATGAATGTTGTACTATTAAATCCAAGATAACATGAATCATTTTATATTTTCATCTCAATAACCAGTGCTGACCAACTCCCTTATCTCAGAGGGCCAAGTTTGCAAACTCAAAGTCCATGGGCTAAACTATTGCTGCACATGTGTTTTGTTTGACCTATTGAGTGGATTAGAACTTTGAGAATTAGTGGACCACATTTAAAAAACTGGATATTTCCAGTTAACATCCATATTCTCAGCTTTTCTTGAAACATTAGAACCTAGCAACTTTGGGCATGGTTCTTGGATGGCAAGAGTTAGCTGAACCTGAGTACAGCTGTTCCTCTAGGTGGGGCTGAGTTCTCTAGTTCACCAGAGTTTCCAGCTCACTAGCCACCTTCATTTATTTACATTACCTCCCTCCCTACCTGCCTGGCCCCTATAGGTACCAGAGTTTGCTACCTCTCTTCTAGAATTTTCAGTACACTCATGAAATGCCCAGAAATGTAGATGGTGGACACTTAGAATTATAGACTCTTAGAATAAATGAAATACATATTAAGTTCTGCAATTGGGTCCAAACAAACAAGAGGATAAGAACGGGAAGGGAAGAAAAGTCTTTGCAGCAGCTTATGAAAAAGTCTTAAGAGTTTTAACGGATAGTGTGAGGCAATGGTGTTTTGTATTTGCCAACTAGCTAATGTGATCCCTCACTGTATTATTGGGAGTGAAACATTGTGATGGGGCACGGGGCAGTCCTGCTCTTCTCTCTGTGGCTCAGACACATCTGAATCATCACATTCATTTCTTGGCACTACACTTGAAGTGTGATTTTAACAAGGAGTTGAGCAACAGATTGGTGAGTTGACTTGGAATCTCTTCACGGGTATGAGATTTCAAAAAGCTGGGGCTGTTGATTTTGGAGAAGAGAAGACTCAAAAGGCACAGGATGGATCTTTTTGAATATTGGCGCAGGTGTCCTGAGAAGGGTCAGGTAGACGTTATGACCTTCAACACATGCTACAGCCCCCTCTCTGAGCTTCAGTTTTCTCACTTTTATAATAAGGGGGTTTTATTTTTAATAACCCCAAACACACACACCCAAGAAATCCTTTCTACAAAGGAAAGTTAACCTTAAAGTAAACTGTGTAACTATGTAAAATGAATTCAGAGCTGCTTTGGTTGGGTGGGTGCAGGGCATCTAAAGAGTCAACTGTTTAGCTCTTCCTTTAAGCCCACGAAGGCCACATCTGAGAAAGCTCTACAGATCCCATGGCATGCAGTTTGAAAGACCGGATCTAGATTTCTAAGATCATTAATAATTCCAAAGCCTTCATTTCCTACAGCCTATGTTTTCTGGCTATGAAACATCAAGGAAGGCTTTTGAGATAAGCTTGAGGATAAGACGGACTATCAAAAGCAAGGATGGGAGACAGGTGGTCCCAATGGAAGGCATAGTAAGAGCTGTGGAGAACTGTGCAGTTTGGCTGAAACACACTGCCTGAAGTGAGTCAACCCCCTCATGACAATTGTCTGCTAAGAATTGCAGATGGCAGCTTGGTCTTTGATCTTTAGAAACTTTTGAAGGCTGGCTCTTATCGACATTGTGGTTTTCTCTTTAACATCAAGTTTACTTCTTCCTCCCCACTTGCATTTTGTGTTTGCCATGAGGATTATCCCAGTGCTGAAGGTCCGCCCTGGGTGGTTGAAGCAGTCTTGGTGATCCCTCTTTTTTGACAGTGTTTGGTTCAGGAACCCAGGCCTCAGCCCGTCAGCGTGTTCAGAGTCTATGTAATGGGGATTGTCTACGAATGGCTGCACCACTCAACCTGGGCAATGAGAACTGCAAGGGGTATTTGCTGAGGGGTCCTTTAGGAAAAGTTTCTTCATTTGTAAGAGAAAACCAAATGGAAAGACAGCTTATTTCTTCCTCTGGATACTGGAATGTGGTCATGAATGAATGAGAGATCTAGAATTGCTGCATCTATTCTCACAGTAGCCTGAATATAAAGTTAGCACATGCAGGAAAGCTGAGTCAAGAGAACTTTGGGTCAGAAGAACTGTAATCACAGAACTGAGTCAAATATGAAATCCACTGACCTTTTGGACTTTTAGGTATGTGAGCTAATAACTGTACTTTTCAGTTATTATTTTAGCCAGTTTAATATAGATTGTCTACTTCTTAAAGCTTAATTAATCCCAACTGATACAATAGTTCATCAGAGCCAAGAAGGTTTCTTTGCAGTGACTATGAGGTAGGAGCACACTGAAGAGTAGATCAGACACATCTTGTGTCCCACCTCAGAGTCTCTTGGCTTCACCTACCTCTTGAATCCCTGATTGCCTGCTCCACCCCAGCTGCTGCAGCTCTCTGACTCCATGCTAACCTACAGAGTTAAACTTCCTGAGGTCAATCAACAACATAGTGGAAATCATTGGTGTCTCACAGAACTATTGGACTCAGATGAAGACCAAGGTGCAGGCACAAGATCTCGCTTCCTGAGTAGCTGCTGCAGGGGCTGGATAATGCAACTCAAGAGTATAGGGGAGCTAAATCTCTGGAAGGTAAACTTTGAGCAATGGAATTCAGGAGATGTGAGGAATTTGGTAAATAAATTTCCTCTCCCTTCTTCCTTCTGATAGACTGAACCAAAGAGCATCTTCCCCCAGAACAGCCCATTTGGGAACATTTTATATAGCTGTGCAGATGCTTCTGTTGAAATGCAGCACCTTGCATCACTTCTAATCCTTTTCTGCCTCACTTTGCTTTTTGCTCAGTTTTGCAGCCATGGGATTGTACCACCTAAATAAAGCATTAGCACTTAATCCTTGCCTTGGGCTCTGTTTCTTGGGAAAAGCCACTGAGCTAGAAAGGAAAAGACCAAAGAAGAAATACATGGTAGAGAGTTTAGACTATTGCCTATGTGTGGTTTTAATATTTAGAAAATCTGATCTGTGAAGATAAACAATCCAGGTGGAAACCACACTATACAATGCAGTGGTTAAGAGCTCAGACTTTTATGTGTTTAATCCCAAACTCTGCTGTTTACTGATTATATGGTCTTGTCCAAGTTACTTAGCCTCACTTTTCTTGTTTATAAATAATGAGGATCTCACTCAATAAGGTTATTGTGAAGATTAAAGAAGATAATGCATGTAAACATACTTAATACAGGGTTTCTCATCCTTAGCACTATTGAAATTTTGGGACAGATAACCTCTCTTTGTAGGGAGCTGTCCTGTGCATTGTAGCATGTTTCCTAACATCTTTGGCCTCTACCCACTAGATACAAGTAACTCCCATCCAGTTGTGACAAACAATAATGTCTCTATACATTGCCTAATATCCCATTGGGGCATAGTTTCTCCTAGTTGAGAAAAACTGACTTATCCTTCGCTAACAACCAGCACCAAATGCTATACATGTAAGTGAAGCCATCTTAGACCTTCCAGCCCAGTTCTCCAGCTGAATACACCTGTATGAATAACATCCCCCCCCCCCCCAAAAAAACCCACCTGGCCGAAACATAAAATTGTGTTAAAGCATGAATTACTGTCGTCTCTCAGATTATTTATTATAATAAGCCACCAACTCTCAGATTGTTTGTTATGCAATGGAAATCTGAAACAAATGGGTAACTAAAAATGTGATGCCGCCATAACAAAAACCTCTGCTGTATAGCACTGGCTTTGGAACTAGTTGGTGGATAGAGGCTGGAAAGAGAAGCAAGAAAAGAGGCTAGAGGAGCATAAAGGAAATTTCTATTGAAGGCAAAGAAAGAAAGGGCAACCACTGGTACACAGTAGAAGAACTGTTGTAATTTGGAAGATAGTATATGTACTTAATGAACTTGTTGGATCTGTCCAATGAGATATTAATGCAGAAGGATAAAAATATGAGGCAGGGGCCATGGGCCTCAAGACCCACCACCACCCACACCCAGGCAAGCAATGGAGCTAGCCGCCCAGGGTCCTGAGATGGGAACCAAGGGCCAGTCCTGCTCCCCTGCAACAGCATCTTAGAATGTACTTATTAGCCATGTGTGTTTCTTTGGGGTGTGTGACTTATCTGTTCATTTCTTTCACCAAATTTCTGCTTAGATTTTTCTAATTCATTTTTAAGAATTCTTTTTGCATTGAGGATGTTAATCTTTGAGTGTTAAATTTGTTCCTTATCAATTGACTTTAAATTTAATTTGTGATGTTTTCTTTTGTTTCTATGTTGAGAAAACAATTTTCTATCTAAACATTAAATTAAAAAAAATACCAAATGGCATCTTTAACTGCATATCATAAAATATGGGAAAAGAGATGGACTAAGGAGAGAATTGTAGCATTTGCAAGCAGAATTTGAAGAAAATATAAAAAAATAAGAACTTGCTGGTTTGGAAAATAAAACTGCTTTATATTTTATGTATCTCCAGTGGGCAAAAGATTATCAAAGTAAGAAATGTCTCCAGGAAAAAGGTCAAATCAAATAAAAAGTGTAGTACCTTTTCTTAAGGTCTCATAAGATTTAAGTTATCTAAATCTAGAGCTAGACAAAAAGACTTTTAATAATCTCAGTGTCATTGGCTCAAAGAAGCCTGACTTTTCTAAAATAGAAGTCTGTCTCAAAAATAATTATGTATTTTGCTTTTGGGGACATGCAGTGAATGCTGATAAGATGAATGAGAGAGACACAAAGTTTTTAAGAGAATTGTATTGCCAACAGCACTGGTAACCTGAAGTTTTGGAACCATGAATTGAAAGGGATGAAAATAGTTTAAATTAAAAAAGGCTTGTGGAAAGCATGAAGCACAAGCTTCCTAACAAAGTCACTCAAGCATAATCCATTTCCTTTGGAGGAAAAAAAAAAAAAAAAAAAAGGACTTTGAAAAGACAGACAAAAAGCTCAGAAGGTAGAGTGAACAGCTGAGGAGGACAGTGAGTCCACTCCAGGGGTGAATAACCTGTCTCATCCTTCCCCCAAGTTAGGGAGCCTGACAAATGTGACATCTGGGTTTTAGAATTGCTATTAATCAATGACTTCTATGTGTCTGTCATTACCCCATTATAAATAGAAATGTCTTTTGTAGATCAATTTTTCCTATCTCAATATTGTATGTTGATTGCATCTGGGGAAGATCTATTGTCTTTTCAGTTCTCAAGTCTCTGGAGTTGCTGCAGCTCAAGAGTTGTTGCACCCAAAAAATCACACCTAACGAGCCTCATTCACATCTAGATCTGAGGCAGATTATGAAATTCTGGCTTTAGCTTGATGCCATAATTGGTGTCGTAGCAAGCCTCCAGAATGGCCCCCTATGACTTTATATAGTCCCCTCCTATACTGAATGGAGCTGGCCTGGGTAATTAATGAGATATCAGAGAAATAACTATGTATGTCTTTCAAAGCAAGGTAACAAGTGACACCTTAGATTTTTCCTTACTCTCCCTGATATCACTCACTCTGGGGAAAGCCAACTTGAATATTGTGAGAATACTTAAGCAGCCTTACAGAGGTCCATGCGGTGAGGAACTGAATTCTCTCGTTCACAGCCATGTGAGCGAGCCATCTTGAAAGTGGATCCACCAGGCCCATTCAAGCCTTCAAATGACTACAATTCTGACTGGCATGTTGACTGAAACCTCACAAGAGACCCTTAGACAAAAGCACCCAACTAGTCTGAGTTTTTGACCAATAGAACTATGTGTGATAATAAATGCTTATTGTGGTTTTGGGCGGCTAAGTTTGGGGATGATTGGTTATGTAGCAATATAACCAAAACAATTGAGGTGAGGCTTTTGGAAGTCTTCATTTACAGGTGAGTACGTTTTACATTTGGCAAGGAATATGAATAATTTATGGTAAGAGGGCAGTCTCTAGTAAGTTGTGCAATGATCACAAATTCCTCCCATCAGGTATGCATGTCCCTTTTTCAATGTGGCTTTGATGCTTCTACTGTCCAGAAGAGGTGGAGATTCTTTTTATTCTTTTTTTTAAAAAGTATGCTCTTGAATTTGGGCATTCTAGTGACTTGCTCTTACAAATAGAATTGGCAGAAGTAAAGTTATGTGGCTTCTGAAGCTAAGCCACACAAAGCCTTCCCGCTTCTGCCTTTGCCCTGAGATGCCTTCTAAGAAAAGTCAGTTTAGTCTCCTAGAGTTGAGAGGCCACCTGGAGGAGAACTGAGGCACTCCAGCTGATAGGCAGCACCCGCTGCCAGACTTGTGCGTGAGCCCAACTTGGACCATCTCACCCAGCCAGATCTCTAGCTGAGTGCAGCTGCACAAGCAAGCCTAGGAAAATCCATCAAGGAATCCTCAAGTCTGCGCCCCAAATTAGTTCCTGTTGTTTTGGGGCTATAAGTCAAGCAGCAAAAGAAAACAGAAACTAACTTTATTGCAGAAATTTATCATAGACTATAGCCTTGAACTCATTGTTTTCAACAATATCAAAAACTTAATTTCAAGAAATAATTGTTGATGGCTTCTTGGAACGTTGTAGCATAATGGCATGTGTGTTCTGTGTAGACACAACTGAAAACTGGGAGTTACTGGCTTTTTTGTATATGTGTGAAATCTGCTGTATGCCTCATGTACTTGCTGCATAGTGCCTATCAGTCACAAGGAAAAACATGTCCAGATCTCTAATACTTAGTTACGCATTTTATGGGAAAATTTAGTTAAGGATGGACTTTTAGAATCCTTGACTAACCCAATAAATGTTTGTATTTGCTCTTCTTCTCTTAACTAATACAACATCATACTTGGATTAGAGCAAATCATCACAGAAGTGTGGGCTATTTGATTTGATTTTTACAACAACTCTATGACGTAGAAAGGGTAGTTACTGTTTATTAATCTTCATTTTATAGATGAGGGAAACCCAGTCATACAAATCTTTCAACCAACTATGCACATTTAAGGGAAAGGAATTTACTCCCATGCATTTAGTCTTTGAATTTTGTTCCCATCCTGCTCTAATGTGTCTAGTTGATTGCTAAGGTTCTTCCAAATCTAAGGTTCACTGATTTGAATGAACCCAGCATACGCTATGCTACAGTTCATCTAGTGGGAAACTGAATGCCAGAAGAGTGTCAGCTTTAGCAAATGGTTACTGAATTGCTTGATTGTCTGGGCAGTTTAATTGGTCGTGGACGATCCTGTTTCAACATCAGACTGGGGAGGCAAACAGAGCTTTTAACCCTGTTGACACGTGTGTCCTGGGTGACTGAAGATTCTGACAGGAAGACAATCACTGAAGGCCAACAGCATCATGACTGCAGCATATTCCACTTAATGTGGAATTCCTTGGCAAGGTGCAATTTGGTTGGTTAAATTATGGGCACTGTCTTTAGGATGAAAACTAGGAGGGCTGTAGGCTCAAAGCAGTCACTTGGGGAATTAGTTGGTTTTAAGAGACCCTGAGTCAGGTCTGGGGGAATGGAGGATGCAGACCAGGGCAAATCATATATGTTTTGAAAAATTAAAAGCAATAACTTATGTAGACCACCTTTACCTTCTCCCCTCTGCCACATTCCCGAATACACACCACACACCTGTAGACATAATTTATTTTCCAACACTACAGCGCTCTTGCCATTCTCTGAACACAGATCCTCCCATAAAGTATTTCTCAGTCTGGGTAGAAAGGCAGATAGGAAATATAATAATGGCTCTGCCATTGAGTGGTTGTATAAAACAAGGCAAATCATGTTTTCTTTCTTAGCCTCAATTACCTCATCTGTACAATGGTGATATTATTTACCTTAAAGAATTGTTGTGAACAATACAACATTTAATGAAATGTTTAAGATCTAACTAACACAGAGTAAATATTTGCTGTTTAAAAATGAAGTTATTTGCAAAAATCTAAGAGCCTTGAAATTTAGAAGTAGGACTATATTCCAGTTGATGAATTTACACTAGCTGAGTGTCAATCGTGTGTGAAGTGCTTAGCTAGGCTCTTTCACACACGTTCATGATACGTAACCCTCACAAAACCCCCAGGACACACGTATTTCACAAATCAAGGTTCAGAGAAGGTAAATAACACAAGTAATGCCAGGATGACATACTATTTTAACGTTAGATTTACACACAAGAATATCTTAATGACTACTAGGAAAAGAATTTTCATGCAAGACACAGCACACAAAGTTGGTAAATTATACCTCATTAAAATTAGGTACTTCCATTTACTAAAGATACCATAAACATAACTAAAAGCCCAAAACTGTAAGAAGATATTTATAATATATATACAGTTATCTGTCAGTACCTGCAGGGGACTGTTTCCAGGACACCAATGGATACCCAAATCTGCAAATGCTCAAATTCTTTATATGGTGTAGTATTTGCATATAGGCCATGCACATCCTCCTGTATACTATAAATTATCTCTAGATTAGTTATAATACCTAATACAATGTAAATGCTATGTAAATATTGTTATGCTATATTTTTATTTGTATTATTGTTTTATTGTTAATTTTTATTGTTTTGTTTTGTTTTCTTCCCCAAATATTCTTGATCTGCATTAGGAATGTGGAACCTGCGGGTGCGGAGGGCCTACTGTACATGACGAAGGATTGGTAACCAGAATACATATATTTTTAAAACTCCTATAAATCCATAAGAAAGAGACAAACTACTTAGAGGGCCAAATGGGCAAAAATACAAACACGAATTTTACACAAGAGAGAACATAAATGTCCCATAAAGTTTTGAAAAGATGCTTGAGCTCATTGGAAATTGAGGGGACGTACATTGAAACTCCAGCAGCTACTTTTTCATGGCCACCATATTGACAACCATAAAAAGTTTGACAATGTCACTGTTGCCAAGGATGTGGAGAAGGAAATTATAATACACTGTGGGAGAGAGCGGGTGAGTGTACTAACCTTGGAAAGCAGTCTGGCGCTGCTTAGAACAGAAGTGTGTCAGTGTTGTGTGGCTCAGCAATACCAATTCTAGATATGTTCCATAGATAAAACTTCTGCCCTATTGCATGTGGAAACGGGGTCGAAATGTTCATGACAGCATTATTCAGAATAGCAACAACCACAACGAATACAAATGTCCACCTATGGTAGAGAGATAAATAAATTACAGTATAGCCATACAGCAATATATTGTATAACAATGAAATGAGTAAGCTGCAGCTACACCACAGATAAATCTCAAAATAAATAAATTAATTAAATAAAATTTTTAAAAATTGAGCTAAAAGAGCAAGTGACAGGGAATACAATCCGTATGACTTATTTACATAAAGGCCCAAACCAGGAAAAATGAATGGAATATTGTGCAGAGATAAAATAACCAAAAAGAAAGTAATTAACGTAAAGCTTAGTTTAGAGGATTCCTCTAGTGGAGAGAGGGAGATATCAGGGAGGGATATATATATATAAGCCTTGAAGTCCATGTACTCTTTCATATATGTGATATGTTTCAAACAAACAAACAAAAAGATTAAACAAAAACATACACAATACCCTCCCACCCCCCAAAATCCCCAGTGTTGAGTAAGACACAGAATGAAATTTATAATACCATATGTACACACACAAACCAACACTACATATTTTATAAGTATACATGAATATTTAAAGACCTATTTCAAACTCATTAGCATGAGGGCTCATGACAAGAGGGGGAATAGGTATCAGATTGGGGAAAAAGATGGAGTGGGGCCAAAAAAAAAAAAAAAGTACCATGCATGAATTAGTTGTTCTAAAGTTATATAGGTTATTCATTCACTTTCAACTTTGTTCCCAAAAGGATTTGAGGAGGCAGGAAACGTGGCAGAAAGATTATTGAACTTCTCAGATCCATATACTTCATCTTTGAACCACTTAATTTTCTGGACTCCATGGAGTCCAACAGGAATGTTCTCTATGGTAAAGGAATCCAAATGATTTTGACAAAGAGCAATTCATTTTATGAAGGCTAAGCTGGGTCTTAGGAAATGGCAGACCTTGGAATTAGAGGGAGAAGCTGAGGATAGAACGTGTATTGGGCATGACTCAGGCATTTCCACGCCTCATTCCAGTCCCACAAGCTCCTCCTGTTTGTCCTCACCCTGTCAGGACTGAAGGGAAGGAGAAAGCAGGTGCCCCATTTCCCAGGCTAATGTTACACAATTGATCATGCAGAATGGAGTCCCTTGCCACGCTAGATGAGGTGCAGACCTCTGGCTGCCCTGCTTGAGACAGAACTGACGGCTCACCCCAGATCCTGCACTTTATCCCAAGGGCTTCTTAGGAGAGCTACTCAAGCTACTCTGAGGCCTCAAGCAAAACAGAAATGCAGGAAGATGGTGCCAAATAGCTGCTACACAGACAATTTGAGAGAAGGGATGCCCAAAGGAGTGAGAATTCCTGGAAGAAAAACAACCAATAGCATGGGCAGATGGGATTGCCTCAGCAGGGAGAGGAGAAACCTTATTCTTGTTATTTCTAAGAGAGAAATAATAGATGTAAGACCTGGCATACACATATAAGAAGATTACTATAGATAGAGAAGGGAGAGAGATCATACATGAATTCTTCAAAATTCTTTTTTTTTTTTCAAAAGTAGATAAAGTCACAGGTAGGTACAAAGCTGTGTGCTAAGTGCTAAAAAGAATAAGTCACAGACCCTGATTCCCCAAAATTTGCAATCTACTTTGAAGTACTCAACTTACACATACATACAGGGCAAACTGTACATGTCTAATGACTATTAAGAAAATAGGTGTTCAGAGGAAGAAGAGAAACAGTCATAATCAGCAATGGTGTTAGACACAACATTGGTGCTCCATTCGCCCTTGTCCAACCTCTAACTTTAACCACAGTTGTGGTGGACAGCTGAGACCCACCTCCCTCTGCCGGAGTCCCTACCTTTCAGCTTCTTGCTTCAGGGCCTTCTGGACTCTGGGAGCATCTTCAGCCTGCCAGCAAGCACAGCCTGGGGACGATGCCATACCATGTCCCCTAACTTGCCTAGACCTGATTTCCAACAGCCACTAGCTATAATTCTTTGCCTGTGGGCTTTCTCTGCAGCTAGACCCTACTCTGTCTGTATGCTGGAAATGCTGAAAATGCCAGGAAATTAAAATCCCACCCCCCAACCTAGAGGCGGGCTTCAAACCTGAAAAGATGACTGATGGAAGTGGTGGATAAAGACCCTCTAGCTTTTCTCCTCTCTGCAGGCATAACTCTGAGTCATGTTTTTACACCGGCTCCCACAGTCCCCCAGCAGGATTAAGCTCCAGTTGCCCACAGTGGCAAGCTGGTTGCTAACATGCTCTCGATAGACTTCCTCCCCTCCTAGTATCAAGCTCTGGCTCTCTGATAGGTGTTTGCTTGCATCACTTCTTAAACAACTTTCACGTGAATCCTTGCCTAAGGATCTGCTTCTAGGGGATGTTAAATAAACTAAATGCTCTGGGAGCAACCCTCATCCAGTGACCAGGGAGGAAGAAGATGTGGGGTGGAGAAGCCTGTGGATAAATGCGTCAGCCTCTCATCCAACTGATGAACAATTCTGGGAGGCATGCCTTACGCTTCTCAGTAGGTCCTGGCAATGGCAACCTTGCAGTGTACCTTACATTGGTTTTTCCTTCTCCATTTCACTCATCGTCCTCCGTCACTTCTGCTCCCTGGCATTGCTCTCAAATAAACTACCAGCATCCAGGTCTCTGACTCAGGCTCTTGTTTTCTAGGCAACCCAAGCTCAAGCTAAGGAAGAGGGAGAGGGGGTGTGAAATGAACTGGAACACTAAGGGAAAGGTCAGAGAAGATGCCAGACAGGAAAAGAAAGTGACCAAAGACTGGAGGTAGAACTGGCCAGAACATTTTCAAGGGCTGCTGCAATAGGCTGGCTTCCATGGAAGCTTCTTGGTGGCAGGTGTGAGGGAGAACACCAGGAAGGGAGCTGTGTTCCCTTTCCTAGCCTCTTGATAAGAAACTGCCTCACTTGAATAAGCTGTCATTGTGACCACACATAGTGCTGCTGCAGATGCTCATACCCCACGTTTGAAAGTCTTCCAGATGTCCCGTCCATTGTCTCTCTTCAAAGTCGCCTGGACCCTTTTTATTGTGGCTTCATACTTTTTCCTCTATTATTTGCCACTCACTTGGCCACCTAACATAGACTCACTCTCCCTCCTGTGAGGAGGACAAGGCCCTTGGAATGCTGGCTGTGGTAGACAGGTCCACACAAGCTAGGGGACATGGTGTGGTATTGCCCCAGCCTGTGCTTGCTGGCACTCTGAAGAAGCTCCCAGTGTCTAGGCTCTGGCTGGCCGGAGAAGGGCATCCCAGCACTGGCTGGTGGGCTGTGCTCTCCTGGCTGCCGGTTTCCCCCTTCAGTGGAGAGGGCTGAATAGGAGGTAAGAATGATGTCAGTCCTCTGTCTGCTGAGGATCAGAGAATTAATGGGTTGGCTAGGAGAAAGTGCAAGCTAGCCAATGGAGCCCCTTGGGATGCTGGACAGGTGGCCAAAGGAGGTCGGCGTGAGGCTGTGCAGGATATTGGAGCTGGTGTGGTCATTGTTGACACAGAGCAAGATCTCTAATGAGCCACGGGGCCCCAGTCAGAGAGCACCTCTGCACAGTGGCCTTCTTTCCTGTCACCTGCTGTTGGCACACAGAGGAAAGTAAGGGATCTTACGAATAATGACTGCACTTGGGCTTCTGCTTCAAAGCTGTCTCGGGAATTATAGGCTACACTATCCCGCTTTCCCTCATCACCTGATCCTGCTCAGACAATCTCCTGCTCAGTGAAGTGTGAGCTCCAGGAACGCTTGCTTTGCCTCAGCTCATCTGGGGAATCACTGGGGGTTTCCCCTGAACATTTGCTCATTGTTAGGGGCTTCCTCCCATCAGCCTTCCTAGATGGCTGGATATTGCCCACGTACTGGGAGATACTCCAGAATGACTTGCTGGGAAAGAGAAATGGCTGCACTCCACAGGAGGGAATGTCCAGTGGCTCGGTGGTGAGGGCCTGTGTTACAGCATCTATGAAGGGCTGCCAGGAAGAGAGGAAAGGGCGTCGGACCCCACCTCCGTCAGGAAATGAGTGCGAGCTCTCGGCTGACACCCTCTGAGCCCCTTCTCATCTCTTCCCTGGGCCTCGACTTTCCATTTGCAAAAATGCAGATGATCTCAAAGGGCTTTTCTGGGAAAACACACTCATGTTTTATTGGAGGACCCATCCCAGAGTGTGGCTCACATTGAGTTTGCAATCTCTATCCTCATTAAATACATTCTTCATTCAGATCTCAAATGTCCCTGGTCTGGGTGAAGGCAATGGCTTTTTGACTGGTCTCCCTGCCTTCCATTTGCCTCCAACTCTTCTCTTCACTTCTGCCAGAGTGACATTTCTAAATTAGAAATCTGATCATGGCTTCCCAGTGATTTCAAGGAAAAAAATCTAAATGAGCGACACCTATGAGGCCATTCAGTATCTGGGCTCATGTTGTCTCCCAGCCTTGGCTTCCATGCCTGTGCTCTGTGGCTGTATGTTTCTGCTGCTCTAAATATCTCACTTTTCCCTGAATGTATCATTCTGCCTCCCTTACCCTGGTTTGAAATAGCAGTACTGAAATAACACAGTTGTTAGAGTCAGGAAACCTGGACCCAAGACTCAGCTCTGCTGTTTACTACCTTTGTGGATTTGGACTTGCTGCAAGCTTCAGTTTTGTTTTGGAGCTGATGTGTGCTTTGAGCTGATGTGTTTACATGTAAAGAGAGGTGGCCTGAAGTGTGACTGAAGTGAGAGCGAATGACTAAAGGATATGAAGGACCTCGCCAAAGTTCTGGATCATGAAAGGTAGTCGATAAGTTACTAGAATTATTATTACAATTACTATCCTCCTTTTGGTAAATGTCTACATATTTCTTCAGACCTAGCTCCAGTGTTAGCTCTTCTGTAAGGTTTCTCCAAGTCCCAGACAGAGGAGCTTGGTTTCTCGTAGAGCTTTGTTCAAAGTTGTTTCAGTATTCACCACCTTGTATTTTTATAGTCTTTTTATGTGCTTATCCTGTCCACAAGACTTAGAGCTCCTTAACAAAGAACTGTGTTTCATTGATCTTTTTATCTCTTGTGCTTGGCAGCTGGTCTGTCCTGGGGTAGGTGCTCAGTGAACGTTGAATGAACAAAAGACTGTTTTCACTCTTGAGGAGAAAGAACCTTCATTAAAATCCCAGAGGAAGGAAACGGTCAGAATGCGGGGGCTTGTTTAGTCTGCTCTCCCTGATTAACTAGGCACACCCACACTCTTGAGTCCCCTACTAGTCTGTTCTTCGGCAAATGTCAGAAGGTCATGTGGCATCCTGCCTCCCTTATCTACGTGGGTGTGATGCTGCTAGGGAAACTTCCACACCCTTTATCCAAATAGACTGGCCAGCGCTAGCCACTGGAAGTGCCTGAAAAACAAATTCAGCATTGGTCCCTGGGAGGTCTGCAGGGTAAGAATTGAAGCTCATCAAAACTGCCTGGCAAAACCTGACTGAACATGATACTGGCCTGCCATGATAGCAGGGTGCACAGGGATGTACAGAAAGTTCTAAAATCTCTGGAAATAAGGGCTTCCTTTGAGCTGATGTGTTCACATGTAAAGAGAGGTGGCCTGAAATACTCAAAAGAGCAAAGATTTTAGAACTGTAGAGATCGTAGTTTGAACACCAGTCAGTTGGATGATACTTAACCTTTCTGAGCTTAATAATATATTTCTTCCTTGCCAAAATGGAGGATGAGAATTTCGGTCTTACATATTGGTGGAAGGATAAAATGAGCAAGATAAGAAACACGCTCAATGTTTTATGTAAGTACTTTATAAATAACGATGTTTAGGATAACTCTGAGGAAGTAGGTAATTATCATTAATGTTGGATATTTTCCTTTGCCCCTCTGGATCTGTTCTTACCCTTTTCCACCAGGCTCTCTGCCCCCAGGGGATGATCATTAAGAACACAATGGCCTCCCATGTCTTCTGGTTTCCCATTTGTTTGGATAATATTAATGGGGAACACCAGTAGATAATTAGAGGACAAAGTAGAGTGAGGTTCAGGTATTTATATTTTGGGAATCCATATGTTGAACTTTGGATTGGCTGCATACCTGTTCCAAAGGTCAGAGCTCCTTCCAGGAGACCCTACTCCTCAGGTTCCAGGTAGAGCTCCTTCTAGGTACAGCTTCCACCCTGTGGACCTAGAAATGGTAATGGCTCCTGCTATTGCTAGCTGCCCCTGCCCGAGATGCTTCATCATGTCATATTGGTGTTCCTTAACCTTGTCCACACCTTTGTAGTAGTCCATTCATTAACTTGTTATCACTCATCTTATTTGTGCGTACCATCGTTTTATTAGTCTGCTTGGGCTGCTATAACAAAATGAAATAGACTGGGTGGCTTAAGCAACATAAATTTATTTTCTCACATTTATGGAGACTGGAAGTCCAAAATCAAAGTACCGGCAGGGTTGGTTTCTGGTGAGGTCTCTTCCCTTGGGTTGCAGATGGCCACCTTCTTGCTATGTCCTCATATGACCTCTTCTTAGTGTGCACTCTTGAGGATGGGGGGAGGGGAGAGAGAGAAGAGAAGAGAGAAAGAGAGATAGAGCTCTCTGGTGTCTCTTCTTACAGGAACACTAATTCTATCAGATCAAGCCCCATTCTTTATGACCTTATTTAACTTTAATTACTTCCTTAGAAGCCTCTCTCCAAACATAGCTACACTGGGGTTATGGCTTCAATATATGAGTTTGGGGAGAGGAGCACAAATGTTCAGTTCATAACAAGTATCTATGCATCAGGGTGTGTGCTAAGCACTTTTTATGCATTATTTCATGTAGTGCTCATAACAAGTATAAAAGAGAGGAATTATTATCCCAGTTCTACAAATAAAGACACATATCACGTAGCTATTATGTTTTAGAGATGGGATTTCATCCCTTATGATGTAATTCCAAAAATATATCTCTAATCACTGCAACAACTTTTATAACATGCATCACTTAACGACGGGAATACATTCTGAGAAATACGTAATTAGGTGATTTCGTCATTGTACGAACATCACAGAGTGTAGTTACACAAATCTAGATAGTATAGCCTATTACACACCTAGAATATGTGGTACAGCCATTATAATCTTATGGGACCATTGTAGTATATGTGGGCTGTTCTTGACCAAAATGTCATTCTGTGGCACATGACTGTAAATCATGACTGATTTTCAGATCTAGAACAGTTATGGGCCAAGTAGTCAAGCATTTTGCATAATGTCATATAACTAATAGATGGAAGATGCAGAGGTAGTTTTTATACTTAGGTTGCTGACATTAAAACCTATCCTTATTTCATTACATATAATCTTTCACATTTGTGTATTTGTTGGCACTTTAAAGGGACTCAGATTCATTTTCACACTTGAACTTCACAATAATCTTTTATCAGATTATTATGGGGTTATTATGCACATTTTACAGATGAGAAAACTTAGGTTCAGAGAGCTGGTAGCTTTCTAATTGCCAGAAAATGCTTGTTTAAGCCTAAATTTTTTATTTCTTATTTCCTATTGCCAAAAGGTACCATACTTATAATGATTTAATCATAGTTTCTTTCAGCCAATCTTGCATGCATTTTTTCATTTCTCTACCATTAATTAAACATTTATTATGCTGGGGGCCAACAAACTTTTTCTTTAAAGGGCCCGATAGTGAATAATTTAGGATTGTGGGCCATATAACCTTGGTTGTAACTACTCAAACTCTGCCTTTGTAGTACAAAAGCAGCCATAGATAATATATAAATGAGCAGAAGTGGCATTTTCCAATAAAATGTTATTTACAAAAACAGTTGGCAAGTCAGATTTTGTCCAGGGGCTGTAGTTTTCTAACCTGTGTACAACAAGCCAAAGATGGTGTTAGTTCCTGGAGACCAAAAGATTCCAAGAAACTCACACATAGTCTTGCAGGAAAGAAATGAACAGATATGATGAAATTGAACTGGTACTCTGATAGAAATCTCTACAGAATTCAGCAAGGATGCAGAAGAAAGAACAGACAATTCTTCAGATGTGAGAAGGGGCAGGAGGAAGGTTTCAGGTAGAAGCAGTGAGAAACTAGAATATGAGGCAGGTGTCTGGGGAGGTGGCATGCTAACACTTTGGGTTTATTCTTTGGGTCATATAGAACCATCTTAAATAAAGCACACAGGCTTTGGTTTAAGTGCTGATTCACTCATTTAGTAGTTTTGTGTTATTAGACAAGTAACATGATTTTTCTAAGACTTGTGTCTTTCTTTGAAAATGTGAATCTTAATATTTCCTTCATAAGGTTGTGAAGCTCAAGAGAGACAATGAATAGAAGGAATTTAGCATGATACCTGACATACAGTGAGTGCTTGATAAATGATAGACATACAGATTTTTGTTTTAAAAAAATTACTCCGATGTGATGAATGTATTAGAAGAATCTAATACTGGAGTCAGGGAAAGCCAGTGAGAAGACGATGGCAGCAATCCATGGGAGAGACAGTGAAAGCCTGACCTTAGGCACAGACAGAGAGGTTCAAGAGGACAGGACTGAGGGCTAATTCAAAATCAGTGAGGGACAGAGAGGGGTCAAAATTATCTCTGGTGTGTTAAGTATCTTGTGATTCCATTCACCATGTTGAAGTACACGAGGAGGAAAGCCAGATTTGGTGAAGGTATTGAATTCATTTTTGGAAGCATGAATTAGGTAGAAACATCCAGTAGTCAGTTGACTGCACATTTCAAGTTGGAGTTTCATAACTGGGATTCATCATTAACGAAAGAATTGTCATCATGAAACCCCTGGAGCAGATGAAATCATAAAGCAAGTATTAATAGCTAAAAAAAAAAAAAAAAAAAGCCAAAGACAAATTAGCCTTGGGAAACCCAGTATTTCGAAGAGAGGCAAAAAGAATAGAGTATGTATTTTAAAAAAATAAGACCAAGATGGAAATGTTAGAGAGTGGGTCAGTGGACTCAGAAAGCGCTCACATCTCGGAAGCCAATGAAAGAGTTAGAAGATGAGTCCAGAGTGTCAGTGAGAGGCAGCAAAGTGGTCAAATGTGTCAGCAAGTGATCGGTAAGTTTAACCAACATAGATTTAGTAGAGCAGTGGAGAGCACTAGGCTGTCATGGGTTAGAGACGGAATGAAAATGGGGAAACTGAAGGCAATGAGTATGCATTATTCTTTGGGACAATTTGATTGTGAGGAGAAAGATAAATGAGTACAGGTGCTATTGAGAGATGTAAAGGTGGATTTCCTTTCTTCCTTTAAGGGACTCTTCAGAGGAGTTAGGTGAGGTTTGACTAG
Source organism: Cynocephalus volans (assembly GCF_027409185.1). NCBI lineage: Eukaryota > Metazoa > Chordata > Mammalia > Dermoptera > Cynocephalidae > Cynocephalus > Cynocephalus volans. The sequence goes on along the minus strand of NC_084467.1, from coordinate 47,340,620 downwards.
GAGAAGAGATGGAGGGAGTTGCCGCGGAGAGGAGGAGGGTGTCTATTGTTCTGGCACAGGATCCAAGAAGGTATGGTTGAATTTGATGTTAAAGTTGATGGTTTGGGAAGGACAGTTTTCAAGTAGTTACTTGATAGCCTCAATAGTCTCTTCAAGAGTCAACCAGTTTATCTGTTAAGGAAAAAGCGCAGTAATTAGGAAGGTGGCTGGACCAGAGTAAGATTTGGAATATTAGCTTTACCAATCGGGCCCAACTAACGTGGAGACCGTCAACGAGGAGTGGCACAAATTCATCAGCTGCGTCATTTCTTCCAACAGTGCTCAGCAACTAGGGGAGAAGAAGAGACGGCAGGTGGTGACATTGTCACGAAGCTGAGGATTTGAGTGAGAATATGGTGGAAGGACAAGAGATTGGGAAGATGAGGGCATTGGCAACAAAATGACTAATGTCATGGACCACGTAGTTCCAGTGGATAGAGAAGGAAGTGAAGGCAGGAGACTGAAAGTGAACAAAAAATAAAGGGTCAAAGAACTAGAGGGTCTTGGTGAGATAAAAGGTCATGTGTGGTAGGCCTAAGGAAGAGAAAACTGGACTAAAAAGTTAGAATCAGAGATTTGCATATTAGAGTTTAAGCTGTCAGGAGTAGAATGTTTCCCTTTAATGATAAGTTCCAGATGTAGTCACAAAACGTATTATTAAACTGGGGCTATAGATGATGGTCAAGGAAATTTCAAGTGATAATAGCAATATATAGTTTTCATCCATCTGACATTTTACAGGTAGGAAAGCACTTTCACAGCCATTATCTCATTGACCTCATCATAGATATGGATAAGGCAGGAATTATTTTAATTATTATCTTAATTTTACACACGAAGCAATTGAGGCTTGAAGATATTAAGTATCTTACCAGTCTGGTTAAGTGGTAGAAATTCCAACTGGGATGGAATTGCTACCATCTGGGTCAAAGGTGAAAACAATCCAGTTATTTCCACCAATTCAGAAACTTCAGTACTATGTACACTGGAATGAATATTCTGGATAGTGTTGGTTTGGCACACACACCCAGTGACAACTGCTCCTTTGGAAAAGTTGGTGGACTCAGAATTATGAAGTTCCTCCTCCCCCCAAACAAAACATTCTTTACCCGCTCAGTCACACGTGGTGATTTCACAAGGCTTACACGATCATGTTCCCTGACTTTCATCAGCAGCATGGCTCCCGGAAGTCCTGCTTCTCATTACTACTGTGGGCTGGAGCCTCCCCAAAGCTCCCTGGGGCCATTGGCCTGGGTGAAGATGGATGGACATCAGATCCAGCAGCTGTGGGTAGAGGGGGGTCCAGGAAGCAGATGCGGAGAAAGGTAATTCATCCAAATGGCAAAGCAGAGGTGGGATCGGGGGTGCTGGAGGCCTCCCAAACAGGGTACGGGGGAGAGATGCCCTTCCATTTCCAGCTCAGATTTCCCCTCTGCCTCCTTGCTTTATGCCGGCCTATTCTAGTCCCAGCTCGGGTGTCAGATTCCATCTCTACCCCTGGTATGTGCTGGTTCCTCAACCAGATCCCTCATCTTGGCCTATAAAAGTTATTAACTCCTTCCCCTCTTCCCCCTTTCTAGTTCTGTTCATCAGGAAATACGCTTCAATCAAATTGTTGTGTTTGAAAGGACGAAAATGGATTCTACTTTATTTCTGTGAGCTGGAATTGTCACCTTCTCTCTCTAGAACTCATTTTCTCATCTATGGAATTAGCTGGTTGAACTACCCATAATTGGCAAGTAAGCCTCTTTATAAGGACCAATTCAGGACCACTGGTAGCGGCTTTTTGGGTCTCTGTATTGAGAAGGACTCTGAAGTATGTTGAGGTTCAGGAGAATTAGCACACCCCTTGCCAGTAGAACAGTGTTTCTCAAGCTGTAATGCGCATCTTAATTACCTAGAGAGCTTGTTAACACAGATTGCTGGATCCTACACCCCGAGTTTCTGATGCAGTAGGTCTGGGACGTGGCCTGACAATTTGCATTTCCAACAAGTCCCCAGGTGAGGCCGATGCTGTCGGTCCAGAGACTATACTTTAGAACCACTACTGCAGTATTTACCTCCTTATGGCTTGGTTTGGTTTTCTTGAAACAATGCCAGCCTCATCACTAGTTAGTTGACACAAATACAGACATAGGGCCCCAAACTTCTTTAAGGGAGGTTAGAGATTCATTAAATCTGGTCTTAAAAAAAAAAAGATTAGTCAACCTATATGCACAAATTCTGTTTTTACAGTTCATATTTAACTAGTATTGTGAAACAGAAAGAGTGTGGGCTTTGTAATGAAATACACCCGAGTTTAATCTTGGCTCTACAATTTATTGACTACTTGACTTTGGGCCAGTTACAAACTCCTCAGCTTTTGCAGTAAATTAACTATCTTTTCTATTTTGCTCACTGTTCTAGGCCCAGTGCCAAACTGATAGAAAGCAGGGGAAAATACTCTGTTCATGAAGACGCAATGATTTCTAATAGACAAATCTATAGATCTTCTACAGAAATTGTTTTCTTTTTTGTCCTCTTAATGTGGGGAGATTAACGAATCAATTCTAAGTGACATTTAGAAAATGTCATCTTTAAGTATGTGGCAGGACTGAACTCTATATATAGACTCAGCTGTGATAAGAAAACACAGCTTCTTTATTTTGTAATAATCTTGCTCATGAACCTCACCCTTTTGCTTAGCAGCTAGGAGAGGGAGGAGAAACTTAGTAGTGAAAGGTATCTTGGTTTCAGCTCTTTGAGTGATTTGGTCTCTTATAAATGTTTATGCTTCCAGAACTCTTCTCTCAAGTCGTCTGTAGGTAAAGAGGTGGCTCTGTGATCCCATGGTAGCCCAGGAAAGAACACCTCGCTGCTCCCTGCGGTTTAATGATTGATCTGATTTTGCCTCTGGAATGTTGGTCATTAAGGTGCAAATTGTTCATTCTGGCTCTTTGGAGCTTTGCTCAGACACCACTGCAGGAATCCATTGTTTTGGCCATTGACTTCTGGTTGCTAAATCCAAGCTCACTCTGGCCTCTTTGTTCTCATCATGGGATCCTGCAGCTTTCTTAACCCTCTCGGGACCTCTGTGTCTCTTCACCTTTGTAAGGGGTGTCAAAGGACAAAGTTACAACAAATTTAAAGATCTCAATTGGCTATATTGCAATTCTAGAATCAGGTAACACTTCATTCCATAAAACAGAATAAGTGTTCTGAGGAGCTGAGCAGAAGAGGTTGATTTTAAGGACAGAAAAAGGGCTGAAGAAAGCAGGGGAAAAAAAAAAAAAAAAGCAGATTGTTCATTTCAGAGTTACTTTTCTTGTAAGGTGAGGACAGGGAGATAGGACAACAGAAAGATAACTGATTAGTTAACATCAGGTCACTTCAGGCTATTTCTTTTGTGTAAGGATTAAAGCATAGGGAACTTCATTATCCTGCCAGTTGAAGACTTAAGTGGTCCTGTTTGGGAAATTGGCTTGTTATCTTTCTCTCCTCATATCTTGGAAGGTCAGACCACAACTTAATTTAGGCTTGGTGACATAGAACTTAGCAGGGGTGACTTCATTTTGAATTTTTATTTGGTCTTTTGGGATCTAGTGTAGGAATTTAGTCCAAAACAATGGCCTTCTAAAATTTTATTAAACAGGGGAATTTCTGGATTCCTGCCTGTGGTGTAGGCAGGGCACTTGTTAATATCTAAGGTACATCTGTGCTTGAAAAATTCAGTATGGTTTATTGAGAAGAATTAAGAAGTAAGTTTCAGAAGACCTGTGTTCAAGTCCTTTCATTACCTCCTCCCAACTGTGGGACTCTGAAGCAACTGCTTAGCTCCTAACATTTCCATTTCTTCATCTCTACCTAAAAGATTTTATAGGGGTATTGAAAAACTAATATGTTGATCAAGAGAAATGTTATTTGTAAACATTCTTGCTAAAAAGCAGACCTTTCTCCCATTCTCTGGCAGATCTATTTTGAGAAGTTACTACATGTGCTAAATGCTGGAGAAATAAAGGGCACTGACGATTCCCTCACTGTGTTTATGACCCTGTGGGAGTGCCTGACTTGCAAACTAGAGAAAAGCACAGAGGATTGTGGGATGTGAAGCCGAGACATAGAGCCTGGGTCTGGCTGCTTCAGCTCTCAGAGCCTCTGTGGCCTCACATGCATAACATCACTATCTTAGTAATAAGAGGGCACTTCAAAAAGTTCATGGAAAGATTCATATTATCTTTTAATTCTATTTTTCCATGAACTTTTTGAAGTACCCTCGTAGAGGGGCGCGCGCGCGCGTGTGTGTGTGTGTGTGTGTGTGTGTGTGTGTTAAATAAAAAGTAAGTAAAGGCATTTTGTCACCAATAAAGAGGGAATCATACAAGAGTTATACTTAGAATACTAATTATAACAAATATATTTATCCTTCCATTCATGGAACCACAGTTATCTTTGAACTGGAAAAAAGGAAACAATGTTTTTTAATCAGAACTTAAATAAAGGAAAATTTATTCAGATTTAAAAGACAACTACTTAAAAAAAGATTTTTTTTTTTTTTTTTGGTTCTAATTTTGAAAGACAAAGCTTTCTAATTTTAAGGGCTAGAAAGGGGGATCTGGAGTTGTCTGGAGCGCTCTAGAGGCCCTTAAAACAGGGAACTTAATAAAAGGAGTAGGGAATATAGAATGATCCACTTGGCAATATAATACATGCCTCATTTCATGCAGAGACAAAAAAAAAAAAAATCCTTCACATATTCTGCAAATGCTATATTTTTAATTGTCTCTCTTGTTTTATGTGTGTCATTTAATTAATATGTAATGGAAGTATATTGGTTGAACAGATAGGGTATTTAACCTTTGAATACACATAGGGTGTTGTCACTGTGGAACCAAGAACAAGAGTGAAGACTTCTGAATCTTCAGGGCTGAGGGTTTTTTCAAGGTGGAGGAAGTGGCTACTTAGGAAATGAGATCCATTACTGAATGTTTATTTACTATGTCTATTATCATAGACGTTCCCGGCTGGGAAAGACCTTAGAAACTGGCAAGTCCAATCCCTTCTTACCCAGATGGGCAAGGACAGGAGAAGCTACCTGACCTGTAAGGAGCACCTACTACAGGCAGCCACTGTGCTGTATTCCATTTGATCCTGTGGGACAGATGTTGCTACCCACATTCTTTATGTGAGAAACTGTGGCTGGAAGGAGAAAGCCACTTGCTCAGGATCATACTCCTGACTCTGGAGAGTTACAATTCAGAAAATGCTTTGGTTTTGGTGAATCATAGCGATGTCATATAGGATGTTCAAAGTTGCTAACGGGGTGAACCCAGCATCTCCTACACCTGAAACAGATCCCTCAATACCACCCCTCCTGAAATGGCAAAATTATTTTGCTAATAGATATGAAACAAAACATATAATAATAATGATGAGAAAAGACATGCAGACAATGAAACTTTTAAAAATTAAATTTGCTATATATTATCTTGCTAGTAAAAAAATAAAAATGAATATTATAATGTAAACAAAAATATTAGACTTCTCAGTTTGCTCCCTATTTTACTATTTAACATTTTAAGTACAAATAAAAACTTCAAGTGGTCACATAGAATAATGGAATTAAATAACTCAAATTTTGTGTTTTCATCTTTACAATCACTGTGCTGTTTCTGCTTATTTTTAATCTACAGTTTAAAGCAGAAATTGGAGACACGAATGTCACTGTATTAGTCCATTTCTGTTGCTTTTAACAAAATACCTGAAACTGGGTGATTTATAAAGAAAAACAAAATTTATTGCTTACAGTTTCTGAGGCTGGGAAGTCCAAAGTCCATCTGGAGGTGGTGACATGACCCAGGGGTCTCACACTGCAAGAGGGTGGAAACAGAGAGAGCAGAGAGAGACAGACTTTTCTCCCTCAGAACCACATCCCTGACCATCATTTTTAATGCATTCACGACTGCACGGTCCTACAATCCAATCACCTCTTCAAGGCTCCACCTTTCAGTTTACTGTAATAGGATTTCCCACCCTCTTAACAGTCACGTCACACAATTCCAGCTTCAGTGAGTTTTGGGGAACATAGTTAAATCCATTACCGTCACCATAAGTGAGCTTGAATGATACCATTATGAAATTACACTCAGAACAAACACGTATAGCTAAGTTTGCATGTGTTGGGAGTCAACTGCATAATGGAAGTTCTCTGAATTCACTTCCTTGGAAAATATAATGCTTATTAAGAGATAAATAAGAAAAACCATGCTAATTTCAACCTCACATATACATCGTTAAAATTCTAACAGTCATGGTGTAACAGGCTGAAAAAGTTTTGTCTGTTACTCTTGTAACCTGAACCACATAGCTTATAGCTGGGCATTAGAATACAGTGATTCTTGTTCACATGATTGCTAGAACATTATGACTTTTGCTCACACTGTACACAGAATAATTATAGAAGAAATTATTAACCCAGGTGGCCATTCTTTACTAGCTCGCTGACTATATTTTTTTCAGGTTAACAGGAACTGAATCTGTGACTTGACTTCATGGAGGACGGTTACCGTGAATCAGCTCCCACTCAAGAAATTCTCTGATATTTATCTGCTTTATGATTATGCCTTCACGTCCCTGCTTAGATCACCATGAATCAGTCCCCTACCACCTGTCCCTATAAAACCCTTTGGCAAGTCTGGGAAAAACGGACATGGTCTTGGAGACACAAGTCCACCATTTCCCCAGGCTGCCGGCTTCCTGATTAAAGGCCACCTTTCCTTACACCAACACTTGTCTCTCAATTATTGGCTATTGAGTGGTGAGCAAACAGACCTTTGGGCTTTCAGTAACAATGTCAGTAATTGTTTAGAACTTAGACCAAGAAATTTTTTTTGGAGAAGAATATATTATCATTGACATTGATTAGAATTGTTGACACACATGGATAACAAAAAGCAGACAGACCAAATAAGAGTCAGTTTTATTATTGTTTTTTAGCTCTCTACAAACAATGGCCCTTTTGGTGCCTGCTCCCAGGGCAGACCACTCTCATGCCTCCAGCCTTGGTCACCACCATTTATAAAACATTCCTACTTATGTTATTGTGCTTATTTCTCTACACATCCTCTTGGTGAGTAACTGTTATTATTCTTACTTTATAGATGAGTAACCTAGGGCTCAGTAAAGTTTAAATCACTTGTCTATGCTCATAAAAATTACTGTAAGTGATAAAACCCAGTATTATAATATAATATTAATTATAATATAAATTCTTATTGGGTGCTAACAGTGTGCCAGACATAGTGCTAGCTAAGGGCTTTATGGACATTAGCTCTATTTAAACGTAAACCCAATGTGATAGGTAATATTATTATTACTCCCATATTATTGATGAGAAAGGCAAGGTACAGATTCCAAATCCATCCGTGGTCACAGAGCTAGAGATTAGATGGGACTGAACTATTGGGGTGGGCTCCAGGGTGGACACTCTACCACTCTGAGATAGTTCTCTCTTTCAACTCATGTGTGTCAACAAACCCTGTGCTTCTCCCCTGATTCCATTCTGCAGCCATGATGTGGATACAGTGTTTCAAGAATAAAAGCTCTTTTACTTTTACTTGGAACACATGAATGTGGAGGCTAAGGAAAATTGCAAGCAGGGATTGGGGCAGATAAAAATTTCCCCTTTCAGAAGTCTGCTCTTCAATTAATTAAATAATTAATTGCATAGCACTAATTCAAGATGTACTACTCATTTACTAGGTACTGTGCTGAAACTCTTGGGAGAATGAGGATATCAAAAAGCAGAGGACAAGATTACTGTTTTAAAACACCATCTAGTTAGCCACTGACACAGCTTTCCTTGATATCTCACTGTAAAATAAGCAGGGAGACATACTCATAGAAAAAGGTAAAAACTCACAATTCTGAAATACCAGATCAACAATTTTTGGCCAAAATTTGGAAACAAATCAATATAGAACCCTAGGAGTAGGTCTCTTCTGTTTTGAATACCACAGGGCCTAGAACTGTGTTTGGGGAAGGAGCACAGGACTGACTGCTGACAGTGGCCTATCGCATCCTCCCAGGGTTTGTTAGAGACAGAAGTGTCAGCAGCCCTGCCTCCTGGGGACCGCAACTTCTCCAGCTCTCTCTGTTCACTGTACCAGAATCAGAGCATGGGAGTAGGCAGAGGTCCCCCTTCAGCTTTCTTTATACTACATCTGGCCTGGGAGCCATGAATTATCAATTTGCTCTTTAGGTAATAGTGGTAACAATTGACCATCACCTAAGAGCACTGAGAGAGACCTCTAGGTCAATCTATTCTCACTCACTATAATTCCCTGGAGATTCATAAAGGTTACTGTATGTATCAATGGTTTGTTCCTTTTTAATGCTAATTAAAATTCCATGGTACAATGAACCACCAGGGTCTGGGGAATATCCCATCATAAAATACATTCTTTTTTTTTTCCTGCGGCAAAATGTTTGAACTGTCTCTCCAAATGGGCTATATAAAGACAATGGATTGTAAATTCAGGGTGGATTTTGCTGCCTAATGAGTTTGCCACAGACTTGCAAGCAAAACAACTAAACAAAACAGCCCTTTTCAGTTTTTCAAAGCTTATTGAGTTTTACAACTGCAGATAAGGGATTGTGGATCAGAGATAACACCAGCAACAACAAAAACAGCAGCAGCAACTGCCGATGTTTCCTGAGTACTCCTGTGCCAGCACGGGTCATGCTTAGCATGGATCATGGCAGCCGCCACTGTGCATATGGTTCCTGCACACACTCCTCCCCATCCTCAGGGACAATGGCAGTCCACTCTGGCAACTAAACCAGGCCAACGGGATCAGTCACTGAGGCTGCTGAGGCTCTCACTGTCTTGTCTTATGCAAGTCACACCCTCCTGCATGAGGCCCAGCGCCCATGCAGATCTCCCCTCTAGGTCTCCCATCCCTGTTCTTAACTGTTAGTGGCTGAAGTGCAAACTCTCCTCACCACATCGTAGCCTTTCATTATACCCACATCACCATAGGCTAGGTCATCCCCAACCCACCTTGACTTTTCTGAAGCCTTCCAAATCCTTCCTCTCTGTCCTGTGGAATCGCTGCTCCAGAATCAGCAAAGTCCTCTCCATGCCAGTGCATTCACTTCGCCCTCCCTTAGCTGAGACCTGGCTTTCGCCTGCCAGGTTTTCCTTCCTGGGCAGCCCTCTCGAGCAGGGGCTCTTTATTCTTTCCCATCCTCTCCCATGAACCTCAGCAGTGGAGTGAGCTTGTTGAGTTCTTTGTATCCCATTTCTGTTTCCAGATTTCTATTTCTCCCACCGTCTTGAAAAAACTCAGTCCCCATTCGGCCTGTGCCTGTCTGCCTACACATCTGCTCCTCATCACCAGTGTCTCCTGCTCTCTCAGTCTATCCTACTCCCTCATTGAACATCACAGGCTGAATCAGAGTCCTCACCAGATTCCTCACCATCCCAAGCCCTTCCCTCATCCCAGGTGACCTCCCCATCTCCACGGGGGATGGAGCAAATACCGCAACTTCTCCCTTGCGCCATTGCAGCTACACACCCTGTCTCCAGAATAACTAGTTCAAGCATCCGACTTTCTCTCCATCACTTGTGCTTTCCAGTTTGTTTGTTAATTTACATTCTTTAACCTCTCTGGGCCTCCAATGAACTGACACGTTATTACTCCCAATCCATCACCCTCTACATTATTATCTTCACTTCACTCCATTTAGACAGCATGGTTCACCATCTCCATGACTTTCCTGCAACACCCCAAACACCCTCTTCCTTTCTCCTGTATCACAACCACTTAGCCAACTTTGAACCTTGGATTAACCCCTCTTTCTGCTTTCTCTTCACCTGCGTCAGAGCAGCTGAGTGCTGCTGCAGCAAGTCAGTTGATGGGGAAGACCTGTATGTTTTTCAGGCTGTTGTAGGGAAATGATAGAAAACCCAATTCAAAGCCACTTTTGATTTTGGTTAAACAAAACAACAACAACAAAAAGGAATTATTGATGGATGTAACTGAAAAGTCCAAAAGTAGAGTTGACTTCAAGCAATCTGTACTCTAAAGTTTCAAATTATTTCACCGATATTATGTGTTTTGTTTCTTTTTGGTTTTGGTTGTATTTCATTTTCTCTTGCCTCTGCTTTCATGGGTGACAGATACCTCAGCATTACACAGTGACTCTGACATTGCCAACCGACCCCTTTGGTTATGACTGCTCACTGCCTGCTGTAGCAGTTCCCAGCCTCCTACTTTCACACCACCCTCGGGAGGGAATGGAAGAGCTTCCAGGAAAGCTTCCTTGTCTCCAAAGCACCTGTGATGTCTCCTGGCTTCTCTCTGGCTCTGACTGGCTTACACCTTAATTCCTGACCAATCACTGTGGTCTGGGGATGGGATATGCTGATTGGCATAAACTAATATATAAAGGGCCCAAACCAAGAGCTGAATATGTAAGAGGGAAAAATTCTTCAAAGAAAAATTGGAGTATATGTTCTATTTCTCACTGAAGGGCAATCCTTCCACCTCTGGTTTGGATTCCAGCCCCTCCTGCTTCTTCCTCATCTGCCGGCCATACCCCCAGTATCCGATTCCTAATAGAGCCCAACAACTATCACATTTACCCCCTGAATTTCCCTGAGCGCATGCATTGCTCATCATCTCTGCTGCTCCCACTCTAGTTCTAGCTACTCTGGCCCCTTTCAGTCTCGTTGCCACACTGCAGCCAATGTTATCTTTAAACATGTAGATCTGTACATATTACCTCCCTGTTTGAAAGCCCCTCAGTAAATTTCCATTGCTTCTGTGATAAAGGCAGAAGTCCCTGAAGAGCTTATAATACCCTACCTGGTCTAGAATCTCCGTATGTCTGCAGCCTGATTTTACACCACTCTCGTTTGTCCTACAATCATACCCTCCCTCTGCTCCTCCTTTGCTGAGTTAGCTGCCTCTCAACATGCAGACCTTAGTCAAGGTTTACTCCTCAGGAAACCTTCCATACATCTCTAGTCTTGGGAAAGTTTATCTGCTACGGACAAAAGAGTAGGCCTTTTTTTCAGTCTTCAAACAGCTTGTAATTATTCAGTCGTTAGCATGACCTTTTCATCAACTCTGTCTCCCTCACTAACCTCTAAGCTCCATGAGAGCAAATCAAGATCCTTCTCAGATTAGTTTTTTTTCCTCATTATTGTATTCTCAGCAATTCGTAGGCAGCCCCACATATATGGAACGCATAAATGAATATAAATGATAAATGCATATCAAGTGATTAACATAGTCTCTGGAAAATAGTAAGCATTCCAAAGTGGTAGGTATTGTGAACATACTGTTGTTATTCTGTTGTTGTTATAATTTCCTAGTACTAGAAATGTATTTTTAATGTTATATCCTTCCCCCTTCACTCTACAAATTCGCTGAAACTTCTTATAATCATGGAGCACAAAAGCAACAGGTGATGCACAACTCTTCATTTGCTAAGTGCAGATCAACTGTTGCATGTTAGGTTCCTTGAGATAAGTAAATTACCACATAAGAAAATTGTTTCCTTCCTCCATTTAAGCAGGAGAATACCAACTAAATGGCTGTTCCATAATGCAACTAATGTTGCTTTGTATAAATGTATGTCTTAATTTATTATCAGGAACATTTTATAATTTTTTTCTGTAATTTCAAAACTCCAACTAAATGACCCATCCTTTTTTTTTTTAATTGGAAAATACTGAAAAAGCAGCCTGTTGTAGATATCATCAGTCACCAAGTCCTTTTTAAATAATCGTGCCTCCAAGTCCTTTCTATGAAATACTTTGTGTTAATTATGCTTAAACTATAACATAGTATAAGCTTAATTAAGTTAAAGAAAGAATAAAGATCCTAAGAAATATACTAAAATAAATACTTTTTCTGTGGATGAATTTCACATCATGTTTTCTTTTCATACTTTTCTAAAATTCTAAAGTCCCTATAATTAACCACTAATAGTATTATAATCAGAAAATACAGACATAATATTTTTAAACTCTGCATATTATATTTTGTATATATTATCTAATCACAATTGTGTATATATATGCAGCAGAAACAGACTCGAGAGAAATACAGCAAACTCTTAACAGAGGTTATTCCTGGGTATTAGGACTATATGACATTTTCTTTATTTTTTTGAATTCAATCATTTTCATAATGGAAAATGATTTTTACTTTAATGGTAAATAAATAAATATACATATATAAAACCCGTTCTTTGCCCTAAGGAGCTTGCAAACATTCCTAGCATAGAGTCGATGATTGAAAGTATATTTTGGATTACAGAAGTCCAGATGGGGAAACATTTCACTAGAAGCCAAAATACTTTGGAAAAATCAAGTTTCAACTTAAAAACATTATAGTGAGATAAATTGTCACTTGTCTTGCATAGAAAAGTTTAGAGTGGAAAGTGGTTCTGAAGCCAGGAAGTTGTACACTGGGTTATACCAAGTGTCTGATTTCTTTTCCACCCCACAAAGTCTACTTTATATATAAAAAACTTAAGAAACCGAACAATAAAAAAAAGTTTGATAAAATTACTTGAATTAAGAAACTAAAGTTAAACCTTATGCCTTAAAATACAGAAATACCAATTATATATTTTTTGAGAATCTTCAATTTTCCCATCAGCTCTCCATAAAATTTGAAATCCACAAATTATTTTCCTGGAAATTTTATGTTGGTGAGAATACACATGTGCCACATGACAGGTAGGGGCAAAATTTTGGGCAATCATGTAAATATTTTGTGTCTCTTTTCCTTGGCCATATGACTCCCTTCTTGACTTTGAGGGTTGACTCATAACTCATCTCTTCAAGGAAACTCCGTGACTGCTCTAGCCTATACCTTTCATTCTTCCTATGACATTTCCTATGACAACTCATTTGAAAATTTATCATCTCTTTTATGGATCTATAAATTTCCTTTAAACAATTCTTTAAAATAGTTATGCCTGTTGCTATACAAGATCCTAAACCCTTGTAAAATGACCTTAGTTTTGGATTGCTGTTCACATTTGTCTTTTTGAAGTCCATATTATTCCTGACCTCTCCAAGCATTTATACTGCTACTAAATTTCCCACTTTGTTGTCTCAACTATTTTATTTCTGTTGCTCAGCACCGTTTTCCTGGCCACTACCTTGGCTATTCTCTAAAACAATGCTGGCTGCCTTCCCTGACTACTATCCTGAGAACTCGTGGACTCTTGCCCCCTGTTCAGCTCCAATCCCATGGAGTCCACTTTGATGCTTGAGTGGGACTGAAGCAATAGGCCTTGGCTCAGTGAAGCCACTGCAAGCCCCTTGGGATAGGAAACTGTGTTTTGTATGTTTTTTTAAAAAATACCCTCTTGGGCCCCAGTTTTCTCATCTTGCACATTTGGTTGTTTTAAGGCTTAAACAAAATAATGTGTAAGCATTCAATACAGTGCCTGCCATATAGTAGGTATCTAACAGATGCTATTTCCTTTTCTCCTTTCCTTTGGGATTACCAATATATATATTTTTTTGTTTTCCAAAATTTGGAGCAATTCTTCTACAAATTGGTATTTTTAAAAATAAAGATTATGAGGTAAATAATTTGGGGAAATACAGGGGTTAAATTAAATTGAAAAGATTTGTCCTCAGAATCTTGATTATGTTATGATTCTCTAGTAGAATATACCAGTCAAATTCTCCCAAATCCATTTGACAACAGATGTCTGCTTTTCATGGAATGTTTATAAAAAACTTGGATTAGAAGATCATGTTGCCAATTTGGCTCCTATTTATGCAAACCTCAAAATAAAGCTTTTATTTTATTGACTGATATTCTAAGATAAATTGTTTTTTTTAAAAAACTCTGTCTTTTGCAACTATATACCCATATGAATCAAGATTTCTCAACACCGTGCAACCAAAACAAAACAGGAAATTAAATTGTTTGCTGAAATATGATGGCAACTTGGGAATCATAAACTTTAATTTCAGACTTTATTGGTAAGCAAAACATCTTTATTTGTCTCAGTTAATGACTCCATAAAACTTTAAAGTTATAAACTTGAACATAAAATACAAGGGTACTTCTAAAAGTTTGTGGAATAATAGAATTGAAAGATAATATGAATCTATGAACTTTTTGAAGTTCCCTCCTATATGAAAATTGTTAAATTTAAAAGACAGAATTAAAATTCTACCTCCAATATGGAGTAGTGAACTACTGCAAATAATAGAACTCTGAAAAAAATTTAAAACATGAATGACCTGAGGCTGTGGAGACTGAACAAAAGCAGCAGATCGTGGAGGAGAGTTGAAAATTGAGATGAGGAAACCAAATAGAGTGAGTTTCCTATTTCTTATGGCTTTCTTTTGAAGGTACCCACAATCATGGTGTAGGTCACACCACGTGACTAAAATTCTGATAGAAAACCCTGACATTTTTTGGCCATAATGAACCAGGTGAAGGAACTTTTGGGCAATAAGCCACCAGAGAGTTATAGGGAAATCCTAAAAAGGAGAGAGTTAAAGAATGGGAAGTCCTTAATTCAGTGTTTAAACTCAGCTCATGTTTCTGGATAACTTCTGAATCATGCATTTGTGAGAACACTGAAAGCAGCTTGCAACAAAGGCTTAAATACCTGACCTGAGATGTAAGACTCCATCCATCACAGGTATGACACTGTAATTTCAGTCAAACCAAGTTAAAACTCTTGCTAAAAGTATCCAAACAGAAACCAAAAACAAAATAAACAAATGATAATCAAAAACCACAAACACTCTTTGGAGCAATATAACAAAATTCAGCATCTCTACAACAGAACATTTACAATGCCCAGACTAGAATCCAAAATTACTCAACATTTTAAGAGTCAGAAAGATGTGGACCTGTCTTCAAGGAAAGATAATTAGCATGTGCCAAACCCAGAGATAACCCAGATGCTCAAGTTATGAAATAAGTACTTTAAAGAGGATATGATTGCTGAGATAAATTTAAATATGCTTATAATGAGTACAAAGACAGGAATTCTCAAAAGAAAAACCTTTAGAATGGGAATTCTAGAAATGAAAAAATACAATGTCTGAACTTGAAATTATTGGATAAGCTTACTAGCAGAATGGAGATGACAGAGGAAATAGTAACTTTGAAGTAGATCATTAGAAATTATCCAATCTGAAAAAGAGAGGAAAAAAAGATTTTAAAAAATTAACAGAGCATCCAGGACCTGTGCGAAATTTCAAAAGGTCTAACATATAGGTGAATGGATTACCAAAAGAAAAGGAGAGAGAGAATGAGACAGAAGTATTTAAAGAAATAATGAATGAAAACTTCTCACAGTGTTTGAAGGAAAGAAACAGATTCAAGTTAAGTGAATCCAAATAGCATAAATTTGATGATAAACATACTTAAGCACATTATAGTCAAACTGCTGAAAACCAAAGATAAAGGGAAAATCTTGAAAACACCCAGAGAAAAAAATGACATACTACATAGAAGGGAAAATAGGTTTGAATGACCATGGACTTTTTATTATAATCAAAAAAGTTCTGAAGACACTGGGAAAATATCTTCAAAATGGTGAAAGAATAAAAATGTCAACTCAGAATTTTATATGCAATGAAAATATTTTTCAAGCCTAAAGATGAAATAAAGACATTTTTCAGATAAAGAAAAACTAAAAGAATGTATTGCCACCAGAACTGCACTATCAAAAAAGATGGTGGAATTTCTTCAGGGTGAAAAGAGATGAAAACTCAGATCCTTAGGAAGAAATGAATAGCTATGACAGATATATATAGGTTGACATAAAAGTCTGTTTTTTCTCATTATATCTTTAAAATACACATGACTATATAGGTATATTATATACAAAGCTAGAACATAAGGATGGTGAGGAGTTAATGGATTTAAGTGGTTGCAAGGTTTCTATATTTGATATGAGTCACTACAATATTAACTCTAGGTAGAGTAAAAATTAATGATGTGTACTGTAATCCATAGAAAACCCACTAAAAAAATAAAGTGAAGAGCTATGACTAGCCAATAAATGAATTAACATCGAATTCTAAAAATATGTAAATAATTTAAAGGAAGGCAAGAAAGGAGATATAAAGTAACAAAAATCATCAGAGTCTGATACTGGTGAAAGAATACATAGCCAGATAGATACAAGAGATTAGAAATTTCAGAACCAGACTTATACATGTATGGTCAATTGATTTTTGAGAAAAGAACCACAATAATTCAATAAGGATAGCGAAGTCTTAAAAAAAAATAGTGCTGAAAAATCTAAATATCTATGTGGAAAAATGAACATTAATTCTTGTCTCAAACATAGGCAAAGATTAACTTGATATGGTTCATAAACCTGACTGTAAAAACTAAAACTATAAAACTTTTAGAAGAAAATATTAGCAAACTTTGGTAAATATTTTTTATATAGAATATAAAAATGTAATAATTGATCTTTAAAAAATTGATAAATTTTATTTATAAAAATGTAAAACTTTTGCTTTTCAAAAGACACTGTTAGGAAAACAAAAATGCAAATCAAAGATGGGGGAACAAATTCACAACACATAAATCTAGCAAAGGACTTGTTCTCAGTATATACAAAGAATACTTCTGAGGTAGGAGGTGCTCAGTTTCCAGGAGTTTGGGTTTCAGGACACACCTCTGGGTTTCAAGCCACTCCCCAATGTCTCAAGCCCCTCTTCTAGGACCTCCCCCAGAGGAGAGTTACTGTTGCTTATTGGACCAGTTTTCAGCACCAACATGGAGAAACTGAGACCTAAGGGGGCAGACTTACGCAAATCCAGTAGCAGGCCATGCCCAGTAGAAAGGGGTTAAATAACCATAGTAGCCAAGCATGCTCAGTAAAGTGGAATTTATCCTCCGAATGACCTTCCACTAGAAGTGCTAAAGAGCACAGAACATCCTTGAATATGTTTGGTGCATGTGATAGAATTTGAACAATGAACACGCCCCAAAAGGAGGCCAACTGAGCACATGCAAGACTATATTACTTAACTGGGAACCACCCCCTTAGTTGAATATTCATTAGATAGCATGATTATGTATTAGATAGTGAAACCATAAAAGTGGAACCCTAGGAGGAGGCAGGATTGTTGCTTACTTTCTTGGGGCCAACCCACACTTTGCTGGCTGAGGTGTGTATGCTTTCTTTTTGTATCAAACTTACTTTCAGCAAGCAGTTGCTCACTCTCATGAGCCAGCCTGCACTTTAAGTCTGTCCTATTCTCTGTATTAAACTTGGTGGAGACCCTGCTCAGTCTCTGGAGTGAGGCTGCACTTTCTCTGTGAAACTTGTATCTCTTATTCATTACATTAAACCTGATCTCACTTTCTACTGTGACTCTGCTCTTGAATTCTTTCCTGTCGTGGAGGGAGTTAAGAACCTGGTAAGAGTATGGGGTAGGCTGAGGCTGACTATCGGGCCTCCCCAGACTTGCTTATAATTCAGTAACAATCTGATATAAACAACGCAATATGTGCCCCCCTCCGAAAAAAATTCATTATTTTTATTGTGGTAAAACATATTTAACATAAAGATTACCATTTTAAACACTTTTCAAAATCGAATTGCATGGAATTAATTACATTCACAATGCTGTAATGACTACCTCTATTTCCAAAATTTTTGTCATCCTAAACATAGACTTCGTACCCATTAAGCAATAATTTCTCATTATTCCTTCTCCCTCATTTCTGGTTACCTCTAATCTACTTACGATTCTGGATTTTTTTCTTTTTAATTTATTTTTTCTTAACTGATCCATGATAATTATATATATTTATAAAGTACAATGCAATATTTGCATACATTTACACAGTGTGCAATGCTTATCAGGGTACTCAGCATACCCATCATCTCAAACACTTGTCACCTCTTTATGCTGGAACCATTCGACATCCTCTCAACCAGCTACTTGCACCCCCCAAATTTTTATGTTGTTGTCCTAACTCCCAGTATCTCAGAATGTGGCTGTAATGTGAGATACGGCCTTTAAAGAGATAATGGAGGTAAAATGAGGTCGTATGGGTGGGCCCTAGTTCATTATGACTGGTATCCTCATAAGAAGAGGAGATTAGGATACAGAGGAAAGACCATGTGAAGACATTGAAAATGATGGCTGTCTACAAGCCAAGGAAAGAGGTTTCAGAAGAAACAACCTTGCTGACATCTTGATCTTGGACTTGTAGTCTCCAGAACTGTGAGAAAATAAATTTCTATTGCTTAAGCCACCTGGTCTGTGGTACTTTGTTAATGGCAGCCCTAGTGTACTAGTTTGTTTCTGTTGCTTCTAAAAAAATACTTGAAACTGGGTAATTTACAAAGACAGTGAAATTTATTGCTTATAGTTTCTGAGGCTAGGACATCCAAAGTCCATCTGGTGGTGGTGACAGTGACCCAGGGATCTTACATTGCAAGGTGGTGGAAGCAGAGAGAGAAAGACTGACTCTCCTCTTCTTTTAAAGACCTCAGAACCACACCCCTTTTTAAATCCACACACATTTTAATCCATTCACTACTGCATGGTCCTACAATCCAATCACCTCTTCAAGTCCCACCTTCCAATTACGATAATAGGATTTCCCACCCTCTTAACAGTCACAGTG
The DNA here is from genome assembly GCF_027409185.1 of Cynocephalus volans. Classification (NCBI taxonomy): domain Eukaryota; kingdom Metazoa; phylum Chordata; class Mammalia; order Dermoptera; family Cynocephalidae; genus Cynocephalus; species Cynocephalus volans. The sequence goes on along the minus strand of NC_084467.1, from coordinate 47,321,943 downwards.
GGGGCTAAGTTTCTAATACATAAAACTTGGGGAACACAATTCAAGCTTCAGTGAGTTTTGGGGGGACATAATTCAAACCACTACAGGTAGCAAACTAATACACCCAATAAAATGTTAATAAAAGACCTGAACAGACATTTCACAGAGAAAGGTATAAGAATGGCCAGTGAGTGCATGAAAAGATACTCAACATAATTAGTAATCAAGGAAATGTAAATTAAAAATACAATGAGACACCATTACTCACTCATCAAAATGGCTAAAAGTATAAAGACTGATAATGCCAAATGTTAATGAGCAAGTAGAACTCTCTAACACTGCTGGTGGAAATGTAAAATAGTACATCCATTAAAGTTTCTTGAAATGTCTAACACCTACCACAACACCCAGCCATTCCACTCCTAAGTATTTACTCAAGTGATAAATAAGAATGAGTTACTGATACACACACAACGTGGTTGAAATCTCAAAATCAATAGGCTGGATAAAAGAAGCTAGACACACAGAATGCATACTATGTGATTCCATTTACATAATCTCCAAATCAATCTGTAGTGGCAAAAATAATATCAGTAGTTGCTTGGAGTTGAGGTAGAGAAAAGATGAATTACAGAGGGAAATGAGAAATCTCTTTGGGGTTATGTAAATGTTCTGTATTTTGATAGTTATGCTGGTTTTATAGGTGTATACAACTTTTAACATTCATTAGATTATACAGTTTAAATGGATGCTGTATATAAATTATTCCTGAATAAATTATTCCTGTAAGTTAATAAGGGAAACATTGAAATTCTACGTAAGATTTTATTTAGAAAAAGGTTTGGTTCTTGTTGCTGTTTAGAATTTTTTTAGTTCTATTCCTTCTAGGTATTTGGATTGTACTTTCCTACATGTTGAAGTTAGGGGTAGCTATGTGACTTGCTTTGGCCAATGAAATGTATGTAGATGATTTTAAGAATTCACATCTCGGAGGAGAGCCATGGTAATGGATGATGGTCCACATGTTGGAATCTCCATCAGTCCACATTCCTGAGTAGAGAGTCTCTACTCTCCACTTCTGGGCAACCTATAAGAAGCATATATAATATGTCAGAAATAAACCTTATTGTTACAAGTTTGTAAGATTTGGGGGTTGTTCCTGTTACATAACATATAGCCTATCCAGCTTCATAATGAACTTGGTACCAGCGGCGAGTGCGTTGGTGCTAAGATCCAAAATCTGCATTTTGTGGAATTTGCCTAGTGGTTGTATGGTACGTAGTATGGAATCTGTTATCAAAGGCTGGAAAGATGGTGATTGATGTTATGTAGTGGTGATATATAGATATTTGGAAACGTTTTTTTTTTTTTTTTTTGCCTATGGTAATTTGTGAGGCAGAAAATGTAACTAATGAGATTAAAATTCTAGGGGAGGGATACGAAAAATAACATGTTTGTAGTATGTGATGGCTGTGTTTGCTGAGATTGACAATGAATTTCATGAATGAGATGAGCTCAGAAAAGAATTGGCTAGTTTCATAAAGAATCATGTCTACAGTTATGGTGACCTTTTGAGATAGAAAATCTAACTTCTTCTTACTACCAAGTGCTGTGGATTGATTGAATTGTGTCCCCCAAGGTTCATTTATTGGAAGCTTAATCCCCACAGTAAGTGTTGAGGGTGGGAAATCCTATTATGATAATTGAAAGGTGGTGCCTTGAAGAGGTGATTAGATTGTAGGACCATGCTATAGTGAATGAATTAAAAATGGTGGTCAGAGGCATGGTTTGGAGGGCTTTAAAAGAAGAGAGAGGAGAATCTGTCTCTGTCTTGCTCTCTCTCTGCTCCACCATTTTGCAATGTGATACCCTGCTATCACTGTGGCCACTACCAAGACCCTCACCAGATGTGTTCCCTGCACTGTAGACTTCTCGGCCTCCAACATTGTAAGCAAATACATTTCATTTTCTTTATAAATCATCCAGTTTTGTGTGTTTTATTATAAGCAACAGAAATGGACTAATACACCAAGTAATAAAAGACAAAATTGAGATAGCTTTGGAGCAAAAACAAATGACTAAAGTCAGACTTGCAGCAAGAGTTAAATTAAGGGTGTGACTATCACATATGTTGTTTAGTATTCTGAGTGGGTTAAGGTGTCTCAGAATAAAGGTGCACCTAAGAGCAAGGCACCAGCAAATCTTTCCATTGGATAAAACGACTCAGACTTAGCATAGAGCTCTCCCACTATTATGGGTTGAATTGCTCCTCCATCCCAAATTCATTATGTTGATGTCCTAACCCCCAGTACTTTTGAATGCAGCCTTATTTGGAAATAGGGTCATTGCTGATGTGATTAGTTAAGATGAGCTCATAGTGAAGTAGGGTGGGCCCCTAAAGCACTATGACTGGTGTCCTTATAGAAAGTGGAAATTTGGTCCCAGATAGGTACAAGGAGAACATATTGTGGAAATGAAGGAAGAGATTGGGTGATGCATCTGCAAACTAAGTGGTGCCAAAAATTGCCAGCAAACCACCAGAATCTAGGAGTAAGGTATGGAACAGGTTCTTCCTCATGGCTCTCAGAACGAACCAACCCTGCTGACACCTTGATCTCAGACTTCTGACCTCCAGAACTGTGACAATAAGTTTCTGTTGTTTAAAGAACCCTTTTGTGATACTTTACTATAGCACCCCTAGAAAACTAATACACCCACCAAAGCCTAATTGGCTCAAAGAATCTTTATTTAATTGGAGATAAGGGCGAACATGGAGGTAATAAAGCACAGGAATAAAGCTAACATAATAATTACATCTCCCAAAGTGTGATGACTATGAATATCTGCTCATAAAGCTGAGTACCATCAAATAAATAGGAGACTGACACAGCTTTTCAGATAATTGTACTGCCTAAAAAAAAAAAAAAAAAAAGGAAGACTGTATAAAAGAGATTCTATTTGAGAGGTTTATTAAAATAAATCTTGGGGCCACTAAGTTTTATGGGCAGAAATAGACTGATAAAACTCTTTAGTCTCTCCATCCCCAGGACATAGTGCTTAATACCTACTTCAGATATGGCAAAAAAGAATAATGGAAAAGAAATTACCTCTAGTGGTCAGAGCCAAGGACAATGGAGACCAAAGTAGAAGGGAACTTCTCCTTGAGTGTGGAGTCAGGCTTGGTTTAGGCACATTCTCTACTCTTAAGTACAGGACCTTCAAGATTTCTGCCCAGTAGGATTTCAGGTTTACTATGGAACAGTGTCTGCTCTGTGTGTCCTATAGTTTCCCTCTCTGAGTGGGATTATGTATTGTGGGTTTTCTATTCTGTTGTATATGGGGAGTGTAGAGGACAGACAATTTGTCTTCATAGTAAAAAGGTCTCCAGATCGAGAGAAGCTACATCAGGACCTGATAAAGAGATGACCTTATGCAAGTGCTCTGATGAAGAGATTGGTGCATATCACACAGTGTTATGAGCTGAATTGTGTCCCCCCAAAATTTATATGTTGAAGTCCTAAGCCCTAGTGCCTCAGAATGTGCCTATTTGGAGACAGGGCCTTTAAAGGGGTGATTAAGGTAAATTAAGGTAAAATAAGGACATATGAGTGGGCCCTGATCCAGTATATCTGGTGTCCTTATAAGAAGAGACTAGAATGCAGGCACAGATGGATGTTCATGTGAAACATAGAAAGAAGAAAGCCACTTGCAAGCCAAGGAGAGAGGCTTCAGAAGAAATCAACTGAACCCTACCCATACCTTGATCTCGGACTTCTAGCCTCCAGGGCTATGAAAAAAGAAACTGCTGTTCATACCACCCTGTCTGTGGTGTTTGTTATGGCAGCCTTAGCAGACTAACAAACACAGATACCTTGAGCTTTGTGTTTTCTGTAGTAGTTAAACAGAATTTTGGGGTGGCTCTTTGAAGAGGGGTGTGTGTGTGTGTGATGTATGCACAAAGGGGATTAAAGCAATGACTTCATCATTATAAAGGATGGTTGTGTTAGTCATTAGAGCTATTTAATCATATGTCTGGTTCCCCGTATTAGCTATTTTTTCATAGGTTATGAGGCTGTAACAAATAACTCTAAACTATCAGTGGTTTACAACAAAAGCCTATTTCTTAAGCATGTTATCTGTTGGCTGTAGGTAGGCATGGTTTCACTCCATGTATTTTCTTTATTTTGGAACTCAGGCTGCATGAACTTCCCTTAATTGGGACATATTCTTGTGACAGAGGGAAACAACAGTGATAGACCATATGCTGGCTCTACATTTTCTGCTCAAATGTCACACGTATCACTTCTGCTTACATCTAATTGGCCAAAGCAAGTCATATGGGCAAGCCTGATATCAATGAAGGAGGGAAATGGACTTGTCCCACAGCCATTTGACAATGGGTGGGGACATATAATTGTTTTACAGGGGGTAGCATGTAATTGGTACCAAAAACACAATCCAAGCACACAGCTTAATTGCCCTTCTTTCCCCTCTTAGAAGTTAACTGATCAGGCAAATTAAACATGAGTAAATGTTATGTGTGTCACTTTCAAGAAGAAACCTTTAAAGACCATTGAATGATTCACCACTTTTCTTTCCCATGCTATGGGAGACAGCTGGGGGATGTCCTGTGCACCTGTATCCCTGATGGAAAGGGCAGAGCAGAGCCCTTAGTCAACTCATGATAGACATGTAGTGTGAGCAAAAAATTAATCTCTGCATTCTTAAGCCACTGAGATTTTTAAAGTTGTTTGTTTCCACAGCAAAACATAATTCATTTATTCTGACACAGGTGCTAAAAATGATTTGAAAGCCACTCACTGCCTAAAAAAACTATCTCATTGTTTTGGTCACAATAAGGGCTTAGCAATGTACGATAATTTATCTCTCATATTCTTTTTTATCACTATACTGGCTTTCCTTCGTGAAAATGTTCCTGACTATTGTGATGATTCTTTTTTTGTGCTACTCCTTATGGTAAAAAGTATCTAGAAGGTTGTCTGCCTATCATGCCTTTTGGAGAAATTGCCCCCTTTCTCTTCATGCGTGTGGTTGTGTTAGAAGTTGTCATGTGGCACAAGGCTAATGAAATGGGAATGGCACAATATGTTGGGCAAGTAGATTTCTCTTAGGGATTACCTTCTGGAGCCAAGAGAGTTGGTTAGGATCCTCTGTGTGTAAATGTTGGTCCTGTGGCTGGCAGCTTTCACCATGTAGAAGTCCACAGAGCAGAAGCCAGTCTGCAGTTATAGGAAGCACAAAGCAGATGCACAGCAGGAATGGAAGAAGGAAGTCAGAAGCATTTGAGTTCTTGCATCCAGTCTGACTTTGGCCACATCAAAAGTATCCAAAGATATATATATAATCAGGTATCCACGAACTATGGACTGTAAGCCAAATTTGGCCATTTTGTTCATAAAGTTTTGCTGAAACACAGTCACAGCTATTTGTTCACATGGTGTCTATGGCTGCTTTTGTGCCACAGTGGCAATTGAGTAGTGACGGTGACCTTATAGCCTACAAAGCCTAAAATCTTTACTATCTAGCTTTTTCCAGAAACAGTTTGCTGACCCCTGGTATATATTACCTCATCTTTTAGAAAATGTATATTTTCACAATTTACATATAAAAATATTAATAAATAAACATCTTATATGTAAATATAAAAATATATAGAGATTCATAAATAAATACAATTTTCACATGTTACAGGCGACAAAGAGTCTCTAGAAGTATTTGATGATGGCAATGGCGTAAACAGAATATCAGGACAATTCTAGCTTGTTTGTGAGGAAGCAGGAGAGAAAGTTACTCATGGTATGAAGGTTTTGCAATTTAGAATAAAATAAACCACAAAAAACTGGGTAGAAGACATCGCAGTTGAGATGGATGGAGAGGAGGGGACTCACGCAAGTGACTCAGATGTGGCCTTTGAGCAGTCACTCACCTACAGAAGACAAACTCCAGGTTTAGGGGAACAGATTGTTTGGCTACATGAAACTATCCATAATGATTTCCGTGATCATCTCATCTTGGCCCAGACCCCTTTTCAGCCAAGTTATTAATACACACATTATTCTTCTTAAAGAAATAGAGAAATGCATTCCAGATTGCCAAAGAAAGGAATCCCCCATGATTTATATTAAAATGTTCCTAGAACTTTTTTTTCTCAATCATCCATCTTCAAGAAATACTAAAGACAAATATTTCGTGAATCCAGAGGTGCTTGTGGCCAGCATCTGGAGATGATCTTGAGAATACAAATCTGTTATCATTTTTCACCACAGGCCTCCACTGTCAGAACACGTAATAAACATAACCAGCCGGAGGGCTAGAGCGGGGGAGAGCACACACAGTTAACCCCTGTAGCAGGAGGCAGCAGAAACGAGATGTGCTTGCCCATCCTTTCCCCACGTCTACTTGTCATAACCCAGCACTTTCCTTTTCCTAACAAATGTTTGAATGCTTGTTAAAGGTGCTCTTATTACTGATATTCTCCAAGGTCATAATGTTCCTCTTCTTTTTTTTTTTAATTGTCACATAGAGAGGCAACTTGATATAGTAGAAGGGGTATAGGGCTAGGAAGTCCATCAGACCTAAGTTTGGTTCTTGGTTCTGCCACTTAATAACTGTGTGACCTAAAATTTTCTTAACTGTGCTGAACACTACTTCCATTCCTATAAAATACTTGTCTATAAAGTGGTAATATAGGTGAAAATATTATCACAGCTTTTGGCATAGCCTAATTTTAAAAAAGATATTGTAATTATCATTACAAAACTATACTCATGTTACCACTATATTCACCAGATGATTAAATGAAGTAGACATAAAATACCAATTACTGGTGAGAATATGGAGCAACTGGATTCTCATACACTGTTGGTTAGTGTGTAAAATTAGCACAACCCATTTTGGCAGTGACTACTAAGCCAAACATGTCCCAATAGTTAGCAATTCCACTCCTAGGTATGCACCCAAAATAACTGTTTACATATGTTCACCAATAGCATGAACTAGAATGTTGAAAGCCACACTATTTATACTATTCAAAATAGCACACAACTGGAAATTACTCAAATCTGCATCAATAATATAGTGCAGGTGTCAGCAAAAAATATCCATAAAAAGCCAAATAGTGAATATTTTAGACTTTGCAGCTCAAGAGGCAAAATCAAGTAATAATTGCATTGCTGCTATTTACAGTGTTCTGAACAGCAGTGCAAAGTAATACAGTGCTGCATGTGGTCTCTTGTAACTACTTCACTTTGCTATTGTAATGCAAAAGCAACCATTAGATAATATGAAAATGAATGAGCGTGGTATGTTCCAAGAAAATGTTACATACAGACACTGAAATTTAAATTCTACATAATTTTTATGTGACAAGAAATATTATTCTTTCAATTTTTTTAAGCATTTTAAAATGTGCAAAATAGCTTGCAAGCTGTGCAGAAACAGGAGGTGGTCAAATTTTGCCCACGGATTGTAGTTTGCCAACCCCTGGTATAATGTGTCAAGAAATTGTACATTCACACATTGGAGTAGTATATAACAATGAGAATGAAAAACTGCGAGTGTAAACAACAGTGTGGATGAATCTCATGAACATAACATCAAGTGAGAAAAGCCAGGTACAAAAAATGTAAGATTCCATTTGTATAAATTATGAAAACAGGCAAAACTAGTCTATGATTTTACAAGTCAGCATGGTGGTTACTGTGTGAGGGTAGTGACAGAAAGGGGGAACAAAGAAGATTCTGGGGTGAATAGTAATGTCTGTTTATTTGGTTTGTTCAGTTTATGAAAATTCAACAAGATGTACACCTATGACATGTGCACTTCTCTCTGTGTGTGTTATACTTCAAGAAACACTGGAAAAACTCAACTCATTCTCTTTCTGCCATGTAGGCCTTCTCCACATCACACCTAACTAATAGGTTTCTAGTGTTCTTCCCCACTTTAGTAACTTACTTATTATTGCTAGAGAAACTAAAACACTAAAACAATTGTCCTTGGTGTTCTGGTGAGAAGAGCAGCTGAGGCATAGCCTGGTGCCCCGTACTTAGATAGGAAGACTTCTGTACAAATTATCACCACCTTCTTTGCTTAACCACCCACAATGAGCAAGTTTAAACTCATCCATCTTCCTTTTCCTCTGTCCTTTATTCTCCTCTCTGGGGAGGCAGTATAGCATAGGGGTTAGGAATGTCACTCTCAGCTCAAATCTTGACTCTGCCACTCCCCCTCTTGCTTCTTTGTACCTCAGCCTCCTCCTTGGTAAAATATCTACTTCCTATTTTCCCTCTAGGGATTGTGGTAGCCAGCCTCCAGGAGGGTCCCAGTGATCCAGCTTCCTGGTATTCACACCCCTGGGGAGTGCTCTCCCATGCTGTACCAGGGTTGGTCTGTTGACAATAGGATATGGAATAAATGAAGCCATTTCACTTCTGAGATTAGGCAATGGGGGCTGTGGTCTCTGCCTTGGGTGCCCTCTCTGTCTTGGATCTGTCATTTAGGGGGAATCCAGTGCTATGTCAAGCAGCACCATGGGGAGGCCTGTGTGATGAGGACTAAGACCTGCCAATAACCACATGGGTGGTCTTGGACAGGGACCCTCTAGCCCCAGATAAGTTTTGAAATGACTGCAACCCTGACTGTCAGCTCATTTACAACCTCACAAAAACCCTGATCCAGCAAGCCACTCCCAGATTCCTGACCCTCAGAAACTGTTTTATGATAAACGACCTTACAACCGTGAACAATGCCTGATGCATACTAGACATGCCATACAATATTAGCTGTTATTATCATCCACTCCCTATAAGCTGGCACGTCCACATCTGTAAGGCTCGTTGCCGACGTTGCTATATTGTGCTATGGAATAGTCAGTGTCAATGGGTAGAGTGTAGGCAGTTTCTCTCCCTTTTCCTGGTCCCCATAAAGACAAAATATTATTAGGTGCTTCTGTCTGAAGGAACACTGACCTCCCTGTGTGGCTGGGAGTCCTTACGGGAATACTCCCTCCCTCCAGAACATTTTCCTCAAGGGATCTGCCTCCCAATCCCACGCTGCTGCCCTCTGACTTTTCCTTGTACATCCTATTCGTCAAGTCCCCTTGCTTTCTCAGTCTCCTCAGACATGTAGATGACTCAGATTCTCCTTCTTTTGGGACATGCACTTTTGTTCCCTTTTATCATGGGCTCCATAGCTGCAGGGTCAGCCACTGAGTCAACTGGTCCTTCTAGCAGCGGAGGTTGAGATGGAGTTTGGAGTGTAAGAGCTTTATTGAAGGTAATGTCTATGAAGGGTGTTAGGAAAAGAAGCAGGATTGGGCTGAGAAAGACTTCAGACTGTGATGAAGATCCAACACCTGTAAAAGAAAAAGATGCAAGATATAAGACTGGGTCGGGAGAACCTCACATCACCATGTAGGTTTGACAAAGGAACTAACTCAGCTGTGAGCTACAAAGATAGCCTGAAAAAGGAGTCCCAATTTAGGCTGAAATGGCTAGTGCTTTTGCTATGCTAGTCATTAGTGAGGGGCTTTATCGGCATTGTGGGGACTCAGCTAAAAAGCTGAGATGGACGCTAAATGTGCTAACAGCTGGAGGTGGTCAGCTCACTGTGCTCCTTGCAGCTGAACGGCAGCTTTCTTCTCAAAGGGGGTCCGAATGGTACACCTCTATGACTGTCACAGCTATGTTCATCCCCAGAGCCAGGCCTGGCCTCCTGGATCCCCCTTCTGAGTCGAACACCTGGGCTTCCAGCGAGCTTGGGAACAGCAATCTGACAGTTCCTGGGCTATCTCAGGCAGGGAGAAATAAAATGAATAGAGTGTCAATATGAAGAAAGAAGGAACTCATAGAAGTGAGATGAGAATGAATTATCTCTATGGCTACTTTAGGGGATACAAGGAGGTTTGCTAGCAATAATCATTGTGTTTTCACTGAGCATATATTATATGCTGTGTACCATGCAAGGTATTTGCTGTAGGAATCACAGAACTATAGAATAATAAAATCATAAGGGACTTGAGTGCCCAGTTATGTCTCCCTCCCTGAGTTAGTAAAAAACACACACAAGCAAAGTGTTTTTCCTATACTCTTACTCAGCAACAATTGCAATCATCAGAGAAGACCGACTTCTGTAATGAAACGTGTAGGGATTTCTCCCCGATTGCAAGTAAGCCAGCGATTCTCCAGTGGAAACCAGCTAGGTGTCCTCCAATTTAATTTGAACACTATCTACCTGGTGGAAGTGTCAGATCCCCAACAGGTTGAGGGGTCAGTCCCCAAGACTGCCCCCCACTTGAGAAGCCAGTCGCAAGCCCAGGCCTCTGGAACTTTTGACCAACCAGCTATAAATTGGAGTTCCCGTAACTCCCTCCTTGGGTTTGATTAGTTTGCTAGAAAAGCTCACAGAACTCAGGGAAACATGTACTTTTGTTTAGCAGTTTATTGTAAAGGATATTACAAAGGATACAAAGAGGTACATAGGGCAAGGCACGGCAGAAGAGGAGTGGAGTTTCCATGCCTTCCCTGGGCGCACCACCCTCCAATAACCTCCATGTGTTCAGTTGTCCAGAAGCTTTCCGAACCCTGTGCTCTTGGGTTTTTGTGGAAGCTTCATTACGTAGGCATGATTGAAGCATGGACAACCATGTAGAAACATAATTGGACAAAAAAGGTATGATCTAACACTAACAGACTGAGTGGAGAAACCCAGCAAGGCCTGTTTGTTCAGATTCTTCTCGGCCTCTCAGCAGCATTCCTTGCTCCCAAGAATGGGGCAGGTGCTTTCCTGATATGGGGGTCTTATGACCTACAATCAGCTAAGGTAGATCAGAGAAGTTCTTCATGGCCAGCTCCAAGACAGACAGGTGGGGGAAGGTTAGAACAAGCCAGGAACCATGGATGAAGACCAAAATATACATGTCATAATTTTATACTCCTACAGAGCAGGAATCCCTTCTAGAACACTCCATGTAGGTTCTGTATCCTCTTACATATGTCCAACGATGGGAAACTTATCACTTCAATCATCTCCTTGGTTGTTGGACAGCTCTAGAGGATAGAATCTTCTCTCTTCAGCTGAATCCAAAATGCCCCCACCTCCTTTAATTTCTGAAGTCATTGTAGTAAGACTTCTTGCTCTCTCATTTATTAATCTTTTGAATAGCTGAAGATAGTCATTTTTCCTTAAATACTGTTGGGGAGAGGAGGCTTTTGGAACCTCTGATTCCCCAGCTATAAAACAGAATCTGATTCTTACTAATCACTAGGGTCTCTTTATGACATAAAAGTTTATGAAGCCATGAAAATGTCATAGAACAATTGTCAAAGAAAAGAGAACTTTGTAGAAATTAAAAGACAATGCGCTCACTCTGAAGTGTTTGTTCTACATTTCCTCTGGAGCACTTTGGGACTCAGGGGTGGTGGGACCATCTGCTGAGTTTTTGCCCATTTATGTTGAAATAAAACAGGCTCTTGCTAATTAGAAGCATGCTCCTTAAGATGGAACAATACAATCTCTCCAACCTTTCTCCACCATTAGCAATTCCTGATGTTTAGTGGACATGTTAGTACAACCCCCATGCTCCATCAGGGAAAAAAGTAAAAGAGGCATGATGGCTCATAGCACAAGAAAGAATTCTTTATGCTTATACTCAACTAGCACACACACTATAGCACTAAGTTCCCACTATATGTTGGCCTCCAGGGTAGGTGTTTTCACATATATTATTTTATTTTCTTTAATCCTCCCAAGAAATTATGACACATTTTATAACTACACATTCCAAATGAGGAAATCTGAGCCTCAGAAAAATCAAATGCCTTGTGTTCATCCATTTTCTGCTGCTTATAACAGAATAACTGAAACTGGGCAATTTATAAAGAAACAAAATTTATTTCTTACAGTTTTGGAGGCTGGGAAATACACCGTCCATGGGGGACATCTGATGAGGGTCTTCTTCTAGGTGGAAAGTTTCTACAGGGTCCCCTGGCAGCACAGGCTATCACATGGTGAGAATGGCAAAAGCTTGAGCTCTTTCATGTGCTCACCTTATAAAGCCACCAGTTCACGCCCATGATTACTCATTAAACCATCAACCCATTACTCCATGAACAGATTAATCCATTCACGAGGGCACAGTCCTCATGATCCAATCACCTCTCAAAGGCTCCACCTTTCAAATACCATAATCAGATTTCCCACCCTCTTAACAGTGTTACAATGGGGGTCAAGTTTCCAATATAGTTACCTAGCTGGTAAGTGGATAAACTGCGACCCCCTGACTTAAAGTCCAATGCTTTGTTCACTCCAGCAGCTATGAGAAAACTTGGTAATAAAAGTCTCATTCCTGTGTATGTAGAGTATGCAACTATTTTAGTTTGGGTCATGCAGAAGTAGGTCCTGAAACAAGGATTTAGATGAAAGTAGCTTATTTAAGAGGATTTTTAAAAAACCAAAACACCAAGAGAAGAATGGTAAAGTGAGTCAGAGAAGGGAAGGTAGCCAATAAATTGTGCATTATCAAACCTAATACCACTGTAGGCAACTGGGGCTGAAACCTGCTGAGAAAATTTGAAAAGCCAGGGCACAGAGTTAATCCACTTGAGGGGAAAGGGACTGGGTTATTTATAAATCTATTCTGCCAGTCATTGCTTGAGGTCTTCTTCCAGCAGATGTTCATTTCCTGGCACTAACTACCTGGCACACAGGTGGACCAAATGCTTCAGCTGCCTGAGAAAGACCTCAGACAGAGAAATTCTGAAGCTTGCAATTGGAGGCTGGATTGGTGTGCTCTGAAGTGAAGGGCAAAGAGATATGGGCAGAGCCCTGGCAGCACCTGGCATAGAAGCTAAGTGCCAAATACTATGTAATCTGTCAGCAAATATATCCTAGCCACCTACTGTGTGGGATGACACAAAGGTGGCACAACACAGATATGGACCTGCTTTCATGTGGCTTATGATCTGGGGAGTAGAGCAGAACTGAATTATTCTAGATAAATATAAAGTACTAAAAATGTGCTAAGTGTTGGGTAGAAGAAGCCATGAATCCCACTTAGCAACCCTTATTAACGAAAGACAAACAACTCTCATTCAGTCTTACTCTTTGTCCCCTTTTACTTCTGACTCTATTTATTTCGTCTTTGTCAGAGCCTAATTCCCTAAAAGTGTGTTTAAAGTCTGTTTCCCTCAGTAGATGACAAGATCCTCCAGGAAGGAAACTTTTTTTTGCTATCTTTAATTATATTATATAATACCCAATACATAAAAAAGAATATGAAGACTTTGGCACCAGCCAAAATGGAGTAAGCTCACTCCTGCCCATCTCTTCTACTGATTACAACTAAAAACTTTGGGAAAATAAAAATACGAAAAGTAACTACTTAAGGACTCTGAAAGTTAGCAATAGCAGATGGATTGGGGAAGGAAGTCCACTCCAGAATAATGGTCTATAACAGGGATGAGTGTCACAATATTTTCCCTCTTGTCTCTCCTGTCTTTGACTCAAGGGTAGAGAGAGTCCCAGAAATGCAGAGAGACAGAGAGAGCATGTAACAAAAACTCTGAAAGAAATCTCCACTTTCTAGCCAGAGGACTGGGAATAGCCCCTTCCTCTCTCCATGAGCTACAGATTATGGGGGGAAATCCCTGTTTTACTTATTTATTTTTTTCTCCTGGTCCTTCACTGAGATCTGCGTCATTTGGGAAGCTGCTTGACAGTGGTGGTGGGCATGGTGTGGGCATCTAGGTCTCTAAGGCACAGCCTGCTTTTCTGGCCAGATGAATTGGAAAAAGGGCCTCTGTGGCAGGAAGAATGTAGCAAAAAATCCCTGTTGTTTTTTCCCCTCTCTTTTCTCATAGCAGTTTGTCCCAAGGGTAGGCACATGTCCCTGGAATTTCTCAACAGCAGAGGAGGAATAAAATTCTAAAAGGAACCCTAACTTTGTAGGACTCAGAAAAGGAGCTCTCTGTTTTCCATAGGAACAAAAGAGTTCGTGAGGGAAATCTTGGAGGGGGGGTTCTGGAAAAGGGAATCCGCTAAGTCTGTGTATGAACCAACCCAAGTCCCTAATTCATCTCTGAAATACGCATGTGTGGAACAGACCTAAAGAAACATGGCAAAGGCTTTGAAAACAACTGACGTTGGAATCACCACCCACAGAAAGTAAGGTAACACTCGTGGTCTGAACCTGAGTTGACGACCTGCTAAAACAACGATGACAATGGCAATCACAAATTTTAACAAGATCTAGTTTCTCACAACAAAATACTCAAAATATCCAGGATATAATCCAAAATTGCTTTACATTCAAAGGGCCAGGGAAATCTGCCCTACTCTAAAGGGAAAAGATAGTCAATAGATATCAACCTTGAGATAACGCAGATGTTGGAATTATCAGACCTAGACTTCAAAGCAGTTATTAGAACCACTCTCCGTGAGGTGAAAATGAATACTCTTGAAATAAATGGAAAGATAAAAGCTCAGTAGAGAAATAGCAATGATAAAAATGAGTCACATTGAAATATTTAGAACTGAAATATTCTATCACTGAAATGAATAATTCACTGTATGGTCTCAGTAGCAGAATAGAGTGAATGGAAGAAAGAATCGATGAATTTGAAGACAGATCAATAGAAATTGTCCAGTCAGAACTAACAAAAGAAAAAAGATTTAGAAAATGAAAAGAGCCTTAAGAACCTGTGGGACACAAAAGATATGTGTAATATAGTTATGAAGCAAAATAATAAAATGAAAACCTAAGAACTCATTACCAAACTTAAGTAGAAAATTATCAATACTCTAGCTACTTCTACGTCATTTCCCTCTCCCATTTTCATGCCTACTTCACACAGGTAACATTTCTCCAGATTTTTATATTTATCATTTATTTTTCCATAGTTTTATCACTTATGTTTATTCTTCAAACAATATATTTTAACATAATTTTTCTATAATACAGAGTATAATAATTTGACACTTGCTTTACAACATAATGTCTAAGATTCATCTATGTATGTAGTAACCTATAGCTATTGTTAATTAATTTTCAATGTCCTATAATATTTGAATGTGTAAGTATACTACAATTTAAATATTATATTCCTGTAGATTAATATTATATTATTTCCAGTTTTTATGTATTCATTTATTTATTTTGCTACTACAAGCAATGTTGCTATGACAATTCTTTTGCTTGTCTCTTGATACCCATTTGTATTATTTCTCTAGGGAGAAATCTCTAAGAATAGAACTTGTTATATACAGTCCATGAGTATTTAATTTATAAAATAATGCCAACTTATTATTGTATTTGTTTCCATTCCCTTTCCTTCACATCCCACCAACATATATCAAACAGTAACTTTAGTGTGATGAGTAAAAACAGTATAAAATTTCCATCTTCCAGACAACTAATAAGGTGAGCATCTTTTCAAATGTTTGTTGGCCATGTGTGTGACTTTCCTGTGAAATGACAATTTATATCTTTTTTTCATTTTTCTTTTGAGTTTCTTGACTTTTCTCATTAATTTATAACAGTTCTTTTCATATTCTTTAATATACACTAATCCTTTATCATTTAAAAGTGTTACAAATATGTTCTCCCAGTTTGTGTCTTGTTTTTTCACTGTCTTTATGGTTTCTTTATGAATAGAAGTCTTTAATTTCAACATAGTTGATGTATCACCTTTTTTCTTTTGTGTTAGCATTTTTTGGAGTCTTACTTATGAAGTTATTTTTACCTCAATGCCATAAAGATAGTCTCCTGTATAATCTGCTAAAAAATTTAAAGTTTTCCTGTCTTACACTCTTTAATCCATTTAGAAATGATTTTTTTGTGTATAGTATGTATGAGGGATCTGATTTCATGTTTGTTTATTTGGATATTCAATTGTCCTAGCACATTTTATGAATAAATCCTCTTTTCTCCAATAATCTGTGTCCCTCTATCAGGTAACAATTTTTCATATATGTGGAAGTCTTATTTCTGAAATATCTGTTCTAATGCTATGGTTGATTTTTCTGTGCCTGCATCAATATCATACTGTCTTAATTAACAAGTTTAATAACGAGTCTTGATATCTGATATAGGATACCCTTACACTTTGGAAGTGTCTTTGCTATTATTTGGCCTTTGCACTTCCATATGTATTTTTGAAACAGGGAGTCAGTTTCCTCCGAACACCATAATAAGATTTTAACTGGAATTGTATTAAATTTATAAGTCAATCTGGAGATAATTAACATATTTACAATAGTCTCTCTTTATATTAATATGGTATATCTCTCCACTAATTTAAGTCTTTAGTTAAATTATATGATAATGAATCTAAATTCTAGACATTTGGCTTTTTCTTATTGTTTTATAGGAGTTCTTTATTCTGGAGGCTTACAGGAATTAATTTATGTATATATTGATCTTATAAGCAACCACATTTTAAAATTCTTATTATTTCTGATAAATGCTCCCTAGATCTATTAGGCTTTCCGTGGATAGTTACATAATTTTCAGATATGATAGTTCTTTTCCTTTTTTTCCTCTAGACTTAATTATTTTGGGGTTTTTTTCCACTTGTCTGATATTTCTAAGCAATCATGTTTCATTCCTCAGAGAATTGTGGGACTATCTAGTACTACCTAGTACTTAAGAGTAAAAGAAAGAATAAGAGAAAAATTGTGAGATCTGCACTTTTCTTTTTTTCATCCAAGAGAATGATGAGATTACTTCCACTTGAAATATTTTAAAGAGATGATGGGAACAAACAAAGCCATATTTTAATTATTCTATGAGTTATGCTTGTTTAACATATTAACAGTTCTCATATTGTCTCTAATCAAGGGTTATTGGGTATCATTATTTCCATTTTACACAGGAAGAAATTGGGAGTATGGAATGGAACATATGTTGTCCAGATCACAGGTTTCTAAAGTACTGGAGCTGTGATTTGAACCCAGGTCTGTCTGGAGTGTTCAGGATGCCAGGCTCAGGCAGAACTTGGAGTAGAGGAAGAGGCAAAGAATGTCGCTGGATTTCTAGCTTAAACAATAGAGTGCACTAGGACACTGTCACTAGAACGGAGATGGGCATAGAAGATCTATAGAGGGGCTGGAGTAAAAGAGTTTGATTCTTGACATGTTTTTCTTTCACTTTGATAGCCATTTCTCCTCTTGGTCTAGTTCACAGATGATTAAATTCCCTTTGTTACTATATGGAGAAAAATCGTTGTATTGGAAATGTCCTTAGCAGTTTGAGAGGAGAACACACCCTCCTCTTTTTGCTATATTGTAGCCCGATGCTGCAGCCAGCTGTTCATTCACATGCTTTTGAGCCAGCCAAGAATAGCCGCTAACTTCAGTGCTTAGCTGCATGACAGCCATCCTAGTCCAAGGCCCGCAGCTATGCAATTCACTGCCAGAGCAAATTTAAATGAATCCAAATCTCCATTTAGTATGGCCTGGCATGTCTCTTGCTTTGGGGGAAGAGGAGTGGTGGGAAGCCCTATTAACAGTTCCATCAGAAAAAACAATGACTGTTTCTTAAGTCTCCCCAAGAGCCGTTTCATCCAGAAATCAATGACCTCCTTAGGAGTGTAAATCTGTAACAGCAGTCATTTTAGGACTTTCACGCAATCAAAACCATCTTTCCAAGATGCAAGGACACCAGCTGTACCAGTTAACATCCCTGCTAGAAACAGAAGACACTCTCAAACTGGATGACTTGAGGATAGTTTTATAAAATGACTATTCACAATGGTTTGGTTATGGATCAGGGGAACAAGGGATGATGACGCTCCCTGTGGACAGTAACAACAGGAAGTAATTACAGGCTTAGGCTAGGAGGGTTAAGGAGAAGAGGTGGTTAGCAGAACTCAGAGAGGATAGTCTCAGAAAGCACCTAACAGGACCCATGGCCTTCAAAGTAGGGACACAGCCAAACTTAGGTGATCTACTGTGGAGAGAGCCTAGAGAATAAATGCCCAACTTCACACTCCTTCTATCCTATGATCTCCTGCCCCTGTCTGGTTGAACCAAAAGAAAACATTGAACAGGGGGGCCCACTGATGTGGATATTAAGGCCAGTATACAGGGGCACAGAATAAGATGGAAAATGGTGGAGAATGGATATGAAGGTCCAGTTGGAAAAAATTTGACACTGCCTACCACTTTTGCCCTTTGACATTCCCTCTTGTCTTTGCTAGGTAATAGATGGATGTCCTCAACACAGATGACACAAAAATCCCATCAGATATTATAACATCACATGGTGGGGGGGGGTCTCAATCCCACCTGAAACCTAAAATGCTAGCTTTCACCAGAGTTCTTAATACAAGGTAGTGAGTAAGAGTGAGGGATGGATAAGAAAAAATGAAAATAAAACATGCAGGTGTATACTCAGCATCCTTATAATTTATCATGAAGCCTATATAGGCAACTATAGCTGACTTCTTCCACCACACGTTCATAGGTCTCTTACCCTCTGCCAGTCCCTCATCTGGATGGCATTCTTTATCTATTGAAACAAACCCAAGTCTTCATTCCTGTGATATCTAACTCTTTGAAGATCCTGTTTTAGGTTGCTCCATTTTCCATTGAACAGGATTGTTGGATGAGGGAGAAAAAGAAGTGGCCCAGTGAATTCCCTGGGCTCCAGACACCGTCCTGCTCACCACCGTAATGTACCCAATTTCCATCTGGTAATTGAGATCAAAGAATCTTGCTGGAATAGTGACACTCTTCTCTTCCTGTTGGTTCAGCATCATGAGATGCCCAAAAATATGAGGGAGGGATAGTCTCAGCTTCTTAATCAACACAAACAGAACTTTTTCTTTGGTGGAAGTATTTCTTTCTTGGGGTAGTAGAAACCCAAACCCTCTGAGCCCAAGATAGTAGTTTGGCAAGCAAAAATTTCTCCATAGGGTGCTGCCTCCTACCTGGGACCAAAAGTGAACCTTTATTCATCATTCCATCATTCTATCAAGCCAGCTGTACTTGAGTAATGGGGCACATGGTAAGACAAATGAATTCTGTGGGTGGGAACCCGATGTCATACTTCCTTTGTTTTAAGATGTTTTCACTAGTTGGAGGGAAAGCTGTGTAGGACATTATAGCAATGCATAAGACATTCTGTAAGACCACAAAAGATAGAGCTGTCAGAAGTGTGCAGGAAGAGAAGAAAAATCTTTTCCTAGAATATATGCTTATCTCTATTAGAACAAGTATCGCCCCTGCCAGGATGAGATGGCTTTAAGGTCATCAACCCACTCCTGAGTGATCAGTGTCAACCCACTCCTGAGTGATCAGTGGATTCCCCAGAAGTAGTGCCAAATTAGGAGCTCTGCAATGATCTCCGCTGTTATCAGGTTGGACACTCACCAGCAACAGACTAGGTTTTAGTGAAAACAATTATCTAGAGATGATATATACTCTAACAATATTGCTTTCCAGGTGGTAAAATAAAATGACACTGTGAAATTAAAGTATGGAGTAAAGGAATACTTTAAGCAAAGAACTGAATAAGGAAGAATCACACGGCAGCCTAAAAGAAGAGAAAGAAAAGTATGACATTTCACAAAGAGGGAAGAATTTTTGCAATGTCACTGAGGCATAAGCATGAGACAACTTTCAATCTAATAACTCTAAAAATATCAGTGTTTATAGCATTGGGTTATATGGTTCTGTGGGAAGGAACTGGGGAAGTATGGCAGAAATGTTAGGAAGACCTTGATCATGAAAGGTCTAGATGATAGAAAACCTTGATACATGGTAAATAGTTTTGCCTTTACCCAGTTGCAGGAAACCACTGAAGGGCTTCAAGCAGAAAAGTAACCTTATCAATATTGTGTGTTAGAGTTCATTCTGTAGAGGGATAAATTGATAGAAGGCTAACAGGAGCTTAATACAAAGGGAAGGAAGCAATGATGGTGATCTGATTAGGGTATTCCCAAGAGTGCTGAAGGTGAAGTACAAAAGCCAGAGATATTTAGGAGGTGATATCCCCATGACTTGGAAACTGCTTGGATGAAGGATGAGCAAAAAATGCAAATCCTTAAATGTCTCCTAAATTTAGGGTTTAAACGGCTGGTTGGATAATGATACCATTTATAGAGATAGGAAATAAAAGACAAGAAATAGGCTCTTTGGGAGAAATAAATTTAATTGAATTCAAATAAAATTGATTCAATTCCTGTATGTGATGGAAATAATGTCTTATACAACTTGGGTTGGCATTTTCTAAAGGACTTTCGGGTAGGAGTATGGGTCTGGAACATAGGATAAATTTCCGAATTGAAGCTGAAGATGATAAGATTAAGAGCATATTGGTGGCAGGTGAAGTGATGGATGAGGATGAAATCTTCTAGAAACAGTGGGCAGAATGGAAAATCCACTGCTCCATAGGACAGTGATCTTATCTGCTAATGCCCAGTTACCTGGAACGATGACTGGTACATAGGAAGTATTCAAAAATGTGTCTTAAATAGGGAGTGAAAAAGGAATAAGCTGGACCAAGAATGAAATATAGAAAACACCAATTTTAAAGGGGGGAACAAGGGAAGAAGTGAGAAGCTCTGAGAAGGAGTGGTCGGAGAGAAAAAAATAAGCAGAGAATAGTGCTAAAAAAATTAAAACAGGACAATGGAAAGAAGGGAATGGCCAAGAGGGTCAAATGCTGCCAAGATGTCAAATAAGATAAAGACGGAAACATACACAATGGAATTGGTGATTAGAAGAGAGGAAGAGGAGCCAGACTGCAGCAGATTTAAAAGTGAATGGGAAATGAGGAAATGGAACCAGAGAGAAAGAAAGAAATTAGATAAAAGATAAAAGGAGATGTAGAAGCGGGTTTTAATTTTTCATTGTTTTTATGTTAGTCCTAGTATTTTGAAAAAAAATGTTATTCCTTGTGGATGGAAGGAAGAGCTTTGATCAGGTTTCCATGCTGCAGGAGAAAGGGAAAGGTTATATCTCAAAGAGGAGATGATTGATGGAGCAAGATTTCGGAGAAGACTTAACCAGACACTGGAGGAAATGGCTGTAACTTTATCATTTTAGCAGCAGCTGGAAGTCCCTTCACAGTCACCTTCATTCTGGATTTTGTAAAGACCTGGATCAAGACTCATCCTGTCTTTGCAGACTTTTCCATGGGTTTCTGTGCCCGGTTTCCATCAACTACCACAAATCAGGATGTATCTTGGCAGGAGTGGGGAAGAAAGGAAATCAAGGAAGGGTTTGGTGAGAACCCAACATCTGCTGACGTCTGAGACTGACTCACACCCTCAGCGTCTTCCCCACGCCCAGCCTTCTAGTGTCAGTTTTGAACTTTCCTATGGAGTCCTCTTTATTTTTTCCTCTGAATCAGAGTGGGTTGGGAAATATAAACACAAGAATCATGACAAACTTGTCCATGTGGGAAAGAAAAGATGGTGCTGCTGTTTTAGTGGCATGGTTACAGCTGAGAAAGGCAGGGGGCTTCATTATCACTAAAAACTTTACTTCTCTTTCTGCCTTTCTTCTTTCCTCATTGAATAAACTCCTCTTTGGTCTAAGGTGAAAATTCACAGATGAAAAAGTCAAGTTTGTTATCCTCAAGGAAATGTTGGTATAGCTGGGTAGAGATGTTCTATATATAATGTACCAAAGACTAAGACACCTACCCAGTCCCCCAGAGTGGAAGCAAAGTTGCAGGTGGGTTATGTGTCCCTCCACTTGCAGGCTTGAGACCTGAGGTGTGTGTGTGGGGGGGGAGGACATTTGAGCTTGCATGGAGTGAGGTGGCTGATTCTTCGCAGCTGAAGAATCTATCGCAGCTGAAAGGAAGAGAATAGAAGAAAGGAAAAAGCAGAAGCAGAGGAGAAACACCATTCAGACCTTCATGAATCATTTATAGGCACCTTCTGTGGGCCAGGCCATTGATGAGAAGACTGGCAGCAATGTGATGGGTGATTGTTCCCTTGTGCAAACTCAGAAGATCACACAGTATCTGGCCCCCTGATCCCCAGCCTGGGTTCTCTGGACCTTTTGAGGTCCAAAAAAGTAGTAATGATGGAGCCATGAGTTATTTAAAATTTTCAAAGCCTGAACTGAAGGTATTTCGGTAAGACCAAGTATGGAATCCAGAAGTGGGAAGGGATGTTGCTAAACTTGCAAGGGGGCACTCCCCTCTGTTCATAGTGAACTACGTCCATCCAATTCTCCAGGAAGTCGCACCCTGGCTGTGTGACACACACTGTTCCTTCTGCCTTCTTTCCTTCCTTTGCTAGTGCTAGTTAGTTCTAATGAGTCCTTTGAGACTTGGCTCAGAAGCTGTGCTACCAGACCCGGGCGGGGTTAAGTTTCTTTCTGAATTCTCACACCACCTCGTGCTTTCCTGTCAAAGCTCTGATTGCCCACACTGCATTGGAAACCTGTTTCCTTTGTGTCCCCCCGCAAGACTGTGAGACCCTCCAGCACTGGAGCTATCTGTGGTTCATCCCTGAAGCTCCAACATTCAGCACAAAGGTCCACCTGACACAATGTTTATACTTCAGGAGGTGTTCTGTAGATGTGCTTCATACAGCTACAGCCAGCGAAAGAGCAAGAAGGCTTCATTGCGACTAAATACTTCTTCTGCCTTTTTCTTTCTTCCATTCTTTTTCTTTCAGCTGCTGTGGAAGAATCATCCACTTCACTCTATGAATGCTCAAACCTCCTCTCCCATAACAGAGTTTGCATTGAATTTGTCTTGACCCTCATTTCTGAGGGCTAGGGACCACCCTGCAAAATCTCTTCCACTCCAGGTGGGCCTGAGAGGACACCACATGGGACAATACCAGCCAGGGTGCTTTCTGGATCTCACCGTGCTACTAATTCATTCTGTGGCTTCTACATGTTTGTGCTCTCTGAACCTCACTTCCTCCTCTTTAAAATAAGGTGTGTCAAGGGGTTGGGGACCAGGTGGGAAGTAGCGTAGGGTACAGGAACAGACAGGACCAATGTGGAGTCAGATACATCTGGGATCAGCTCCCAGCTATACCACAAGGGAAAGATGATACCTGCCTCTTCAAACCATCGTGAGAATATGATAGGTACTGAGTAAATCACTTTCTGCCTCTCTAATCTAAGGAATTTTTTAGTTCTCATCTTTTCTTATTCTAAATTCATTACCTCCACGTAGCCAATCTTAGTCAACACTATCTCTGACTCTCCCCATATACTTATTCAAATACTTCATCCCTTTCCTCTTTCCTTATTCATTCATTTAAAAATATGTATTTTACTTATTCTTTAAATATTTTAAGATAAAAAAAAATTCATTTGGAAAAATTCTATCTCTGCTATCTCAGTATTGACTAAGTAACCCTAGATGAGTGGTCCACAAATATTTTTGGTCTCAAGAACTCATTGAACTGTTGAAAATTATTGAGGAACCCAAAGCACTTTTGTTTATGTAGGTTATATCTATTGATATTAGAAATTAAAACTGAGAAATTATAAAAGATATTAATTTTTAAAATAACAATAGTAAACCCATTACTTGTATACAGAAATAGCATTTTTATGAGAAATAACTACATTTTCTAAAATAGAAACAAAGAGTGAGAAGGGTGGCATTGTTTTACATTTTTGCAAATCTCTTTAACGTCTGATTTAATGGAAGATAGCTATATTCTCACATCTGCTTCTGCAGTCAGAAGCTGTCTGTGAAGAAAATCCAGCCTCACACAGATATGTAGCTGAGTACAGAATTAATATTTTAATAACCTTTTCAGATAATCTTGATTATTTGTTGATGCCACAGCAAAATTTGACAAGCGACAGCTTCTAACAAGTTAGTTGCAATGTGAACTCTGAAACCATATTAATGAGCTTTTTGTAGTCTGTGGAATTAAAATACATTGGTCTATATTTCCCTTTGAATAGATATTTTTGCCCTTGCATAATTATGTAACCCCGTGCACTGGCCGTATGCAAAATATCAGTTCACTGAGTTATGCAGATCTTCAAAATGTTGACTCACTTCATTATACAATATAAAAGAAATTGCATTTCTTATTATCATCACCAATCTCATCAGAAAAGCTGGTTAGTATTAGTAGGATGTCAAGCTCATGATGGCAAATAAGAGCTTTCCAAAATTTTAATTTTTGCTTGAAAACTTGAATTTAATCATTGGCAACAAATGCCATGAGCTGTTTTCTTTGAAGTTACAAATTCTTTTCATTTATTTTTGAGAAAACGTGTGATGTATATTTGATTTTTAACTGTGGGTGCATGGCGTCAAAGAATATAACAACTACTAGTATAGTTTGGTGCCATTGCCTTGATTTGTGCTAAGGTACCTACAGTTTTACCCACCATGAGTTTGCACAATCAGTTAACACAGTGACCACACGAATGTCAACACAGTGAAAAAAGCAAATAACTTCCTTCTATTACTATGAAAATAGTTTTTATACCTTATGGACCCTCTGAAAGGGCCTTGGGTATCCCAAGGGGGACCATGGGCCACATTTTGGGAAATGTTGCTAATATTTTTTTTGTTTTAAAAGGTGAGGGAGCCTCAACTGTGGACTAGACTAGACATCAGCCCAATATGACAGCAGTTCTTACTTTTCTTTGACAATGACTGTGGCTTCTTTTCCAGATGACATCTGCCTAATATGTAATTGGTGACTATATCCAAGTAAACATGTGGAAAATGAGAGTAAGTGGGTGTGTGGGCTCAGAGGGAGTTGCTTGTTTGGGGGATAATGGGAGAGTGCAGTTCTGGAAAGAGTTCAGTTCCATGAGTGTGTATTTCTAGTCTTCAAAAGATTACCACATACATGCTGTCATACACTTTATAATGTGCCTGAGGGAGGCAGCTTAATGTAGAGAAGGAACATGGCTTTGCAGTCACCCATGCTTGAGTTCCAATACGAGCTGAGTTGCTACTGTCTATGTGATCTTACCTTGCTAAACCTTAATTATCCCATCTGGAAAATGAAGCTACAGCACTTAGAATATTACAGTGCTAGGCATTTTTAAAATGAGGCATTGGATGGATGACATGGTGGTCCCCATAGACCACCCCCTCTCTAAGAATGAAGGATTTACTTCCCCAGCTGCAGGGAGTGATGCTGAAGATGGCCCTTAGTGTCAGTCCTGTTGGATAAGGTCATACCTCCTTTCAAGGGGCAGTCTGCCTCTAAGGACTGAACAATAGCCTGGCCACCTCACCCCAACTCAGTACGGTTAGGAAAGGCCATGCCAACTCCAGAACTCCCTGTGAGAGGGGACTGTCCACAGTTCAGCTTCTCACTCTGCCCAACTCTACATCTTTCTCCTCCCTTTCCACAGTTGTCATCCCAATAAAGTACTGGAGTTACTCCTGCATAATGTCCTGTATGACAGTCTTCAATTCAAAGCCTGGTTTCTGGCAAACTCAGCCTGAAGCAAATGTTTTATTGACATTATTATTTATCATCCTCCACTTCATCCTATGATGGGTGGGCCCTCGCAGCTGGTAGCCTGGGTAGCCTGAGGCTTGTAAGAGGAGGGTCTGGGGCCTGGAGCCAGGAGGGGGCTCCAGCTAACCCCATACTAATCTCCATAATTCAAAGGGAGTCAATTGAGTTGTGATGAGAGAAGAGACAGCGAGGCTGGGAGAGAAGAGGGCAAGAGGAACCTTCTCTGGAAGAAGAGTAAGGAAGAGGAGACTTGGGGGTTCAAACACATCTGATGAGGGTAATTAGACAGTAAGGATTCTGGAGCCGCCCTGCTTGGTTACAAGTCCCAGCTCTGCCACTCATTCTATGTCTGAGCAAGTTGCTTTCCACTTTTATGCCTCATTTTCCCCATCTGTAAAATAAGAATAATATCTACTTCAAAAGGTTGCTCTAAAGATTAAATGAGTTAATTAGAAAAATATCTTTTCCCATGCATCTGCTCACTGTCCAATGGGAAGTTGGAGAAGCATATAAAAATTATAGTAATATGGCTTTGTGACGTGGTTGTATATAACTTTAGTAGTTGCACTCAAATAGAGTTCCTTCGGGCCTTGTGGGAGAAAGAGTAAAATCTTTGCAGAAGTGATGTTTGAGAAATTATGGAGTAGGCAGGGGCTTGCTGGGGAGGACAAACAGGGAAAGGGAGAGAAAATGGCACTTGAGAAGGCTCAGAGGTGTAAGAGTTCTAGAGGCTACCAGCATTTTTGATGTTATTATTTGCTCTGACAAGAAGGATTTTTGATGTTATCATTCTCTCTGACAACAAACACCAAAGGCACCCTTCGTTCCCTCTAATTAGTGGGATTACTCCCTCCATGATAAGACTGAAACTTCTTACTCCTTATTTATGTTGTCTGTGTTGGAGAAGCTTGGGTATGGATGGAAGATATTTGTATGGCCGTGTCTAGTGTCATAACCACAGATATGCCTTTCTGCTGACCACCAAACACAGTGACCTGCTTTTAACTTGTGGTTGTTTCCTGGACAACCTGCAACTTAAGGGCAACCTTTGAATAAACCACATTTATTTGAGAGTTTTGATACTCACCAACTGGGGCAAGCATATCCCACATTCTCTTAGCCATTTCTCAGGCAGACAGTTTAATGAAATGAGAACATTGCTTTGAGGTCAAACATACCGTGTTGATCCTGACTTTGTCCCTTCTAGCTGGGTAAACTTGGACAAGTCACTCAGCTTTGGGTATGTTATCTGTGCAATGGAGGTAACTGTTATCTCACAGAGTGGTTGACAGAACTCGATGGATTAGTAAATAGCGACTTATTGATACAATTCCTAGTACTCATATGCTTTAAGTACTTCGTAAGTATTAATTCTACTTTTATCTCCCTGCAAATATGAAAGCTATTGGCCTTCGGGTGTGTGCCAGCACACCTGAAGTTGGTATGGGGATTGGTACTGGCCTCCTCCACCGCCAAAGTAAAATTAAATCATGCAGATTTTTGAAAATACCCATTTCAGACTATCTACAGATTAGAGAGCCACAGCACACATTGAGTGATAAACAGGAGGATTTTTGAGTCATTTTTGTGAATCGCTTTTAGCAATTTTACGGGGGTATTTGTTACGAAATTCTGAACTCTAATCTTCTTCCTGTCTTTAATATTATGCATTCACCTTGTTTCTTCCAATGATTTAGTGATATTTTATTTTTTATTGACACATTTTTGTAAGCTATCCCAAATTCTCTGTGGAAAGAACAAGTATAGAACACACAAACAAAACAATGACATGCAGTACAATAAATAAAACAGCCAATGAAAGGACTGATCCTGGGCAGCTTTCTGCCTCAGTGTGTTTTGCATCTTAATCAGGCTGAAAACCTTGGCAGAAGCATATCATTTTAATGACCCAACACTACTTGACCTTTCTCATTTTTTTTTTCTACCAATAAAGAAAATATTCAAAGAACAAAACTTTCTGTTATGTTCTTATTTTTCTCTGGCACATAATTTTTATGGGCTTACCAAAGACAAAGGAGGAAAGGCTTGCTGAGGGCCATGGGGGCATGCGGTGCTCACAATGCACCTGGCGTTCTTGGCTCTCTGTCCCCTACTGGGCACAGGGCTGTGTGGAGGGCAGGGTGTTTTCAATCACACACTCTTGCTTTGTCTGTAGCATTAACCCTACAAGCCTTCTTCACTCTTTCCATGACCACTTGGAGTGTATTTCCTTCCCCAACCCTGGGCTGATAGAACAAACTGGTAGAATCAGTTGACATAATCTCTATCAGAAGCAACTGGGCTTGTCTTATCTAGAGCCAATAAC
The DNA here is from genome assembly GCF_027409185.1 of Cynocephalus volans. Classification (NCBI taxonomy): domain Eukaryota; kingdom Metazoa; phylum Chordata; class Mammalia; order Dermoptera; family Cynocephalidae; genus Cynocephalus; species Cynocephalus volans. The sequence continues at coordinate 47,294,196 of NC_084467.1, read as the reverse complement.
ACACAACACACAAGATGGCTAAAGTCCAAGTTGCTGCACATTAACAGATGGGAGAGGAATTATCAGTGGAGAAATATAACCAACCACCATGTGGATGGGTGACAAGAAGCCCTCTGGCCAGAGGAACATATTACATACCAGCACTGCCTTGGCTCAATGCCCTGAAGAAATACATAGCAATCCACACTCAGGGAAAATTCCATGAAACAGCAGAGCAGGAACATCCTGAAGCCGATGGCAACACATTCCAAGAAAAACATCCAATGAACCAAACCCCAAACAACACAGACCTCAGAAACGTAAATAAAAATTTACTGAAAAGGGAAACCTTCAGAGTCTTGAGAAGGAACACAGCAGATTAAGTGACCACAAAACACTAAAACACCAACCAGTTATTTACCCACTGCTTTGCGGTAAATACAAGGCCCGAAGTCTCCAGGAGGTTATTTCTGGGCGCCAATGACTTAGCACATAGGCCCACAAACAGCATGGACTTTATTTTCCTCCCCAGGGCAAGTGGCATTTATAATGGGCCTGAGAACCAGAAGGAAGTTCCTTTGAACCTCTTAGTCGTGTATCTATTTATAAGGATGAGAGAGGAGCAGAGGGTGGGAAAAGCACTGGGCTTAACGTCAAAAGACTTGGGTTTGCATTCTTACCCTGCAATTCTGCTTACTAACTATTACTAATTCTGCTGTCTTAGGTAAGCTACTTAGCCAAGCTAAGCTTCAGTTTCCTCATTTAGAGAAATGAGTGGATGATAATAATTATTGTTTCTCCCTCCCAAAGTTGATCTAAATATTAAATGAGAAAAATGCATGTAAAGAGTACGTCATAAGAGGCAAAGTACAATACAGCAGGCAGTCATTATTACGGTTGTTCCTATTGCTGTGACTACTTCATTTATCTAGGATGAGAGGAGAATTAGCATCTTCCCACTTTAGGTGAATTTCTTGATAGCTGAGATGTGCCCCCCTGAGCATCTGTTTCAACAGACTTGGCTACAATCTATAACTATCTACTTCCTTGAGAAAGTTATTCAATATAGTTTACTGTATAGTCAATATTTATATTTAAACTTTCCTTCATGACTTAGAATCAAAGTTATGGACACCTACTATTGTTTAACTAGCTTAAAGTCAGTTCTGTTTGATTCTGATTTTCTCTCCTTCTATGAGGTCAAACATACCCTCAATCACTGACCTATCTTAATAGCGTCTCCTACCTCTTTTCTGCTTGTATATTTCAAATTTGGTCAAAACCAGATAGCCAAGCTTGTTAGAAATAAGTGCTAACTAGGAGTCAGAGAATCTCTATTTAGAATTTGGTAATCAAATATATGGGGTTCATACAGGGGCTTCAAGAGCACCATGGTAGAGTTCAGAGACCTTTCTTGGCTTGAGATTAGAGAGTGGAAGGTGTTAGAAAAACTAACCCCGGGGTGAGCATGTGGTGCCTGAGTTAGGAATGCTTTGGATATGTTTGATCTGCTCATGTATTTGTCACATGTTGAAGTAGGTAGGTGCAAGTGTGACCATCATCAATTTATAGTCAGTGGAGATCAAAGCCTGAGTTAGAAGGACTGATGTTGGGAGCAAGGCAGTGTCTTGAAGACCTGCAGGACAATTTGTATGTGTCAATCCACACATAACAACTTAGCCTGTTTCAACTAAACTAAACTTCCCATTTAGACCCAGAGTCATTCAGTTCAGCAAAACTAGTTATTGAGTTGATTTCTTCTCTGAATTGGCTCCCCGTTTTACCAATTTTACCTCAACAAACTGTTGTTTAAGCATCACAGCTTCTCACCACGCTGTACTTATGACAGAGTCACAGGACATTAGTGCTAGAAGAAACCTTCCAGGTCATACAGATCAGTCGTTCCCAAATACTACTCTGAAGACCCATTTTGGTTCACAACTAATTTTCACAAGTCTGTGGGAAAATGAGAAAGAAAAATAAGGACAATAGGACAATTAAGCAATTTTTCATAAAGTTAATTTACGTAATTTAAAGAGATGCCTTTAAAAATTTTCAGAATTTTGAAATTTTGCTTTTTCTTGTTTTCTGCCCTTTTTTTTGGTCCTTTCATTTGAAATGATTACAATGTTAAATGGCAGTTATTTTTAAAAATATATCTATTTATCAAATAAAAAAACTAATCATATTATATTAGGCTCCTCATTTATGGTTATTTTGTTTGTTTGTTTGATCTATGAATATCAAAGTTTGAGAACTTCAGATCTAGATCAGTTCCTTCATTTTCAAATAGGGAATAGAAACCCCAAGAAAACTGTGGAAGTTTCCACTACTGGGAAATTGGAAAGCTAGGACCAAAGCCTGGACTTGCTGTTTTCCTCTCTCCTCCACAGCTGTCTCCTTCCACAGATAGTATGTTGGTACTGATACCAAGTCCGTGGGATGAGAAGCCCTGAAAGAAGAAGTGATTGGAGAACAAGGAAACTCTATTTCTCCAGTCCACTGATGTCCCAGGTGCCAATGCTTCATGTGGGTTATTTTGTTTTTTCCTCATAACAACCCTAAAAAGAAGATAAAATTAAATGTGTACATTATAATTGAAGAAAATTCAGTTCAGAAATGTGAGATAACTTAATGACTCAGAACCCATCAAATCATATTACCACCTAGCTGTCATTCAACAAATATCTATTGAGTGTCTTCCCTGTGAAGATAAGGCTAATGCACTTAGCAGATTTTAGCAAATTATAAAGTGAGAAGCAAATATTCAATGACTTTTTTATTTTTATTTTTATTTTTTTTGCTATTCATCTCAAACAATCTTGTGAGGCTGCTTACCATCATCTCCATTGTGCAGATGAGAAACCGATGCTAATAGAGTTTAAATGTCTTACCCAAAGTCTTATATTTGGCATGTTGCTGCACCTGGATTTTTAACTCCTACTCCTATCTCCCGTTCTCTATATTCAGCTAAGGATATCTTTTTCAGGAGAAGAGACATGGTGCATCAGAAAAACTGTAGTCTGCAAAGAATCACGGGCCAAAAAAAATCATAATTGTTACTTAGAAAAGGCAGGAGCAAAAGAAGAGTTGATGGAGACACCAGGCGTGAAAGGGTCCTAAATTCCGGGCTTTCCAATAATAAGCTATTCTCCAGATGATTTTAATAATCTCCAGCACATGTGTTCTAACCCCTTGATGCTGTACAATATGTGTAACCAAATAAAAGATCTCTCCAGATTTGGAGATTTACTGTTTGTGATGGGAAAAGGCCAACCAGATGACATCATTTATATTTCAAATATGAGCTGCTGCCAAGGCTGGTGATGTTAAGCTGGAGAAATTGATCCTCAACATTATTCTGTGAAGGGAAAAAGAAAAAAGGTCTTGGCCTAGATGGTGTCTTTTTAAAAAATTGATGTGAATATGAAGACTGGTTTAATAAACTTCTATTTTATCTAGGGTTGTTTTGTCCAGTGTGGGGGTTGTCTAGGCACACAATTACTTCCATATAATTGAACTTACCAGGTTAGGGGATGAGAGTTAGCATTTTGATGCTGTTGTTGTTGGTTGGACAATTGGTGGGGAATTGACCTGAGGCTCATCGCTCTTAAACAGAAGAGCACACAAGGTATCCAGGCTGCAGCCACTTGTTCAAAAGCTAAGGGCCCAATTTGTAATGGTGGAGGGTAGCACACTGTGCGTCTATCCTTTAACTTCTTCTTTCCTAACACAACCATGATTTTTTTTTCTTTAGGTATCCATATCCTCCACAACCATGAGACACAGAAAAAGTTGATACCATTCCCAGTTCTAAAGATAGATCTTCATCAATCTAAGCCCATAAACACGTGGCATTCTCCCATGACCACAGGAGTCACCTGTCAGAATAACCAGACAAAGGAAAAGACTTATGTTCCATGCTCCAGGAAAAGAGTTTTCCTCTTCTTCCTGGCAGATGATAAGAAAGATGCATATAGCCCAACTGCTGTTGGCATCCATTTTACGGTCTCAAGGAAGACCAGGTTTAAGACGAGGCCAGTGCTGAGGACAGCTGAATGCAGAGATGGAAAAAGCCAAAGTGCTCGATTATATCATTGAGCCTCTGATTGCACTATGCCTTCCCTGTCCCCGGACTTCCTCTCATGCGGACATTGCATTTCCTTATTATGTAAGCCAGTTTGAGTTTCTATTGCTTGCAGCTGAAAACCTCCTAACTGATTGGGAGTGGTGACAAAATTTGCTTCCTGAGGTTCCATCAGTTTCTTGAACCACATCCTCATGATGTTTTCAATGATGGAGAATCTTAAATTTGTGTTAAATGGCTTTATGTGTCCAGCTGCCACCACACCCAGAGTGACTTTCTACAGCAAAAACTACTCAACACTTGCTGGCTTCTTGATCTGGCCTACCACCCTTCCGGCCTCATATCCAGCCATGCTCACCGGCCACTCTACCGTCTTCCAGTTCCGATGTGCCATGCTTTCTCTCACCTCCGCCTTGCTCAGGCTCTTTCCACTGACTGTAACAACCTCCCTTACCTCCTGCTTCCCCACACTCATGCTCCATCAAGTCTTGCCTTAGGCATCACTTCCCTTGGGAATCTTTCCCCTCATTGGTCCTCCTAATATTTCTCTAGCACCCCGCTCATCCCCTATCGGAGCATTTTTCACACTGTATGGAAATGACAGGTCATCTCTGTTGGACTGTGAGTGCAATGAGGGCAGGAAACATCTGTTCTGTTTACAGTTTTGTCCCCAGAGCGTAACACATAGTTGGTATTACATAAAATATTTGTTGAAAGAATGATGAATTAAATATTTAAAGCTATTCAAATATTCCCCATTGCCTAGTGCCCAAGTGCCTTCATAAGGCTGTCAACGAGCTGGCCCTGAGTTTCTGTCCAGACCCATCTTCTGTTACTCACCCTGAATTCTTATTTAAAGTGCACTGAATCACACATCCTCTGCTGTCTTACGTCTTAGTACCCATGACGGGCATCTTGCTACTTGCAGAAACTGGCAATTGCTGTATGGTTCTGCTTCTTTAATTTGGGCAGTTGCTGTGAATTAGTGAAATGGGTAAAAATTGAATTCTGCTTAGCATCTTCTCAGCCATGTGCTCCTGAGCAGAGTACTTAAACCCTCATCTAAAATGCAGGAGTAAAATTGTACCCGACAAGACTGTTGTGAGGACAAATGACGGAATGGATGAGAAGTCACCAGGTACAATATTCCTTGCGTCAAGTTGTTGGAATAACTCTCTTTGCTGAATCATTGTTGAACTCTGCCTTCTGGTCTCAGCATCAACCATCAATTTAAAACCACCGAATTACTGCTTTGAAAAAGTAAAATCAAAGAATAAAAATTAAGCATGAGTCTGGACTTCAGGAAAAGAAAGAATCTGAGAAAGAATAAAGTGGCCTCACTGGGTCTCTATTCTCTGCTTTAAAGTCTGGAGAGTTTTGAGTTAGTGGGAGTACTGTTTGGGAAGTTATTTGTTTTGGCTAAAGTGGTTGTTCCATTATGGCTGAACCTGCAATTTCCAGGAAGTAACTGAGTTCCCACAGCTTCAATAACAATTGTGAGCCCACAGGGTAATTCTTCAAGGCCTGATGAGAGTACCATGGCAGGTGTTTAGTGGTCCTTTTAGGATGCTGCTGGGCAAGATCTGAAGTGCCAGGTGGAAGCCCATTAAAAGCTTTTCCGACTAGGGGAACCATGTTCTCTAAAGATACAGAATGAGTGAGACTGTATATCCTTGCGACTCCTTCTCATATTCCTGGGCTCTATAACTTGCCCAGCCTCCTGATTTCTGATGCTTGACTTCTGCTCAGTGCCTTCTGTGGTTTGGAGCACCCTTCCTATTCAGCAACAAGCTTTTTCTAGAGACAACTTGGAGGGGTAGAAGAGCTTCCAGAAAGAGGTACAGAAATTAGATGTCACATGTAAACAGAACTTTTCCCTTCAATTAAATGTCTTCATTGTTGAGTAATAGGAAATGTGTACTTTGGAGCCAGAGAGCTGGGTTTGGATCTTGGCTCATTCACCTATTGACGATATGACTTTGGGCATGCTACTTCACCTCTTTGAACCTCAGCTTTCCCATCTTTAGAATGGGAATATTCTCTATCTAGCAGAGTTTTGTGGTAATGAAATGAGAACCTTGATACAAAACACCTCACAGAGTGCAGAGTCCTTAGTGGGTGTTCAACAAAGGTGACTTTGTTGCTAATCTTTCATTGGAAAGTATGTGTTTTCTTCACATTGACTCTGATCACCTCAGAGTAGGGTGGGAAGAGAAGTTCTCTTTAGACCTGACTTACAAGCCATGAGGGAGAACAAACATAATCCAATTCATATTCATTTCATATTTTAATCTCTCTGAAAGCTTTATGAGTGTAGTCCAACACAATGTCTTAGACTGTCAAGATCTACGTCAACATTCCTCACTGTGGAGGGAATGGAGCAAAGGGTGGGGTGAGAGGTGGAGGGGGGTGAGGTCTCCATGGAGTGAGGGCAGAGAGAATGAGAGTAAAGGCAGGAATGGGGGTTACAATGATGTCCTGAGACTCAGTTTCCTCATTTGTAAAACAAAGAGGTGAGATGAGATGAGTGTTTTCTAACTGTGGACTACCAAATTGTTTACATTTCCTTCATGGGACCCAAGAAGAGGTGAGATAAAAGAAAGAAAGAATAGAGAAGGGAGAAACTGAATATAAGGGGCAGGAAGGGGCAGGATAAAGGTAGTGGCATTTTGTGATAATACTTAACCTTCCAGCATTTTTCCTTCCTTTCTCCTTTTTTTAAATCTTTTTCTTTTTCTTTCTTTCTTTCTTTTTTTTTTTTAAATTAAGGACCAACAAGAAATGAAGTTTCCAAAGAGAATGAACACAGCTCAACAAACACTGATGGAACAGCTACGAGCCGTTATTGAACTAAGTGCTGGCTGTATGCAGATGACTAGAACACGGTCCATAACTCCAGTGAGTCCTACAGTTTAATGGGAGAGACAGAGACTCGATACATTAATTTCAATGCAATGTGATGAGTTCTGTAATGGGAGAAGCTCATGGGCTTTGGAAACTTTGAGGAAGTACCTTGGTAAGATGTCTCCAGAGAGGTGATGCCTATGCTGAGACTTGAAGGATGGCCAGGACTTAACCCTGCAAGGAGGGGTGAAGTACCTGCTCAGAGCAATGACCCTAGCAATCCTAATTTATTCCTCCAAATTCCTCCTGGGACAGAAACATGGAAATCATTCCACATAGTTGGCTTCGGGTGGTTTATTTTGGACATTCTCATCAGTGAGTACATATTTTTCTAGGATTTGTGAGGAGATGGATTTCCATGTGTGTTGTGCTTCAGTGTGCCTCCTCGGGGTGTTTATTTACTGTGCTTTATTCCATAACCTAGCAGGGTGTCACAGCTGGAGGCAGCTGGTGGTAAATAAATAGCTTCCATTACCCAATCCCATCACCATCCTCCATCCTGCTTCAGAAACATGGTCTCAGACCGTGAGTTCCTCTGCCCTGAAATCCATCACCTAGTGTCAAAGCCCTGTGGAGTTGTGGGAGTGTTTACTTTTAAGAATGAAAATAAGAGGCAAAGCAAAGGACAATTTAGGGCACCATGGACTCTAAGATTTGATTGAGGCTTTCTCAATTTGATTGAGGTTTAATTTTCTTTTACATATTTGATTCATTTGATGGTTCTGTGTTAGGTTTATCAAACCAATAATGAACGCATGCAGAATATGCACCTACTTGCTGCCTATCAGAATGCCAGTGTAGTAGAAATTCTCATACAGACTCACGATTTAACGTGACTTCGTCATATCAAACACTACATTGCAGAAACGAAGGAGAGGGTTATTCACCAGTCAATAGCCCAGCCACTCTCACCTCAGCTCCTTAACGTATCAAAATCTCAGGCTTTCAGTTATATATAAGTACCACCTAAGGTCTATTCCCACTCTGTCTGAGAGAAAGGGTCTAATGGCATACAGCAAGGGGACAGAACTCAGATATTTACTAGAAGGGAAAGAATAAAACCTTATATTCCTGAGTTAGCAAACTCCAAGAAGGCTCTAAAAAGGGGGGCTAAAAACATAATTTTGAAAGTGGACACAGTATCCATTGAAATATTTAAGATTTATAAAGGGTCAAAGTATTTGACCATGGGAGGAAAACTTGGAATATCTATAGTTTTCTTGTGACTTTAACTTTCTTCCTAAGTCTATTGGCCTGTAGTAGCATCATGCTAAATGCTATAGAGGTGCTTATATAATGTTCATCATTAGCCATTTTTTCCCAGATACCTATTGATTGATTGATTGATTGGCGGCTGGCCAGTATGGGGCATTTTTTAAAATGTACTGACTTGTACATAGGTGGCACAAAATAGCATTTGTTAAATGTTAGTTTCCTCCCCTGCCCTGATCTTTTTCCCTTTTCTGGCTATGGAGGTAGACAAAGAATCTGTAAAATAGGGCCGGCCCGTGGCTCACTTGGGAGAGTGCGGCGCTGGTAGTGTCAAGGCTGTGGGTTCGGATCCTACATAGGGATGGCCGGTGCACTCACTGGTTGAGCATGGTGCTGACTACACTGCGCCAAGGGTTGCGATCCCCTTACTGGTCAAAAAAAAAAAAAAAAAAAAATAGATGAAGAGTGAGATTAATGCATAACTTTGGGTATGTTTTCTTTGTTTAAACCAAGGTAATCAGACTATTTGCTTTGCAATTATAATAAAGGCTTTGAGGTCATAGAATATCACATAGCTCATAGTCATAAAAGCTCATCTAGGATTCTCTTTCCTTTCAAGCTGTAATAGCAAGACGAATCCTCGTACATTTATCCAGTGAGAGTTGTGCATGGCAGCGCTGACTTCTTTGCCACCAAGTTTCCCCTCCTGCTACATCTGTATGGTTTCACCACCACTGTGCCTTTTACATTAGAAAACAACTTAGATCCTATTTCCTTGTCCCTAAAATGGGAGTGATAATTCCTACCTTCGGGGAGAAGGGGTCTTGTGAGAATTAAATCAGATAGTAAAGCAGTGCACAAACTTCCCAGTATTGAGCAAGATTTTAACACAATAATTCTTGCTTTCTTTGCCTCCCTTACCCTGAAGTTCAATACTCCATACTCACCCCTTCAGTATTTTAAATGCCCTAGTTAAGTGTATATGGTGATGAAGCTTCAAGTTAGCTTACCTGATTATTCTGCAGTGAAAGTACACCTCATTCCTAAAGATTTAGTCTTTTTACCCAATTCTTAAGAAAAAAAGTCCTCACCATGTACTCAGATAAGAGCCTTGGGTCTCTCTCCTTTTCCTGCCTTGACCTGTTCGTTGCCTTTCTCTCTGCTGTTCAGAATGAGCCCCAAGCCTTCTGCAGCCTGCCCTGCCCAGCCACAGCATCCTGTCAGGCAATGGAATGGTAGTCTAGCCTCACTCACCAATGGCCATGAGTAACAGTCTTAGATAACAAGTCAACAGTTGAGCTCTCCTTGAGGTCTAAAGAAGATTGGCTGTAACCCTCACTTCCCTGCTTTTTCCAATATGCCTGTGATTTTTAGGAGGCCCAGGTATTCATGCCCAAATCCAACTCTGCTTTCTCTCTTATGGATCACCTATTTCCATTGACCGTCTCTCTTCTGCTTCATGTTGATCCTCTGCCTTGATCGTTATACAAAAGCAGTGTAAACAACTTATATCTATGGTACATTTAGTGAAGATTAAGAGAGAGGTCAGAGAAGGAATTATATTGCAGCAGTGCAAACAATTTCAAATTCAGCATGAGACTTTTGGTAGATCTGGTGCTTGCTCCCTACTGCCAGCCCTCCTGTATCAGAGGAGTTTACTTGCCTGCTCCATAGATAGTGGCCTTGCTCATGAGATATGCTTTGGTCAAAGGAATGTAATCAAAGGGAACGCAAACAGAGGCTTGAGATGTGCTTTCGAGGAGGGTTCCAGCTCTTGTAATTCTGCTATTGCCAAGAGGAAAATGTGTACCCCACAGCCCATTGGTCCCAGAAGGATGAGTGCCCTGGAATAAACACATGGCCTGGAGGCATACCCAGCCCAGACCAGTCAACTTCCAGCTGACCTACAGATGCCTAAGCAAGACATAATTGCTTATTGTTGTTTTGAGTTTAGGGGTCATTAGTTATGCAGCAATATATGACTGATACAAGGCCTCATTGTTCTTAAATGTCATTTGACAACCTTGACACTGGGGAGTTTTTACGTTTCTCTTTATTCTGTATAGTGGCCTCGGCTCATGCCATTTAGCTAATTGGTCTCCATTTCCTCTCCTTTTCCCCAACCTTCTCTCTTTCCAGTACCCCCAAACTCCTATTAATTTTGGATGTAGTGTACATTATTTCTTTTGATGCCTGAGCTCCTGCCTATGCATATTCCAGAGTAGTATTTACATTTCAATCTGTTTTAAAGAATTTTAGTAAACAAAGAGAGATTCTCCCTAGGATAAATTCTTGTGCTACCTGTTAAAACAATACCTTTTTTAGTTTTTTTTCTCATCTATCATCTGCTCCAATCTCCACTCTCATCTCAGGTCTTAGACTCCACTGCTCCTTGGAGAATTTCAGCAATTTGGTCAGGTGGCAGGCCAAGTCTGGGTGGTCAGCCCTTGCTTAGGCCACATTTTTGCTAGGGTATTCTTACTGTCCTGGGTTTTTAAACTAGTCTGATAGCTGTGCCATTTAAAAGTATGGTAAAACCTCTTACTTTGGTCTTTTTTTCTATCCATTGTAGATTCTTTAGCTTTGTCTTCTACTCTTTCATTTTCTGTCACTGATGTGAACCTGGCTTGTATTTACCTTCTGAACCTTCCCATTCCCTTCCATGTAATGGCACTCCCTTGTCCCCTCAAGCTGAATGATAAAAGACCCCTATACCCCAGAACAGTGCTCCACTTTCCCTGATTAGAGGGCTCTGAGACATGGATAGCCATGGTTTCTCCACCCACTCAGAGCCTAATGGAGGAATGGGGCAAATGTCACCCTAGATCCCAGCCAAGCTGGACACCGATGGTCTTGTTTCTTGCCAGTTCTATGTCTGGAATATCTTCTTTTTCTTCTCTTCCATGTTTTGGGCCAATTTTTCTGGTTGATTATGTTGTTTCTGGAGCTGATGTATTCTTGGGTCTGGGCTCCTTAGATGAACCTCAGTCCTTCTTCTTTTGATGCTAAGCATTCCCAGGACTGTGCTGGACCTGCTAGCCCTATCTGGCCTCGTGACTTGAATAGTAGTCCCCTCTACAGAGCTGCCTATCCACTGTTGTTTGCTCTCTTTTCCTGCTAGAGCAAGCCATTTCCTACACTCAGTGCCTCTCTGCTGTTGGCACTTCTGGTGGCAAGGCTGTGGGGATGTGATCTTGTCTTGGGGTCTCTTGTTGACACTTGGTAATCAAGTGCCTCCTGGGTCGGGATCAGGGTCTTTAGATGTCCACAGCACTGAAAGGATTATGGTGTCCCTCTCATATGTGTAATTCAAAATAAAATCAAGTTAAGCCACTAAATGTATAACTGATAGGCAAGATGAAATTAAAATCAGTTCCACTTCATTTTCTGATTAGAATACCTGGATAAGTTTACCAGAGCTGAACTTTTCTTGCATTGTTCCATTTAAAGTTATTCATTCATTCATGTATTTAATTATTTATTAGATATTCCTTCTTTGCTAATGTCCTAAGCATGGGTTTAGTTGACTGCTTTTAGAAAATCCAGCATTGATTAAGCCCCTCTCAGTCTTGCTCATACCACACCTTCTTGCTCATGCTACCTGTGCTACCTGCTATGTACCTGCCTGCTACAGACTTCTTCTTATCATACCCTTCCAGAAAAATGAATGTTTTGCCCCGCAACTTAGAAAGGACTTCCTCTCCTGTCTCTTATCTCTTGGGGAGAAATTGACCTGGTTATTATTGTGAGTGGTTATTTAACTTGTGCTTTCTTGAATCAGGCTTTCTCAGTTTTCTTTTCTCCCCCATCCACAATCAAATCCACCTGGCACCTATTTTTTGAGGAAGCTCTGGTGTTGGTGGCAGGGAGCTGGGGGCTGTCAACAGAGAAGAGGCCATTCTGGGGTCCTTGGGCAGCCAAGAAGCAGCCTGACACCAGCCGGGGTGGTGAGTAGTGGAGGAGAGAGTGCACAATGAGACCTGTGCCTGCCAGAGAAACAGCCAGTAAACACGACCTCTCATCTGTGTGTAGGACTCTACGGCTTATGAGGCTTTAACATCCTTTTCTAAGCCCATTCTCACCACAACCAGTTGTACATTATCCTAATATTATCCCCATTTTACGGATGAGGAATTAGAGCCTAGAAAACTTAACTGACTCCCACTGTTACCCAGACGGTATAGAAAACTTGACCAACTTGATTTTATCAAAGGCTGGTCCGTATTTGAGGTCCAGTTTGGCTTCTTTTGTTTCATAAAACTGAAAAAACGACAACTTTCTCCTCAAATGTATTTATTTTAAGTTATTTGCACATATTTATGTTTATATCCCATCTTATTCCAGGCAAGATTTAAGCAAACACACATATAAACTCACATATCCCAACTGAATATGTGGGAACTGCATTTCTGAAAGATTTTCGAACCCAAAACCTCAAACGATTTGTTTAGTTTTTTGGTCAACAAATAAGAGCACTTGTATTTCCATTGGTAAGTTTTTGGGCTGGTTTGCTTTGCTTTTGCAGGGGGTGGGGCGGAGCGTGAGTAACGTCTAGCAAGGCCTCCACTGTTGAAACCCAAATACACTCACGTTGTGCACTTAGACCCAGCCAGAGGAAGCCAAGACCCAGGAAGCCTGCCAGATGTTTACACTGCCTTTTCATGGAAAGCTAAGCTTTTTATTTTTGTTTGCTTATTTGTTGAGCTGTGGAAGGAAAGTTTGAACAAGACCCATTCCAGGGCAATGAACGGCAGAATGTGAAGAGGTACTGATGAAATACGTGGCTGGTCTCTGGGTGGGTGATGGTCTTGCTATTCAATAGCCAGGGAAATGTGAGGTCCTTGGAAGGCAGAGGACACAGGACCCTGGTTCTGGCTCCGTCTCTTGGATAGCTGTGTAGTTCTTGGGAAAATCACAGTTCTTAGGAAATACAACTTTGCAGCTAAGAACATATGCGCTGGAATTAGACAGTTCTGGGCTTGACCTTCGTTTCACTCTGGGCAAGTCCCATCCTGTCTCTTAAGCCTCAGTTTCCCCATCTATAAATGGGGATCATTTCTTATTGGGTTCTTGTTAGAAATTAATGATATAACCTCGTTAAACCATTTAACAGCATGCCTGGCACTTTCCTGAAGCTCAGTTCTTCATCTCCAGTGTGCCATAGGACTTTCAGCTCCATGTTCTTGGGATTCACGGGGGTACCAGCATTGCTCCAGCTACCTGCTTTCACAGCCAGCTACCCTTTTCTTGGCCTCTGGCTGCTTCTCAAGATTTTCCTTGTCCTTTCTTGTTGCTGTGACAACTCAGGCACCAACTTGAGGGCTCTCTTCATGTGAATAAGCACATTGACAGTTTGTATGTATCTTGGATTGAGAGCTGTGGCCTGTGTAACCAAGGAAGAATTTCTGCTGAGTTATGAAATTAGCCACTGGCATTTGGGCACTGGAGGCCAGAAAATGCAAAGGCGTATGTTTTGGGGGCTTCTGCTGTCTGCCCTCAGTGCTTGCTCATGCTGGAGCCCTCACCTAAAATTTCCTCTCCCCTCTTCACTCTCTACTCAGTCCTACTGAGAGACAGTATGGAGCAGAAGAAAAAGCAGGTCTTCATAGTCAGACACTTCTGGATACCGTCCTATTTCTGGTACTGCCTCGTATTGTGACCTTGAGCATAAATTTAAAGATTCTGAATCTCTTTGAGGTGGTATAGCATGATAATTAAGAGCATGAACGATGAACCCAGGGTGTCTGGCTTCAAATCCCAACTCCACTGCTGATGAACTGTGACCTTGAACGTGTTACTGAGCTTGCTCTGTCTCAGTTTCCCCATACTTAGGATAAACACCTCTCTCGTTGCTTGCAATTAGAATTACGTAGGCAGATAGACAGATAGATATCACTTACAACAGTGCTCAGTCATCGTTAATACTAAGAGTCTATTATTATAATCATGATAATTAAGTACTTTTCATGTAAAATGGATGATGAAAATTCTACCTCATAGAATTAGGGTTTTTGTTTCTTTTCTTTTTATTTTTATTATCATTATTTTTATTACTGAAACATGATTGTAGATATCTGTGGGGTACTGCCTTGAATATCCATCGCTATGTGCAATATGTGATGCTCAAATCAGGATAATTAGTATATTCAGCATTACACAATGTGATCAGTTTTTGTGGCCCTTTACCAATTTCTTGCTAATACCCCTGCCCCTCCCCCTTTCCACCTCTGGTAACCCCAGTTTTGAGGTAAAGTAATTCCTTTTCTTTATTCATGTTCTCAGCTAAGCTCAGCTTCCACTTTTATTCTTTCTCTTTTCATTTAAATATAGGTTTTTTTAAAAAAAATTACTGTCTCAAGACATAAATACAAATCAGAAGTGTATTTCATTAAAAAATACTTCTTTCAAGAGTAATAAAAAAGTTAACTAAAATTTAAAATTCTGTATACAATCATCTCAGCCATTCTAGTAAATACAGAGGTGTGAATAAAAACAATATTTGTTGATAAAAAATTTGTTAGACAAGTCTGGTTTCATTTGCTGTTAAACCATGATTTAATAAAATAATTGTATTTTATCATGATCTCTTAGCTAACCTACGGTTATTTATTATTTATATTTTTAGATTTAATTTTATTTTGTCAATACACAATGTGGTTGATTATTGTGGCCCATTACCGAAACCTCCCTCCCTCCCCACTTTCTCCCCCCCAACAACCTCATATCTGTTCGCTTGTCGTATCAACTTCAAGGAATTGTAATTGTTGTGCCTCCCTCCTCCCCCCCCAGTTTATTTGTGTATTTATTTATTTATTTTTAGCTCCCACAAATAAGTGAGAACATGTGATATTTCTCTTTCTGTGCCTGACTTGTTTCACTTAATATAATTCTCTCAAGGTCCATCCATGTTGTTGCAAATGGCAGTATTTCATTCATTTTTATAGCTGAGTAGTATTCCATTGGGCAGATACACCACATTTTCCGTATCCACTCATCTGATGGACATTTGGGCTGGTTCCAACTCTTAGCTATTGTAAATAGTGCTGCAATGAACACAGGGGAACAGGTATACCTTCAACTTGATGTTTTCCATTCCACTGGGTATATTCCCAGCAGTGGGATAGCTGGGTCATATGGTAGATGTATCTGCAATTGTTGAGGAATCTCCACACCGTTTTCCATAGAGGCTGCACCATTTTGCAGTCCCACCAACAATGTATGGGAGTTCCTTTTTCTCTGCAACCTCACCAGCATTTATCATTCACAGTCTTTTAGGTATTAGTCATCCTAACTGGGGTGAGATGGTATCTCAGTGTGGTTTTGATTTTCATTTCCCAAATGCTGAGTGATGTTGAGCATTTTTTCATGTGTCTTTTGGCCATTCATATATCTTCCTTTGAGAAATGCCTATTTAGCTCTTTTGCCCATTTTTCAATTGTGTTGCTTGTTTTTTTCTTGTAAAGTTGTCTCAGTTCCTTGTAATTTCTGGATATTAATCCTTTGTTAGATGTATATTTTGCAAATATTTTCTCTCACTCTGTTGGTTGTCTTTTAACTCTGTTAATTGTTTCTTTTGCTGTGCAGAAGCTTTTTAATTTGATGTAATCCCATTTGTATATTTTTCCTTTGGTTGCTTGTGCTTTTGGGGTTGTATTCATGAAGTCTGTGCCCAGTCCTACTTCATGAAGTGTTTCTCCTATGTTTTCTTTAAGAAGTTTTATTGTTTCAGGGTGTATATTTAATTCTTTAATCCATTTTGAGTTGATTTAGTATGTGGTGAGAGGTATGGGTCTAGATTCATTCTCCTGCGCATGGATAGCCAGTTATCCCAGCACCATTTGCTGAAGAGGCAGTCTCTTCCCCAGTATATAGGCTTGGTGCCTTTGTCAAAGATCAGATGGCTGTAGGTGTGTGGGTTGATTTCTGGATTCTCTATTCTATTCCACTGATCTGTGTGTCTGTTTTTAATGCCAATATCATGCTGTTTTGGTTATTATAGCTTTGTAGTATAGTTTAAAGTCTGATAGTGTTATACCTCCTGCTTTATTTTTTTTTGGCTCAGAATTGCTTTGGCTATGTGTGGTCTTTTTTATTCCATATAAATGGCTGGATAGTTTTTTCCATGTCTGAGAAAAATGTCATTGGAATTTTGATGGGGATTGCATTGAATATGTATATCACCATGGGTAGTATGGACATTTTCACAATGTTAATTCTTCCAATCCAAGAGCATGGGATATCTTTCCATCTTCTTGTGTCCTCTTTAATTTCTCTCAGCAGTGGTTTGTAGTTCTCAATATAGAGATTTTTCACATATTTGATTAACTCTGTTCCTAAGTATTTTATGTTTTTGCTGGCTATTGTAAATGGGCAAACTTTCTTGATTTCTCTTCTGCATGTTCACTATTGGAGAATAGAAATGCTACCGATTTTTGTGTGTTGATTTTGTATCCTGCTACTTTGTTGAAATAATTTATCAACTCCAAGAGTTCTTCTGTAGAGGCTTTAGGCTGCTCAATATAAAGGATCATGTCATCTGCAAACAGGGACAGTTTGACTTCATCTTTTCCAATCTGGATGCCCTTTATTTCCTTCTGTTCTCTGATTGCTCTGGCTAGTATTTCCAATACTATGTTGAATAGGAGTGGTGAGAGTGGGCATCCTTGTCTAGTTCCTGTTCTTAAAGGTAAAGCTTTCAGCTTTTCCCCATTCAGGATGATATTGGCAGTGGGTTTATCATATATGGCTTTAGTTATGTTGAGATACTTTCCATCTATACCTAACTTGTAGAGAGTCTTTATAATGAATGAGTGTGGAATTTTATCAAATGCTTTTTCAGCATCTATAGAGATGATCATATCATGCTTGTGTTTGATTTTATTGATATAATGTATCACATTTATTGATTTCCGTATGTTGACCCAACCTTGCATCCCTGGGATGAATCGCACTTGATCATGGTGTATAATTTTGCATATGTGTTGCTGTATTCTGTTAGCTAGTCTTTTATTGAGGATTTTTGCATCTATATTCATCAAAGATATTGGCCTGTAGTTTTCTTTTTTAGTTGTATCTTCACCTGGTTTTGGTATCAGGGTGATGTTTGTTTCTTAGAATGAGTTTAGGAGAATTGCCTCTGTTTCAATCTTTTGGAATAGTTTGTAGAGAATTGGTGTCAATTCCTCTTTGAATGTTTGGTAGAATTCTGCTGTGAGTTCATTTGGTCCTGTGCTTTTCTTTGTTGGGAGCCTTCTGATAACGGCTTCAATCTCTTTTACTGTTTTTGGTCTGTTCAGATTTTCTACATCTTCTTGGCTCAGTTTTGGTAGTTTGTATGTGCCCAGAAGTTTATCTGTTTCCTCCAGATTTTCAAATTTGTTGGCACATAGTTGTTTAGTTTCTAATGATTCCTTGTATTTCAAAGGTGTCAGTTGTAATATCACCTTTTTCTTTTCTAATTTTTGTTAATTGGGTCTTCCCTCTTCTTTTTTTAGTTAGCCATGCTAATGGTTTGTCAATTTTATTTATCTTTTCAAAAAACCAACTTTTTGATTCATTGATCTTTCTTATCATTTTTTGGGTTTCATTTCATTAAGTTCTGCTCTGATCTTAATGATTTCTTTCCATCTGCTAACTTTGGGTTTGGATTATTCTTGTTTCTAGTTCTTTAAGGTGAGGTATTAGGTTGTTCACTTGCCATCTTTCCATTCTTCTGAAGTAAGCATTTAATGCGGTAAATTTCTCCTTTAGTACTACTTTTGCAGTATCACACAGGTTTTGGTATGATGTGTCATTATTCTCATTAGTTTCAATAAATTTTTTGATTTCCTGTTTGATTTCTTGGACCCATATTTCATTAAGTAGAGTGCTGTTTAATTTCCATGTGCTTGTATAGTTACCAGAATTTCGTTTGTTATTGATTTCTAATTTTAATCCATTGTGGTCTGAGAAAATACATGGAATGATTCCAATATTTTTGAATTTGTTGAGACTTGATTTGTGACTTAACATGTGATCTATCCTGGAGAATGATCCATGTGCTGATGAGAAGAATGAATATTCTGAGGTTGTTGGATGGAATGTTCTGTAGATATCTGCCAAGTCCAATTGGTCTAGAGTGTTGTTTAGATCTTGTGTTTCTCTGCTGATTCTTTGCCTACATGATCTGTCCAATATTGATAATGGGGTGTTCAGGTCCCCTGCTATTATGGTATTAGTGTCTATTTCCTTCTTTAGGTCTAATAGAGTTTGCTTTATAAATCTGGCTGCTCTGACATTGGGTGTGTATATATTTCTGATTGTTATGTCTTCTTGATGGATCAATCCTTTTATCATTATGTAGTGTCCCTCATTATCTCTTTTTATGGTTTTTAGTTTAAAGTCTATTTTATCAGATATAAGAATAGCTACTCAAGCTCGTTTTTCATTTCTGTTTGCATGGTAAATTTTTTTCCATCCTTTCACTATTAGTCTCTGTGAGTCTTTATAGGTGAGGTGGGTCTCTTGAAGGCAGCATATAGTTGGGTCCTCCTTTTTAATCCAGTCAGCCAGTCTGTGTCTTTTGATTGGGGAATTTAATCCATTTATGTTAAGAGTTGTTATTGAAAAGCATTCACTTACTTCTAGCATTTTATTGATTTTTGTTTGGATGTCTTAAGTGTCTTTTATTCCTTTCTTTCTGATTTACTGTTTGTCTTCTGTATTTGTTGGTTTCTTGGGTTGTAAATAAACATTTTTTTTCTCTTCATTGTTGGCATTTTTATTTTACTAGTGGGTTTTGATTTCTCTTGAGCTTTTATGGCAGTGGTAGTTATTTTTAAGGTACCAAACCCAGTACTCCCTTGAGAATTTCTTGTAAGGGTGGTCGTCTGGTAGTGAACTACTGCAGTTTTGTTTATCTGAGAAATATACTATTTGCCCTTCATTTCGGAAGGATAGCCTTGCAGGGTAGAGTATTCTTGGCTGGCAATCTCTGCCTTTTAGTATTTTGAATATATCATCCCATTCCTTTCTGGCTTTTAGGGTCGGTGATGAAAAGTCTGATGTTAGTCTGATCGGGGCTCCCTTATAGGTGATTTGATGCTTCTCTCTAGCAGCTTTTAAGATTCTTTGTCTTTGAATTTTGCCAATTTGACTATAACATGTCTTGGAGAAGACCTTTTTGGGTTGAATACAGTTGGTAAATTCTTTATGGAAAGCATAGTTTGTGCTTGATTAATAATCAGGACTACTAACTGTCCACACAAATTCATTCTTCCCTTTCAGATATTTTCACTGCTTTTTCTTTTTTGGAAAGCTAAACTTTTATTTACTGGTGCAAAATATGTATTTCTAGGTGAGATTTCCCAGTCCCCCTCTTGTGAAGTGTGACCATGTGACACAGTTTTCTACAAGCGAGTGTGTGCACAAGTGGTGGCTTCACCTCTGGCCTGGCCCCCACACCCATCACACATGCTTCTCCATGCTCATTCTCTCTTAGCCCACCAAGCTGTTGACACCTAGGGCAACCTTGGAAGCCACAGAGTACATACTGTTTATCAAGCTGCCATCACTATGGGAGAGAGTGGCCCTGCTGTTACCTACCCAGGACTGTAAGTGAGCAAGAAATACTTAACACAATTGTGTTAAACCACTGAAATTTTGACCATTAGCACAGTCTAGCCTAATGCAATATAGGACACATAAACAAATAGAATCTTTTTTTCCAGAAAAGATATATATGCCTACCAGTTCATCTGAGCTACCTAAGTAATGGGTAAAATAAGCTAAACTTCCATTTGTGCTCATAAGTACCAGAAATTACTTGGCAAGTGGCAGGTGCATTGCAGAATTACTGCCATATAATTTGTCTGGGAAGCCCACGATGCTGGGTATTATAATCCCTGATTAACAGATGAGGGCTCTAAAACAGAGAAAGGTGACATAACTTGCACAGCAAGTCAGAGAACTGAGATTTGAAGGCAGGCCAGAGGAAGTCCAAAACTCTTTGGCCTCCTCATGCCACTCATGGGTACATGTTCATTCAATCACTCTACTCCACAGATGCTCAATGTGGGCAAAAAAAGCATCCAATAAATTGATTCGATTTAAGTCAGTCTTGTTTTTTAGACAGTTGGGATGAACAGTTTCTGTTTTTGTTTTCGTTTTTAACCACATACACTTGAACTGTTCCATAAGAAGTCTCCACCCCTCCAGACTGGAGAAAGATCCATCTCACACGGCTAGATATTAACATGGATGACTCTGTAAAGAGCCTGATATGTAGCCTGGTGCCAGGTCAGAGCAGCTGACTGCAGCTTTCCTGGCCCTTTCCAGGGTTCATGGCCTTTTGGCCTCTGTCATACTACTCAAAGTGGCCGCCTTGTCTACATTCCTTTCTCTTTCTGTATAAACAGGACACCCTAGCCTGTTTGTGCAACTCTCAAGAGAGCTTTATAAACACAGAGATGCCTTTAAACCTCCTTTCTCTTACTTGCTTCAATGGGGTTCTGGAGTATGGAAATCATTCCTCTTCCAGCTGGGTCATCTTGGGCACATCTCTGGGCTTTAGTTTCCCCTATACAAAAGAAGAAGCTAGTCTAGAGTTGGATCTTTTCAATTTTCTATTATCAAAGACACCATTTTGTATTACTTTGATCTCAAGGACCTCCAGATTTTGTGAAACGAGAAGACCATGTCTCATTTTCAGGGCCTAGTACTATGCCTGGAACTAAACTGGTTTTTGCTAAGCTTTTGCTAAAGATACTAGATTCTTCATAAGCTTCGTAGTCATTCAGGGTCTTCCCCAAATATTCCAAATGCTTTCCCCTTGGATTGCACTACTGTTTTAGTCCGTTTTGCGTTGCTATAACAGAATACCTGAAACTGGGTAACTTATAAGAAAAAGAGGTTTATTTGGCTTATGATTCTGGGACAACTGCATCTCGCATGGGCCTCAGGCTGCTTCTACTCATGGCAAAAAGTGGCAGGCAGCTGGCGGGTACAAGCAGATCACATGGTGACAGGAAGCAAGAGAGACAGAGAGAAGGTGCCAGGGTCTTTTTAAGCAACGAGCTCTCACAGGAACTAATAGAGTGAGAACTCACTCATTAATCCCCTCTCCCCCAGGGAGAGCATTAATCCACTCATGAGGGATCCGCCCCCATGACTCAATAACTTTCCAACACTGCCACATTGGAGATCAAATTTCCGCATGAGTTTTGGAGGGGACAACACATCCACTACATCATTCTGCCCCGACCCCTAAAAACTCATGTTCCTCTCACATACAAAATACAATCATTCTATCCCAACAGTCCCAAAAGTCTTAGCTCGTTCCAGCACCAACTTAAAAGTCCAAAGTCCAAAGTCTCCTCTGAGACCAAAAACAAAAGTTCTTCCAGCTGTGAACCTGAAAAACAAAACCAAATTTATCTACTGCCAAGATACAAATGTGGAACAGACATTGGGTACACATTCCCATTCCAAAATGGAGGAATAGACCAAAAGAAAAGAAAAACAGACCCCAAACAGGTCTGAAACCCAGCAGGGCAGACATTATGTCTTAAAGCTGCAAAATAATGTTCTTTGACTCCAAGTCCTGCATCCTAGGCATGATGGTTCATCTGGACCCCCAAAGCATCAGGCAGCCTCACTCCCACAGCTCTGCCAGGTGCAGCATGGTGGGCCATGGTGGTGCCTATGGCTTTTCCAGGCCTGTGTTGCATGTTACCAGTGGCCCTGAAGTTTTGGTGTCCTGGCGGCAGCCCTGCTGCATTGGCTATACTAGACATTTCCATGGTCGGGGCTTTCTGTGATCGGCATTGCTCTAGTAGATGGTCTCTGCAGTGGCTCCGCCCCTGTGGCAGGTCTCTGCCTGGGCCCCCAGGCTTTTCCATATATCCTCTGTAATCTGGGTGCAGGCTGCCACACCTCCACTGCTCTCATGTCCTGCTGGTCTGCAGACTTAACACAACTTGGATGCCACTGAGGTTTTGGGCCTCTACTCTCCGGGGCTGCTGCTTGAACCACACTTGGAGACACTCCAGCTGGAGCAGCTGGGATGCAGGGAGCAGGATCCTGAGGGCAGCTGCACCCCAGGTTTGTTCTCCAGGATCACTCAGTCCTTCTAGGCCTGAGGGTCTGTGATGGGTGGGGCACCCTTCCAGACTTCTGAAATGCCTGCAGGGCTTTCCTCTCATTTTCTCCGCTATTAGCATCTGGCTGCCTCACTGCTAAGATGATTTCTTTAGCAACCAGTTTATCTGCTTCAACCTTGCATTGTTCTCCAGCTCTCCACTTCTTTACCACATGGCCAGGCTGCAAATTTTCCAAACCTTTACACTCTGCTTCCCTTTTAAATTCTGGCTTTACATCATGATTTTGCTGCCATAAGTCAGAATAGACTCTTAAAAGCAACCATGCAGCTTCCTTTAATACTTTACCGCTTAGAAATTTCTTTGGCCGAATGCTCTGGTTTAGAACTCTTAAATTCCACCTTCCACAAAGTTCAAGGGCATGGACACAATGCAGCCTGGTTCCTTGCTATGGTGTAGCAAGGGTTATCTTTTGTCCAATCCCCCAAAAGTTCCTCATTCCTATCTGAGACCTCATCATCCGCATGGCCTTTACTGTCCACATTTCTATCAGCATTCTGTTCACCACCACATAAGTCTCTAAGACATTCCAAACTTTCCCTCATCTTTTTCTCTTCTTCTAAGTCCTCCAAACTCCTCTAACCTTTGCCCATTACTCAGTACCAAAGCTGCATCCACATTCTCAAGTATCTGTATAGCAACACCCCACTTCTTTGGTACCAATTTTTTTGTTTTAGTCTGTTTTGTGTTGCTATAACAGAATACCTGAGACTGGGTAACTTATAAGAAAAAGAGGTTTATTTGGCTTACAATTCTGGGACAGCTGCGTCTGGCATGGGCCTCAGGCTGCTTCTACTCATGGCAGAAAGTGGCAGGCAGCCAGCGGGTACAAGCAGATCACATGGCAAGAGGAAGCAAGAGAGAGAGAGAAGGTGTCAGGGTCTTTTTAAGCAACGAGCTCTCACAGGAACTAATAGAGTGAGAACTCACTCATTAATCCCCTCTCCCCCAGGGAGAGCATTAATCCACTCATGAGGCATCCGCCCCCATGACTCACTTTCCAACACTGCCACATTGGAGATCAAATTTCCACATGAGTTTTGGAGGGGACAACACATCCCAACTCCATCAACTACCAAGCCCCTTATGGCTATGCTGAGCCACTGAACTTATTCTGATCAATGAGCTGGGCAAGATCCTCAAGAGTTCTCTTCACTGCCCCCCACTCCCACCCCCCAGGAGAAGGCGGTGTTCTAGAGAGGGGCTGCTTTTGTCAGCCTAGGTCCTGGAGTGGGGACAGCAATGCAGAGTAGGTCCGACCATTCTACTCCCTACTTCTATAATTTGCGTTCTTTAGATTTCAAGTATACGTGAGATCATGCAGTATTTGTTTTCTGTGCCTGGCTCATTTCACTTAGTGCATTGTCCTACAGGTTCATCCACGTTGTCACAAATGACAGAATTTCCTTCTTTATTAAGGCCAAATAGTATTCACAGTGTGTGTGTGTGTGTGTGTGTTTGTGTGTGTGTATCCCATTTTCTTTATTCATTCATGCATTGATGGACACTGTTCTTACATAATTATTAATTGTGTTCCTTTCACTCTCAAACATCCCTGTTTGGAGGTAACAGATTGCATGATCATAGTAGCACTAAGCATCTGTGGTTCTCTGGTCTCGATTATGCACACCTCAGGGTCTGTGCAGCTGCTGTCCTCTGTGGAGTTTCCTTTGGCCATTCAGTGCCTATTTTCTCTTGAAGGGTGATTTATCCTGAAGTTTTCACATCAGTGTGATCATGAGGCCTCTCCTCTGTCAGGGGCATGGAAGCGCAAGGCTGAAGAGGACCCAGAGATCACGCAGTCCAACACCTCGATTTTCCACAAGGAAATGGGCTGGAGAAGGGAAGTGGTTTGTCTCAGGTCACATAACAATTGGCAGGAGGCTAAAAACCTCTGAAAGCCCCCAACTCTTCACGTTGGCAATGAAGTTTTAACATACGAATTCTGGGGGACATATTCAGACCATCCCAGCTGCCAGATGGTGATTTTCTGAATTCAGTTATTGTTTTCTGCTTTTTACCTTCCCCACCATTTTCTTGTTCAGATAGATCCATATGAACTCATGTATGTGTTTTTTATTCAGTGGATTTTAAAATCTTTATTTTATTTATTTGCTTTGATGTCCAAATTGTACCATTGGCCACCCGCAATCATTTTCCAAGTCTGTTTCAGAAACGTCTTTCAGAAGCCTGGTCCAGTCCACTAAGACCAAGCTGGCAGCCCCTCCTTCCTGCTCCTCCAATTGAGCTCTGTCTCCTCAATGCTTGGTACAGTGACTGGTGCAACGATACCTCAGTTCATCCTTGTTAAAAGCACAAATGAATGGAAGGAAGAAAAACAGTGCTTCAGTTGTTACCAATCTGTCTCAATCCCTTTGTCAGGCACTAGTTTTAACTGACAGAAAGGAAGTTGTCTATTAACATTCATAGCAGGCTACTGCCAGTGTTGCAATAGCAAGGCCAAATTGACGTGGGTTAAATTGTTGACATGTTCGAACTTAATATAAATGTTTCCCTCATTTCAGACAGAGGCTGCCTGCCAACTCTGATTTCATACCCTGACTGCTTCTTCACCATTAACTTGATATGGTGGTGTTTTCTCTATTGGTTCTTCATTCATTAAGAAGCTCTCTGCTCATAGACAGAATGAAGGGTGTAGTCAACTCCTTCATCAGAGGTGGTAAATCTCGTGGAAAGGAGATGCATCCTTGATTGATCAGGGACCCAGCTTTTGTCTCCTGTCTGTGCAGCTAGATGTGTGACTTTGTGCTTAATCCTATTAGGGTTTTGTTTCCTTCATTCAAATAGGGATCATAGCACCTGCTGTACAAAGATATCCTGGGTCCCAAGCGAGGTGACCCAAGTGAAATAACTTTGAAATTGTGTAGCTAGCTCTCTGGAGCCTCTGTACCTTCGCACTCAGCCTTCCATTCATCTGAGATTCCCCTCTTTGTCTCTGCTGCTTCTTTGTTGGCAAATCCCTCCTGATTTCTCAGGACTCTGCTGGTGTAAGTGTTCTCCTTGGGTGACATATTGTGTCCTCAGATCTCTATTTTGTCTGGACACAACAAAAAATGTACACTGGGATATATCAGGGGTACTTCAAAAAGTTTGTGGAAAGATTTGTATTATCTTTCAATTCTATTTTTCCACAAACTTTTCGAAGTACCTTCATATGCTTCCTGTTGACAGCTCAGTACTGAATAGTTCCCTTGAACTGCACCTGGGTGTTTTTCTTCATGGCCCTGGCAGCAATGTGCATTCATTTCTTTGCATAGTAATGATCCCCCAGTTCATCTCTCACCTCTCTGTGATAACTATTGTGGAAGTATCCTTGGGTTCCCTCAAGCACCCCCTCTCGGGACAAGCCATATGCCTAATCCTCATACTTGGACATAGCCTCTATGTGAGGCATGTATGCTTGGCTCACCCTAAACAATAGATTTCGCCTAGACATGGGGGAAAGAAAACTGTCATACATGGCAGGATGGACTGCAGAGGCCAGAAAAAGTTTTAACAAAGTAGAGAATATGTTAATCAGGAATTTTAAAAAGGAGCCAGATAGGGCACTTTAAAGCTTTCCTTTGGTTGCTCACTACCAATAAAGAAATATTCACACTCCTTCACCTAATTGATAAGCTCTCACAGCCAGCTCGATTTGCAACCTGGGATGTAGCCATTTTAATCTTACTGTTCTCCAACACACCTCCTTCTGCACTTCTACATCTTGTCTCAAGATAGTCTTTCTACCAGAATGTCCTGTCCTAACCCTCAACTCTAGCTGGAAAATTCTTGCCTTGCTCAAAAGTCATTTTTCCTGTGAAGTCATCCCAAATCATCCACCAAGGTGATAGGACACTCACATCTTCAAATGTTCCTTACTAATAGCACAGACCAAGGGCCTGTGCTGCTTTCTGATCTGGAGCCCCAGGGTTGTGAATAGTGCCTGATGCGGTGTGGGCACTCTGTAATAATTCTGAAGGACTAAAAGTAGAACAATCTGGGAGGGAGTTAATAGCCATTATTCTAGGCATAGGGTTCCAATCTTTGAACATACTACTCTTTTAATTTTCACAATCATTTGCAGTAAATTTTATCACCCTCAATTTTAAACTAAGGACTCTGGGGATCAGAGGTTGAACTAATTGCCTACGGTCACACATTTATTAAGCAGAGAAGATCATATGCAAACAACGTTCTCTTCAACATATATATTGTCATTTCTATATTTAGAAAGCATGTCAAATAGGATGTATATGCTTAATTTTCTTATTGAATTTTTTTTTTCACTGGCCTATATATGAGGACATAAAGGTTATATTCTTGGTTTTGCTGCTTATTATCTGTATGATCTTGAATACATTTTAAAGGAATTAACTCAGGTATTGTCTCCTTTGAAAAGTGTTTTCTGAACTCCTCGCCTGCATAAAATTTCTCTCATCTGTCTTCCCGTTGATACCCGTGCATATCACCGGTATTTATTAACATAATCATCTCCTTATCTGTCAATCTTTCCTACTAGACTATATTCTCAGAGATGGGATTGTATATTAATTATCTTTTCTTTCTTTGAGCCTAGCCCAGGAACTAGCACAGAGTAGATACCCAATAAATGTTTATTGGGTTAATAAATAGATGAAAAAACAAAATTCCTTACTCTGTGTAGGCTGCACTTTTCCAATCTGAAAAAGAAAAGGCTAGGGACTTCCGGTCAAGATGGCGGAATAGGCAGTCCCCAGGGTCACTCTCTCCCATAAATCAATGAATTTACAACTATAAAAATACAACATCAGCCAAGCTGGGGCCTCTGGAGCTCAGGTGAAGAGGAGGAGAGACCTATGGAACTCATGAAGGTGGGAGAAAACATGAAGAGAGAAAGAAAAAACTGCTCTCAGCGTTTTGGGCTGCGGCCACTTTAATGCTGGAGCACACGGAGCAGGAGCTGACAGAAGCTGCAGCTGTGCCCTTTAGATGAAGTTACTTGAAGGCAGAAGGGGAGAAGAGGACTTTGATGGCCCCCAGGACAGCAAGACCACTAATAGGGTTCCAATGGACCCATGCAGGAGTGAGGAGCCAGAACAGCTGAAAAAGGGGAGCCACTCAGAGGCTGGTGAGTCATCACAAGGGACTGGTACAGGGCCT
This sequence comes from Cynocephalus volans, assembly GCF_027409185.1. Lineage (NCBI taxonomy): Eukaryota > Metazoa > Chordata > Mammalia > Dermoptera > Cynocephalidae > Cynocephalus > Cynocephalus volans. Next base: position 47,266,737 of record NC_084467.1, on the reverse strand, counting down.
GTCCCATGGGAAGTGTTTGGAGCACAGGCGGTGGGGGAGACAGGCCCACCAGGAGAACACTGGGACACAGCAAGGACAGCCAATCCACCCCCCAATCAGCACAGGACCACTCAGAGGAGACTGGTCGGGAATGCAGAATTGCATGGGGTACAGTTTAATGACAAAACTCAGGCCCAGATCAGAGTTTCTACACAATCCAGGTGCACTGAGTATCTGGAGAGCCGGAAGTACCTATAAAGTCAACCATTAAACCCTGAGCTGCACGAAAAGTCTTCCCTAGGGAAATAGCAGCAAAGCAGCAATTTAGCTCAACCACACAGCTCAAGTACTGGTCCCCACAGGAAGTTCCCCCATTTTAGAAGCAAGCAAAGGACAAAAAATTAGTTCCAGCCCAGGCACACCATGAATGCCTTGGGGCCCACCAGGAGACATGAGGTATGGAGCCAGGGGCAGGAACCCTGCCCACGACCACTCACAACACTAGCACCTTTGGGCCCCACCCAGGAACCTGAGGATTGGAGCCAAGGACTGGACCCCACTCCCACCTACAGGCATACCACCAATGCTTAGTGGCCTGCCCGGGGACTCAGGGCTAGCAGCCAGGGACCAGACTCCCTTCCCTCAACCAGGCACACCGCACCAGCACCTCAGGGATTACCCAGGGGCCTGAGGCATGGAAAAGGGGACCAAACCTCCCTCCCACAACCAGGCACACTGTGCCAGCACCTCGGGGCATGCCTAGGGACTGGACCCCCCTCCCACAACCAGGCAAACCATGCCAGCACCTCTGGACCCACTCAGGGACCCGGGCATGGAACCGGGGATCGGACAGTCTCCACAACCAGGCACACTGCCAGCACCACGGAGCAGGCCAAAAACATCTCCTCCATGTGGGTGGCCCACCACAGCCACCACGATAACCATGGCTGCTGTGAAGGCGGCCAGATGCCATAACCACCATGCAGATGGTCCACCAGCCACTGGAGTGAGTTGACACAGGAGAGTCACCAGCAGAGATAAAGAAAGGAGGAGGATGTCTGTCTCCACAGAGCCCATTTCATAGTGATGGAAGAGACATCTGCTGTATGATAGTATTGGGGGATATGATCACTCCTCTCAGCACTGGACAGATCATTTGGGCAGCAAATCAACAGAGTAACCATTATTCTTTCAGAGGAAGGGAAGAAATCTAGGGTGATTAGAGGGGAGAGGGGGAGAAGAAGGGAGATGGGGTAGGATTGGACAAAGGGCATAAAGAATAATTATAATTTGTAACAATATATATGCTAGTAATATTGATCTGATCAACATATCTCAATGTTGAACCCCCAAAATATGTATGATCAATTTTGATTCAATAAAAATTTTTTAAAAAGAAAGAAAGAAAGAAAAGGCTAGACTAGATCAGGGACAGCACAAGTATGGTACATGTGCTTCCACATCCCCTTTTCTGTGTCCTTGACAGACATTGCAAATCAATTACTCCATTCTATCCTGGGTACAACTGCAAAATTTTTCTCAGTATAGGATGCACCTACTACCAGTGAACTTTATTAACATTCTTAGCCTGAATGTTCTTTCTGGCCCTTGACAGTTTCACATTCTCAGAGTCTGGTCCCCCCATCCAGAAAGAAGTGTGGTTAAGATGCTCTCCAAAGGTGGGGTAGAGTAGGATAACAGACGATATTCCCGCCACTATGTCACTCCTGAATTTTCATCACTGCATTCCTGATTTGACAAGTGATTTAGCATCCCAGGTGGGGGAAGGACCGACAGATGAATTGGTCCTCTGTGCATGGCCATTGGGCAGGAAATTAATAAGAATGCTAGCTGACATGATCTATGGTACTGTAAGCTCATTAGGCCTGATTAGCTTCCAGCCTTTCACTCCCTCTGACAGCTCCAGGGCCTCAGGGTTTCCACTGGCAACCGTTTCCCTTTCTCTAATTGATTGCTAGGTCTCCAACCATGAAACCAAACCCTCCCACAGACTTGTCAGAGCGGGCACCTTTCTGCATCATGTTACCTTCTCCTTTCTGGCAGTGGGAAGGTGAGCTCCCGGGTTGTCTAAGTGGTGTTGACAGTGAAGCCCTTTGAACTCAGGAAACAAAATTTGAAGGGATCAATTCAGTTCATTTGATCACATTCTTATCAAACTACTTACTATGTGCTGACATCTGTGTTCAGTATGGAGATGGCAATAGAAGTAGGTCATGTGATACCCCAAATAAGGAAGACGTATTTTGATTTATTTTTAACAAACATTTATGACGTACAAACATTATGATGTATAGTGGCACAAAGTACTGTGGTATGTATTCAGTTGAATCCAAATTGAATCGATGTGTGTGTGTGTGTATACATATATTTATATATATTCCCATCAAATACAGCAAGCATATATGTGAGGGTATTTCAAAAAGTTCATAAAAATCAAATTAAAATTTAATACTTTCCATGAACTTTTTGAAGGACCTTTCGTATATTCTCAAAATACCTACTGTACCTACTGTGCACTCAGAATTGGGCTAAGCTCCCTCTGAAGTCGCCCCTCATTATCCTGGACACCCTACTCTCGCTCCCCTAAAGCACACACATGTTTTTTCTTATCTGTTTCTGGTTTTGCTTTCTTTATCTTGTTTTTCACACAGCTCAGATTAGCCTACACTTATTCTGAAGAAGGTTTGTAGGCTGAGACTTCAACTTCAATAGAGATGGGTGAACAAATAAATAGTGAATAAATATAATTTAAATAAATATTACAGGAAATTCTTATAATGATCATTCTTATGAATTTGAGTTCTATACAAACCCACCTGAGAGCACAGTTGATGATTCTTCACCCATAGGCAGCCAAGAGGAGACTTTTGCTAATATCTTGGTATATGGTAAAGGAGATGGGTTTTAGCTTCAGGCCAAGCTCAAAAGTTGTTGCTTCAAAGAAGTCTTCCCCAGCCCCCCACACAAGTCAGGTTCTGTATTTGTGGATTGCAATTGTGCCTCTGAAAGCACTCTGTAATTGTAAAGTGCCATGCAAACGCTAATAATTATTACCTACTTCTGAGACCGATCAGAAGGAAATAAAATGTTAAGATAATCTTTTGCTTTGAACTCTTTGTGTTAGGTCTACTTTTATTTAAGCCTATTGGAAAAGGGTAAGTTTTTATTCTTCTTCCCACCATTCTTGACTAACCACAGGGACCTCATTAGTGACTCAGTGGGTACTCGCCACGCCCCTGTCTTGGTTCAAGAAGTAACAGGGCCTGAAAATACCTATGGCCTTGGAGCAATTCATACACAAATTAATGGCATTTAAAGGATAACAACCAGGCCAACAAGCTCAGTCTCCTCAAAGTGAAATCAGTATTTGCAATAGTGGGAAGTGCATTGTACTGGGCAGATTTTGTGGATTTTAGTCCTCCAGTTAAAAGAGAAGTAGAGGACCACGCTCTTTCACACTCCTTGGTCTCTTGTCATCAGCAAGAGATGGGCCAAGTTTTATTCTTTCAATAGATTTTTCCAAATAATTTAAAATGCCATATTTTCCTCTTTTTCTTTCCCAGGGATCGTGGAAGGGGCTGTGGTTTGCCTGCCATGTGAACTCAGGTGAATCACTTTGTGTCTTTGAAGCTGTTTCCTCATGTATAAAATGAGGCTCAAGATCTCTACCCTGCCAACTTCCTCAAGTTATTTGGGGCACCGAGTGAGCAAAAAGAGGGAAGATCCCATAAAACTATAAAAATACAAGGAATCTTTATCATCAGGGGTCTTTAAAGGGACAAGCGGGTACATGCTGTCTTAGCAGATCAGCGCCAGCATTTTCAAAATCATGTTGATGCGCACAAATGAATAGTCCCATCGTGACACGCTCACTGCACAGGCACAAGCAGACACCGAAGCACTGGCTGACCCACTTGTCCTGTCCCGTCCCACCGACTCAAAGTACATCTTCGGGTTTTGGACAGCTCGCTTCAGAAGTTACCAGCTTTCTTTCTTTTTTCTTGTTTTTCATACAGCCAAAGGTTTGCCTAAGATATAAAAAGACTGGAATTTCAATTTCAGTAACAATGGTGAGAACAAATTAATATTGAATAAATCTGATTTACTGGCAGTTTTTATGATGTTCATTCTTGTGCATATGGGATGGGGCTCTAAAGAAATTGACCTAATACTTTTGTTGATGGTCCTCTTTCCCACAGACAGCCAAGCAGAGAATTTTGCTCCTACCTTGGTGTAGCAGAAAGGGGATAGGTTTTAGTTTCAGGCAGGTCTGGGTTCCATTCTTGATCAAATTACTCATTTTCTATATATGTACTATAAAAAGGATAGTTTTCTGTCAACCACTTTCAGTGTATTTTCATATTTTGTAAATCTGTGGATATTCTCACTCTTTGAAGCAATCGGTTTCAGAGCTTTGGAGAGAAGCATAGCACCTTCCTAAAACAACAGACTTATTGCTCAGTTTTGACTCAACATCACATATTTGTTGGAATTCATAGCAAGTTAAAGGTTTAAAACTGACTTTTGTTGTGAAAGAATATATCAGTTAGGATTTGCATTTGGTTGCATATAGCAAACTTAACAATAAAGTTTGTTTTCCTCACATAACAAATCAGAGCAAGTGTGGTGGCAACACAGAGCTGTTTGGGACCCTGTGATGGTTGATTTTGTGTGTCAGCTTGACTAGGATATCATGCTCAGTTATTCGATCCATGCTAATCTAGGTTGCGGTGAAGGTATTTTGTAGATGTGATTGAATTCGATACTCAGTTTACCTTAAGTAGGGGAGATTATCCTGGATAATCCGGGTGGGCCTGACCCCACCAGTGGACTCCAGCTTCATCCTGTGCCCCATGGTAACAGTTAATTGGGTTACTTGTTTTCTTACCATTGAGTTGTTTCAGTTCTTTTTATATTCTGGATATTAATCCCTTGTCAGATGCACAGTTTGCAAATATATTCCCCAATTCTGTAGGTTGTCTTTTCACTCTCTCAATTGTTTCTTTGGTTGTGTAGGAGCTTTTTAGTTTGATAAATCCATTTGTTTATTTTTTTCTTTTTTGCCTGTGCTTTTGGGGTCATATTCATAAAGTCTTTCCCAGCCTGCCCTTCCTGACAGCCTGCCCTACAGATTTCAGACCTGCCTGGACAGTGCCCACAATTTCAGACACCAAATCTTTTGCAATCTATCTATTTATCTGTCATTGATCATCTGTCTGTCTGTCTGTCTGTCATCTATCACCTATCTACCATCATCTAGCTATCATCTATCTATCTACGTATTTATTATCTCTTTTTAAAATTAAAAAAATTATTTATTTATTTATATTGATTCTATATATTTGTGGGGTACAGAATCGAATATCAATACATGTGTACAATATGTGGTGATCAAATCAGGATAATTAGTATACTCATGTTTACAAAACATAATAAGTCTTTGTGACCCTTGACTAGTTTCTCACCAACCCCCCTCCACCTCCCCCTTTTCCACTTCTAATAATCACAGTTCTGTTCTTGTTTTTTTTTTGAAAGTTTAGCATATTATTGTGATTGTTTCTTTCTTTCTTTTTTCCTTACTTTCTTTTCTTTTCTTTTTTTCTTTATTTTAGCTCCCACTTATGAGTGAGGACATGTGGTATTTCTCTTTCTATACTTGGCTTATTTCACTTAACATAATTTTCTCTAAGTTCCATATTGCTGCAAATGGCAGAATTTCATTGTTTGTTATTGCACAGTAGTATTCCATTGAATATATATACCACATTTTTCTTATCCAATCATCTGTCAGTGGATATTTAGGTTGATTCCAACTCTTGGCTATTGTAAATAGAGCTACAATAAACATGGGAGTGCAAGTATTTCTTTGGCATGATGATTTCCGTTCCTTTGGGTATATACCCAGTAATGAGATTGCTGGGTTATGTGGCAGTTCTATCTGTGACATGATGATTTCCATTCCTTTGGGTATATACCTAGTAATGAGATTGCTGGGTCATATGGCAGTTCTATCTATAGTTGTTTGAGGAAACTCCATACTGTTTTCCATAATGGCTGCATTAATTTGCAGTCCCAACAACAGTGTAGAAAGTTCCCCTTTCTCCACATCCTCACCAGCATTTGTTATTCTCTGTCTTTTTGATAATAGCCAGTCTTACTGGAGTGCGATGATATCTCAGTGTAGTTTTGATTTGCATTTCCCTGATGCTGAGTGAACTCACAAACCAGAGCCAGCAATATTTTATTTGTAGACAATCAACTTGAACCTATAAATTATTACTTGCAGATGATTATAATTCTGAATCCATAAAACTAACAAAAGGAAATGCTGAACATCTTGATAAAACAGTTCTTGTTTTTTTCCTGGAAGTCCGGAGAACAGCAGCTGTATGTGGTTATGTTACTCTCAAGATACTTCATTTGCTGACCTTTATTATTTCAGAAAAATTTTGTATGTATTATATTTGTGGGAAGGCACAATAATGGCTTGAGATTTTTAGTAAATATGGACATTAATTGTTTATGAAAAACAAAGAAATGTCTATTTTTGTTTCTTTGTTCCCAATTAATGTAGATAAATTTTAAAATGCATTAAAGAAATGGTAAATTAAAAAAAACAGCAGCAACAACAAAAAAATGCAGTCCGGGAGGTAAGATGAATCTTCCAAAGGTCATATGTTAAATTTTGTTTAACTTAGCAAATCAAACTTTTTTTTATTAAATTAAAAAAATGTAAACAACAATTAAATTTGTAAATAAATGAAATTAAATTAGCACCTTTAATTTGTTCACAAATTAAATTGTTAAGTTGAGCACTTTTTACATTAAATTGAGCACTTTTTCATGTGTCTATTGGCCATTTGTATATCTTCATGTGAGAAATGTCTGTCCAGCTCCTTTGCGCATTTTTTAATTGGGTTTCCTGTTTCCTTACTGTTGAATTATTTCAGTTCTCTGTATATTCTGGATGTTAATCCCTTGTCAGATGCATAGTTTGCAAATATATTCTCCAATTCTGTAGGTTGTCTTTTCACTCTCTTGTTTCTTTTTCTGTGTAGAAGCTTTTTAGTTTGATAAATCCATTTGTTTATTTTTTTCTTTTTTTGCCTGTGCTTTTGCTGCCATATTCATAAAGTCTTTCTCAGTCCTAATTCTTGAAGTGTTTCTCATATGTTTTCTATCAGGAGTTTTATAATAAGTTTCAGGTCTTATGTTTAAGTCTTTGATCCATTTTGAGTTGATTTTGGTATATGGTGAGAGGTACAGGTTCAATTTCATTCTTCTGCATATGGATTTCCCAGCACCATTTTTTGAAGAGGTAGTCTTTCCCCCAATGTATATTCTTGGTGCCTTTGTGAAAGAACAGTTGGCTGTTAGTATGTGGGTTGATTTCTGGGTTCTCTATTCTGTTCCATTACTCTGAGTGTCTATTTTTATGCCAGTACCATCCTGTTTTGGTTACTATAGCTTTGTAGTATAGTTTGAAGTCAGGGAATGTTATGCCTCCTGCTTTTTTTTTTTGCTCAGGATTGTTTTGGCTATTTGGGGTCTTTTGTTGTTCTATATGAATGTTAGGGTTGTTTTTTCTATTTCTGTGAAGAATGTCATTGAATATCTATTTTTCATCAATCATCCCCCACTGCCTCTGCTTCTCTGATGGAACCATGACAGACACAGACTCCTGTCACCTTTCTCCATTACCATCTTCAGTGCTTACAAGTGGCTACTGACTGCTAAGCATTGTGTCTGTATTCCTGAAAGAAAGAAGGGCAAAGGAAAAGAGCATAAACCAGAAAGCAAACACCAGCCAAGTCTCTTTCTTTCTAAAAAGGAAAAACCCTATCCAACAGCTTCCATTCACATCTCATTGGCTAGGACTTGGTCACATGACCAGCCCTAGCAACCTCTGAGTCAGGGAAGGAGAACACTTTTAATTGGGCACATTGTGGCTCTGAATACAATGGGGGGGGACTTACAGTAAGAAAGAAGGGGGAAATGGACATTGGGTCAGCAACCAGAGGTTTTAAAAATTCCCTTATCATAGTAAGTACCAAGCTTGAACATCTTAGATCATAGAGTTTCTTTTACAACTGTAGAAAAATTATGCCTTCCACCTGTGGCAACTGGGCCCAGAGTCTTGCTGCCTTAAGATGGAAGGGTATATGTGTAGGAAGTGAGAATCATAAAAGTCTGTCTCTCTGGCTCAAGAGACTGTGAGAAGAGAGGAGACAGATAGGAGAGGCAGGTGGAGTGTGTCCTGACCTCTCTTTGCATCTCAGCCCAACAGGGGGGAGAGGTGGTAGTTGTTAGGTGAGTGATATGGACGAGGGGCACTCTTCTTCGCTTTATATTTGGGACTTTGAAAGGAGGTACAGAGCAAACTCATTAGTATAGTAGAGAGAGGCAGAGGGAGGGCCAGAATTGAGCTTTTTCAAGTCACTGACATTTCCTGTGTGGTATGATCAGGTGCCTCAAATTTACCACGTGACCCTGGGGATGCATGGAAAGTCACTGAGTTGAGAGGCAGTAAGCATGCCATAGGACCTGCTGTAGCAAGGGACCAGAGCCAGGGACAGGGCAGAGAGCAATGCACAGACTGGAAGTGAGGCACCTGCAGCACCTGAGAGGTCAGAGAGAAGGCAGAGCTAGTGAATAAGCACCCCAGGCCCTTGAAGCAAAGAGGGTGAGGGTGGGGGGGATGAGGAGAAAGACCGCACACACACACACATACACACACACAGAGAGACCTTGAGTTGCCCAGTTGCAGCCTTACGTAGCAGGGGACAGGGCAATGCCCAGTCACTGGAGCAGTTGCCAATAGCAATACTGTGGCCAGACCAGGGAGCAGCCTCAAACGGCCCCTCCACAGAAGAGGCCACCAATGATCCTAGGGAACCTATGGATACAGCCCTTATTTCCACTTCACTGCCTAAGGCCCACCTCCCAGACACCAATCTAAAGAAGAGCAAGAGAAGGGAGCCTAAACATGAGAGTACATTTTACCTAAAGAAAGCTGAACAGTAACCCAAAGGGACTGCTAAATTATTGCATAGGATATAAGTATAGCTCACTGGATTTTCTTCTCTTAACTACTGAGCAAATGAAGACTCATTAATAGTTAAACACTTGAAAGTTATGAAGAAAATGCACTGTATTTCTTTGTTCATCTGAATCAGAATGTAATTTTGCAACCCCTCTACATGAAGACAATACTTACCTCATGAGGTGGTTGGGAGATTAAAGTAAAATCTTGTGCCCTCTATAAAGAATAGATGAGAAGGGCATGCTGAATGTATTAGCTGAATTTCAGCCACCTGTGCCCACTGGCCAGCAGGATCTGTATAAAGCAAGGCTTCCTGTTGTCCTTGGGATGGCAGGAGGAGGAAAGCATTCAGGAGCACATCTCATCTGGACCAGATTGTCAAATCCTCCCCTCTCTTATCACCAGTATTTGCTACTGTATCACCTACTTTTTTTTCCTTCATAGTACATCATGATACTGTTTACGTATGTTTACATGTTTATTGTACATCTCTAGAACCATATCTGATTTCTTTAAAACTCAAGTACTTGGTGGGCATGTAGTAATTAGTTTATCAATGATGTTATTACTTCACTAGGGCCCTAGAAATTTAGCTTTTGCACACTCAATGTGACCAATCCATATATGGGTGCATTTTTAGTCAAAGAGTAAATAGTTTATAGAACACATTTCTTTCTGCAAACACTATCCACTAATGTAATCTGCTAATTTCATTTTACTTTTCACATCTAGTGGATTACTAGCATTTTAATAAACATAAACTTTAAAATATTTATGAATCCGGATTCAAATATATGACCTATTTAGTTTATTAGTATAATATTTATATTTTCTTCTAAAACAAAACCGAAAAATTCCACCTCCAAGGTTTCTATATCCTAACCTTGCTTTCATTGTAATCTGCTTTCTAGGCTCTTTCTTTACTCTTAGTGTTGTACTGGGGGCCAGGGGTTGTGGGGAGGAGTAAAGCTTCCCCATACCTAAGATCCATTGTAGCTTGTAGGAAAAAAGTTCCAGAATGGCTTTCCTGAGTGTTTCCTCCAAAGAACATGTGTGCTATGGTCTGAATGTTGGTGTCCCTCAAAATTCTTAAGTTGGAACTTAATACCCAATGTGATAATATTAAGAGGTGGGACCTTTTGGAAGTGATTAAGTCATGAGTCTCCACCCTCATCAATAGGATTAATGCCCAGCTCTCTGTCTCTTCTGCTATGCGAGGACACGTAGAAGGTGCCATCTATAAAGAGGAGGCCTTCATCAAGCACCAAATCTGCTGGCACCTTGATCTTGAATTCCTCAGCCTCCAAACTGTAAGCAATACATTTCTGTTGTTTCTAAATTATGCAGCCTAAATTATTTTGTTATAAAAGCCTGAATGGATCAGGACAGAAATTGGTATCAAGAAGTGGGGTGCTGCTGTAACAAATACCTAAAAATATGGAAGCAGCTTTGGAACAGGGTAATAGGCAGAGGCTGAAAGAATTTGTAGAAGCATGCTAGAAAAAGCCTATATTGCCTATGGTAAAAGCTTATATTTTTAAGAGTGATTTTGGTGAGGACTCAGAAAAAGAGGAGAGCTGTAGAGAAAGCCTCAATCTTCTTGGAGATTACTTACGTGACCATGATCAGAATGTTGGTAGAAATAAGGATGGTAAAGGCCATTGTATTAGTCAGGTTTCTCTGGAGAGACAGAATCAATAGAATACATTATAATTATATGAGAGGGATTTATTAAGGAAATTAGCTCACGTGACTATGAAGAAAAGTCCCATGATAGGCTGTCTATAAACTGGATGCCAGTAGCGTGGCTCAGTCCAAGTCCAAGGCCTCAAAACCAGGGAAGCTGATGGTGTCTTTGGTATAAGTTCTGGAACCCAAAAGCTGAAGAGTCTAGAGTCTGATGTCCACGGACAGGAGAGAAGAGTGTATCCCAGCTCCAGCAGATCGAGAGAGAGCTTCATGTCTTTCCTCTGTCTTTGTTCTCCCCAAACCCCCAGTGGATTGGATGGTTCCCACCCACATTGAGGTGGGTCTTTCCCACCCAGGCCACTCAGACTCTCATACTAATCTCTGCTGGAAACACCCTCACGGACAGACCTAAAAAGATAGCTTTACCAGGTTTCTCAGCATTCCTTCACCTAACCAAGTTGACACCTAGAATTAACCTTCACGGCCCTTCTGATGAGGTCTCAGATAGAAGTGATGAACATGTAATTGGAAACTGGAGGAAAGGCAATTCTTGTTATAAAGTGTCAAAGAACTTGGCTGAATTGTGTTTGTGTCTTAGTGCTTTGTGGAAGGTAGAATTTCTGAGCAATAAAACAGGATATTTGGTGGAAGAAATATCTAAGCAAAGTGTTGAGGGTGCAGCATGTCTTCTCTTGACTATTTATGGTGAAATGTGAGAAAAGAGAAATAAAGAAATTTATCATCAAAATGGAAGCAGAACTTAAAGATTTGAAAAATTCTCAGCCTGTCTATGATGTGAAGAATGAAAAAGTGTGTTCAGGAAAGAACATCAAGGGTGTGCCCAAGTGTCTTTTGATAAGGAGATTAGTCTGAATGATTGAAAGTCTAGTGCTATTCATCATGACAATGGAAAAATGATCCTAAAAGTATTTTTGAGATCTTTGGGACTGCCCTGCATATCACAGAGCCTTGGGAACAGAACAATTTCAAGGCTCCACTCCCCACATTCTGGTGTAGCACTCCTTGTCCACCCCAGCTGTGGCTCAAGAGGGCCCAAGTGTGGTTCAGACTGCCCCTTTGGAAGGCATAGATGGTAAATCTTAACAGTGTTCATGCAGTGCCACCTCCACCAGGGTGCAGAGTGCATGAGCTATGAGGGCATGACTACCTACATCTAGACTTCAAAGGATGCCCTGAGAGCCTCAGGACCCAGGCAGAGAATTGCTACAAGGGTAAGGCCATTAAGCCCCCACGAGGATAATGCACAGTGGAGCTGTAGGGGTGAAGCCATCCTCAAGATCCCAGACTGGAAGAGCCACCAGCACACAGCTTCTGTCTGAGAGAGCCACAGGCACAAGACTCCAACACATGAGAGCTACAGAATAAGCTGCAGCATGGGCTGTGCTCAGCAACACCATGGGGCAGGACTCCCTTAGCCTTGGGGGTCCAACCCTCACCCCAGTGTGTCCAGAAGGTGGGACTTCAAGTCAAAGAAGTTTATTTTGTAGCCTTAAGATTTAATGTTTGTGTTGGGTTTGGGATTTGACCAGGACCTACTACCCCTTTCTTCTTTCCTATTTCTCCCTTTTGGAATGGGAACATCTATCCTATGCCTGTCTTGCTGTTTTATTTTGGAAGCACATAACAAGTTTGATTTCACAGATTCATAGCTGGAGAGCAGTTTGCCTCAGGATGAATCATGCCTTGAGTCTCACCCATATCTGATTTAGATGACATTTAGATGAGACTCTGGACTTCAGACTTTTTAGTTGGTGCTGGAACAAGACTTTGGGGACTATTAGGATGGAATCAATGTATTTTACATTTGAGAAGGATATGGATTATGGGGGAACAGGGGTAAAATGTCATAGTTTGAATGATTGTGTTCTCCCAAAACTCACATGTTAAAACCTAATACCCAATGTGATATTATTAAGAGGTGGGGGCCTTGGGGAAATGATTAAGTTATGAGGGCCCCATCCCTATGAATGGGATTAGTACCCCTATAAAATAGGCTTGAGCAAGCTCCTTTGCCCCTTCCACCATGTGAGGACACAGCAAGAAGGTGCTATCTTTGAGACAGAGAGCAAGCCCTCACCAGACACCAAATCTACTGGTACCTTGATCTTAGACTCCCCAGTCTCCAGAACTGTGAGCAATAAATTTCTATTGTTTATAAATTACCCATTCTAAGGTATTTTGTTAGAGTAGACTGAACAGACTAAGACAATGTGTATGTATGCATGTGTATGTTTTATGTACATACACACTCACACATGTATTTGCATGTGTTCTATGCACATATACGCTGACATCTGTATTTACCAGACACAGACATATGTGTGTATTTTAAGTATAGTACTATATGAAGGAGACTCATAGTCTTAAAGTCAAAGCCAGAAAGTTCCTAAAGACTGTAAAAGTCCAACTTCCTAGTTCTAGAGTTGAGGAAACTAAAGCCCGGAGAGGTCAAGAAACTTTCTGGAGATCAGACAGTCTATGAATGCTAGAGCTGTGCTTCTCATGTGTCTCCCATCTGGTTGGGAATTGGGTCCACGTGACCTGCCTAGACACACACCACTCTATTAAAAGATCGTGATGAGAAGACCCAGTTTTTTGAAGCCTACCAGTGAGAGAGGTTCTTTAGCACCTCCATTCATGGGAGACTTTCCCCCATACTCTGCTCTAAGCCTCATTGTTCTTACTGCAGGAAATTGGAAACATTCTTATGTCAAAAATGCTGTGCTAAAATTATACAGCCCGATAAAGCTGCTAATGGAGAGTGTCTGTGGGAGGGAGGGGACAAGAGAGAGGGAGAAGGGGATCTAGAGAGGCGGGGACAGTCATAATGATGAAGAAACGGAGAGACAGATAATGACAGAGCTAGGGAGAGGTTAGAGATAGCAACAGAGAGATATTGACATACGGAGACAGAGGAAAGGAGAGGCGTGCCACAGAGGGGGAGGGAAGGGAGGTGAAGTCAGAGACACCTCTAGGATGCTCAAAAGCCAGGAGACAGAGAAAAAACTTATTTTAAAACATTATATTAATAACTTTTTCAAATAATATGTTCAATATACTTTTCTTCAACCTCAAGATACCTTTTCAGATGAAGTATCTCTATATTTAAAACATTAGGTCCAATTATTAATCTATAAAGGTCAAATAAGCACACTATTTTCCGTGTATTGACACCTAGAAAAGAGAGAAGGAAGAGAGGTGAGAAGAGACGGGCAAGAGAGAGGAGACAGGCAGAGGAAGACCGAGAGCTAGAGACAAGATACAGGGAGGCAAAGTCAAAAACTCAGACAGAGAAAGAGCTACAGAAAGAGCCTGCTGAGGTGCTCAGACTGAGACAGACACAATGGGGTGCTTGCTGCAACTCGTGCCCAGCAGTGAAATCAGCAGGAGGCCTGGGATGGGCAACCCCACAAAAACAAAGGCCAAATGACTTCCCTGCGTGAGGGGTTTTGAGCAGAGGAGAAGTTAGGACTGTAGGGTAGGGGGAGATGTTGTTCTCTTCTAAAGAACAGACTAGAAGGGTTCTTTCCAATAGATGAATCTGAAGAAAGTCTTTTTTCCAATGTGACTGTTTATACCACAAGCTCAGGAGGTGTTGTGGACTGAATTGTGTCCCCTAAAATACATATATTTTGAAGCCCTAATCCCCAATGTGACTGTATTTGGAGATAGGGCCTTTAGGATGTTAATTAAGGTTAACTGAGGTCATAAGAGTGGGTCGCTAATCTGATGGGGTTGGAGTCCTTATAAGAAGAGGAAGAGAAAACAGATCTCTCTCTTTCTTTGTGCACACAAAGAGAAAAGGCCATGCGATTATCACGCTCATTTTATAGCTGGACAAATGATCTTACCTCTTCAGAGATTCAGTTCCCTGAAGGCACCACATCAGATAAGTGGCACGGGCCCAACTTGTGTCTGTGACTCCCCCCAGTGCTGTCTTGAGCCAGAAATGCTTTATTCTGGGAAGAAGTTAGAACCCACTTGGAGTTACTACTTCTTTGACTCTATCTGAAAGATAAAATGTGTTTCTTCACGGCTCCATGTGATCGTAGCCAGGAATTTCTGGCAAAGATTTTTATCATCACAGTATGTTCTGGTCTACTAATGGGTGGAAGGGATTGGTGAGGCATGACATCCATTCATAATGTGTGGGGGGTGGGTAAGGGAGAGCAAGAGGAGGGGTAGGCAAAGCCCCTTTAGAAATAGGGACACCATGTGAACCGTTGGAAGTTATATTAAACAGAGAGGAGGACTGTTGAAGTTCTGGAACTTAAGAGAAATCCAATACTGGAGATTCAAGGCAGAATAATTTAGAAGTTCAGGGCAAGAAAAATAAAAAATGACATCTGATACAGGAAAATGTCTTTGACCTGGACAATAAAATAAAACTAGCCTGCATTACATGCTGGGAATACGGGGTTATAAAGAAAGAGAATTTTGGCAATGATTAGTGACTTAGCTTTATGCAAAAGAAAAACTTAACTATGCATTGTTACAAATACTTTTCCCTTTAACTCCTGGGGTGACAATTTCAAAATGCACTTATTGAGCACCTGTTTACCATTGCAGTGGCCAAATCAACTATGCATCCTTGTGTTGGCTTTTTCTCCTTTGTTTTCCTCCTGCTCCTCACCCCTCCTTCCTAGAACCACTTCCTAAATAAACTACCTACACACAAGACCTTGTCTCATGTGAGATGGTTGGTTTCAAGATAGATCCTAGAATATAGACCTTCAGCATGAGATTTTGGGGGCTTGATCACTGGAGTCTGCTGTCTTAAGGCCCTAGAGCCCAACCTAGGGGACATTTCCACCAGTAGATACAGTAAGGTTTCCACTAAACTTCAGACTGTGTTTCCACCTGGTCATTTTGTGTTACTCATATCATTGCACCAACAGGCAAAGAAAGGTGTTGCTGCATGGGTGGGGATGATGGACCCTGAATACAAGGAGGAGCTAGGGTTGTTGCCATAGAATGGAGGCAGGGCTAAGTATGTTAGGAACTTAGAGGATTCACTAGGGTGACTCTTGATACTTCTACGCATGTTCATAACAGTGTGCACAATAACACACAAGAACAGCCAAGGACTCGGACCCCTTAGGGATGAAGTTCAGGGGCAGTCCCCCAGGAAAGCAGCCTAGACCAGCTGCAGTATTGTCTAGGAGTGAGGGAAATCTATAGCGAGTGTTGGAGGAGGGAGATGACGAATACTAATTAAGTCTTGGGACAGCTGTGGCTGTGAGGATCTAGCCTGTTTCACTTGCAGAACAGCAGCTAGCCACCTCCTTGAAGAAGACCATTATAATGAAAGGCATGAACAAATTTGAGTGATGCTAAAGGCAGACTATATTAGACACCTCTTGTGAGACATGTCAGACCCTCTCAGCTCCACTTCTTCCTTCAGCTGCTGCTGTGACAAGCAGTTCAATCCATAGTGAGCCGTGTCATCTTAACCAACAAAGCCAAGAGATGTCCGTGTTAAAATGAGTTAATTCACATAGGGTTATGTTTGACCAGTGGGATTTAGAACCAATGAATAAATTCTTCCTCTGCTCACCCCTTGAGAGAATAGTTCTGAGATGCATTCTAGAAAGTCCCTTAGAAGTCCTGACAGAATCAAGCATCACTCCCCCATAGTAGCCACCAGCTCAATCATGCATCTTCATATTGGTTGTCTCTCTGTGTGTTTCCTTTGCCCTGCTCCTCGCTCCTGCTTCTGGAAATCACTTCCCAAATGAACTATTTGCACACAAGCCTTTGTCTTAATGCCTACTTTTGGGGGAATCCAGGCTGAGACAATATAGTTTGAGAGTTGTCCTCTAGTTGCATCAGGTAATTAATCCTAGTGATATTGTGTAAAGTAAATGATATATTATTAGATTTTTGTTTATTTGTTTTGGGGACTGCCTTTTAATTAAGGGACTTTGAATTATTCACATTTGTTATTGCATTAGTAGTTTTCAAGCAGTGTTTTTTGTTGTTGTTGTTTTTCAAAACTCTTTCCTGCTATTTATTCTTATCATCAGACTTTTGCCTTCCTATGTCTGGTTCTCAGAATAATGATATCTGGGAGTTCTCAAAAGGGCTTAGGATGCTGACCAGATAGCTAATGCCAAGGTGAGTGAGTAATCTTTCATAATCTTTCATATTTGCTGTGCATTTTTTTCCTAGTCTGTTGCTTACTTTCTAAATTCGTGGGTTTTTTATTTTTTTAATTATTGGTCATCTTTATATGTTAAGTAATAGGAAATGATTAAGGATATTGGATTACATGTACTAAAGTAGATAATACTAGCTCCTAAAACTCTAATTATAACCAGAAAAAAATATTTGTGGTATAACACCAAATGAAAAAAGAGAATACAAACTGTATTATATTGAATGCAAGAACTACAAAAAAAGATGGACAGTGACTTTTCCAAGATGATAACAGCCACAATATTCTAAAGTCTTGGGCTCAAAGACAAAAATCTTATCTAGTGCTGTTAAATTCCTTAAAAATAATTTTAAAAGTAAATAAGTTAAACACATGCAATTTTGGTGTTGTACAAACTGATGTAATTCAAATTTCATTGTGTCTGTCTTTTCCATGTAGTTGGTAACATGCAGGGCTTTGTTCGTTCTTTTGGAGAAAGTCACACATTATTAATAATAACAATCCAATCTCTTGAGAGATCTCTGAGCAAAGGCACAGGGCTTTGGAATGCTGAGCCCTGCCCCTGCTTTCAGGATATTTGGGAACATTTCCCTGGAAGCTAAAGGAGCAGTGAGTTTGCCTTCTTTCAATGGCCTCCTAGAACACATGTAACTTACTGGAGCTTAAAGACTTACATTTGTAAAAGCCATTAGTGTCGATTAATATAGACAAATGATTGAAATTGGGACATTGGGAGGTACAACTCCACACCTTGTACCATTTATGCACAGGAAATGAGGAACAATTAGGTTGGTGAGGCTGCAAAACACCCTACTAGCCCTGCCTGCATGGGGTCAACTTCAGGAAAGCTCCATGGAAATGTCATGGGAGAAGGGGCTGGGGCCAGGACAGCAACAGATGGGAGCAACAGGCAGCTGTTATGGCCAAACCAGATTTCTCAGCTCAGCCACCCCATCCATATTCAATATTGTGGATAATAATGATGACAGCTTAAATTTGTGTGGCTCTTTACATAAAACTTTGGATTCTTAACAACCATCTTAGAAGTATACACACTCAGTTGTAGATTTGCTCATCCATTTTTTTCTGTCAATAAAAATTTTCTGAGCATTTAGTCTGTTCCAGGGATCCTGTGGTGAATGTGACATAAGTCTTTCCTTCATAGAAGTCAGAGTCTAGCAATTTCAAGGCACTGTGATAGTGAATGAGGCCTATGGAGCTCATAGGAGGGCACTTAAGTCCAGTCTTAGATGTTCTGGAAGGCTTCTCATAAGAGATGAGGTCCACAATAAGACATAATGGATGGTAGAAATGCACACTTAAAAAATAAGAAAATTGATTTAAAGTTTAAACAATACGCCATGCCACCCAGAAACAAAGTGGAAGTCAACTCATGTCTAGTTCCAAGGGCAAATGAATTTTTACAATGAAAACTGAACCCACATATGTGCCTAACACTTTTTAAAAAGTTATTTTTTATTAAAATATTTGCAAAAAATTATATTTTATACCTTCTGCTTATGTAGCCTAGAAAATAAAATTTAAATAATTCTCTTAATTAAATTCACTCAAATATACACTTATCAAATAACTCCAAGGCACTTTGCGTAGCCCTAAATGACACACAAACAAATTGTACAGTGCCCCTATGCTCCAGAAACTCACAGTCTGGTGGAGAAGACTGTGACAAGGACTATAATAGAATTTTTCAAATTGTGCTCTGTGAGATAAGGAAATAAAGTCTTCCTGATTTAGTATAGAGAGTGAGTGTGATTGAGATACATAAATAGACCTAATATCAAGATGTAATATTTGACTAAGGGCTTAAAGTAGGAGGCAGGGGGCAGGATCATCCTTATAAGCAAGCATTCCTGTAACATGATATTACATTGTGATGCTACATTTTGAATTTGATGCTTTATTGTGATGGAGCACTATGTCTGCTGTTGGGTTTTCCTTTCTCCTTAACATCAGCTATATCAATTCCAACACTCATTTTCCTGTCAGCCAGCTAATATGAATGTTCACCCAGTTTGCTGTTTAAAATTGTGTTTGGACTGGAAAGTTTGATAACAACTCATTGAAGCATATGGTGGATTAGATAACAGTTCAAAACACTCTTAGCAAGGGCTAATTAGTTCTTAGCAAGGGATTATTTGTTCAAGAGCACAAAACACAGATGAAAGAAGTGGCTGAGCATAAGGCAACAGGGATTCTGAGCATTGCTGATGAATTGGGGAGCACACGCCCTTTTTAAATGTGGCAGGGTGTTACTCAGCATCGGGAGATTATGGCCAGGTAGGAATAGGTGATCAGAGTTGCTAGACCTTCTGACTTTCCAAGGGAAGCTGGGAAGCTGGATTTTTTGTGTGTAATCCATTTTAAATTTTAAATATTGGCAATAAATCACTGCTTTAAAATATAGTATGTGGAACAATTACAGGTAAAATAATATGTAGATTGGACACAACCTACAAACCAACAGTTTGTGACTGCAGGCCCAATAATAATAACAACAACTAAACTAACATTATTGAGAATATTCCTAACTGCCTTATTCATAAAGGTCATTTAATTCTCACAACAAGCCTTTGGAAGTAGGGATGATAATATTGCCCATTTTATGAATGAAGAAATGGGATACAGAGAAGTTAAGTAATTTTGCAAGGATTTCCAGGTAGCAAGTGGCAAGGCCAGCCTTCACTCCAAGGCAATCCGTCTCCAGAATTTATATGTATAAGTGTTATACTACATTGTTTCTCAAAATGAATGGCTTTTGTACAAGGACTCTTTGGCAATTATTTAAGGTACTCAGGAACTTTTTCTTCTGATCTTACTTTTGTTCCAGATGGTAGTGGTGTGAGGGATTACAGAGTATGATGACTGCATACAGTACCTCACTTACCCACAGTTTATTTTCAATAGTACCAAACTATAGTGCTAAGATCAAAGGGCATTGGAAACATACAGTTGAATTCTTGCTCCTCCAATTATTGGCTTATTGAGTGAGTTATCTTGGACAACTTATTTAACCTGACTGAGTCTTGGTTTCCTCACTTGAACAATGAGACTGATGAAAAGTATTTCACAGCGTTGTTATAACAGATAAAAATAATGCATGAAAAACACTTGGTTCAAAATAAGTGCTCATTAAATTACAGCTATTATGATAACAATGATAATTTTGGGGGTTGCATTTAACTCATATATTTAAGGCACTATGTTGTGGGGAATCAAAAATTAATTCCATATAGTGTCTGCCATAAGCAGGTAGACAAGTCAAGTAAGTAAACAACTTTATAAATTGTGATAATATAATGTAAGGTACTAATAAGAGGTACACAGCTGAGAGTGATGTGCAAGGGAGAGATTAATATCTGTTGGAGGAGATCAGTGAATACTACTTGGAGAAAGTGGTATTTGAGCTGGGTTTTCAAAAATTGATGCCTTGGGTTAAATGTCCTCCCAAAACTTGACCTCCACTGTGACAGTGTTAAGAAGGTGGGAATTGCAAAGACGGGCATTGATGAAGTGATTAGATTCTAGGACAATGCCGTAATAAGTGGATTAAAAATGGTGGTCATGGGTGTGTTCTGAGGGCTTTAAAAGGAGAATGAATGAGGAGGTTAGTCTCTATCTCTGCTACACCATTTTCGCAATGTGATACCTTGCCATCACTGAAGTCACTCTCAAAGAAAGCCTTCATCAGATGTGCTCCTTGGACTTTGGACTTCCTCGCCTCTGAAACTGTAAGCAATACATTTCATTTTCTTACAAATTACCCAGTTCCATGTATTTTTTTTTTTATAAGCAACAGAAACGGACTAATACAGGTGAGAAAGCTTTGTACAAGAGGACTTGAAGTTAGGGAGTCACAGATGAACTGGCGTAGCATTGATGAGGCACCAAGGTGAGATATATTGGTGCCCTGAATGTGGAAATACTAATTAGTTTAATGGAACCCGAGCACAGGATGTGTGGAAGACATGTGTAGAGACTTCTATAAGGCTAGCATTCAGGTTCATCCAACAGGTGACAGTGTTGTTTATCACTGACTAGGCCAGAGAAGGTCTGTGTTTGCACGTTCTGTTCTCTAGATTGCAAAGGAAAATATAGGAGACAGCTGGCAAGCATGCAAAGTAGAGGGGAGAAAATTAATTTCCTGTCCAATCAAGGTTCACTGTAGAGAAGGAATTCCAGTTGGAAAGCCAGATGTCCTCATATAAAAGCATGGAGAGGTGTGTGGAATCAGAAGATGTCTGTGAAGCAAGTTGACAATTGGGAGTTGTGGAGGTATCTGCTCAAAAGAACCATTTGAAATCAATTGGCTCAACCTAAACCTGCAAGATTTTCCTATGAGCAGAATGGAATGTTCATCTGGAAAGTTCTTTCTTTACAGTAAAGACTGTGTTAAAACCAGAAAGACAGTGTTATATTGTAGGAAAAGGGCACTTGTGGAGTCATTTGCCCTGAGGTCCAAAGTCTGGGTCTTCTCCTGATTCACCGTAAGAACCCAAACAAGCCATTCGTCTCTCAGCTCCGGTCTCCACATCTATACATTAAAGATAATAATATTTATCATTTTTAATGATATCATAATTAAACATCTGATGAGGAGATGTTTGAATGAGATGTGAGCAGAGCAATGCAGCGTACTATTGCCTGCAGCTCATTGTGAATCCTCGTCCATTCCTGTTGGTGTATGATCTCAACTTGGCATCTCCAGTTGGTACAGCATCCTGACGTCTGTCCATCACCTCTTTCCAATTACCTTCAGGCTAAATCCCTACCTCTGCATCCTCCCAATATGTCCTTTCAAATTCCACCCCACTGAAAGAACAATAGACATGTCCGGACAAAAGCAGCAGAGTGCAGTGGGAAGGACACTGATTCCAGTCGGGAGACATAGATTGTTGATGCTGGCTCTACCAGTTACTGAATGAGTGGCCTTAGACACATTACTTTATCTTTTTTCAGCTTCCTTATCTGAAAAAAGGGGTGAAGAAATGAGACAGCGTATGTGAAAGTATTTGACACAGTCCTGGTACTTGGTGTGTTCATAATGAATGACAGGAGAGAAAAGAAGAAAACCGCGCAATTCTCGGCCACCTGGAGGCTGAGCACTGGTTGTCTCAGGGTGACAGGAGATGATGGGGGTGGGGGATAAGGGTTCGTCGAAGCTTCGAGCGATGAGGACGGGTCTTGTGTGACTTGGCTGACAAAAGATGAGGACCTGTTTCTCCCCCAACCTGCAGAGTATTTAAGCCAGCTGGGGCTCCCAGGTAAAGACCAGAACTATTTATTCTTCCCCATCAACCTCCTGCATTTTTCCTGTCTGCATCTTTGCCCAGTATGTTCCCTCCCCCTGGAATTCTTTTCTTTGGTATTTGTCCCATGGGGGCTGAAGGTTGAGTCTCACTTTTTAACATGCCTCCTGTGTTGTTCCCGTTATCACCTAACCCAACTCCATGGATGTGGTAAGTTCTCAGGAGATTTTTTCCTTCGGGAATGGATAAGAAAATAAATGTTAAGAGTTAGAAGAGAACTTAGATACTCTTTCTTTCTAGTCCAGGACTATCATTTCTTAAACAGAGATCCACAAACTAAAAGTGCGGTTCTGAACCATTTGAACATGTGGCAAAATGCTGTATATAAATCTGAATGTGCATTTTGTTTTTCTAAGTGGAGTACCTATGGCTTTTCTCATATTTTCCCAAAGTAGAAAAGGATTCACAAAATGCTAGGAATTGACCCTTTTATTTTATGAATAAATTTTAAAAAATACATATTTTAATTAAAGTAATATAGTCACCAAGATACTGATAGAGCCAGGAGGAGAAACAAGGCTTACTGTCTTTCCTACTGGAAGCCTTGACAAGTGTATTCATTCATTCATTCAACTATTCCTTATGTGCCCACTCTGTACTGTTCACTATTATATGTGCTGAACTTAGAGCAATGAACTAAGTAGACAAATATCCCCGTCCTCATAGAACTTACTTTCTAGAGGAGAGAGGCAGACAATAAACAAACAAACAAGTAAAACCCATACTGTGTCAGAAGGTGATCGGTGCCATGGAGAAAAACACTCAGAGAGGGGACAGGAAGTGCCTTTGTGGGGGGGGGGGGGGTTGTGCCACTTTAAATACAGAGGCCAAGGAAAGTCTCTCTGGGATGGAGGCTTTTGAGCTGTTAATGAATTACAGTCAATTCTTGTTATTTGTGGAGTTATGTTCTATAAAGTTGTTGCAAACACCAAATTAGCAAATACTAAACCATTGCTCCCAGGGGAAGTACAGGGTTAGATTTCTGTGAGCTGCTGGTCAAAACACCTTCATCAACCAATCAATTCATAAACATATTTTATGTGTGTTTCTGTCTAAAGACACCTTCTTTAAAGCGTACTGTTGACTCATTAACCTTGAACCCACAGCCAGCAGCACTATAACTCATGTCTGAATGAAGCCTACCTAACACACATATTTTCTCCCCCAGGCACATCACAGCCTACTTGCAGGTAAGAACAATAGACAGCACTTCAGGGCTACGTTTGGGGGACATTTTAAACAGCAAAATCACTAACAGAAAGCACAAAAGTCTGAAAAACATGGCACTAATAGGCCGCCAAAAGGGCACTTGTTCACAGTATGAAGCTGTGACAAGAAGCAGGAGCATCACTTTCTCAGATCTCCATTGGGGAGTGCATGTGGGGCATCTCAAATTATTCGCTGCCCTTTGCAGGTTTCCCAAATGATCATGAAAGCACTGCAAGTATTGACTACGGGGTTACAAATAAATTTTAACCAGGAGACAATTTTGTGAATATGGAATCCACGACTGGTGAGAATGACCATAGTTGGCTTGCTGGATAAGAGAGGGGGATTTTCTAGAAGACAGATTGATGCCCACAGGTTTCCTGACTCACTGCTCAGTGCTCTGTAGTGGTTTCTGTGCTTATTCTAAATGTTTGTCCCCAACACGCTAAGACTTTCCTCTAAATCCACTCAAATGCTACTGAGTGAGAAAAAGGAAAGGGTGAGAAAAACCAGACACAGAAGCAGAGAGACTTTTCCATGCAGGAGTTTTGTTCCAGCAGACAGCCTGCTTATGTTTCCTGTAGACCTTTACGTTTGGGGCCCAACCCTAGCCACTGTGCAGGGATAATTTGTGACTCGTTTCCAGTGTAATTAGTCCCTCCTCCCTACCTCACCTCTCACTCCCAACTCTCCCATCCCCAAACATGATCTAAAAAAAATAACAAAATTTCTTTTTTGATTCGTGACTTGTCTCAAACAGCATAGTGCCTCTAATTGGGTGATTTCAATCAGAAAGTTAAGAGTGATTTTAAACTATACTGACTTTTAAACTGTAATTTTTTTCCCCTGGGCAACAAAATCCCAATTTTTTAATGAAAGTCATTGGAAACAGGAATTTTTGTGAAAGGTAGTTTGAGAAATGCAAAACACAGGCTCAGCTATGCAGCTTGGCCATGCTGAGAAAAGTCCTTGAGTGGAGTGATTGTGTCCAAGCCCTGCACTGGGGAAGGGAAGAAACTCAGGGGCTAGACCCAGCTCCACTTGTACTCACTTTTTGACCTTGGACACGCCTTTCCCATTCTCTGTACTTCTGTTTTCTAACTGTGAAAAGGGGGGTTGGATATTCCATAAGACAACTCCCAGCCTTAATATTCTGAACACTAGAAAGACAAAATCTGATCGTACCCTTTCTCTGCCTCCATTAATTTATCAGAAAAGTACTTTGAAGTATGTTTCGATGTCGAGTTCATTTCTAAGAAAATCTTGCTGCTAACGCTTTAGCTAAAGTCTAAAACATGTTAGGCTTTTCAGAATTTTAGAATTTTTAGGGTTTTAGAGTTACCGTTGATGTGCACTGAATGTCTGTACTTATATAGCCGTAGTACATGGTATTCTTGGTGAGAAAGTCTATATTCCTTAGCACAGGATCTAACATCTTTTTAAAAAATTTTATTTATTTTTATTGTAACAAAGTTGATGAGATCTAACCTCTTTTATGATCTAACCAGTCTCAGCTCTCCTCAGCCTCCCTGCCCCCACCTTTTCCACCGTTCACCCTGTGTCAAACCATGCAGAATTTCTTTCGTTCCTTCTCCATATCAGGCCTATCTGCCTTTGCTCTCTCTTTGGAAAACTCATTCTCCCATCGGTCCTTTTAGGAGGGGCTTATTTGTTCAATTTTTAAGAATCTGCTCATGTCTACCTATTCCATGAAGCCTCTCGGGGACATTGTCAGGTTCATCCGATATCCCCCCACCCCCACACCCGTGGAGAGTTCTAGCAATGCTCTGATAACTCTAGCAAACTTATTTATTTAAACACTCATCTTTCTCACTCAGCTATGAACTTTGACACACATATGTATCTGTTTCCCCAAGGCCTAGAAAAGCATTTAACACATGGTAGATACTCAGAAATGTCTGATGAATGAAGAATAAATGAATGAATCCAAGCTCTTCCACATGTGTGGAAAACTGAAACTTGCTTACCCCAAATGAAGAGGTCAACTTCTCCTTAGCACTAGCCATGAATACATGATGAATAAGAAATGGGCCCAGTATTGCCAGATCTTCCAATCATTCAAGACAAGCAAAAATATATATAATTTTTAGTGCAAGATATCAGAATTTTTAATATTTGGAAGCCACTTAAAATTATTCAAAATCTGGTCTGGCAAATATAACATAGGCTTTCGGGTGGGTAACTTTTGGCCTAGGATAAAATCCACATATAACTTTGCATATAACTCATGCCTTTCCAAACTGGTACCCATCCGCCTGTATTCGCAACTTTATTTTTATTTCTTGGCAATCACTTTCAATTCCTATTGTTCTTTGATAACAACTCATACTTAAATTCTGCAAGACCATTGCAGCTATTTTTTCCTTTTATGGGCTTCTCTTTCATTCTCCAATAGGAGAAATGCTCTTACATTTCAACATCAGGTTCATATGTCTTACCTATTTCCTGGGAACACTTCTACTGCACAGAGAGAAAGTCTCTCTCCTCTAGGATCTAATAGAACTCTGGGTGGACTTCTGCTATTGTCCTTGCCCCTGTGTATTATAGTCACTTGTCTGTGAGCTATTCTAAAGCATTATTTAATCTGTTTTCAGAAATGCATTGAATTCCTCCACTGTAAGTGATACTGTGTTACTATTAAGGATTCAGATGTGAAATCAATATTGTCCCTATTTCCAAGAAGAACACCATTAAAAAGGGACTATATTTTATTTGTTCCTTAGTCTCTAGCTACTTACACCAAATAACAGGGGCTTAATAAATTTCATTAAATGAGTCAAGAATACAGTACTACTTTTCTGAGCATATACGGTGAACAATGCACTCTGGGGGAAGCAAAAAATGTACTATGGTATCTTGCACATAGCAGGTACTATATGAATATTTGGAAACATTCCATGAATGAAGCCCCCCTGGGTTTTTATAATCTGGTTGGGGATATCTATATATCTATCTGTATCCATCTATATTAATGGAAAATAATGATTGCATTTAAAGTCTCAAACAGAAAGTAGATTATAAGTGTTACAGAAGTTTAACATGATGAAAAGGACCCCTGGAATGAGGAAGTTAAGGAAGGTTTCAGTCAGGAGGTGGTTTCTAAGTGGTGGATTGAAAGATTAATATGATTGGGTTGGGGGAGAAGTATGGAGGTGATGTTTATGGCTATAGATAGGAATGTAGGAATGGGTAAGATTTATTTGGACGTGCGTAATGGGGAAGCAAAGAAGGGGAGTAATGCCTAACGAACACTTCCCGTGCGCCATGCGTGATCATATACATGTCACACACCATTATCTCATGTCTTTACCATAGCCACGAGTAAGCTCCATGAGGGCAGGTACAATTTCTACTTGACTTGTGACTGTTATTCTTGCACCAAGGGCTGTATCTTGCACATTTGCTAATGAGGGAATGAATGAGTCTACAAAGTAGACATTATTGTTCATAACATTACAAAGAGGAAACCAAAGCTCTGAGATGAACAGTGACTTGCCCAGTGTCCATACCAGTAGTTCTCAAAGCGTGGTCCTTGAATCAGCACCATCAGCTTCCCTTGGGAAGTTGTTAGGAAGGAAAATTCTTCAGACCTACCAAATCAAAAATCCAAGTGGTTCTGACACATCAGTTTGAGACCTACTCATCCAGGTTATTAAGTGATGCTGCAAGGTCTCTCTGTCTTAAAATCCTGAACTGTGGTCTGTCTACAGCCGAGGAATTATTTAAGACTGTACTATCTAAAGTTTGTCTTGTGGAACATTTTCTGCCCATTGTTAATAAATATTACTTGACAAAAAAGTTCTATGTCCAAACATGTTTGGAAATCACTGCATTAAGTAAGTGTAAACAAGAATGTTTACTGTAGAGTTTGCGTGAGATTTTGAAGTGCAGTGTATCGTGCATCTCTAAGAAGGGAACATGACTTCCCAGTCTTATTTGAGGCAGAATTGCATAGTAGTGAGTGTGGGCTTTGGTGGCTGATGACTTGTATTCAAATTCTGTCTATACAGATCTTTATGATCTTGGGCAAGTTGGATACCAGCTCAGTCTCTTAGTTTCCTAATCTGTAAAATGGATAATAATTTCTAGTTCATGGAGTTTGTGTGGAGATTAAATAAGATAGTCCAAGCAAATAACTTATCATAATGTTTGGTATATAGCTAGCTTGCAATAGATGTTAGCAGTTAAAATTTTTTCTAGAATTATTAATGTTTTTAGAAAATACTTCAGATTGGTTCACTCAATACCCCTAGAGGAAGTCTTTCTACACTGGCTGGAAATCTAAAAACCGCATTCCTAGATATCTGTGAGCTAAGGTGCAATATGTGACCTAGGTTATGCTAAGCTAAGCAAACATACAAATTTTAGAAAAAGAGGCAATGGGAGGAGGCAACCCAATAGGGTGATGGAATCTTCTAGAAAGGGAAAATGGAGAGGTGTTTGGTTCTACTGAGGAAACTGAGGCAGAAATTCTAGTGTCCAGTCTTAGCATTGTGGGTGTCCTTTGTCAGGTGACATCAATGGCAGTGGGGATTCTGCAAGAATCTCACTACTCAACGTGTGGTTCAAAGATCAGCAGCATTGTCACCATGGAAGGGCTTGTCAGAAATGCAGAAGCTCAGGCCACATCCTAGACCTAAGAATCAGAATCTGCATTAACCAAATCCCCGGAGATTTGTGTGCATATAAAGTTTGAGAAGCACTGCCCTAGATAAGTCCCATGGGTCACCTCTGTGGTGTGGCCAAACATCTCCACTGCCTGCATTTTGCCATTTAACATTCAGTTATCTAATACTACTTCTGTAAAACTCTTTCTGTTCCAATTAGCTAGTGTGGATTTTATTATTTGCAGCTAAAAGTTTTGATCATGTAGCCATGGAAGTCTTTTTTGGGAGAGGGGGAAGGGGACCTTTAGCTCATGACACTTTTGAAAGCACTTTTGTAAAACAATAGGGAATAAAAGGTCACTTATGTAATACAGGACCAGATTTTGTAAGGAAGTCCACTTTTATTCTCTTGAATCTGTTGCTCATAAAGGCAACAGGAGCTTTGCATTAGCAAGTGTAAAAATCCTCAGCTGACAGAACTGGATTGTGTTTAAAACAATCTGGCAGTTTTCAGTGGGGGCACTAATTTGCTTCCATGCCTTTTGAATAAACATTTACTTCTTCTTACAGAAACCCTCCTTCATATGTGCAAATTGTATCGGTTAGTTACAGCAAGATTCTGAGCTCATGTGTTAGAAATGGACTAATCCAGTTAGGTCAAACACACATCTTGGAATCTTTTTGGTAGAAAATAATAGGTTCAAAGAGTTTAGATTGGGAGAGTGTCGGTGTTCCTTTGTAACCTCACTACCAGGTTATACTGGAAGCTAATCTCAGACCAGATTCTTCCGTACATATAAACATTTCTTGAAAAACAAATATATCATTAGCGGGCTGACACCAGAGTTCACACGTGTGTTTTCTAAAGTTGATAAAGTTCCAGCTCTTTGTCTTTTCAAGGTATTATAAACACTATTTTTTGAATAAAAGGTGCACACCCCAAGGTAAACACAGCAGCTTTCCAGAGGCAGAGTTCTGTGACCCTTATAGTCAACACCAGCCATCCAGAATCCCTCTTAGTCAATGGTTAGAAACATTTAGACTATGGCACCATTCTTAAAAGTACAGGTTAGAGGCCTTGCTGAAATATTATATCCTATCATGCCAAAGTGAGGAGAGTGCAAATGTAAGAATGTGAAACAAATCTCTAAAATATTTTAGCCAATTCTTATGTATTTCTCCAATGAGAGACCATTTCTAACATATATGATGCTAATTAACCATCAATTTCACCAATTAAAAACACTTATGACGTTTACTTTGCTAAAAATAATAAAGCCTTGGAATTGATTCAAGCTGTTGCTCTAGTAGCTGCCTCTGGACTATGGCCTTTTACATGTGATGCTTGCTTATCACCTTTGTAGTACATATTCTTGATTAGAATGCTCGTGGAGGCCACTGGATTGTAGCTTTTGACCTAAGGAATACACATGTAATTGCCTACCAGATTATGGTTCGTAAATTATAGATAGTTTAAAAGCATGGATGTGGGTTTGTTTGGTATAGGGCAGCAGAGTTCTAGATTAACAGGAAAACCAGGCTTGAGTCCTATTGAAGAATGTATTAATTCATGCCTTTGTTTATTTATAAGTGAGACCCAGAAATTTAAAAAAAACAAAAGAAAAAGAAGGCAATCCCTGCCTCAAAGAGAGCAGAGTCCACGCAAGAAGACACATCATAAAAACAACATGGCAGACACTATGGCAGGTGAGCTCCAGGTACTATGGTCACGCTGATAATAGACAAGTATAGTATAGGACGGGTGGAATGAAATAGGTGATTTGTCCCTGAAGAAGAGACTTCCCTGAGAAAGGGACATCTATGGTGTTTTTTAATGACAAGCAGAAGTTGTGGCCAGTCCATGCAGGGAGACAAAGGTGGGCAGGAGTGGTAATGTTTAAGCAATGACAGTATACTTTAAAATCTACTTGAATAATGGTGAGACTAATAAATTTATACTCTGTTTCTTCCCTATCTCTCATGCTCTGCTCCATTTATGGTTATAAAGAATTGAAAGGAATTTGGATTGTTAGATACCATGAACTAGAGGTAATTGCTTTAGATGCAGAAAATCAGAGAATCTCAGAATTGCTATGGCTGTGCTGAAGACTCTTAGCTAGTTGTTTATCGCTGTGATAATTGTTTATCATCACTGAATGGAGTTGTCCCTTTTTGGGAGGAAGTAAAGCAATGGTTTCCATAGCTTTTCGTTGTTGCTGTTACTTGTTTTCAGTTATTCAAGATACCTAGTTCCTCATACCCACAGTTTTATGCAATGTATTCCTCAGAACTTTCTGTTCAAATTCTTATTCTGCTAGTTACTGAGTAACTGGACAAAGTGCTCCAACCTTCTGAATCTCTGAAGGGATAACAACATTGATTTTATTTATTATGAGAGTGAAATTAAATAATTTGTATAAAGTGCTAATCCATTGCTGGTCACATAGTAGGAGCTCAATACACGATATTCACAATAATGTTATCTTAATGATGTCAATAATAACATTTTTAAAATTATAATTTTTTTGTTGTCTATGAAACTGCATAGGTGAGCAGGGGAGACTCATTTCGGGTGGTGGGATTGCCCTAGGCCAGGAGTCATTGAGCTGTTGTTTCCTTTTAGTTTTGAAACTGAGCTCACAAAGTCACCTTTATGTGGGAATGGCTCAATTTGTCAGCTCTAGGTGAGGATGCTATTTGGCATAAATCTTGGAGCTACCCTGTTTGCAAGCTCTCCATTCAGTCTTCCAGGCGCCGAAGGCCCTGCCCACTGCAGATCCTGGGCTTCCTCCCTGGTTTCCGATGCTCAGGCCCTGGGCATCTCATGCAAGAACCTCCACTGCCTGCCTCCCTCACTCTTTCTAATCTGCCACCCGTCCACAGAGAGCTAATAAGGACTCCAGCTGCCTCTATCAGTGGAAAGAACACATGCTGTGAAGTCTGAAAAGCCTGGTATCCAGTCCTGTGACCTTGAGCAAGTTACTCCAGCCCTGTGAGCTTCTATTTCCTCACTTGTAGCATAGGAACAAAACACACAGTTCAAGTTGAGAATACTGAGAGAGCTGATGCACGTAAAGCATTTTATGCAGTGTCAGTACATAGTAGGTACTCAGGAAATGGGTTGGTGAAATTGTTTTTTATTGTTTTTATTATCATAATTCCTATTATTATAACTTCTCTCCTGGCTAGATAGAAAAAAAATGCATATGAATTTGTTCTTTTGGTGTTGTAAGAAGAAAATGGTAATCTATGTGGGGTTTTTTGGTCTTTCCTTGGCTCATTTGCTAGTTTCACAGGATCCTTAGAACCTCCCAGAAGTCAGGGATCTGGGGCCTCTCCACAGCAAGTTCCTAGGGTATGGTGTCAGCTGTGTGGGATGCAGCACTTAGGTAAGCATGACTTACTGAATTCACTTTAAAGACAAGGAAACCAAGCCATAGAGTGTACGTGTATGTGTAGGAGCTAGAACTTGAACAAGACTGGTCCTTGAAAGGCAATTCGGTGTAGGGTTTAGAATGTTTTAAAAATGAGTTTTAAACTTCAGCCCGTTTAACCTGTTAGAAACCAACAGCAGCAGCAACAACACTATGAAGTTACTCCTTCCTTCCTTCTACCCTCAAGGGGATGGGGGTGAGGGAACGGGGAAAAGGGGTCAGGATTAAGCATTAGCATAGAAGGGACAGAGCCAAGCCCAAAGCCTGAGAGGAGAAGGGAAGGAGGCTTGGCTTTAATTAATCCCTTCCTTCTAGTCAATCCAAAGGCCTTGGAGGGAAGCAATAATAGAAGGTAACCCTGGAATCAGCTAGAAAGATACTGGCTGTGGGAACGGAAAGAGACAGGGAGCAAGCCTAAGTATGAGGCGGCCAAGAACAGCTCAGAAGAAACCATACCTGGGACTTGCCCTAACCACAAACTGAGGAGAAAATGGAGATTTTCCTCTTTCCTTGTTTTCGCTATCACCAGGTGTCACTTATTTGTGTACATACTATTTTGCAGTCACAGTATTCCTAAAGCACGCACGTACAATTATTTTTACAGGTTGTTGACTTTTCACTGAACTTGGAAATAAAGAGTGGAAGGAGGGTGGAACCGATAAAGTACATTCACAGATGCCTAAACTGAGATGGTTCCACCAGAAGTCCGTTCTCCACTGGTGGGTAGGTGCCAAATGATATAGAATAAGACTAGATTACTAGATACTACTATGTTTCAGGTCCATTATTAGGACCTTTGTATGTGTTGTTAATAAGATTCATAATAACTCTGTGTTAGAGGTATTATTTTTCCCATTTGTAGAAATGAAACTCTTGAGATAACTGACTTGCATAGATTAACACGGCTAGAAAATGTATCAAATTGTGGGCTAATTCCAAAACTATTCTTTTTTTCCTCTCATCATACTGCATTTGGAGGCTAATCTTTGGGGAGATAAGAGACCCTTCAGCTATCACAGAGAGATAGTGAATTTGGTGCAACCTCTACTTGGCAGTTGTTTCAGAAAATGATGCCAGATCTGTTCGTTCGGTGGAATCCCTCCCTTTCTCTTTCTCCCCCCCCCCCATCATTTTCTCTCCTTCCCCACTTTTAGCCCATGTGAATTTCAAGGAAAATGAAACCCATATGTCTTTGATTCATTTGCACTTAACTCATCAAAATATGATTTTGAGAGAGAGTAGATTTGCAGAGAAGTGCATGTTAAAGCCCCTTCTCCCTGGAAAACAGGATGTCTACTCTAGCCAAAATCATAAAAACTTCAAACTTTAAGTGTTAGGGTTCAGCTTAATACATACAAATAATGTGATTTAAGGGAGTTGTAATTTTAGACTAACACTTCACTACAAGCCAAGTACTAGAGGCTATGAGCCCGCATCGGTGCTATCAAATGAAGACTTAGGTGCCCAGTTAAGTAAATTTTTTCTATTACCATCATCATCATAAAAGATATTGACATTGTGGGCAAAACAGTGTTCATATTTTAAGATTGGAATGTTGTCAGAAGTCATGTCACTCAATGCTCTCAATTTATGAATGAGGAAACTGAGGCCCAGCAAAGTGTGGGGATGTGCTCAGAGTCACAGAGCTGAACTTAAACTCCTGGTTCCTGGACATCAAGTCCATTGGTCTTTCTAAACCATTTCCTTGGCTTACTTTAAAAAAAATACAAGTGACATTATATTACCTTACTCAAAAGCTCTCTAAAATATCCATTTTGAATCAGATGCTGCACTAAATATGAAAAAAAAAGTATTTTCTGTCTCCAGGTAAAAAATTAATCCCAGTTTATATACCAACATAAAAAATGACCCTAATTCACTTGAGAAAATGATCTTTGAGCCTCACACACAATGGAGTACATCACAGATTGCAGTAAATGTTTCTTTACACATAAAAGGTAGGAAACAAATAGATAAAAATAACCAGTCTGTACCAGGCACCTTATATATGTTTCCATATTAATAAACACAGCTATGTTAGTAACGAATAATTCAGGGGTAGTACACATATTATCTTTGAGTAAGGATTTTGTAGTCAGAGTCAGATCTGTGTAATTAACTATGTAATCCCAGGCAAGGATGACCTATGTTATCCTAGGCAAATTAAGCCTCGGCGTAAACATCTTTAAAATGAGATTGACAGCAACGCTCACCTTATGGGGTGTTGTAAGGATTAAAGAATGCACGTAGCATGTACCTCAACTGTGCAAAGCTGAGCATACTAATCTCTTTATTGGCCCATGATAATTATATATATTAATGGACTCCAATATGATATTTGGGTACATTCATACTGTATATAATGATCACATCAGAGTGCTTTTTTATGGTATTAAGTACTTAGAAGGTATTAGGTGCCTTGCTGAGCAATTTACGGCAATTATGTATCTTAGTCTTCACAACAACACTATCAAGTAGATGTTATTATCATCCTCATTTTTCAAGTGGAAAAAACCATAGTTTAGAAAGATCAATAAGCGTCAGAACATAGGCTCCAAACGAAAACTGACTTCACAGCATGTCTCTTTAACCACACTACTACATTTTTTATTAATACATTAGATAATTTCATTTAGAGGTCACAATTCCCTTGTGATGTAGGTACTATAATCTCTATCTGACAGATGGGAAAACTTCAGCTTAAAGAGTTTAATATCTTAACCAAGCTCACAAACTCATTAAGCAGCAAAGTGAAAACCGGTATCCTGTTTTTAGATGTCAAGTTCTGTAATCACTCCAGTGTATCTTGCTGCTTCTCAGGGAAAGTTTGATTAAAACACAAAGTGCTGGAAAGGCTGATAAAAAAAAAAAACCAATGCCAGGGATTAGTGAGGGCTTAGGAAATGGATACCACATTGGAGAGCATGAGCCTGTATCTGCTGTTCTTAGTTCTTCCTGACTTCCTACTGAGACTTACACAGCTATTAACTGCTATCCCGTCTTCTGATTGAACCACAAGGCTTTCAGAGTTCCGGCATTTTATCTAAACTTGATCTTCCCCAGCAAATTGGAGTGGCTTCTGTATTCTAGCCAACTTGTCTAGACCAACTCCCATGGGAAGGTTGTTTCCCGTGGCCCCAGCATGTGTGGCAGCCTCTGGCACGTGAGCCTGTCCAACTGTGATTCTTTCACTTTTAGGAGTCGTGGAAACACTTACTTATCTTTGTTCTCCCTTCATCCTAGCTACTAGGAGTTGGGGGAAAAAAGGAAAGAGTTTTCATTTTGTTTTGTAGTTTAATTAAACGAATATTTGC
Source organism: Cynocephalus volans (assembly GCF_027409185.1). NCBI lineage: Eukaryota > Metazoa > Chordata > Mammalia > Dermoptera > Cynocephalidae > Cynocephalus > Cynocephalus volans. The sequence goes on along the minus strand of NC_084467.1, from coordinate 47,231,915 downwards.
TGAGTGTTTGCTCTATGTCAGGCCAACGCTAAATACTGGGGATGCCTAGGTAAGTGAATGCAAGTTCTCTGGTCTTCTTTCATCCCTGTGTCAATCTGAATCCAGTCAGAAACAGAGCCTACCCAGGAAGTTTAATGGAGAGAATTTAGCATGGTGACAAACATGTTAGAAGAGATCAAAGGGCAAATGGGGCAGTGAGGATACCTAGACAGTAGGAACCTGGAGGAAGATGCTTCCATCTCTAAGGCAAGAGATGTAGGGACCAAGGGAAATGATAGTGTCACCAAAACCCAGGAGAGTATAGTACCCAACAGGATCTGGGGATGTAGCGGGAGGGGCTGCCACAGGAGAGGCAGACACTGTTAGAGACACCTTCTAGAACAGAAAGAGAGGGTAGAAACACCCTGGCATCTTCCCTCCTTCCACTCTCCAGCCTTCTGCCAGTGCCTCCCATTGCCAAACTCAACCAGAAGCCAGTTGGCATGGGAGCCTGGAACTAGAGCTACAGGGCCAGCTTCCCACAACACAAGGCCCAGCAGGGTGGGGAATGGATGGCACGATCCTCAAACGTCTCCTTTTTTTTTTTTGGCTCCACCCCCGCCGCCTTCTATCCACCTGCCTTCCAATCATGAGACATCAAAACAGCATGACACAGTAAAGAAAAGTCTGTCCTAGCTTTGACTGTAAATCATTGGTTGCCTTCAAAATCAAATCCGAATGTCTCACCATGTGCACATAGTCCTCTTTGATCTGAATCCTTCCTATTGCTCCTATATCACCTTTTACCAATTTCTTAATACTAACTGGCTCCTATGAAACCAAAGTCCCTACATTCTTTCCTTCTTAGCTCCTTTCCTCTGGCCAGCTAGTTCTCTGTGAATGTCTGCATTTTGTCTCTTCACATAATGCTTGTTTATTTAACATACTTTTTCTCAGGTCCTACCATGTGTCAGGAACTGTGAGAAAAACAAAAGGTAAGACATGATCCTTACTCTCAGAGGGATTCTGGTCTCTTCTCTCATAGAGCACTAGATTCAGGTGAAACAGGACATTTACACAAAGAAGGGACAGAGGGGATACAATTTGGTTCTTGAGGTGTCTCAAAGATTAATCTAGGGAATAAGGTTCACCGATCAGTTTCAAGAGGTAAGCACAGAGCAGAAATTAGAGATGAATCCAGAGGTAAGAAGGTAGGTCATCACTAGATGGGATCAAAGCCAGGGAATTGAAGGCACTTGTACTAAGCAGGCTGGAAGTAGTATGGGCTCATCGGAATTGATCCAGCTACATGATGAGTTGATCTGGTTTAAAGGCATAGGGTTGACTTTTTACCATTCACAGAGTGAGTGTCTGAGCATACGAATTCCTGTAAGCCATGGGTCAGACAACTTTTTCTAAAAGGGCCAGATAGTAAATATTTTAGGCTTTGCTGGAAACATGATCTCTGATACAACTACTCAGTTCTGCCATTGTAGTACAAAAGTAGCCACAGACAATATGCAAACAAGTGGGTGTGGCTGGGTTTCATTAAAATTATATTTTACAGGCCATTGGCCTGTGGGTCAACTTGTGCTAAGCCATCGGACTTGTCCCCATGCCTCATAGCTGGCACTATATAGGTGAGCATCTAGAGCTCTTGTATCATCCGCAAACGCAACTCCGAGTCCTTGCCTTAATTAATTTTGCACCATGCTTCCTGATCTTTACTTCTTACCTTATCATCAATTATTATTATTTTTTTGGATAATAGTTTGCCACAGTCCTTGGAGCTAATGTTCAACACTGCCACTCCAGAGTTGAGATCCTTCTTTCTATTTTGGAAACCCCTCTCCCATTAACTCCAACTACATTTACTGAGCTTATGCTAAGCGTCAGGAATTAAACCAGGTACTTTACATATATTTAATTTATATTGAATAATTTGAAGTTTACATTAACTCTATGAGATAGCTATTACTACTTTAATTCAACAAACAATGAACTTAAAGTTGAGAGGCGAAATACTTTACCCAATGACACACCCAATGGATGGTATAGCTGGGATTTCAAACTAAGCATATTTAAATATAAAGCACATTTTTTTCTCTCACTGTTCCATCAAATTGCATCTTAACTTTTTCTGGGAGCACAAAAATTTGGCCATGGGATTCACTTGGTATAAATAACACAGCCATGAGCTGGGAGTAACGTCCCCTGGGCTTGGTGCTGGACATGTCATGAACTGGCTACATGATATTGGCTTCCCCAGGACTTTGAGCCCCTAGGTCCTCTGCTATTTCTCTTTTCTTACCTCCTATTGGAAGAATAAGTTGGTTTTAATCTTCATATTTCTGACACTGTATTCAGAAATTTTATTGAACTATTCTTTCAATAATTATCCTTAAGACTAACATACATGTGTAAGTTTCAAATTTTCTAATAAAGCTTAAAGTTAATCAGTATCTACATCCTGCCCTAAAAGAGATGTGGACCTGAGCATGTTTTAACATCTCTTTCCCAGTGTCCTACTCCAACCATGCATGAGCTTATTTAAAATACTCATATGAATATTGTATTCTTATTGTCCTTATATTAGATTCAATACTTATTTAAATTTATCAATAAGTTAGCAATTTTTATTTTTATCACACTTTTTACATCTATTCCTACTAATATTTAACAGATTCATTTTCTTTTTATTCAGCAAAGCTCCATGGGCAGTAAGGTAGGTGTGAAGGGGTATCTTAGTGGTTAGTTCTTTTTCATATCTACTATTTAAAAAAACTTCCCTTTTATTGTTGCCATTCTTTAATTCTTTGAACATTTCAAGCATATTTGCATTTGATTCCTTTTCAGATCACAATATTAACTTTAGTTCCTCATATACTTGCATAAATTTTTCCATTTTGGAGGGTTCATAGTCCTTCTTACATGCATTGACTTATAATTATATTTTGGAGTTCTGCTATACAAGTTCATCTTCTGAATAAGTGATCTAATGCAGGGTTTTTCTCCCATGTTCACACTGGATTGTGAGTTTCCTATTCGGATTGTCACCTCAGTATTATCCTGACCTTTCTACATTTTCTACTTCATCTAGGAGGGAAGTGTAAGAATTACATATATCAGAATCTTTTGGGTAGATTTTGGCAATTAGAAGCACTCAACTAAGATTTGGAGAGTGGAAAAAACATAAGAAGCTGTAACTCTCCAGCCACAGCTGCTGCAGGAAGATGCAAGTGCATCTATAGACTGACAAGGTGGGGTTTTGCCAGTACCTTTCAAATATCCTCCTGAACAGGGGTAAGCAACTCTTTTCTGTAAAGGACCAGATACTAAATACTTTAACCTTTGCAGGCCATACAAAGTCTCTGTTGCATATTCCTCTTCTTCTTTTTTACTTCCTTCTATAAATATAAAAAAGATTCTTAGGGAGCCAGCAGTACAATAACAGAATATGGGCCAAATTTGGCCCACAGGACATAGACTGCTGACTCCTGCTCCAGAGTAACACACACCTCGGCACTTCAGCAACTGCACTCATTGGGGGCAGTCTGTGTGTTATCTCTGCACTTCCAAATATCCTGAAAGCCAGCAGGTTTTCCCTGGTCTTGTTCTCTGAGTTCTTCCAAAGGCTATATAGGATCCTAAATTCCCTAACGTGGCATCCGGTTCCCTGTTCGAAGCCTACAAAGGTACTTTAATGGTTGTCCTTGACCAGACACTATAGAGTTCACTTCCTCTAAATTTATTTCTGTGTTAGTTTCTAGACTTTTGGTTTTCCACACTGATAAAACAAGTCAGTTGTGTCTGGTAAGACACATTTTTAGGATTTCCATCTCCTGCTGTGTTTCTACCCTCAGCCAGGGTGGATAGGCTCACTTATGGCCATGACCCGGGGCCACTTCTTGGAGATTTCCGGACACTCTTTTAAGAATGGAAAACCTATTCCACCTTCTAGGCCCTACCTTCAGCTCCCTACATTGATCTGTGTCTTGGGACCCACTTCCTTCCCAACACGAGCATTGCAACTTCAGTTCCTGTAGCTGGTGTTGGGCCTAATCCCCTCAGGAACAAATTCCGCTTCAGCTTCCATTTACCACTGGGGTTCCCTCTACATTTCTGGCACAGGGAACTTTCCTTCCCTGCTTTGTACTTGAATTATGTATCTTATTGTTGACGTTGTTTTATCCAGAATTTCTATGAGTTTGAACTGTGGAGGGAGTAATTTTAGCATGTTCATAATCTACCCTCTTGACCTGGAAGTCCAGTGTTCACATCTGTGAAGTAAGAGGGTTGTGTTTAATGATTCCCAGAGTCCCTTCAAGCACTCTGCTGTTCTAGTTGCTACATCTAGGCATATTGTGTTTATATATAAATACTGCTGCCAACACTCAGACACATGTGCTGACCTGGTGGTTATTTATCATTGAAGGAGGACCATTAGTAGGAAGTTAAGCCAGCACACATTTAATATTTGGCAATGGAAAGGGAAAAAATGTGGCTAATATGTTCCATGCAGTGATTAAATTCATCATGTTAACCGATGCTAATGAATCCAAAAACCCACTCCCCATCATCTATTGTTTACAAAAGTACCATTCATTTTGGGAAGGCAGAGAAGTATTGAATAGCACAAAACAAACCACACTATATCCAGATTCTACGTTTTCCAAGTGTAGGAGCCTATAAAGCGGTGGATTGGAGTCTGGCTGTAGCAAAAGTGCTCAGCTTCCACACACTGCTCATCTTCTTAGCTGGAGAGTTATTCTTTAATTCATTCATTCACTTATCATGTGTTAACTGCATGCCCACCATGTGCCAGGCGTTTGACTTGCTGCTGGGGATACCAGAGTTCACTCTTCACAGAGCATATGGTCTACAGGGGAAGATAAATATGGAATATGCATTACAAAGTTGTTGAGTGAGACAAAAGATTAAGTAAAGGGTGTCAAGGGAGTATATAAAAGGGAGAGCTTAACTGATTTAGAAGGTTCCAGAAGGTGAGCTTGCACAAGTGAAGTTAAGGCTGAGACCTGAATTCTGAGTGTTAGCCAGGCAAAGATGTCTCTAAATACATGGGATAGCTGGAGGGCAACCCAGACAGCAGGGGGAAAGTGGGGCCTGAAAGGGGAAAGAAACAGGAGCTCTCAAAAGGTCTCATGAACACTGAGTTTGGGCTTTCTGCCAAAGGCCATGGAAAGCCACCAGTGAGTTCTAAGTAAAAAACTGATATGGTTAGATGAAAAGGTCCCTGTAGCTCCAGTGTGGGGAGTGGAGAGAGGGAGGTAAATTAGGAGGCTGCTAGGTGGTCCAGGTGGCAAATGGCAATGTCATGATTGATGATAGCGACAGTGGGGAGAGAAAGAACTAGATAGATTTTAGGAGGTAGAACTTATAGAACTCGGAGCTTGATTCAATGCGGGGTTTGAAAGAAGGAAGACGGCCAGTTTCTCGTTTGAGCCACTATGTGGATGGTGGCTTTTTATTGGGAAAGGGACACTGGAGAGAGAGAGATAGAAGAGAACAGAGGAGTAGTCAGAAGACGAGAGAGGAGAGGAAAGTTGTGGAGAGAGGGAGCAGGGTTCAGTTACGGAAATAACATTACTGGAGGGGACACAGGCTTTGGAATTGAAAGAATTAGTTTTAAATGCAGATTCTGCCACTGCCCTGCTGTGTACATATACACAAATTATTTTAAGTTTCTGAGCCTTAATTTCCTCATCTATAAAATAAAGATAATAGCTTTCAACATAGTGTTAATGTTCAATGAGGATTTAATGCACAGTGACTGTCATAGAGCAGGTGCTCAGTAAATGAGATTTCTCACCTATCCTCTGCCTAGTCCCAGTCTTATCTGCCAAATCGTTAGTTAAGGGAATATTGATGGGTGACAAGAATTCAAGCCTGGGGCTCTTCTACTAGAGCTATGATTACCAGCAATTTGCTGTGTGATATTGGGTGAGTGATTGCCCCTCTTTATGTCTCAGTGTCTTCTATATGGTGAGGGAATCAGTCCAGATGATTCAATGAGTCAATAATATCGGAGTCAGAATGTCTGCAGGTCCCAGTGTGTCTCTCAGTGTCGTAGCAACCCTATGGAGAAATATCTCATGGGCACAGGATTGTGGGGGATGGAAAAGGCACAGAGAACTCTCCCATTTCAGCTTCATTCAGGGCATGAGTCATCTGCTCAGCAAGGAGCCATCCTTGACTGACAGCAGTGACATGCCAATTACCTTGAGGTACTCACACCCCACTCTCCTTGTCAGATCTTAATGGTGAGAGATATGTGTCTTGGTTTCTTAAAACCAACAGCTCCATGGAATGGAAGTGCCTGGGAGAAAAACATACATGAAAATGGAGAATACCACAAAGCTATATTTTCAGGAGAGTACAGAGAAGCACGAATCTGTTTTTCATTACAGGCAAGAATGTTTTCCTAGATGGTGTAGGCAGACTTAAGTGTAGTATTCTAGCATGAGGGGTTGATGTCTGCAGTGTGTGCTGTACTGGTCAGACCACAAACTAGGGATCATGTTTGGAGAACTGTTGGGTGTAAAACCTCAGGCTTTAGAATCAGACAGTCATGAGTTCAAAATGTGACACGATCATTTTCTAGCTGTATAATGATGGAAGAGTAATTTAACTAGTCTAAGCCTCAGTTTCCTCATCTTAAAATAGAGATTGTAATCACAACACCTTCCCCATAGGTTTCTTGTGAGGATTAAATAAGAGAGAGTGGGTAAAGGAATTAACACAGTTTCTGGCAAGTAATGCTGCTGCTGCTGCTGGCTGAGCTTTGGGCCACAAAGGATGCAAGACTATGTCCCTTGTGGAATCATTATATTAGCTGAAGCTATTGGCTGGGAGAAGAGGATGTGCAGAGCTTGGGATCATAGCCTAAAAAGCTACACCGGGGAGGAAAGTAGACTTGTAGATGGGGTTCAACCACCAGATCAAGAGTTGGATTAGATAGTTTTTAATGTCTCTTTTGATTCTGAGATCTTGGGATTCAATAGAAAGTCAGAAATAGTTTGCTTTCGTTTCTCTTTCATTGTGTTGGTATTTGCAGAACATATGCTATTCTTTCAGATACATAATGATAAACAAACAAGATATGATCTTGGCCCTCAAGAAGTTCACAGTCTAATCTGATATCTGAAAAAGCAGTAGGCAGAAGAGTTAAGAGACCTCGTTTCTATTTTCAAATCCACATTCTAGCATTTGTACAAGTCACTCATCTTGCTCAGACTTTCATTTCCCCCTCTATAAAATGTGGCTCACATTAGCCTTAAAAATGTACAGTTATTTTGAGACCTAAATGAAGTAATAAATGTGGGGAGCACATCAAAATTTGATGTAACAAGAGTGTTAGGTACTGAATGAGACTATTCTTAATTGTCGCAGAATTACTACTAGGACATAAAGATGAGAGAAAAGTGCTTTCATGTATCCCACATTCACATTTTAAGGTGGAAGAGTGCCACATTTGGGAGGCAGCACCCTCCCAAGATGGCTTATTAGGAACACTCTCCCCTCCTTGCCAACATCATAGCTAAGAGGACTGGGGGAAACAGAGGCATCATGACCTTCACGTCACCAAGGTGTTTCCCCTTCCTGAGGAGCAGGGAGAAAGCACCCAAGGTAAGTGCTCATAAAGATTGCAGATGCTCAGTTGGTGCCCTAGGACCTCCACTTATAAGGGGACAATATGTTCGGTGCTCTTCCTTGTCCCTCCACCCCACTGCCAACATCAGATGGGAAGCCCAGGGCGAAAGGAGGGCAATGGCAAGCACATGAGAGCTGCCCCCAAGGACTAGAGCCACTGGCTAACCCTGCACAGGGTGAAGAGGGAGGGTTGCAAAGAAATATGAGACAAGCTTTAAAATGCGGTGCCCACATAGTGCACACAATGCTGTTATCTCCGGGCTGGCAAGCAGGGGGTATTAAAGTGTATGTTGCATTACCAGTGGCTGGAGCAAATTTCACACTGACTATTTGAAACCCTGATTAAACGTTAGCTTTTAATTATAAAAATAAATAAATTAAATAAAACAAAATAAATGGCAGTATCTTAAAAAATGGAATGAGATTTTCTTAGTAAGCAAGAGTCGTGAAAAGCTGTGAAATCATTAAGATGTGATGTAGGGAACTTGCATCCTGCCCTCAAAGTGGGATTTCCCACAACATAGTTTGTACGTGTTAGAATAAGAACAATACTGCTTCATGTTTGTCCTTCAACAAACGGAGACATCTCACTCAAATAGTTACACTAAAAACTGCTAAATGAGTGGAAGAGATTATTACATGATGCCTGTTGTTCAGAGCATCAGTCTCTATATGGCAGGATCCTGGCGGGAAGCAGATGGCCCACACCCAAACTCGATGACTGAGGAGAGTTTAATAAAGGGACTCTTTCCAATGATGCGTTCAGAATGTATGGATATGAAGAAGGGATGGAGCGGCACTACAGGGCTATCAACAGCTGGGAGCTTGGGCCATCACTAGGCTCAAAGGGTCAGACAGAGAACACAGAGACCAGCTATATGGGAACAGTCCTCTGACAGAAGGTATGATCTTTGGTGAGAGACAGAACCTTTCCATGGCAACCCAGCAGGGGGGGAATTTGGGGAATACATGTCCTCCTCTGAAATCCTGCTGGTGCCTCCCACGACAGAGATCAGGGATAAGGAAACTTGTTTATGTTGCCTACTTAGGGCAACTTTCCAGGGGGGAGTAGAAAATGGAGGACTGTGGGTCTGGAGGGCAAGTGGAGAACATCCAGCCTCAACCCTTTCCTTAGCCATCCGTCCTACCTTGATTGAGGTGAGTACAGAACTACCATTCCCTGACACTGCTCTGCAGCACCCCAACTCTAGGTAATTCCCTTCCAACTGCATGTGTCAGATATATTGCCTTGCAAAGTCTGGAGACGTTCTCCAGGAATCAGTGAAAGAAGGGCATGTCAATATAGCAGCTGCCTTCATCCCTTACCTAGCCAGGTTTAGAATTAGTATTTCTGCTGTTCTAAGTCACAGAGAGCTGTGATTCAGTGAAATTTCCCAGGCATCTTTTTCTTTTTTCCATGGGGAGATCCTGCCTTTCCTGACCCCCTATTGCCAGTCTGCTGGATAGCTGGGTCTGGCTTAGGAATTGGGGAATGAAAGCTTTCTCATATTCCAAAAAGGGACAGGCCATGTGTTTGCTCCTTCTCTATTTCCAAATGCCCTGCCTCTGGTAGAATTCCTGGATTTTCCTGAGGTCACACATCACTTAATGCACTGATTTGGATAAAATAGATACTGAATAAACATTTCTTAAATAGCAGAACAGGAAGCGGCAAAGCCAGGTCTGTCTGGGTCCAAAGCTGCTCCCCTTTTTTCCATAAAGGATGTGGCATTCGAGGCAATTTCCTGTGGGCTTTGTCAGAAGCCATCAGAGAAGTTTCCTACAGGATAGCACACTGTTCTAGACTGGACTCCAGGACAGACCAGCCTGGGCCAGAAAGGTTTGTATAAGGGGACCCAAACAGGGTGGGCTCAGCACCTGGGAGAGTTCCAAGGAGCTCTGTAGGTGCTTGTGTTCTTTGATTTACATTTGCGTCATTCCTACAAGCCATATTAGGCACCTTACAGATGCAGACTCAGAATTCTACCAAGAACTCTGCATTATAACTGAGCAGACCAGTCTCTACTTGACAGGTGAGGAAATCAAGGCTCAGAGAACTAGAATTACTTAAGTAATTAGTACTAGAGCTGGAATTCCAGTTCAGGTCCATCTGATTTGAAAGCTAGTCTCTTTACACCACACTTCATTGTGCTGTGGGTTACCAGGTCATCCGCACCCCTGGGGTGGAGTTCCCTAAGCCTTCACTAGAACTCTTGATAGTCCTAATGTGTGAGGGTACTTCAAAAAGTTCATGGAAAAATAGAATTAAAAGAGAATACAAATCCTTCCATGAATTTTTTGAAGTAGCCTCATATTAGCTTCCTTACTGCATGTTTATAATTACTGTTGCTGCTGCTGCTGCTGCTGCTGTATCTGAACGGAAGAGTGTATTCACTTAAGGGCCTGGATCTGTCTCAGAAGGGAATCTGGAGCTCTTCTGGATGCAGTGGGTTTCACAACTGGGATGATGATTTTGGTACAAGAGAAGACCCTCCTTCCACTGTGGGCACTGAAGTGTGGTTCTCTAGACCTCTGGGCTGGAAGCGCAGCAGTTGCTCTCGGTGTCCCTCCCATGTACCTTGTATCGTTTAGTTCAGCAGACTCCCACCTGCCAGTTCTGCATTTCTTTTTTTTCTCAAACCACAGAAGACTATGCTGTGCAGTGTGCTGGGCTGGAAGTACCAGTGGAGTGAGCTGCAGGTCCCTGCTGGGGTAGCTGACTTAATAATCCACCTTTTCTTGACTGGCTTCCTTCCTCTGTTGTTGTCTGCATGACTCAAATAATCTATTTGTACTCTATTACAGGGTCTGCATCTAGGACCCTGAAGCCAAAACTAAGAGAGTAAAATTTTGTGTTTGACACTTGTCCTATGAGGATATGTCTAAACTTCACTCAAGGTAGAACAATTGCTTTGATCCTAGGGTTGCAGTCACACAGCATGGGAAACACCAACTACTGTGCTGTACTGTTTCTGCCCAGAGAACTTGCAGAGCAGCGTAGTCTAGGCTTTTTCGACCATGTGAGCTCTGGCTCTCCTTTATGGCACAATCTGGCTTTGAGACGTTTCTATGCATTCATTCTGAACGCTCTTGCTTTTATGCCACTAATGCTTTTGTAAATACCCCCACTTGGTTTTGAAATATCCAGCCTCCTAAGCTTTAAAGCCATTTCATTGTTGCTGACACCAGTCCATTGCTCAGACTCTAATACCTCACTTTCTCTTGTTATGTAGGAGGATTTTCTTATGATGCTGGAAGTGTCTCGGGAGATAAAACCTCAAAAGTATCTGGTTTCTATTAAAAGCAAGTCTATAGGATTAGAAGTCTCTTAATGCACAATTATGAAATGCACAACACCAGATGTTGACACCCGTGTCATCTTCCAACTCCTCCTTTACTTTTTACTGCTCAGCTTAATGTTTCCATGGGGGAAAAAGACTTCTGGATCTTATAGGGAACTGTCAGTTAAGGTTCCTGAAGTACACTCATGAGACCATCCCCCATGTGTCTATCTCTTTGGAAGCTACATTACATCCCAGAAACCAGTTCTATGAAAACTCATTAACTGCAAAGAGCACAGGAGAAGTTAAAAGAGGCACTGCCTGGCAGGTAGAACATGGTATCCATAAGACATGGTGACACCTAATGTATCCATTCAAGCTAGAAGGATGTTTCAGAGGTCAGTAAAGGGGATAAACTAACAATCCAAGTACTGGGAATCTACCCAGAGGTTATTCAGAAGTCCAGACTACCAGATGACATCACAGAACAGCAGATACTAGAAGGGCCCTTAGGGTTAGGGGTTGGGCTTGAGTGCTAGCAGCAGCTTGATAAAAGTCGTGGTTCCTCACGTGCATCCCAAAGGAAGAAATGATGTCCGTGAATGTTCTACAGCATTACAGAAATTACAGAAAGAATTATCACAAAACCACCCAGGCTATTATGATGTCATCCTTATTTTTATTTTGGAAATATGGCAGCTTATCCTCTTCATATACTCAGCTAAAAACATTGAATAATATTTACATAAGTTTTACTAGGGAACAAAACACGGTAATGTAATAATAAACACAAATGCAGTTGAAATATCGTTTATTCTTGTATCTCCCACAAGACATGTTTCTCAAGGTCAAGTTTCTGTCTTAGTATTCTCAGCAGCCAGCATAGGAGATGTTATGTAGTAGACACTGACTAAATGTAGTATCTGTCGAATGAATATTGAGTAAGAACCATCTATGGCCTTGGCACTTAACATAATGCCCAGTATGCAATCATTTGTTGAATGAATGAAGTATACAAAATATTGAGCAATGCAGGTCTGTGGCTAGGAAATATAAAATTTATTCTTCTGTATGTTCTTATGTTGCATAAGCAGGAGTGAGATGAACTGCAAGGAAGGGAGGGGAGTGGAGTTTTAGTGCGGGGAAGAATCTGCTACAGTACAGCACAGTTATAGGTACTAAATAACAAAACCAAGGGGCAGACACTATTCCTTTTTCCCCAGCTCCCAGATTCCACTCACCCCATCAGTGACTTCAAATACGTCAAAGGGCAACCACTAAATAGAAACAGATAATCAAAGATAATCCTTATTTTGCAAATATGGAAGGAGACATTAAGCAGGTTGGCTCCTATTGCTCTGTAAGGCTGAGAACTTGGAATACATGTCATTATTTACAATTCCTCTTCCAGACCACCTAGTTTCTCGTTCACATATTATATTTCCCTATGGGGTACACACTTGAGAATACTTTTCCAAGAGTTAGCTCCAAGAACATTATTAACATTAATGCAAACTTTATCATGGGACCTAAGAATAAAAAGGGCAATGGAAAAAAATTAATTTCTGAGAGGAGGAGGTAATCTAGCGTATTAAAAAGAGGCAGGAGACTGGGTTTTATCCCCAGCTCTGGCACTCACCAACTGTATGGCCTTGGAGATAAATCCTCAAACTTCTTCAGACCTCAGTCTTGCCATCTCAAAAATAAGGGGTTTGTGGAAGTTAGTCTCTGTGGTATGCTATTGTGTGTCTCTTTAAGATTCTACAAGTAAATTAGGACACATAAAAATACGAGGTCTTGGAAATACTATCCAAGAACCATCAAGAGAGAAGGTAAGCCAAGTTATAAGGAGACTGAATCCTCAGAAGCAAGACACAGCCAATCGCCGAACAGGCTGTGATTCCCTTTGCTATGTTTTCCTACTTTTGTGCCAACCCCAAAATGCGAAGTCATTGCTTTTGCTAGAAGGATATTTTCTTACTGCATTCTGAGGATTTGAACAAATATTTTCATTTTGAGGAAAGCTTTGAGAATGTTTTCAAATTGAAGGTTAGGCTTTCAGGACAAGAGGAGCCTCCAGTCTGCAACATGGAGCTGCCAGGTTTGAACAGACGCCACGCTTGGAAGAGGGAGATCAGCATCTGCTGGGCTAAACTTTGTTTGACATAGCCCTTTCTTTCTGCTGAAACTGAAATGGCTTTCAGCAAAGCCTGTGGGCACTGGGGTTACCACGGCAGATCTCTCATGAGGGGCAGACACCAACAAAGCATTTAGCTTTAGCCTCATGACTAGTGACATGCTAAGGCTAACCAGTTGGCCACCTACATGGAAAACTATGAGATCTGCTTCCTCCTTTGCCCTCCTTTTGCAGAGACGCCTGCCTGAAATTCCATTTCTGGGCCCTTGCTCTTTTCCTATAACTATGCAGCTTTTTTCAATTGCAGGAAAAAACAGCCTGCATAGACACACCAGGTCCACAAATTTAAGAGTTGCTTGCTGATCCCCTAATGAACCAATAAACAAGAACTAGACTCTTATAACTCCTCTATTTATTACATTTTTAAAAACATTTTCAAACTATTTTTCTTGATTTGGGTTTATTAGGAAAAATTGAAGCTCTGAAGTGGTAAATGATTAAGATTCTCTCATGCTGCCGAGTGAAAGGAGTCACATTTAAAACAGCTCTGCATTGAACTGTGCTCTAAAAGTAGTTACTCATCTGCTGTCACTTCATCATTTCAGTGGCATTTTATCAGGAATAGAGAAAGTAAGATTCATATTAATATGCATCTGTCCCTTAAAACTTATATCAGAAATTTTCTCTTCCAAAAAGTCTTTCCTGAATTCTAAGATTGAAGAGTTTTCCTCTTATCTGTGTTCCTATGGTAGCCTGAACTTTGCTTTGTCACTTGCTAGAATTGGCAAGTGACAAAGCAAAGTTAAAATTGTCTTTGTCTCTCCAGTACAAAATGAACACCTGTGTCTCACTCAGATTTGTACCTCTCAATTTCATAGGGATTTGGCTGAAATGCCACCTTCCCAATGAGATCACTTTATTTAAAATTCCAACCTTATCCCTTACCCCTTACTTTCTGTTTGTTTCTTCCCATAGTACATATGCTTTCTGATGTATGTAATTATCTCTTTACTTATTTGCTTGGTTTATTTTTATTGTCTGTTTTTCTCCTCCAGCTAGAGTATAGAATCTTTACAAAAGCAGTCTTTGTACACTGATGAATCTAAAAACCTAAAATAATGTCTGGTACATAATAGGCCCTTGATAAATACCTGTTGAATAAATACACGAATACAATAAAGGGTCTTTCAGGTAAAATGCCAGAAGTTTCTTGTCCTGTTGTGGTTAAAGTTGGAAGACTAGATTAAGCAAATGTTAAAAAGCACATTTATAAAGTAGGGAAATAATGGCTACTGTGTTGTTTTTAGTAATACTGTTTGTTCTCCAAGATAGGGATTTGACCCAGATGATGTGAAGGAAAAACCAGGAGAGCAGTGGCTTTAGTTAAGATTTAATTAGCTATGAAGATTGCTTGATGAATTGAGAGGACAAAGGGTCAAAGAAGATATTACAAGATTTCTTTTTTAGAAAGAACTCACTGATCTTTTCACCAGCAGACAAAGGGAAGCCATGTACAGAAAAGCATTTTCCACTAATCCCTTTTGATTCTCCAAGGGAAAAAAAAGTTTTTCATGGCCAAATCATGTTAGGAAACCTTGTATATTTCACAATTCATGATAGCATGATAAAGAGTTTGAGATGTCCTGAAAGAATTTGTTTAAGTTTGTTTAACCCAGTGTTTTATTTGACCTCAGAAGCCTGTTTTTAATCTTTTCTTTTTTTTTTTTTATTAAACATCTTGTGCAAATATGCCTCTTTTGCTTGTGAAATTTTTCCTAAAACTCTCTTTCCTTCCCGTCTACCCACATATGGCCTAAATCCCCCTAAATCACTCCTAACCTCGGTGCTAATCTATTGATGACTGCTGGGGAAATAATATTTCCAGGAAGACCCCAAGCGAAGGATGTCAAAATCCAATAATTATTTATTGAAAAACTGCTTTAATAAGGGCTCAGTTGTAAGCTCATATAAATTTCTATTTAATGATGTTGGGATGCAATACATAAAGAAATATTGCTATTGCATGGTAAAGAATGATAAAGATCATAGAGAGATGTCATTAAAATAAACTCAGTTTAAAGATATCCTAGGATCTTAGCAACATGGGGTCAGTAAGAAGAGAAAAGAAGGTAGAACTGGCTATAGAAGGGATGGAGTGAATTTTGGAAAACTGATCTAAACTGATCTGGCTCTAGGGCTAGAGAAGTAGGTCAGTAATTTAACGTTCAAAGTTGAGAGGGGCATGGGGAATGTATGCTTAGTCCCAGCAGGCATCGATAGCCATGGAACGTCCATCAATATGTGAAAATGGCGTTTACTTATTCAGCAAATATTTAAAAATGTGCAGTAGACACGTGGTAGGGACGTAGAAAAGAATAAATCTAGTCTTTAGGGAGGAAAAAGTGGATGACCGACTTTAACCTCCTACTCCTCCACGGTAAATGTTATTTATTCTTCTGAGCAAATTCTCAGCGTGGGGTTTCAGGGAGTGGAAGGTACTACAAGTCAGAGGAAACTTGGCCATGCCAAATCATCTATTTTTTCATGTCAGTACCTCAATTTCTGGGATTTGAGGAAACAGCCTTTTTTAGGGAGTAAGTTAACACGTATATAAAGTTTTATTTAATTCTCACAGCAATCTTTTGAGCTACATATTTCGTAGATGAGGAAACTATGCTTCAAGATGTCAGGTAACTTTCCCAAGGTTCCTCAACTTGTAAATATCAAAGTTTGGTGTCTTCACTGAGTTTGGTCTTCATGATCTGTAGTAATAAAATATACAAATAACAGCAAGTCAGAAAGTTTTACAGGTGTCAAATAAGATGCAGACATATGCAGTCAGGGTAACAGATGTACATAGCCCAACTGGTTTACGTGGAAATGTTAGTTCTTACATAGGTGCTAGCTCATTAGAAGCTGTGGGAAATTGGAACCTGAAATAGAGGTGAAAAGTGGAGGTTGGTGGAAAAACAAGATATAGAAAATTAAGGTCAGCCAAAGTATAAGTCATAAAAGAAAGAAAATGAGGAAAAAAATCTGTTTTTTTCCTAAGTATACAGTGATCATCTTGAATATACAATGCTAAATCTCAGAAGTATCATAATGAAATATGTAGCATAGCCAGCCAGAAATCTCAAGACAATATATTAAAAAGGATCTAGTACTTTAATATCTAGAATCTAGAATATAGACTCTAGAACTCTCAAACTTTATTTAACCAATACCTTTTAATTTACATTTAAGTTGTTTTCTATAGAGTCTTTTAACTTGGGACTTAGTGAAGATGATGAAAATATTTCTTAAAAATAACTGAGTAAATTTGAATAAAACCTTTAAAAATATGCTATCAGTTCAATTTACATGTATCTCTCTTTTTAAATCTATCTCTTTTGCTCTAGATCTGTCTCTTTTCAGTGGAATTTTGAATCAATTTCTGATCTTTTTTCATGCTTAGTTTATTCCTGTTAAGCAGTATGACTAAAAGAATTTGTAGTCCTTCTTCTGGTCCAGTATGGATACTCTATTTTGTAGGTCTCTAGTTTTGGGGGTCCTAGTCCTCTTCTGTGTATACCATACTGGATTTCAGTTTGTTATGGAATAATTATATCTATATTTATCTCCCTCTACATCTATATTTATCTCCCCTCTATGAGGGGTCTTCAAAAATTCATGGAAAGATTCATATTATCTTTTAATTCTATTTGTCCATGAACTTCTTGAAGTATTCTTGTATATATCTACACACACATACATATTGACAGTTTGTACTCCCTATACCAGCATTTGTTTGATTTTAAGCATAGTCTTTAATTTTACATACTTCAACATGCTTTGTAAAATGCTGACTGTGTGACTTACATATTAATGCCAGGGATCCATTTTTGTCTCTCTCTCTAAATTTATGTCTGTCTGGCTTACCTTTCCTTCCTGCCAATGAGCTTTTTGCTCATGATTTTGCAAAAAGGGATGAAAAAGAAAATTGATTCTTTATTTGGCCATGCCATGATTTTTTTCTTATAACACTGTTAATTATCCTCTGAGGCCAGTGTTACATTTTAAGTATTTTGTACTATGTTTTAATGGGGTACAATAGCACATCAAGCCCCTTTCCCCAATTTATTAAAGTCACAGTATAGGTATTTCAATAGACTTGTGTGGGGATTTTCTTTCCCTAGACTGGAATGATATGTGGGTGACTTAGAGGCTGAAAAGTTGATGCCCATTCAAGCTTATATAAGTATCTATTTTAAGGACATCTCTTTAAAGGTACCAAGGGAGAAGGGTGAGGATAAAGGTCACATGTGTGCATCCACGTAACTCCTTTAGCAAAACAACAGCTGGGCTGCAAACCATTCTTAGAAGAAAGTTTAGTAATAAAGTTTTGTTATTCAACAATGACCCACATGACTTATCAAAGTATTCCTTTTTTTAAAATTTAAAATATTTTAACATTTATTTTTACATATTTGTGGGGTACAGTATGTTCTTTCAATAAATGCATATACTGCATAATTATTCACTTAGGGTGGATAGCATAGTTTTGTACCCATTAGTCCACCACTTTTCCTTCCCCCATCCCCAGTTTTCAGGCACATTTAGTAATTTTTTGAGATGAACTCCTGTGGATAACATTTTCTTAGTCTCGTTTCTTTCTTATTGATATTTTAGTATTCCTTATAGACTGGTGATCCAGGTAACTATTAGTCAGGCATGATCCTTGATCTGGTTCTGCCTAAACCAATTATTGCATCTAGAGGACTTGCACCTTGCTAAACAGTGGGAAAGCCAGTGCCATGAACTAAGGACACTGTTTTTTCTTACTCAGGTTCTTTACTAGAGGTAAAGGTAGAAAGAAATATATTAGAGATAGAATGTTTATTTCTTATCCTATTTAACATTGGCTTTAACAATGAAATAATAATGTTGTTAGGCAGCGATTTAAAAAAATGCTGTTCTTTCACCCTTACGAAATACTAGTGAGATAAAATTTTGGGGGGGAAATCAGGTATCAACTGTACTTCTCTTTCACTTAAATTTTAGATTATTGCTTCCTAAATTGTTTTCCATTTCCAAATACATTATCAGACAGTAGTGATTATCATGGGATGGGAGGGTACCAATACCAATACTCGAGGATATGAACTCTTGTTAAAACCCCCATTTAAGATGCAATATAAATTACTAAGAGTTGGGGTGGGAAGGTAACTTGAGTGAAGATCTATTTCTCTCTACTCACCAACTGCCATTAAAATAGTTAAAGGAATAAATAGTCAATGGATAAAAATGTGCATTAAAGCCAAAATAAAGAAGGATGCCATTCATAGTCTAGACACTTCAAGGAATTTCTGGAGTGAGATTGGAAGAAAGTATGGCTTAAATCTATCCTTCCTGATAAAGATGTCCAAAATTATAGCAGTAAGTTAAAGAGATTCTGGCAAAATCCCACTAACAGCCATAACAGAGGTGAGAGCTAAAGGTGATAATACATATTAGAAGTAGATTGTGTTACTTGTCATCTCTTTTGAAGCTCTGACTCTACAGCAGGGATCAGCAAACTTTTTTTGTAACATGCCAGATAGTAAATAGCTTGGGCTTTGCTGACCATGTTGTCTCTCTTGCAATTATTCACCTCTGCCATTTTAGCATGAAAGCAGACTTAGACAGCATGTAAATAAATAAGCATGTCTATGTTCCAATAAAACTTTATTTATGGATACTTAGATTTTAATTTTATATAATTTTCATGTGTCATAAAATGTTCTTTCTTTGATTTTTTTCCCCCAACCATTTAAAATGTTTCCTTAGCTTGCAGACCATGCAAAAATAGGTGGAAGGCAAAATTTGGCCGTCCTGTTGTAGCTTGTCAACTTCCAACCTACAACAGCCCCAGGCATATAGAATATCTCAGGAAGCACTGAGAAGGGCATGGCAAGTAGCAGTACCCAGAATAAGACCAACAACAGTTTACATGGGTTGCCTGGCATGGAAACCTAGCCAAATGCAATGTTAGTGAAGGAGAGCCTCTTGAGCAACAGCCTCAGCAATCACACACACACACACGCGCGCGCGCACAGATTTCACAAATTGTTTTTAAAAAGCAGTCTATC
The DNA here is from genome assembly GCF_027409185.1 of Cynocephalus volans. NCBI lineage: Eukaryota > Metazoa > Chordata > Mammalia > Dermoptera > Cynocephalidae > Cynocephalus > Cynocephalus volans. The sequence continues at coordinate 47,212,740 of NC_084467.1, read as the reverse complement.
CAGGAAAAAAAGTAGGCAAGATAAATGTACAAGTTATATACACAAATAGGCAAAATAATAAAAAAAGAAATAGAAACACCCATACATATATGAAAAGTTTCAACCTCATTAGAAATAAAAGGAGAGAACATTGAAACAGCCTGATGCCATTTTTCACCCATCAAATTCATAGAAATTAAATAGGACATTAATATCTAGACAGACTAACAGGGATGTGGTGACTCACACCACTGGTGGTAGTGTATAACATAATAATCCTTCAACAACCTATTCTACTGCGAGGAATTTATCATGTTGAAGCAAAGAGTGATATAACACAGAGATTTATGTGTAAGAATATACATTTGCAATGTTATTTATTGTGAAAAAAATCTGAGCCAATTAAATATTCAATAGTAGAGGATTGGTTAAGTATGGTACACTCATATGATAGAATTCTATGTGGCCAATAAGATCATTTATAGATTTTTTGACATGATTAACTGTTTATAATTTACTCTAAGTGAAACAAGCAGGTTATGAAACAATACATATAGTATGATCTTAAGCTTTTAAAAAGTTCTGTGGTGTGTGCGTATGTTGTATGTGGTATGCAGTAAGTGTGTAGGTATGTTTATAGAACTATGAAACAATGGGTGGACATGCTCTAAGAATTTAATAGTGATGTTCTCTGTGTGTGGTGCCATCTTATATAGCAATCTCTTAAAGATTATTATTTTGTAGTTTAGGAAATGAAATCATATGACACGTCTTCTTTTTACTTGCTTTTTTATGTTTTCAAGTTAATCAATGTTGATGCATTTATTTATATTCTTCTACAGTAATTTATCATATGAATACACCACACCCACTATTATGAACAGAATTCCCATAAACAGTATTGTACATATCTCCTAATTTACATGTGCAAGAATTTGTCTAAGGTATATTCTCCTAGAGTAAAATTGATAAATTGTAAGGAATAACCACATTTAACTTTATTAGGTTATGCCAAAATGTATGCCAAAATTCATACTCCTACCAACAGTATGTTTGTTCTTCCTCAGTTATGAAAAATGCTCAGCTGTTGTATAACTAAATATTGCTTCTTTTCTTTCTATTATTTATCTAGAACTCTGATTATTCATATGTTAGACCTTTCCATTATATCCTCTATGTATCTTATTTTTTCATGTTCCCTCCCCCCCCTTTTTTTTTTGTCTCTCTGGATCACATTTTAGGTAATGTATTTGGCTTTCTCTTCTACTCCACTCCACTATCTCCTCAGTTGCATATAACCAGACTTTTAACCATTTGTTGATGATTTAATTTTAGTAATTACATTTTTCATTTCTATAAGTTATTTTTGGTACTTTTCTGAATATGCTTGGTTATATCTCCCCAAGTTTCTATATCTCTTGCTCAGATTTAAGCCACTCTTAATTTTTTGAAAAATAGTATATTACATAGATATTGGATATTTCCAATATATGAAGTCTTTGTAGCTCTGATTCTTCCATCTACTTTTTATACTGACTTCCATTCTTAGTACTTTCTTTCTTTTTTTTTTTTTTTATCATCCTTTACTTTGAGCACATTTTTCTTGGAGCTTTATCTGTGGGAATAGTTAGTGGTATGGATTGAGTTTTCTAAGAGATTTGCATCTGGTTCTGCTCATCATTTTAGTTCGCCATGACTCAGGACCACTTTAAATTAATTTAACTTCATAAGGTGTTTTGTACTATAAAGTAGCAAAAAATTGGACGAAAAATCCATGTGAGAATTTGTGTTAAGATTTTCTGGAAAAAATTTGTATTTTTCCTTTGGTTTGTGAGTCAAGTCAGCACAAGCAAGTTTCCTTGCTCTTCTCTATTAAGAAGTTTATTCTTCATTTACTCTTCCACTGAGAGTGTAATTCTTTGAGGGTCTAGCTTTAGTGTGAACCTCCTATTAAATTTCTAATCATGCCTACATTCTCCATTAGTCTGCTCAAGCTGCAATAACAAAATAACAAAATACTGGTGGGGCCTTGAAGAGGTGATTAAATTGTAGGACCATGCCTTAGTGAATGGATTAATAACGGTGGTCAGGAGCATGGTTCTGAGGGCTTTCAAAGGAGAACACATGAGGAACTATCTCTCTGCTGTACCATTTTTCTGCTATGAGAGACCCCTGGGACACTGTTACCACCACCAAAACCCTCACTGGATGTGTTCCCTGGACTTTGGATTTCCCAATAACTGTAAGCAATAAATTTCATTTTCTTACAAATTACCCAATTCCAGGTAATTTTGTTATGAGCAACAAAACAGACTAATACAGAAAATCATAGACTGGGTGGCTTAAACAACAGAAATTTATTTTCTCACAGTTGTGGAGGCTGGAAGTCTGAGATCAGGGTACCAGCATGTTGGTTTCTGTGAAGGTTCTGTTCCTGGCTTGCAGACAGCTGCCTTCTTGCCATATCCTCACATGAGATGGGGGTGGGAGGAGGGAGGGAGGGTAGGCAAGAGAGACACAGAGAGACAGGAACAAGAGAGAAAGAGAGAGAGAGAGAGAGAGAATCTTCCTCTTCTTATAAGTCAACCAATCCTATCGATTGAGGGATCTACCCTCATGACCTCTAACTTTAATTACCTCCTGAAATCTCTATCTCCAAATATAGTCACATTGGGGTTTAGAGTTTGAACCTATGAATTTGGGGGGGGGGGGCACAATTTACTCCAGAGCACACACTAAACTTTAATCTCTTGATTTCTATACATTGCAAAACTATCAAAATAGAAACTTGAAGCCACTAGAATGTTGTTGAAACCTTTTATCCATGATAGAAACTGTATTTAGTACAGCTTATGACCCACGGTTTCTGCTCTCTCTTCCTGCTTGACCTCTTCAAATTTCTTACATTTTTGGCAGCTCAGGTATCCATTTGTATCCTGATTCTTGGTGAAATTCTCTAATAGACTAATGTATCTGTCATCTGTTTTACTTATCTTTTTCTATAACTTTTGGATTTGTTGATTATAGTTCATGTCCTTGCCTGAGTAACTCCAAAATCTGAATCACCTATGTATCTGCTTTGATGGGTTTTTTTTTTTTTCTTCCTATTTCTTGGTTTTCAGTCATACAGTCTCATTTGACAGCCTGTCTAGTAAGTTTTCACTGAATGCCGGCCATTGTGTATAACAAACCATAGATATAAGAACTATCCAGAATTTTGGCTCCAAATGTTCTCATTTCTTCAGTGGTTTTCTGATACCTTTTAAAGACATAATTATTGCATTTATTTAGCTTTTATTATTGTTCTTAGTGAAAGCATTTGTCTGCTACAAGTAATTCAATTCTACACACATATACAAGTATCAAAAATGCACTTGAAATATATTATTAATATTTAATTTACCTTTGTAAGTTATTTTTATCTCAAAGGTTGTCCTAGATAACCAGACTAACATACTCTCAGAAACAATTTACATAGTTTTTCTAAAGAGAATTATTTTTGTGGTTTGTGGTATTGTATAGAGGAACAGAGACTGGCAGTAACAGACTCAACTAGACAGAAATAGAAGATATTGGTACTGATCTGCCATCCTTTAATCTCAGATTTTTATATGAGAATAAAATATGTATAAGAAAGGCACACAAACATAAATGTACCACTCAGTTAATTATTATAAACTGAACATATCCATACTAGTACAACCCAGGTTAAGAAATAAGACATTACCTCTACCCCAGAAGCTCCCTCACATCCTTTCCAATTACTACTCATCCCTCCTTTCTAAAGGTAACCACTGTACCAGTATTGTATACCATCATTGCACAAAATATTCCCGTATATAAATAAACAACAATTTGTTGATCCATTGCACTGTTTATTGGCACTTGGTTGTTTCCAGATTGGGTCAATTATGAATAATGTTTCTATAAACATTCTTATACAGATTTTTGGATACACCCAATGCATTTCAGATTTGTATATGATTAGAAATGAAATTGATGGGTCATAGAATATGTTTATGCTCAATTTGATCAGGTAGTACCAGTTTTTCAAAATAGTTTGATTAATTTATAGAAATACAGGCAATACATGAGTGATCCAGTTACTTCACAACTTTACAAATGTTCCTAGGTAATATTTAAATTACGACTCTTTTTAATTGTAGGCATACTGATGGGTGTGTGATGGAATCTCATTGAGGTACTAATCAGCATTTTCCTGATTACTTTTCATATGTTTAAAATTTTTTTAATTAAAACATTTTTTCTAATAAAAATTAATTTTTGTAGTCTATGATATGTTTTAGTGTAGACATCTCAGGCAATTTTTTAACATAAGCTATTTAATGTCTATTGGTCAAATGAAAAAATTTTAAATGTATATGATGTTTGTCTTTATTTTCTTCCTGTATTCATTTCAAATACAATTACAGTGTAGTCAGAAAGCACTGTAGGTCATACAAATGTTTGTTATTTGTTGACATTTTTGTGAAATGGTTTACGACCTTTTGGTTGTTGTATTTCCTATATGCTACTTATGGATAGATAGCGAATTTTTAAACTTGTTTGACTCACTATATGTAAAATCAGCGTGTTAATTTTGTTCACATCTTCTCTATCTTTATGAATGTTTGTTAGCTTGATCTATCAAATACTGATCGAGTGTTAAAATCTCTCACTAAGTTGGTAAATTTGTGACTTTCATCTATAATTATAAACTATTATTATCAAGAATACTCGAGACAAATGTTTGTAACTGGATTGTTTGTGTGCTTCTTGTGCTTTATGTGTGAGCCTGATACATCCATTTAATGAAGCCTGGGTAGTCTGGACAGAGTCCTGGCTCTGCTATTGGGTACTCTAAGTGAGGGAGGACCCAGGCGTCTTTGGTGAGGTTTCCTAGACAGAAGAAGCACCATGGACATGTATTAGTCTGTTTCTGTTGCTTATAACAGAATACCTGAAACTGGGTAATTTATGAAAAAATGGAATTTATTTCTTACAGTTTTTGGGGCTAGAAAATCCGGGGTCCAGGAAATGCATCTGGTGAGGGCCTTCTTCTGGATGGAAATTCTTTGTAGCAACTCAGGGTATGACATGGTGAGAAGGGGCTGAGCAGGAGTGAGCTAACCTTCTCACTTACTGTCCTTATAAACCCATCAGAACCACACCTGTTACTCCATGAATTGATCCATCCATTCACTAGGGCACAGCCCTCACAATCCATCACCTATTAAAGGCCCTATCTTTCAAACATCATAATTGGATTTCCCACCTTCTTAACACTATTACGATGGAGATCAAGTTTCCAATACATGAACTTTTAGATGATACATTAGACCCATAGCTGCAGAAATGGCAGGATGACAGATTTTAGCCTAGTATAAAACAGCAAACAAAGCAGCAAAAATAATCTTTCCAATAGGTTCACAATACTGAAATGAGCTTCCTGGGGTGATTATGATATTGTGATCCCTAGAAGTCTTCAAGAAAAGTCCCACTTAGGAATATGGACATGCGGTATTTCTCTTTCTGTGCCTGGTTTATTTCACTTAACATTATTTTCTCTAAGTTCTTCCATGTTCCTGTGAATGGCAGAATTTCATTCTTTTTAATATCAGAGTAGTATTCCACTGTATATATGTATACCACATTTTCCTTATGCAGTCATCCATCAATGGACATTTAGGTTGCTTCCAACTCTTGGTTGTTGTAAATTGAGCTGTGATAAACATGGGAGTGCAGGTATCCCTCTGACATGATGATTTCCATTCCTTTGGGTATATACCCAGCACTGGGATCGCTGTTTCATATGGCAGTTATAACTGTACTTGTTTGAGGAACTGGACAACCATAAGTGGAAGAATGAAACTAGACTTGTACCTCTTCCATAATCAACTCAAAATGGATTAAAGACTTAAGTATAAGGGCTGAAACTATAAAACTACTAAAGGAAACAACATAGGAGAAATGCTTCAGGAAGTAGGACTGGGCAAAGACTTTATGAATAAGACCCCAAAAGCACAAGCAACAAAAGAAAAAAAAAAACAAATAGGATTATATCAAACTAAAAAGCTTCTGTACAGCAAAATAGTTAACAGAGCAAAAAGACAACCTACAGGATGGGACAAAATATTTGCAAAGTATGAATCTGACAAGGGATTAATATGCAGAATATATAAGGAACTCAAACAACTTAACAGTCCAGTTTTACCAACACCATTTATTGAAGAGGCAGTCTTTTCACCAAGTATGTTGTTGGTGCCTTTGTTAAAGATCAGTAGGTTGTAAGTATTTGGGTTGAATATGAGTTGTCTATTATGTTCCATTGGTCCATGTGTCTGTGTTTATGATAGTACCATGCTGTTTTGGTTACTTTAGCTTTGTAGTATAATTTGAAGTCAGGTAGTGTAATAACTCTCAGTTTTTTTTGTTTTGTTTTGTTGCTCAGGATCACTTTGGCTGTTCAGGGTCTTTTGCTATTCCATATGAATTTTAGGATTTTTTTTTTCTATTTCTGTACTTGTTTGGTGTGAACTCTACAGAGTCCTGTGTGAACAAGGTATCACATGAAAAGAATGGGTTGAGCAAGGAAGCTAACCTGCTCACTCATTCTCATTTTAAAGCCATCAGAACTATGCCCATTAGTCCATGAATGGATCAATCCATTCACCAAGGCACAGTCCTCACAATCTAATCACCTATTAAAGGCCCCTTCTTTCTCATACCATAATTGGATTTCCTGCTTTCTTAGCTCTCTTACAATGGGAGCCAAATTTCCAATACATGAACATTTGACCTTAACAGATGCCTTTCCCAGCTTTAACCAACTGATAAATGTCCACTCCTCCTTTAAGACTTAACTCAAGAAACAGGCAGGAGGTGCACACCCAGGGTCTTAGCCAAGGAGCTGAGGGCTCCATCCCCCTCCACCTGGAAGCAGGCAAGAAAGCATGCCCAAAACACCACTTTTGTGTGGGTGGTCTGCCACAGCCATGGCTGTTAAAAAAGCAGCTCAACACCATAGAAGCAGCCACAGCCACTCTGCAGGCAGCCCACTAGACACTTGACTGCACAGACAGAAGAAGAGTCACCAGTGGAGACTGGAAAAAGAAGAGAATGTCTCTCTCCTCAAAGCTCACTCCAGAGTAATAAAAGAAGCAAGTGCTCCACCAGATGACCAGATGTCAACATAGAGATACTAGAAACACAAAAACCCAAGAAAATATGACACCACAAAAAGAATACAGTAATTCTTAAATACCAGACCATACAGAGTGGGAAAACCTTGAAATGACTGAAAAGGAATTCTGAGTAACAATCTTAGGGAAACTCCCTGAGATACAAGAAGACTCTGTTAGACAACATAATGAAACAAGAAAAAAATCCATGATATGAAGGATGGAATTCACAAACAGATTAATACCTTAAAAAAGAATGTAGCAGAACTCATGGAACTGAAAGAATCATTCAACAGAATAAAAAACACAACTGAGAGCTTAAGCAGCAGGTTAGAGCAGGGAGAAGAAAAAATATCTGATCTTGAAGATGGTCTTCTTGAAATAACCCAGGTAAACAAAAAAAAAAGGAAAAAAGAATTTAAAAATATGAAGAAAATCTAAGAGAACTAGCAGACGAACTTAAGTGCACAAACATTTGAATCATGAGTTTTCCAGAAAGGGAGGAGAAAGGAAAAGGTGTGGAAAATCTACTCAACAAAATAGTAATGAAAAACTTCCCAGATAAGGGGAAAAACACAGTTCTTCAGATCCATGAGGCTCAAAGATCCCCAGATTCAATCCAAAAAGATCCTCTCCAAGACACCTTATAGTCAAACTCACAAAGCTCAAAGACAAAGAGAGAATCTTAAAAACAGTGAGAGAAAAGTGTCAAAGTCACCTATAAGGAAGTCTCCATCAGACTAATAACAGACTTTTCAACTGAAATTCTACAGGCCAGAAGAAAATGGGATGCTGTATTCAAAATACTAAAAGAAAAAACTGCCATCCAAGAATACTATACCCAGCAAGGCTATCCTTCAGAAATGAGGGAGAAATAGTGTATTTTCCAGACAAACAAAAACTGCAGGAATTAACCAACACATGAACAGCCCTACAAGAAATCCTCAAAGAAGTCCTGCATCTGGAATCTGTAAAATTATAATCAGTACCACAAATGCAGAAGAAAGAACTAAGCACACTGGTAGAACAAAAATGCAAATGAAAAAGAGAAAGAAACTTAATCTTACCACCATAAAAAGCCATAGTGACAATGTAATAATACCTATACTTCATTTCTGATTTTAGTAATTTTAGTCTTCCTCCTTTTTTCTTGGTCAGTCTAGATTAAGGTTTGTAAATTTTGTTGATCTTAAGGAATCAACTTTTAGCTTTGTTGATTTTCTCTATTGTTTTTTAATTCCCTATTTCATATATTTCTGTTGTAATCTTTGTTTTTTCCTACTTATGTTTGCTTTTGTTTTAGTTTTCTCTACTTTTACTATTTTCTTAAAGTAGAAGTTTACATTACTGATTTGAGATTTTTCTTATTTTTTATACAGGTATTTACAAGTATAAATTTTCCTCTAAGCACTGCATGAGCCCAACATCCTATAAATTTTGATATGTTGCACTATGATTTTTATCTTCAAGTACTCTCTGATTTACCTCTGATTTTTCTTTTTACCCATTGTTTATTTAGGAGAGTGTTGTTTAATTTCCACACATTTGTGAGTTTTCTAAATTTCCTTCTGTTACTATGGTCAGAGAACATATTTTCTATTAACTTAGTCTATTTTTTTTAATGGAAAAAATTAAACAAACAAAAGTTCATGGAAAGATTTCCATTATCTTTCAATTCTATTTTCCACACTTTTTGAAGTGCCCTTGAGTTTATGTTCATTTTTATTGACTTCTTATCCAATATATGTTGCTAAACTTAGATATTTAATTTCTCTTCTTGATTTCTTTTTATTTAAGTGGACTTGTCAATTTGCTTAGAAATTAATTTGCTTTTAGGGCCGAGCCTGTGGCGCACTCGGGAGAGTGCAGCACTGGGAGCGTGGTGACGCTCCCGCCATGGGTTCAGATCCTATATAGGAATGGCCGGTGCACTCACCGGCTGAGTGCTGGTCATGAAAAAGACAAAAAAAAAAAAAAAAAAAAGAAATTAATTTGCTTTTGAAAAGTTTATTCATCTTACTCTGTTGAAATTACTTTGATATTTGCAGGCTTTTGGAAGACTTTAGAGAGCTATTTCAAATAATTATAGAGATAAAAGAAATATGTAAATTTTAATAACTTTTACATACTCAGTTTTTGTGAAAATTTGAAGTCCTTCTTTCTACAGAGTATTCTGTTATTCATCTGTTATTCAGTTTATGTATTTGTTATTTGCACAAAGAAATGTGCATATCCTTGTTTAAAAAAAAAGACAACTCAATTGCGTCTTTCTCTGTACCTAAATCAATACCTGGTCTCTTAAGCAGAAATGATAGTTCTCTCTTTGGTTCCATATGTCTGTTACAGCACACTTTGTTTATAAGCCTGTATTCTCCATCTAAGTTTGAATTCCTTGAGAAAGTTCTCCATCACCTCCACAATGTCAGTGTCTAATACAATGCTTGGAATGAGAGTTCAGTTGCTTATGCTGAGTAGATTAATAGGTGAGTAAAGAATTGAGTCAAGGAATGAAAGAATAGTTGAATGAATGAAGGTATGCATCTTTATTTCCCATCTCACATCTCACAGGAAATTTTGGCACTACCTTCAAAATATTTCCAGAATCTGATTATTTCTCACTATCTTTACTGCTACCATTCTAATCTAAGCCACGCTGACTGCTAGCCAAGACCCCTAGCCAAGACAGCTTTTTCGTAGTTCTCTGTGTTTTGATCCTTGATCACCTCTAAAGTCTACTTATTCCCAGTACAGAAACTAGGTTTATCCTTTAAAAGCAGAAATCAGATTAAAATCCTCCTCTGGTTTCCATTTCATGCAGAACAAAAGCCCAAGTCCTTTCAATGGCTAATAGGCTTAATTTATAAGAAATACCACCTCCCCTTTCAGTGTCCTACCCAGCTCCTCTTACTTTGTTTTCTCATTTCCTAATACTCTCCCTCTCGCTCACTCTACTCCAGCCACATTGGCCTCCTTGCTGTTCCCCAGGTGTAACAGGCATGCTTCCATCGTAAGACCTGTGCACTGGCAGTTCTTGATACCTGGAATGTTCTTCACTCGTCTTCAGTATGGCCAGCTTATTCACCCCCTTCAACTCCTTGCCCAAATTGCACCTTCTCAACGAACCCAACCTTGACTACCTTATTTAATTTAGTTGTCCTGATTACCATTTTTCCTTGATTTTTATCATCTTCTAACATACTATATAGTTTAATTGTTCATTACAATTATTATGTGTGGTTTGACTCTCCCTGCTAGAAGGCAAGCTTCGTAAGGAGTCTATTTTGTTCACTGATATATTCTAATTGGCTGGACAGTGCCTGGAACATAGTAGACACTCAGTGAATACGTTTTGAATCAATAGTGAATGCATGACTGCTCTAGAATGTAAGTTCCTTAAGTGCCCTTCTCAGGCTTCATCATTGAATCCACAGTCCCAAATATAGTGCCTGCTGCTGAGTAGGAAATCAGTAAATAATTGTTGAATAAATGGAAGCATATGAATTGGATTTCAGTGGACCACACTTGAGGGGAAAAAAAAGCCTGTCAGCTAATAATCAGCATAGTTTATTTAAAATCTGTTGGTGTTTATTTTAACAAGACTTCTTGGAATTCTAACACTAAAATAGGATGAGGCCCCTGTGGTTTTAGCGGCCATGACCTTTACCATCATTCTCAAGATGGGAGGGAGGGTTAACATGGAGGCCTTAATTAATCCAACCCTGGGGCTGGAGTGATGTGCTGACCAAAAAAAAAAAAAAAAAAAAAAAATTCAGAAAACATTGCAGACCAGCTTACCCAAAATAACCTTGCAATTGTTCCTAAGTATACCAGAAACTCTAATTTGGGCAGAGTTTGGGCTCCTCTCAATTGACTCACAGTGCTTTTACTAACATCAAATGCTTAACAAATCTGAAAGTTTCCCATGAGAACCTTCCATTATGTTTGCATTCTGCCTAGCTACAGAAAAGGAAGATCTGTGTTTTGGAAATACAAAAAATAGCTTCATCCATATTCTACTTTCTGAGACTCATGGGTAAATTTTCCAATCAAGCACTTGTCTATGTGATCTGATTTTTTATTAAAATATAATGTCTAACAGGTGGGCTATTTTGGACTCAATCTTTGCCAGGTGGTGTGAAATAATGACAAATGATCATAGTGCCTACATATAAATGATCACAGGTCACCCTGCTTGACCTGTGTGGTTCAGACCAGCCTTCGTAGAAATCCATTTCTAAACTATATGCACTGCTGTGATTGAAGGTGGGTATTTTCAAAATTGCTTGATTCAACAAACCTGCTGCTCTGTAATTACTTTGAATCGTGGCTTGACTGACAAGTTTCATTGAATAGAGATTTGATATCTGAGTAAATAGCTCCACGAGGTTCATGCATGGACTCAAGCTTGGCAATTTCTTTTAGGCACTAGTGGACCTATCATTATGAGGGTCCTTATACAAGATGTAATAACATTAGCTCCTGGAAAGTAGAGTTTAAACTATCCATCTTATAACCATACTGCAGAGTAGTTTCTAGCACAAGTCTGTTACTTATAAATATTTAGAAGTAAATAAGTTACAAATTTCTTTTAGAATTATTGAAGAAAAATTATCACTCTTTCAAATAGGAGTAATTCTTTTCAAGATAACATAACAAAAGTAAGATTTTTTTCCCTTACTTAGGTTTGCAAGAAGTTTGGAGATGTCCTTAATTGGGGTAATTATCTATTAGCCTAAGTGGTTAATATATTTGTTTCTCCCTTTTCTTTATGGCTTTGATACTCTATTTCTGTTTTAATATTGTATTTAATAACTGTGTTTTCCAGAATCATACTATCTTTTAGTTAAAAATTATTTTGGGAAATAAGTTCATTATAAATACAAAAATAAAAATTAATATGTTAGATGTACTGTACTTCTTCAGTTTAATTTCCTATTAGGAAAAAATAGCAAAATCTTTGCTTTCAGAACTGAATATATATTTGTGCATGTATTTGATAAAATAAGTTAAAAAGAAAACAATTTCTTTATTTCTATCAGTATTTATTTAATCCATACATTCTACACACAAGGCACTGTGCTTAGTGATGGATTAAGAAATGTTAAAGGCAAATCTAGATTGAGAGACAGATACCCCCATTGGGAGCTGCAAAACTATGTGGTGATGGTTCCATTTATATAAAATATCCAGAGTCAGAAAATCCATAGAGATGAAAAGCAGAATAGCCAGGGGCTGGCAGTAGTGGGGAACAGGGAGCAACGGCTTAGTGGGAATGGGTTTTCCTTTCGGGGTGAAGAAAATCTTTGGAAACTTGATGGTGGTGATAGCTGTACAGCATTGTGAATGTGCTAGATGTTACTAGTGGTAAATTTTATGTTACGTGTAGTTTTTACAATAAATTTTTAAAAAATTAAAACAACACACAAAACTTCAGTGTGGCGAGAACAACCCATACTGAGTGCTTCCCATGTGCCAGTCACTGTGTTAGGTACTGGGGACAAAATGCTGAGCAGTGCCAGGTGTGATTATTTTCTGTGGGACTACATTCTAGTAAAGTTTAACTACAGATCAATGCTGTCTAGGAAAGAAAATGTATAACCAAGAACCTTGGCCTAACCGAAGGTTTTGAGCAAGGGTCAGGAAAAGTTATCCAGAGGAAGGAGCCACAGAACTGAGTTTTCAAGGATGAGTAGAAGCTGGAAGGGAATGAGATCAGAAGGAAGGAAGAACACAGAGCCTGCCAGGAAGAACGAATAGTGTCTATAAATGAGGAATACAAAGAGAGGGGAGAAAGTAGTTTGAGAAGAAGACAGGGAACAAACGGTATGGGACACTCAAAGGATTGGAGGACCCTGGAGGGGGACAGTGGAGGTGAGATAGAGAGACCACAGAGAATATGGTAGACCTTCTAGATTACTACCATGGACAAGACACGGCTTAGGCAGAATGCAGTGGATATGGAGACAGTGTGAAGGATATTTAGAGAGCTATTATGATACAGAGCTTGATGACAGATTACATTCATGATTGTAGAGGAAGGGGGTGGATGGGAGAGACAGAAGCGCTCAAGAGGCACCTTTTGGAGATAAAGGAGGATGTTTCAGAACAGCACTGAAGAAAGCACTTAGTAGTGGAAGTGGGTTGCATTGACTCAATCAGGAAACCTTAACACAGCCTCTTCCTCAAGGGCTCTCATGCAAGAGTTTTTCCTATGATCTTTGTAGTTGTAATTAGTAGTTAACAATAGTTCCATGTTGTAATGACAGCTACATATTTTTGTAACTATTTGAAACATATTAACTCTCTAGAAAAGGGAACATAGATTAGTTGCCCTTAGCCAAAACTTTGAGGTTTTTTTGAGTTATCAGAGTGAAATAAAAATAAAAAGGCAAAGAAAGCTGCCAGTTATTGAGTATCTCCTCTGTATCAGGTAGTATGCGAGATGCTTATGGCATATACTATTTTATTTCTAAATGATTCTACAGAGTAGATCTTTCCCCCCTATTTTAAAGAAGAGGAAATAATCTCAGAATAAATTACTAAATTATTTACAAATACCCAGGTAATAAGTTGGAGAGGTAGTATGTAAAATCAGGTCCCTGGTCACCTACCAGTAGAATGATTCACACTCATTCAACTATATGGACATTTTTCCAGCTGCAATCATTTGTGTATCATTTTCATGATTTTTATACATGTGCACCACTTATACCAGTACTGTATTAATATTTTTCTTTGAATTAGCTCATCTTATTTTCACACACAAAAATATATTTTATAAGGACACTTTATAGCACAGAAAATCAGTATAACCATAAAGGCAACCATAAAAGGCAAAAGACAAACAGAAAAATTAAAATTAAACCAACCAAGATTACTAAATTCTAGCTACCCACTGTTGTTCTCTGTTGAGCATCTGAGTTTGATGCTTGCTCTCTTTGTTAAAAAGAGGGATTAGGAAATGCTGGAGAAGTGTTCAAGACCAGTACCATACTGATAGATTATCCCAGACAATTATACCAGAGAACAGAAAAGAAAATAATTTTCTCAGTGTGCAATTCAATGCTATTGACTGCTATGCACCAGTTTAAACCATTTGGCATGCCCATGGTTGGGGGGCCACTGAACTATATCATGCTACTTCTTTTAACTGAGAGATCTACACTTCGGAATTTCTCTAGATACTGATCCAACCATTTGTATTCAAGATCATGGTACCCAGAGAGTATGCAGCAGTTAGAGCTACTTCTTTTAAAGGAACTACTCTGAATAGGGTCTTATGTGGCCTCCCATGCCTTGACTAGCATAAAGGAGAAAGAATGAGGCAACCAGAATCTCAGTTCTTACCGCATTTTGTGAAATTTCCTGGAAGAAGACATATTTTCAAAGCTGATCTTAGAATGTAAGCTTTTAAGTTGGGAGGCCACCACATGACCATAATGGAAATTATAAAAACTCAGAGATCCTGAGAGAATCCTGGTCCCGAGTCCACCAAGCTGAGTCCACCAAGATAGGTCAAAGAGGCAAGAGGCGGAGACAGTGAGAGTGACTGAAGACAGGATGAAACGAATCCACCAAACTTGGCTTTAATGAAAGGAGTAGAAGCAACAAGTGCATTTTTTTTAGGAGAGAACAGATGGAAGGAAAGTTAAGCAAAGTTTAAAAACATCTCTGGGGTCTGTTCCACAAAAACCAGCAGGGCTGTGGTTTCTCCAGAGCCAGAGATTTGAAAGGTAAGGAAAACAGAGATTGCATTACACTGCCCTCGGGGGTTTAATGTGCAAAGCAATGATTGTAATGATCATCTGACCAATTCCCTCTCTGTGTCAGAGATGAGCATGGGACCAAAAGGTATCTAAACCTATAACGGCATGTATTAACCCAGTCCAAATGATTTACTGTTACCATATTCGGATCGACTCTGAGTGCAGGAAAGGGGGAAAAAATAAAGAAAAACAAGGTTACCCATAAAAAGAAATCGTAGAACTTCATGTCCCAACAAGTGGGTAAAAATGTTAACATTGTTTTTTTTATGGCCTAATAAATGTCTTTCATAAAAATTGCTGAAAACACACTCCCTGGATATCTTTATTATATTGAAAAAGAGATTATTAATCAGAAGGGGGAGTTAATCAGAAAAGAGGGTTAGAAGGAAACCAGTTCTTAGGTTAAATAAAACTATTGATTGTTTTCTTAAGCTTCGTAATCCAGTAAAATAAGTATTTTTATAATGTGATGGAAATGGGTCTACAGAAATTACGTAATTTGTCTGAAGACACAAAGCTAAAAGATGCTGAAATCAGAACTTAAAACCTGCCTGAATCTAAAATTTTAGCTCTTTCAACAAAAACCCCTTAGGCTTTCCTATTTACATGTGACTGTGTACCAGATCAATGGAAAGGGCCCATATGCTACTAATATTACATTTAAAAATTTATGGATTCACAAAACAACCGTGTGAAGAAGACATGATGTTGATTTTGACTCCAATTTTTAGGACACTGCAAAACACTATGAGCAGCACATAATGGTCCTAGCTCCTCTACAGATGACAAAACTAAGCCTCAGGTGACATGTCTTATCCCAGATGATAGAATTAGTTAGTGGTAGTTCCAGTCATCCAGCCCACATCTCACGTGATATTCTCCAATCACAGTAATTTTTGTCAATATATGGCAAAAAATGCTTGGCTTAAATGATTACCACCAAATGTGTTTTATTGGTGCTCACCTGCAATACTAGAACAATCACTTTTTAAGAACAAATTACTATTTGGGGGACTGAACTCTTCTTCAAAGTAGAAATTCAGAATTTAGTTGTCTTTGCTATTTTGAATTCAAGCAAATTTGTGGGTAATCAAGGCATCTTCTGAGCATACCTTAGTCCATTAACTCTTTCATCCAATAAGCAAAAAGAAATGAAACAAAGAAATGAAGAAGATGATGTGCATTTGGTCCACAGGGTACTCAGGGTCATGGATCTCTTCAGACAGGCAAGATATTTACTAAATGAGGAATCCCTTTATGGAAAGATTGCTGCAGAGCTAGTGGGCCCACCTGAAATAGGTCCAGCCAGCAGCCTGTCAGGCTACAAGCAGTGTGAACCTTTTTCATTATCCTTTGAATCCTTGTATCTCAGTTATTAACAAATGCTTTAGAATTGAAAATCTCCTGATTTCATTCTCTCTTCCCCATTTTCACTGCCACTGCTTTTTACTTTATTTTTCATCTTCTCCTTCTCTGGGCCTTGCCACAACTTCCAATGTCTTTCTGAACTTACCCATCCTCCACATAATTTGAGGTTGATCATTTTAAAATAAAAAACCTGACCATGTCACTTTGCTGCTTAAAATTCTTTCATGGTTCCCCATTGCCTAAAGGATCAAGTCTAAGCTTCTTACTGTGTCACATGAGGTTTTGCCTGATGTGACCCCTTTCTACCTTTCTCTCCTTCCATTTTCCCCATTGTAGCCTCCATTCCAGCATACTGAGCCAGTTATAGTTCCCTGAACAAGCCCCTCCTCCCTGCATACATGTGTTTTTTTTTCCAGAATTCCCTTATACCCTTATAAGCTCTTAATCATATTTCGAGGCCTCTCCTGCAAAGAAAGCCATGCACGAGGCCTCAGGATTAGTTGTTGGTAACAAACACTTATTTCCATGTCTGAAAGAATCACACATCTTCTCTGTCCAGAACATCTTCTATATATCTTTATGCTGTACTATAGTAATTGATTTACCTGTCTTTTCTCCAAACTGGATGGTGAGCTTCTTACATGCAGAGGTCATGTCATATATGCTCTGTGTTTCCATTGGTTACCATAGTGTTTAAAACAAAGTAGAGGCTCAAAAGTATTTGTCAACATTATCAACTCAACATGCTGAAAATACTTAGGTTTGAATCTAGGAAGAATGGATTTCACTTAAGAGTTATGCAGCTTTGAAAAACTAAACTCTTTATTGCTAGCATTTGTTCCTTCTCCAGTCTTCCCTCGTTATTGTAAGTGACTCAACTCCTGAAGAAGCTGCTTAGGCCCCAAACATAGGATTCACCCTTGATTCCTCATTTACTCTTCTCCAATTTATTATCAAAACTCATTAAATTTATCTCTTTAATTTATCAACTTTTCTTCATCTCCATAGCTACTATAGCTCAACCCACCATTATTTCTCCTTTTTTTTTAAAAATTCCTTCCTAAAGTTAAGATACCACTATCTCTTTACTGAATTGCTGCAATAGCCCCTTAACTGGCCTCCTTCCAATCACTCTGCCCACTTGGCACCCCAATCCATTCTCCACACTGTAGCAAGAGTGATCTTTTCAAAATGTAAGTCAGATCTTGTCAATCCCCTGCTGAAAACCCTACAACTAATTTTCCATTAGTCTCAGAGTGAACAACGTTTTTTAATAGCCTATGACACCCTACATGCCTACCTCTCCAACCTCTTTGTACAATTCTCCCCTCTGCTCTCTGGACTCCAGCACTTTGGCCTTCCCAAAGTTCCTTAACCATGCCAAACTCTTTAGCACCTTAAATCTGCTTACTTGCTGGTTCATCTCTCCAGGTAAGTTTTCAACTCATTCTTCCCATAACTTCCATGTCTCACTTAAATTTAATTTCAGAGAAGTCTTAGCCCCCAAATTCTAGAAATTTTCTTAGAGAATCTTGCTTGGCTTTTTTTTTTTTTTTTTTCCTAGCACTTGTTTATGTATGTAGACTTATATTTCCTTGAATTTTGACTAAATCACAAACTTTATGCAGGTAGGAGACCACATGTGTTCATATACCACTTTATGTTCTCTATCACAGTGCCTTAATATTAAACACATGTTAATGGGACCAATGAACTTATCTGAACTTGTTTACTCATCTGTAAGATGGGCACAGCCATCCTTACCTATAAGCCTTTGAGAATTAGATGAGTTAATGTACTTGATGGCTCTATATAACTGTAAGTCACTCTGTAGATGTAAATTATTCTAATGAGATGATTAAAAGCAGTCTCTCACACCTTTGGAAATAAACTACCATGGTTTGGTTAAGTAGATCTCTATGATGTTGCTTCTGTACCTGTCTAAGACTTGTTGTGACTGTCTAAAACTAGCTGGACACTTCCAGGCAAGATGGCAGAATAGACGGTCCCCAGCATCACTCTCTCCCAGAAATCAACCAATTTACAACTGTAAAAAAGCAACAACAGCCAAGCTGAGGCCACTAGAGCTCAGGGGAAGAGGAGGAGTGACGTACAGAGTGCATGAAGGTGGGAGAAGCCACAATGAGAGAAAGAAAAATCCGCTCAGACTGTCTTGAGCCCTGGCCACACCCAGACTGGAGCTGCTGAGAGCATGAAGCAGGAGCCAGCAAAAGCTGCAGCTGTGCCCTTCAGATGAAGTTGCTTGGAGGTGGCAGGGGAGAAGAGGGCCTTGGTGGCTCCCAGGCCAGCAAGACCACTAACAGGGTTCCCATGGATCCACATAAGAGCAAGGAGCCACAACAACTGAAAAAAAGGAGCCACTCCGTGGCCGGTGAGTCACCACAAGGGACCAGCACACAGCCCATCCCACAGGAAGTGTTTGGAGCATGGGTGCTGGGGGAGACTGGCCTACTGGGAGAACACTGGGGCACTGCAAGGACAGCTGATCTGTCCTCCAGTCAGTGAAGGACCACTCAGAGGAGACTGGTCAGGAATACTAGAATTGCATGGGGTGCAGTTTAATGAAAAGAGTTGGGCTCAGACCAGAGTTTCTACACAACCCAGGTGCACCAGATGTCTCCAGAGCCAGAAGTACCTATAAAGTCAACCATTAAAACCTGAGCTGCACAAAAAGCCTTCCCTGGGGAATCAATAGCAAAGCAGCAGTTTAGCCAAACCACACAGCTCAAGTGCTGGTCCCCACAGGACGTTCCCCCAATTCAGAAGTAAGCAAAGGACAACAAATTAGTTCCAGTGCAGAGTTTAAATGGTGGGAACAGCAAATAATCCAACAAAGAACTGAAAGAAAAAACAAAGTACCCACAGCCAGAAACAAAGTTTCATATTAACTAGTAAAGGTCTTATTTCACCAAAGAACACCTATAACACCTAGAAGGGCCAGAAGTACCCTGAGCTACAAAGCCAGAAAGAGGGGAGGGCCAGGGGCCTCAGCCATGCCTCCCAACACCCACAACTAACCGTGAGGGTAGGGGATGAGGGCCTTGGCCATGCCCCCCAACACACAAAGCCAGCCCAGCGGCGACCACCAAGCCACCACAGGAAGTGTCCTGGGCCTCCTGAGCCAGGATGGTGGGGGTCTTCAGGACTCGGCCATGCCCCCCCAACACCCAAGCCAGCCCAGTGGCAACCACCGAGCTGCCACAGGAAGCACCCTAGGCTCTCCCAAGCCAGGGCGCTGGGGGGCCTCAGGTCTTGGACACATCCCCCAATATGTGCAACCAGCCCAGTGACAACCACCAAGCTGCAGCAAAAAGGGCCCTGGGTTCCCGAGCTGGGATGGTGGGGGGTGAGGGCTTTTGCCACATACTCTTGACATTTGCATCCAGCCCAGCAATGACTAAGCCACCACTGGAAGCCCCCTAGTCTCCCCTGTGGGAATGAGGGGGGTGCTACAGGCCTCAATCCCACCCCTCCTCCTCCCTCCTTCCATCCCATTTCCTTCCCCTTTCCCATTTCCCCTCTCCCCCTCCCTCTGAACAGCTCCGCAACAACATCCTAGAATGTAAAAAATAATATCAATAAAATTATGTTTTCTTTAAAATAAAATAAAACTAGCTGGAAAAGGTTTTATGTTCATATCTCAAGTTATGTCAAAGTTATCTTGTAGGGTGTAAGCTGAGCATGTACCTGCCCTCCAGATAACCTCAGGAATTTGAAAATTCTCTACCAAGGTGCTGAATCCAGATTAGACCAATCAGAGGACTGGATTCAGAATCAACCAATCATCTCCTGACTTTATCAGCCAATTACCCTTTGCTGAGTCATCAGGCCTGACTCAGATTCAGCCAATCAGGGACCCCAAGTACCCCTTAAAAGCCCTTCCAGCCCCTTGTTCTGGGAGACAGATTTGAAAGCTGGTCCTCGATGTCCATAACAGTTGAATTCATGAATAAACCCTTTCTTCTTGTAAAAGCTGGTGCCATGGTTTTGGCTTCTGTGTACACTGGATAGCAAGCTCTTGCTCAGTAACACTTCAAGGTCAGAAATAGGATCAAGGGATAAAAGTTCTAGGAAAGCAGTCTTATCACTATAAACTAAGAACTTTTAAAGTCTGAAGTGCAATCCAACAATAGAATATACTGACACTGAAGTAGTAAGTTCTCCAACACTAGAGGATGTTGCTTATGTATTAAAGACTAGACTACATACACATCTCTTATGCCTCTTGAAAATTCAGGGATTCTCTGTTTATACATGGCAACAACAAGGAGAAAAGTGCCTACCACAAGTTCACACATGTAACCCGGAAGGGATAAGATACACAGCTCCCTGAGGCTTGCCATGTACATGAGAGTGAGAGGAATATGCTGTTTTAAAATTTTCCAGGGTAAATCTGAGGAGACATTGTTTTCAGTGATCAGGCCTTCAAAGGATTAGCTCTTAAAAAAAAAAAAAGCGTAAAGATAACCATATTTCTTCCTCAGAGTTATAAAGATAAACAAAAAAGAGAAAGTTCTCTAATTCTTAGATTAGGGAGCCTAAGACCAGGGAACTTTGTTCAGGTAAAATTCCATACTGCCCATACAACTGTCGCCATGGAGAGCACATAAAAGTACCAAAAAAGAGCCAGTGTTTCAAAAGTGCTAGAATAAAAACTTAAATGAGAAAGACAAGGAAAAAGAGAAAACATTTTCAACCTTCCAGAAGGCCAAGCAAACATAGAAAAAGTAACAAGAGCCAAGAAAAGAGCAGTGCATACATTCCTACCTCGTGTCTGGAAAATCAGATCTCAGCCACAATGTCACAACACGCTGGTGTAATTCGGTCAATTCAGAGGTGCGCCACAAGGGATTTGTTACTGATGCCTAAGTACAAAAATAATTTGTTTTTAAAAGTAGTGTTCCTGGAAGAGCAACCACTAATCTTCCATCCTGGGGAGTTAGTTGAGTAGTAGAATTTTAGATTCTCACTGTGCCTCCTTTGCAGTCCCATCCGAGACTTAGAATTGGTTCCGAAAGTAAAGTTTCTGCCAGATGTTTGTAAGAGTAAGTAGGGGTCATTCAAGGATAGACACAGTGCAATCACCCCATTTGTTAGGGTCCTACAAGCATATTCTGACTGTGGTGTTGAACGCTGCGGTTGTTGTTGTTGTTGCTGTTTTTCAGTGTTCGTCTCCCCTTCTTCGTGGCACCAGTACTTTGAATTTCCTTCAGAGAACTGTCCCTCCCACATTCCTGTCCATGGGAGTTAAGCCCACCCCTCCAATTCAGTTCCTGCTTTGCACTGATTAGAAAGTCTAACCCTGAGGCCATTATGACTGGTCCAGGGGTGGATATAAAAGCAGATGTTGTAGACAGACTAATGCCTCCCCCCACCACACACACAAAAATATGTCCATGTCCTGATCTTACATTGCAAAAGGGACCTGCAGAAGTGATGAAGTTAAGGATCTTGAGACGGGTAGATTATCTTGGATTACTGAGATGGGCTCAGTGTGATCTCAAGAGTCCTTATAAGGAGGAAAGGAGGAATATCCAAGAGAGAAAGGTGAGGTGACAGTGGAAGCAGAGAGAGAGATTGGAAGATGTCATGCTGTGTAGATCTTGCTGCCATTAAGAAAGTGTTTCTCCTAAGTATTTTATTTTTTTGGTGGCTATTGTAAATGGGCAGGCTTTCTTGATTTCTCTTTCTGCATGTTCACTATTGGAGAATAGAAATACTACCGATTTTTGTGTGTTGATTTTGTATCCTGCTACTGTGCTGAAGTCATTTATCACCTCCAAGAGTTTTTTCATAGAGGCTTTAGGCTGTTCGATATATAGGATCATGTCATCTGCAAACAGGGACAGTTTGACTTCATCTTTTCCAATGTGGATGCCCTTTATTTCCTTCTCTTCTCTGATTGCTCTGGCTAGTACTTCCAACACTATGTTGAATAGGAGTGGTGAGAGTGGGCATCCTTGTCTAGTTCTGTTCTTAAAGGAAACGCTTTCAGCTTTTCCCCATTCAGGATGATATTGGCAGTGGGTTTGTCATATATGGCTTTAATTATGTTGAGATACTTTCCCTCTATACCTAACTTATAGAGGGTCTTTGTCATGAATGAATGCTGAATTTTAGGAATTGGGTTAACCAAGGATGTGAAAAATCTCCATAATGAGAACTACAAACCACTGCTGAGAGAAATTAGAGAGGATACAAGAAGATGGGAAGATATCCCATGCTCTTGGATTGGAAGAATCAACATAATGAAAATGTCCATACTACCCAAAGTGATATACAAATTCAATGCAATCCCCATCAAAATTCCAAAGACATTTTTCTCAGAAATAGAAAGAACTATCCAGATATTTATATGGAAAAATAAAAGACCACACGTAGCCAAAGCAATGCTGAGCAAAAAAAATAAAGCTCAAGGCATAACACTACCCGACTTTAAGCTATACTACAAAGCTATAATAACCAAAACAGTATGGTACTGGCATAAAAACAGACACACCAATCAATGGAATAGAATAGAGAATCCAGAAATCAACCCACACACTTACTGCCATCTGATCTTTGACAAAGGCACCAAGCCTATTCACTGGGGAAGGGACTGCCTCTTCAGCAAATGGTGCTGGGATAACTGGATATCCATATGCAGGAGAATGAAACTAGACCCATACCTCTCACCATATACTAAAATCAACTCAAAATGGATTAAAGGATTAAATATACACCCTGAAACAATAAAACTTCTTAATGAAAACATAGGAGAAACACTTCAGGAAATAGGACTGGACACAGACTTCGTGAATATGACCCCAAAAGCATGGGCAACCAAAGGAAAAATAAACAAATGGGATTATATCAAACTAAAAAGCTTCTGCACAGCAAAAGAAACAATTAACAGAGTTAAAAGACAACCAACAGAGTGGGAGAAAATATTTGCAAAATATACATCTGACAAAGGATTAATATCCAGAATATATAAGGGTCTCAAACAACTTTACAAGAAAAAAACAAGCAACCCAATTTAAAAAATGGGCAAAAGAGCTAAGTAGGCATTTCTCTAAGGAAGATATACAAATGGCCAACAGACATATGAAAAAATGCTCAACATCACTCAGCATCCGGGAAATGCAAATCAAAAGCACACTGAGATACCATCTCACCCCAGTTAGGATGGCTAAAATCCAAAAGACTCTGAACGATAAATGCTGGCGAGGTTGCAGAGAAAAAGGAACTCTCATACATTGTTGGTGGGACTGCAAAATGGTGCAGCCTCTATGGAAAATGGTATAGAGGTTCCTCAAACAATTGCGGGACCTTGGGTCACCTTCCTCCTGGTATCGCGGTTATTTGTGTACTTGTCTTATCTCCCACACCAGAGTGTGAGCTCCTCAGAGAGGAGCCCGCAGCACACGGTTCACCTTTGAATCCCCCCGGCGCGGACCGACTCCGGTGCCTGCCCACACTCAGCTCTCCGGCAGGTTCAAGTGAACTTGGGAAGGCTCCAACCACACTATTCCTAACCAGAAATCGGTTAGGCGTTTTTCCGAACTGGTGGCCACAGAGATGGTATCTGTCTCCCGGTAACAGGAAATTTACCGGGGGCCGGAGCCCAGGGTGCGGTGGAGTGACAGTCAGCCCCACCTGTACTTCCTTTCCCTCCTGACACTGGCTGGGGACGCCCCACGCCACCCGCCCTGCCAGAGAACCGCAGAGGGAGTGGGAGGGGAGGCCGCGCCCTGGCAAGCAAGTGGAAAGGCTCAGTGAGGAGCCGAGCCAGGCGAGGAGGACAGGCCTAGCCGAGCCAGGCCGGAGCTGCCACCACCTGAGAAAATGGAGGCAGTCCCAGGGCCGGTGAGTGGCCCGGTGGGGCAGGCGGAAGCCAGGCGGGCATCTGCCCCCCGAGCAGGGCCGGGCCGGGGTCACTCACGGGGCTGGCCCGGGCCGGGCAGCTCCCTCTCTGCCTCTGCATTGTCACTGTCCCCGTCCTTGGCCGCTGCCGCTGCCTCAGGCTGCTCACTCGGTCCCGCGGCGCGGCTTGGGCGCTCCCAGGAATCTTCTTTTATGCCGGCCTGAAACCTCGAATCCTGAATAGGGCAGCTGGCCACCTTCAGCGCGGCCCCGGCCTCCAGGATCCTGGCCTGGAATAAGTTCTTAATAAATATGAAGGGTCTTTAAAAATTTCATGAAAAGATTAATATCATCTTTTAATTCTATTTTTCCACAAATTTTTTGAAGTCCCCTCATGCTGTTAAGCATATATGTCTATAATACTTAACTATGTTCCAGGCTTTAAGCACTTTAAGCACTTTACTTGTGTTAACTAATATAATCTTCATAATAACCTATAAAGTAGCTGGGTTTTTCCCTATTATACAGATAAAGAAATTGAGGTGAGAGCGATTAAGTAACTTGCGTGAAGTCACACAGCTAGTAAACGGCAGGGACAGGATTAGAATTAAACGCCAGCTATCATGCTGCAGAGTTCGTTCTCTTGACTACAATGTTATAAATGTTACTTCCCATCTGCTTCTTGCTACTCTGAGATGGATGCCATGAGTAGATATGAAAAAAGCATAAGGCATGTGTCTTTAACCTGGAAGGACACAGGGGACACACCACTCAGCTGCATGAGGCCACTGGAACAAATGTAAAAGCATGTCAGAGCCAGTGACTTCAGAGTGAATGTTAAGAATCTCAGAAGTCTTTGAAAAGAAGGGTGCCAGGTGCTGGCTGGAATAGTTAACGGGAGAAATATCTGACTCGCTTTCCCCCCTCTCCTCTACAGAGCACATGGAGCCCTAAAAGGCAGAGAAGGAGAGTTTTCTTTCAGTAATTTTAAATGCACAGGACTTAATACACGTTATACATTATAGAATCTCCTCATTGCACAACTGAGGAAACTGGGTCCCAGGCGGGGATGGTGACCTGCCGGAGCTCACCGAGGTAGACTGTGTAAGGTATCCAGAGGAGCTAGAAGCGGCTCATGGTAGCTATGGTGAAGGGCGTGCTGTGGAAGTGGAGACAGAGGCCTGGAGAAATGGTGTGTGGAAAATGCTCTCACAAAGCACATTGACAGCAGTCCCCGAAGCCATGGAAGACACTATCTTCACAATAGTTGTTATTTTGATAATCATTATTAGAATCAAGAGGATTATCTTTGAGGTGGAGAGATCAATTAGGAGACTATTCCGTAATCTAGGGCAGTCATGATGAGAGTTTGGAGGAGGTCCGGAGCCATGGTTTTCTAGAGGAAGGAACATAGTAAATAAACACCTCAGTGATAAAGTAGATGGCTGTTGGGACAAACCAAGACCTGGGAATTTGATACAACCTGGTCCCCTTTCTAAATGGAAGGCTGTGGCCAATTTGGAAAGAGTAAAGAAGCAGAAGTCAGGGAGGGGGCAGAAAAGACAAACCCTTGGCCAACTTGCCAATTTGGCCCTCTTTATGGCAGAGAGTTCAGATTCTATTGAACACAGAGGAGCCCTTTGCTCTCTCCAGCTGAGCACATCTGGCTTTCTAGATGAAAAGGATCTGAGGTGTCAGGTTTAAATGTCTTGACTGACCAGCTAAAGAGTGAAAAGGATGGGAAGCATGTCAGGCCAACACTGTGACCTCCGTGGGGGCTGTCAGTGATCTTCCCAATAGTGAACATGGAGCCTGGTCAGCGAAGGACTGTGATGGCCGTTGTTTCCCTGACTAGAATTTTATATGCACACCAGCTAGAAGTTTTAACCGTGTGTTTTGTAAGTTCCTACAAGTCTTTAGATTCTTCTGATATTATTCCAGTGACAAATGTATTAGGGCATACAGGAGCCAGCCAGCCATCCTGATCTTTTGCAGAGAGTATGGTTGATATGTGGGCACCTATGGTGAAAGCCCTTTCCACCACCATGCGGGAATACAGTTGGCAATTATTAAAATGGGGACAAACTTGAGAATCAGCTTCATTGCTTCCACACTGCCTATTTGGTAATGTTTATGCTTTGATGACCTCCTAACCTTGGAATGATTGCCGTTATTCTAACTTGCTTTCAGGAAAGTCCTAAAAACTATTTCACGGTGAGGCATAAAGTGATGATACAACAGTAAGGTGCAATGCTTAAAATGTTGCTCCTCCCTGGGCATTTGCAGGAAAAGGGATGAGTCAGAGTTAAAGAAGTTGGGCTATGAGGTGCTGGCCTTCAGAAACTGGCCTTAGTGGTATAAAAGTCACCCAACTGATCCATTTGAAATGTACTTGAACCCCCTTCCAGGGCCTAACCTGTTCTTCAAAGCCCAAATCAGCCACATATGTGATGCTTTGTCAACCGTGGCTCACAATAGCCTCCCCTACACTGCACTTCTCTTGGATTTACCACATGTTCATAAATTAACACTTATATAGAACTGCAAAAAGGAAACCAATTAACTAGTCCCCTTAGATAACATGGTCTAAAACTGAGTCCTTAGAGACCCAGGACTTTGAGTTCAAATCCCAAGTTCACCATTTACTAGCTGGGTATCCCTAGGATAGGTCATTTTACAATTTTACATTTACAAATTTACAAATTTGTAGATGGGGTTTGTTGATTCACTCAGAACAACTGTGAGAATTAAGTAAAATTGCACAGGAAAACTACCAAGACACGACAGGGGTTTAACCAAAGTTAACGGTGTCCTTTTCTAACTGTGTCATTTGTCAAAGTCCTAAAATGAAGGGAAGAAGCAACACAGTATTTCAGCTATTTTCCCAGCTCCAGGCATTTGCATTCAACCTGTGCAATTTTTTGTAATATCAGTGTGCTACTCACACTGTTAATGATTGAATATTTTCTTTAAATCTACTGAAGAAAAATTTTAATTTATTTAAGAGCAAAACATATTTTAATTGTAAAGGGAATAATCACGATCTCTTGCTCTAAATAGAAGGTAAAATTAAGTGCAGTAGGATAAAGCAATGCTGTTAAACTCTAAGTAGGCTCTAAGCCTATTATGCTATTGAAAAAGGAGGATTGATAAATATAAAATAAGTTTTATAGTTTGGCTCTTATGAAACTGCGAGTTTTTCCTTAATGTAACCAGGTTTCAAACATAATTGAAAGGAGACAAACTGTTACATGATAAAATTTATTGTCATTTAATTGGTGTCCTGCTACCATTTACATCATCGTTCATCCCACTCACTCTTTAAAAGGAAAATTATGCTAGAAAGAGCAAAGTTTTGTAGCTAGTGAAATTGGGTTGTAAAATTTAGCTCTACTCCTTACTGGCCAATTACATTGAGCTAGTTACTCAAAGATTTTGTGCCTTGGTTCCCTCATATGTAAAATGAAATATTAATACTCAAGTTGAAGTATATTTGCATGGATGCAAGAAAGTATGTAAAATACCTATAAAGTGTCTGGGATCCATAACAGAAAAGCAAAATGATGATGACAGGGAAAATTGCTTTGTCCAAGTACAGATAAATAAAATAAAGGGCAGGTTGTTTGTGTGCCCAGCCACATAATTTGCTGGTACAAAGACGGTCTGTGATTCTCATCCCAGACATCTGGACAACCTGTCAGCACATAACTGGGTGGTTTCGAAACAGCCCAGGATTATATAATGTTGGATGATAACCAGAACTGTTGGACCTTCTTCTTTTATTACTTATTATTTTGATTTCATATTTCAACTATACAAAGTTTAAAAAAATTTTTTTTTCTTTGGGAAAAGACTGAGAAATTACAATTAAGCAGAAAGGTGAAAATAAAATCATTTGTAATCCCACTACTATAATTTTTTCAAATGGAGAGCTACTCTATCCTTTGTTTTGTTACCAAATTTGTTAATTCAACAAATAAAACATGTACTCATACAACTATTTTTATCAATAAGTATAGTTCTGCAACATGACTTTTTTGCCTGTGATAGTATATCCTTATGGATGTAGCAAAATTTACTTAGCCAATTGCCTAATATCACTTAGTTTTCTCCCACTTGAGTTAATATCTACTATTTAAAAATATTTCAAATCACTTTATTTTAAATGAATCATTATGCATAAATGAAAGTTATTTCTTTCAAAGAAATTATAAAAGGTAGAATTTCTAGTCAAAGAAGATGGACAGTTTAAGGTTCTGTCAGACTTTGCCACCTCAGTTTTGGGAAATTGAATATAAATTTATAGTAAAAGTATAAATAACACACGTTTCTTAGTACCTCTTCCCAAACTAGATGGCATTGTGTAAAGATGTTTTTGTCAATTTAGATGAAAATGTTATTATTCTAGTTTGTACATTTTTATATATTTGCTGATGATTTCTATCTTTTCCAATATGAATTGTGTTCATTCCTGTACTTATTTTTTCCCCCTTTGGGTATTAATCTTATTCTTATTGATTTGCAAGAAATCTTTGCATATTAAGGTTAGTAATTTGCATGTCATCGGCATTAGTTTTTCCAGTAATTTACTGTCTTATTTTTATATATGCCACATGTGACATATAGAATGTTAAAAAATATGTAGTCATATGTTAGTGATTTCTTTTTTTAATTTTCTAATAAGACTAAATTTATTCAATACCCTAATAAAAGTTTTGATTACAAGTATCCAACAGTATAAAAAGTACAAAACAGATTTGTAACTTCTAATATATTAATACAAAGTGCATGACTACATACAGTACATCCTACAGGCAAAGTGAGGTGGAAGGGAAAAAAGAAGACTGTGGTTGAGGTCTAGTAAAAAATAAATACAGAAGTAGAGATGATCCATATTATAATATATTCTACCACCAATACTGCAGCCAAAATGTACAAAAAAAAGAAAAACCACTTCAAAATAACTCAAGAGGATGATAATGGCTGGACTCTTGTAATACACCTCAAAGGCTGTGGGAGAGCCAACCCAACTCACTGTATAGTCTATGCATGCGGTGGCTTGTAGCATGTAGGTTTTTTCCCAAAAGGAAGAAATATAAAATGTTAAGTTTAGATTAAGAACTATAAAACTGTAGGGTGCCCATAAAAAGCAGCTCACTCCTTACTGTTATACTATCCAATTTTTAAAATCCAGTTTTAAAAATAAGCACTGACTCATGTTATTATGAGGCAGGCAAATGCTCTTCCCTCATTATGAAAAGTTTGAACTGGTGATACGGGTATTTTTTTCCTGAACTTTTAGAAAAGAGGTGATGAAAAGTACTTTGGTTTGAGTTCAAGTGAGAGGCCTTTAATCAGGACTTTAGAATTGAAGAGCTCCATGTTCAGGAGAGCCCCATGTTCAGTGATTTCTTTTATGATTATATTTTTGGTATCAAGCCTAGAATGTTTAACTCTATGGATGATTAGATTAAATTGTGTATATATTTTCTTCCAGTGCTTTACAAGCTTTTTTAAATCATACAAGTAATACAAATTGTACAAATATAATTTATCGCAAAATAAATTTATTATAAATTTATTTTAAATTAAAATGAATATTTAGGGTAAGAATCACTGAAACATGCCCTCGTTCCCTTGATTATCTCATTCAGTCTCTTGGCTAAAAATGGGGTGACTCCCAAATTGATCCATCCATTGCTAATCTGTCTCATGAATTCCAGAGTCTCATAGCCACCTGACTATCTGATATCTACATTTGGATATCTGATATGCATTTCAAATTAAACAGACCCAAAACAAAGCCCTGACATCCCCTTCAAAACCTACGCCTCCCACCATGCACCCCATCCCAGTTAATGGCAACTCCACCTTTCTGATTTCTCATAATAATGTTCCTAGTGCCTTTCCAACCCTCTTTCTCCCGAGCCTAATAGCCAACAAATCCTGCCAGCAATACCTTCCAAATATATACGAAACCAGCTACCATGCACCATCTGCACTGCCACCACCCTGGTCTCAACCATTTTCATCTCTCTGCTCTAGAATTGTCCTCTGTGAGGTTCTGCACTTAGTAACTACAGTGATCCTATTTAAAACAAACAAAGAAAAAGCTAAGTCAGATCATATCTGTCCTTGGCTTAAGCCTT
Source organism: Cynocephalus volans (assembly GCF_027409185.1). Taxonomy (NCBI): domain Eukaryota; kingdom Metazoa; phylum Chordata; class Mammalia; order Dermoptera; family Cynocephalidae; genus Cynocephalus; species Cynocephalus volans. The sequence continues at coordinate 47,182,431 of NC_084467.1, read as the reverse complement.
CCAACGGCTTACTCTCTCATTCACAGAAAACATTGCAGGTCCTCAAATGACCTATAAGGCCCTGCAAGGCATGCCTTATCTTCCTGATCTACTTTATTACTACCATCTTTCTCTCTCTAGTCAACTCCAAGGAATGTCATGAAAGCCAGCTTATTAGACCTTTGAGCTCAATGTTCCCTCTGCATGGAAAATACACCCATGTCCACATGGTTCTCTCTCAGTCCTTCCTCATCTTTATTCAAATATTGCCTTTTTAGAGAAGCCTGCCCTCTTTATCCTTTTTTTCTGCTTTCTTTTCCTCTGACACATTTGTTACCATTTGACATATGACATATTCTACTTTTTTATTTTGCTTATGGTCTCTCTCCTCCCCTCTAGAATGTACACTCCATGAGGGCAGAGTTATAGTTGTTGCTGTTCTCTGCGGTATCTCCAGCACTTGGCAGGCACTCAACAACTGTTTGTCGAATGAACTAATTAATTTATGATAAATTCCCTTTTATTATCACTCTCAAACTCAGTCCTTTCTCCACTCCCCAGAGGTAACTAAAAGTAAGTGAAGAAAGTAGGCTGGAGAACATTATATACAAAGAATCCTTAATGTTAAAAAAAAGAAAAAAATGTAAGTGCCAAAATAAAGTTCTGGAAGAACACACACCAAACTAAGATGCTGTTATTTCATCTGGAACTTATTATTCTGTGAAGTGTGAGGGGGGAGTATATATTTTTCCCCCAAGTGACAAGCCAGTTGTGCTATTATTATGAAAACTATCTGCTAATTCCCCACTGATCTGTTATACCATTTTTAACATATATTACATCTGTCTCTACTCAAGCCAGTTCTTGGAGTCTCTATATCTACAGTAAACAATTTAAAAATTATGGCTTTACAGCAAGCTTGCCTATCTATTAGGGTTAGTCATCCTTTATTACTCTCTTCTTAAAATGTCCCTGGCTATTTTCATGAGTTTATTCTCTCAGATATATTTTGGAATTAAGTTGTAAGCTTAAAAATTAGAATTTTAATTGGGATTTCATTAAATTTACAGATTAATTTATGGAGAATTGGCATATCTACAACACTAAGTCTTTCCGTCTTGGAAAATGGTAGTTTCTTCCCAGTAATTCATGTCTTTCATGGCCCAGAGTATAGCCATGTTGCCCTCCCTAGGTTTAGTACATTTTTTAATTAAGTTATTGCTGGCATATAGAACAGCTGTTCATTTTTGTGTTTATCTGTGTCATGAGCCAATGCACTAAGATCCAGTGTTAGAGCTTCGTTATTCCTGCTGCCATTCTTGGTGTCATTGTTATGTCTGATGGTTTCTCAGAGAGACACTCATCATCTCAAAATAATGGTCATTTTGTCACCCCTTTGATTAGCCTGAATTCCCTGGAATTCAGAAATTGAGACAGTGGTTTATATATGCGTAATTTGTTAAAGAGTATAATCCCATGTAATAGCTCTTGCACACTGGGGAGCAAAGCACGGAAAGACAATGAAAGGATGTGTCATTGAGTGTGTCACAACTAGAGATGACCAGTTGTCTGATCCCACAGGACTGACTGAGATGAATGTGTAAGCTATCTCTGGGTTATCTATAAAAAGATGAGAGAAGGAAAAGAATTTATTCTTTTTTTTAATCTGCCATTTGTCAAAGTTTTACCCCAAAATGTATTAACTTTGCCTCCCTTCTGGATTTTGCATGTATGGGTACTGAGTGTGGTCCCAGAACTTTCCATGCCTCAGGATTAGGGAGGAATCTCCACAGAAGGAGAGGCATGTGGTACGGGTCTGAGGTGAGGCGCTGTCAGATTACACCAGCGATAAATCCGTCTAAAAATATACAGAACAGTGCTTGCTAGAATAAGAGATAGATGAGGCAAAGGGAGAAGTGGTATGTAAGAGATGGCTGATACAGTCCACCCCTTGTACCCAAGATGCTCTAGTGCCTTCCATCATGTCTGGCTCCCATACTGCAATATGGAGCCAAACATAATGCCCTCTCTTAATTCCTGAGAGAGGGGAAATACAAGTCCAATCTTTAGTAGAGTCACATGCAAAGAAGTAGCCAGCCATAATCTATGCAAGGTTTCTTAAGAGGGTTAATGAAACAAGGTCTAGTCCCTGTTGCTATAGCTGCACTGACTGTCTCTCACTTTCTGCCCAGGAGATCCTCTGACTTTCCTTTTGGGATTCTTGAAAACACTTTCAGCCATACTGATGTGATTTTACATGTGTGTTTTATATGTGCACCATATGTGTATTTACATATTGGGTTTCTTGTAAGCAAGCATAGAGTTGGGTCTTGCTTTCTTAATCCAGTCTGAAAATCACCCCCTTAGTTACAGTATTTAGACCATTTAAATGTAATGTAATTATCAACGTAGTGGCCATAAATGGTCATCTTGCTATTTGTTTTTCATTTGTCCTTTCTATTCTTCATTCCTCTTTATCCTCTTTTCTGCCTCCTTTTGAATGAGTACTTTCTAGTATTTTATTCTTCACCACTGTTGGTTCAATGACTAAATGCATATCTTTTTGTTTTATTTTTTCAGCAATTGCTTTATAGTTTACAAGTTGCTTTAACTTACTACAGTCCACCTTCAAATTATATTATGCCACTTCATGTACTATGTAAGAACCTTAAAATGGAATACTTCAATTTTCCCCTTATACTTTGTGCTAGTATTGTCATACATTTTATTTCTACTTGTGCTTATGTTCTAAATTTCACAATTCAATGTTATTTTTGTTTTATAAGGTTAATTGTTTTAAAGAGATTAACAATGAGAAAAATTTCTTCTATTTAGCATTTCCAGGTAAATATGTACCATTTCTAGGGGTCATTCCTTTGTGTAGATATGAATATCTATTTGGTAAAATTTTCCTTCTGCCTAAAGAATTTGTTTTTAATATATCTTATAAAGAAGATATACAGGTATGTTCTCTCCCTCTGCAAGTCCAACACAACACTGTGGTCTTTCTTTCCTTCCTTCTTTCTCTCTTAGCTCCCACTTCTGAGTGAGGACATGTGGTATTTATCCCCCTGTGCTTTGCTTATTTCAGTCAACATAAGTTTCTCCAAGCTCATCCATGTTGTTGCAAATGGGAAAATTTCATTCTTTTTTATGGCAGAGTAGTATTCCATGGTGTATATATACAACAAAGGGGAGGGGTGGGGGAGGTTAGTGATAATTGGGTGGGGGACAAGGGGTACAACTGCAATTTGTGGTAATGGGCATGCTGCCAGTATGGATCTGGCCTTCAAATCTAGGGCATGAGGGGGGACAATCATCTTTGTATCTCGTGAATATTCATAACAAATAACAAAAAGAAGATATACAGAAAATAAATTTCACACTGCTTTGTTGGTCTTAATTTTTTAGACAATGTTTTTCCTTCTGAAGGACATGTTCTTTGTTCTGTCCTGATGCTTTGTTCATTTTTTTTCCCTCTATGTGTTTCATTTGGGACAATTTCAGTGGCTAGATCTTCAAGTTAATTTTTCTTCTTCAGGATCTAATGTGTGTACTTCTTATTTCAAATATTGTATTTCTATTTCTAGAAATTCCTTTTGAGTCTTATTTTTATGTCTTTTATTTTTCCTCTTATTCTGTTTATGTTTTCATTGCCTCCTTGAATATATGTAACATATATTTAACATCCCTAGCAGTTTTATGATCTATGTCATTTAAGGGTCTGTTTCAATTGATTAGTTTTTCTCCTGATTATGGTCTATATTGTCCCACTCCTTTGCATACTTGTTAATTTTATTTTAGGTGCCAGACATTGTGATTTTACGTTGTTGGGTGCTGAATTTTGTTATATTCTTTTATATAGTGTTAAGTTTTATTCTGACATGCAGTTATTCAGAATCAATTAAATCCTTTCAGTATTTACTTTTAAACTTTGGTAAGTCGTGTCCAGAGTAGTTTTAAGTTTAGAGCTAGTTTAGCCCCACTACATGGTGATACTCTTCTGAGAACTTGACCTGATGCCCTATCTATTCCAATGTCTTTCCACTCTGGTTTGTCACAGAAACTCTTTCAGCCCTCCACCAGCTCCAAAAATTTTTTGGTTACTGATTTCCAATGGTTCTTTTCTGGATTTGGGTCATTTTTTTCTCGTGTATGCATCTCTGCAGTTTTCTTGAGCTCTCTCACTTTCTCTGTTTACCTCCTCCACTCTGGTACTGTGTCCCTTAAATTCTAGCCACCTGTACTTCCCAAACTCTGATCTATTTGAATTTTCCCTACCTGCTCTGTAGCTCTAGGCAAGTAAGCTGAGCAACCATAGAGATCACCTTCTTTGTTTCCCTTCCCTCAGTCCTACGCTACCTGTTGTACAATGTCTAAATCAACCACAATGTATATAGATAGAATAAAATTAAGAAAAATAAAAAATAAAATAAAAAAATAAAATAAATAAAATAAAATAAATAAAAAAATAAAAAACATTTTTTCAGATTTTTTCAGATTTCAAGTTATTCAAGGGAAGAGAACAAATATGTTCCCTTATTTTCCCTTATGTTCTGGAAAAGGAAACCATTTGCACATAAATTATACCTTAGAAAATTTTAGTTTTTTTAAAGAAAAGGAAAATGATGTTCGTTGTAGATTAATCAAATTCTAGGTATTTGATAGTGGAAGATACTTTTTGAGAATTCTTTTTCTATGTATTTATAGTGAGATTTCCAGTTGGCACAAGAACTCAGGTATGTTAAATAAAACCATAAGTAGACATTTGTGATTTATATTTTTATTTGACTAATTGTCAGGAGGAGAAAGATGTTTGGGGGATATCTGACGAGTGCAGTTTTGGACTCATGCTTGAAGTTCTGTTTAATGCCAGGTGGGATATTCAGAAATCAGTTACCTCTATGGCTTCTAGCACTCAAGAGTTCTGGACTGCAGATAAGGATTTAAGAATCACCAATGGAGAGTTGGTGGCTAAAGTCTATCAGTGTGGAGCAAATATGGACAGCTTGTAAAGAAGAATCAGAGGAGAAGGTACAGGATGAAATCCTAGCAGAAAGTCAGGGAAAAAAGAACATGCAAAAGAGTATAACCTGGAAAAGTGATGTTAAAGCTAAATTCAAGTCAGTTTTCACAAAGATTCTAAATTTATATGTCCAAAGAGTGCTGTAAACTCATTTACTATTGGTCATAACCCTGTGTGGAAGGCTGTTTCATAAGCACTTACTGTCTTCTTTTCTCTGTTCTCACTCTTTCTCTTCCTTTTAGCAGAAGATAGGTAATCAGCCTTTGGAGACTGAGGACAAGATGCTTGCATGAGTGGGATTGTGCCTGAGATCCTGTCTAAGGGCTCTTCTGAGATTAACTGACTATGAAAAATTGGTAACACACAGATTTTACAATAAAACAATAACAAAAAACAATCAGAAAACTTTGTAAGTTTCTCTGCCACACACACTGTGAAGGTCAAAATATCAACTCAATAATTTTCCATGACTGTTATAAAGAAATTCCTGGAAAATACTGTACACTGGCTTGGGCTCCTACTTATATAACTCATATTTCTATTTCATTTCTCTCCATCTGAGGTTGAATAACTCTGAGGTTAGAATTGCATTGCTCTTTATGTGGTAAGACAGTTTAGTTTTTGAAATTATGCTTCTACTCAAGGTTTTGGCAGCTAGTAGATTCTCCCCTTCCCTAAATAGTGAATCTACAAAGAGGAATTAGATTGGTCTTTAATTTGATCACAATTCTTCCCAGTAGATGACATTTTATATGAAACTGTTAAGTCCCAAATAAAGCAGAATTCAGTATTCTCTGGAAGATAATAATTGAAAGACTTAGAATTACATGGGAAGAGAAAGTTCTTTCTTAAAGAAAATTCTTTATTGGCAGCAGAAGGAGATAGTCATCTGGGGAACGGAAGCGATGGTGAGTTAACATTGTTGACTTGCCTAGGTGTTTAAAATAGGTTTTTTTGGGGGGGGGGTTGTCTTTTTCGTGACCTGTACTCAGCCAGTGAGTGCACCAACCATTCCTATATAGGATCTGAACCCGCAGCAGGAGGGTCGCTGCGCTCCCAGCGTCACACTCTCCCGAGTGCGCCACGGGCTCGGCCCTAAAATATGTTTTTCATTCCTTACCACCCAGTGAAGAAAGACATATTATTCTCATTTTATACATGAAAAATGCCTCCGGAGAGTTAATAACTTGCTCAAGGCCATCAAGCTAGGACACTGTGATGTGTCATGTTTCGTTCATACGCCTTTCTCTTTCTGTATGTCATGCTGCCCTCCTAACGCAGGAAGACAATTTCTGTTGTGTTCTGAGAGGTCGAAGATTCACATCATTCTGGAGGATTTAGAAATAGAGGGTGCTACAGAAAATAATTTTCACACCTAATAGGATATATTGGTTTTTTTAATACTGAAGTACATAACAAAATAAAATTTTAAAAAAATAAAAAATTTTTAAAAAATTTTTTTAAAAATTTAAAAAAAATACTGAAGTACATAAGTGCATAGAACAAAGTAACCTAGTTCACTACATGCATAGAACAAAATAAGAAGCAAGAAGCACAAGCAAAAAGCATGTACTTGGAAAATAACATGGGATTTGATCTCAAAGCATTTGGGTTCCAGTTCTAGATCTGCCACTTATTAGCTCTGTATCCTTGAACAAGGTACTTACCTGTCCCAAGCCTCAGTTTCTGCATTGGAAGAAATGGGGTAATAATGCCCACCTTGTAGTGCTTTTGTAGAAATCTGAATGTGCATCTGGCATTAGCAGAAGCTAATTCCCTGGAGCTTTAAAGAAGCACCTCTTGCCAGTAATTTCTATGTTTGGAGTCCAGAAACAGTTCGTGAAAGGAGTACCTCACCTTAAGGAAATGCCAGGTCACACCGCCTTCAAGTAGTCTGAAATTCCATCACCAATCCAATGGGTCACAGCAAGGAAATGGAGGCAGTTTCTGAAGCTGATATGATACACAAAAATGACAACCAGTGAAAGAGAAGATCCACAAAGTGTAATGGGAGTGAAGTCTGGTGTGATTTCTGTACTGTAAGTGGCTCCTGGCAGTTTTCACATTTGCAGGAAGCAGTATACTAGGTGAATATATTGGAGTCAGGATGAAGCAGAAAGGCTTAAATGATATTTTAAATGTAAAAGTGTATAGCATCATTCCTAGCCTACACTGGCTCTAAAAGAAACATTAGTACTTTCCCCTCAATCCTTTATTGGAAGATAAGCCCTAGAGAAATAAAAAGGAACTGATGAAGATAGTAATGGACGTCAACTTGGAGAGTTTCACCTTTACATTGGCAGCAATCTGAAGCCCTACTGAACGGTATTGAGGAAGGGTCTCATGATATCTGCACAGTGCTTTGGAAAGATTGTCCCAGCTATGGTGTGGAGGATGAAGTAGAGGGACTGAAAGCTGGAGAATCAGTTAGGAAGCTGATGCAATAGCCCAGGCAAAACTCGACGTGAATGTGAATTGGGGCACCAACAGCAGGGATAGAGCAGAAGGGATGAATTTGGAAAACACTGTGGAGAAAGACTAAGCTTCTGAGATAAAAATTGGTTAGGGAGAAGGAAGCAATGAAGATGATTTTGAAATATTTAATCAGTGACTGGAAAGGTGTAGAAGACATTAACTAAGACAGACCTTACTATGGAGGGTTAGGTTTCAGGCTAACATTGGGACTGAGCAATATTGAAAAGTGCTGTAGTACTAGAGGAATTGGACGTTTAGCTGTGAAGCCCAGCAAGTTAATAAAGAATATGGGATTGGTCAATATCACGTAATTAAGAAAATGTAGTTAGAGTAGAATAATAATAAGATTTCTGGTTTGAACTGCTAGCTGGGTTCGATAGAGTGCAGGAAAAAAATAACAGTAATAGCTACATTTTCTGTACACTCTGTATCAGATGCTGTTCCATGTGCTCTACAGGCAATACATAATTTGATTTCCACAATCATCTAGGAAGTCGGTACTATTAGTATCTCTATTTTATAGAAGAGGAGCATGAGGCACAGAGGTGGTGAATAAGTTTCCCGGGGTCATGTATTTAGGGAATTTGAATCTGGTTTTCAAACCAGAAAACCTGACTGCAAAGCTTTTGCTTTTAATTATTATGGGATTGTTTTATCTAGAGTATATCTGCATATATCTGGAAAAATGAACACTAGATATAATTAATATAAAGGATGAATATGACATACGTAAACTGCTATCCTTCCTGATTTACAAATGAGGATATTGAGGATCATAGAGGATAAATATGAGTATTTCAGAAAGTTCGTGGAAAAATAGAACTAGAAGATAGTATGAATCTTTCCATGAACTTTTTAAAGTACCCTGTATTTTTCCATAGGTTATATAGTTAGTAAATGGTTGATTAGGACTCTTCAGGTTGGTTCCAGCCACTCTGAAAGCCACTGTTCTTCTTAATAACCAGCGCTGTAAAGCCGGGTTGCATGCATAGGTGTGATCTCACTGAGGAAAGCATTCACTCAACAGATATTAAATGAGTGCCCAGCAGGCACTGGAGGAACACTGAAATCAATAACATAAGCCCTCATTCTTTGGGGTCAACAGGAGATCACAGGCAAGTGTGGGAGACAAACACCTAAGAAAACAGCAACAACCAGGATAATTCCACATGTTAAATACTCTGAGAAGGGAGGACTTCCTAGTTTGTATTTTATTCAATTCACTATAAACCTATTGACCCTATTATGTTTCGAGCACTGTGCTAAGAGTTGAAGAAACAAAGATAAATAAGACAGAACCCATGTTCTCAAGGTTATCTCAAAAAGGTGGCAGCACTGCAAATATTTGTTTGCTTACATCTAAATAAATATTTAGTCATTCCACATGGAGATATATCTAAACCCCATCTTGCTGCCAGGTCATTTTATTACTGAAATTGGAAAATCTAATCTTTGCTTTTTTTGTGGATATTATACCATGTCCTCTTTTCCCTTACATGTACCTACAGACCCAAGTATCAGGTAAAGTCTTTTAATTTAAATAAGTAGTGATGGATAAAGGTGATATACTGAAGAAATGGCTAAATAAAATGTGGGCAAGAAAATGATACTTTAAAAGTGGTTTTATCTTATATGAGAATTGAGCTTTGGCCAGTTTTCACACCTCAGCACCTTGACCGTATTGTATTTCTGGAAGGTAGGGAATATTAAACATTGTTAATGATTGATTGCATCTCAACTTTCAAGTGTTACATTGAACAGACCTTTAAAAAGGGGAATTTTATTCCTTTAAAGCACATCGACAGAACTTTTTGATTATTAAAAACTAATGCCCTGGATTTACTACATTTAATCCAAATTTGATCTGTGAGTGAAATTCCTTTTTGGCAGCATCATCAGTAATTTACTACATCGTGGGCTTTTCCTTTCTGGAGCAAAAAATATTGGCTAGGAGAGTTCTGACTGACACATTATAAAATAAAGCTAGCACATGGCTTATGTGGGACTTTGCCAATTCTATACCCATCTGAAGACTCCCAAGTGAACCAATATGGTTTTCCTTTACAGCTGCCCTCTGAGAACTGGTGTGTACCACTGAACACCCAGAAAGACCTAGAATTGTGGAAACATACACCAGAAATGGATGTTAGTAATCATCTAGCTTATCTACTCTCCTAAATCAGGAATTATTTTATTTGAAAACACCCTGATAGAGGTTCACCCAGATTCAGCTGAACTAGGTACTTTGAAAGGTTACACTTTCATTACTGGTTAGCTCTGAATGCTAAACAGCTGGTAAATGCCTCTCAGACACTTCTGCATGTTGGCTTTAGTGCTTTCCTCTGAGATCACAGTGAACTTAGCTGCCCCGTCTTTAGCACACAGCCTTGCAGATATTTGAAAAGTTGACTCTTACCCTTTCCTAAGTCTTATCATTTTCCTGGAAAACATAACCACGTCCTCAACTAAGCTGATTGCTCTTTTCTGGACTTTCTCTAATTTGCTGTAATTCCTTAAAAATTGTGAGGCCCAAATTAATACCTGTGTTCAATTTTAACACACGGCCTATCAGTTGAATGTCCAGTGATGGTGAATATGATTAATTAATCTCATGTGCACCCCCAATCAATCACTAATGGCTGCCTAGAATGCTGTATTGAGGAATATGCTAATGTTATCTCTGGGCTCTGATGTTATCTGGATTCTGATACTATCTCTGGGCTCTGCAATGTCTACCATGGGTGCACAGGTGGAAGTAGGTTTGCCATATAGATACCTAGGATTTAATGACCAAGTGAATGTCCATCTCTCCAAGTTTTCACATGGAATTACTGAAAGCAATCACTTGTGTTTCCTTAAATTCCTTTATGGCTGGAGCATTCAATTTATTCTCTGAAAACTTCTTCACTGTGCAGTATTTAGTTAGTTCCCTGTATCTCTGCTTTTTAAATATTAGTAGCCAACACTGGCCAATCTATGAAGACTGGCATTTAGGAAAATCAAATCTCAATCGTAAGATGGCATGTTCAAATATTCTTTATAAATCAGTGGATGCTTCTGAAATAGTTACAGCATTGTGCAGATTCAGTGTCAACAATAAAAATGATGATGATGAAACAATAAAAATGATAAAAAAGTGACATTTTATTTTGTATTAAATTTTTCAAATCTCTCTTAAATATATTATTCTCTTTGATTTCCATGATATCCTTGACATTATTAATCCTATTTTAAAGCTGAGAACACAATCTCAGAACATTTAACTAACATGCCAAACTGTATCTCATAAATATGCACAATTGTTATGTATCAAGTAAAAGATTAAAAAGAAAAAATTTAAGAAAACATGCCCAGGAACATTTCATTAGTATTTAATATCGAATCAGGTTTTTTGACTATAAAATCTGAAACTTTCCCCATGCAGAATGGGCTTTGGGGACATTTAATTTTACTTTTCCTGCTAGTGTAGCAGTGGCTGTCTTTCTCTACCTGCCACTACAGCTCCTGCCAGGCTTACCCATGCCCATGACTACAGCTCTCACCATGTTCCAGTAATAGCTCTCTTCCCTGCCCACTCACAACTAAAACCAGCAATGACTTTTCCCATTGCTAGTCCCTGAGTCTTTCCCTATCCCATGTTGGTTCCCTTAACCCTGACCTTAGTTGTAAATAGGCCTTTGATTAAACCCTCTTCAATCATCTCTTTGAGTCTGCCTTGCATTTTCCTGCCAGGGTCCTGACCGATACCGCTGACCCTAGTCTACTTCCTTTCTCTGGTTTACAAGGCAAGCTTGGGTCTAAATGACATTAAGACTGGACATTAAACAGAAGCAGTTCCATGATTTGATGGAAGCAGTTACCAAGGCACAGCCCAATTATTTTTGTTGGGATTTGTCCTTTAGGAAAAATAACTTTCCAAGTTCAGGACCATGTAGAAGCTTGGGAAACTCCTCTAAGTTTAGGATTATCAGGAGTAATTTGCTCTTTTGATACTTAGCCAAGTTTGACTTATTGATTATTTATATTTGTGTTAAAACAGAGCCTCTTTCTTTCTTTCTTCATGTTCTTGGTAAAATAAAAGTTCCAATTATATAGCCCTCCATCTAAATGTGTGTGTGTTGTGTTTGTGCATGTGTGTATATTTTCCAAGAAATACATGGGAAATATATCCCAAGAAATAAAGCTAGTGGAGAGAATATGGAAAAGTTTATTTTTGAAATCATCCACCTAAACTATTTAATGAATCCTAAAAACAGAAATGGGAAGTAGCCCCCATTAATTTCTGAGCCTTCTAAACATACAGGTCATGGTGGCTAGAATAGTGTTAATGATTTCTACTCTTCTAATACAAATGTAGTGGCTTTTCTCTCATAAGTTATTAACATGTGAAATGTAATTATAACACTCAGACTTATGTATAGGAAACATGTAATCACTCAAGGCATTTTAAGGATCTTTTAACAGAGAATTCAGAGCTTTCTAAAGTGTTAAAAGGGTTTAAAATGTGGAAAATAGCTGGGTTTCCAGGAATGTCCCAGAACATCACAAGAATAATCCTTCCAGACACACACTGGAGAGCTGTTATTTCTGCCACAAAAAGGTGGGAAATTAGGGGATGGCTACTGGAACTCTTGAGTTCAAGAACATACCTCTAGGGCTGCAATCCAAGGATCAGTGGACCAGATTAGGAAGCTTCTACTGCTGTCATCACAACTGCTCCTGACCGCCATAAATTTGGTGACTGGGAAATGAACACTGAATCTGCTCAGTGTTGCAACTATTTTGACACTCAAGACTAGAGACAAGTTGTTGGAATGCCACTTCTGGAAAAAATGCCCATGTTTCAAGCATGACAATAGCCCCTGCCTTACTCCCCTCTTAAAATCTCATGTGAGTGCATCTAATTCTCAAAACCTAATTTGCCTCCTGAACCCTAGCTGCAAAGGAGCCAGGAAAAAGTTTTTTAATTTTACAGCTTTTAGCAGTACAGGAAGTTATGGTGCACTGGAAGGAGGTGGGACTGAATGTAGAATACTAGCCAACTCTATTTGCCCCAGTAGGAAAACCGAGCTTTAGAGGCAGATAGAGCTAATTCTGCTATTTATTAACTGTTGCTTTAATGAAATTATATACTCAGACTTAGCCTCAGTTTTCTCCTCTCATAAGTAGCAGAATAGGCAATATTTAACCGGGAGTTATATTGGGAAGACCAAATGTGATAAATATGTAAACTACCTATTGCTATGATTCTCAAACTGTGTGGTAAGGTGCCCTGGGGCACCACAAAAAAGTCACAGAGGAACCTCAGGATATCTTAAATTTTCAAGAAAAAACTGACATTTATTGGATTCCATGCAAAGTATTAGCTTGAGGTAGTTCATTTACATTTTTTGAAAATGGGTTTTTAGCAGTTGCTGTGCTGTCAGACTTGTATTGCACAAAATTCAAAGCGAGGGTGGCAGTGTCGAATGTGATTCTAAGGTTTGAGAAAATGTATGATGTCCAATAAGCACACAAACTCCATCAGTAAGTCTTACGGGTTGATTTGTGTCCTCTCTCTTTCAAACTCATATGTTGAAATCCTAACTCCTAGTACCTCAAAATGTGACTGTGTTTGGAGCTAAGGCCTTTAAAGAGGTGATTAAGTTAAAATGAGGTCATTAGGATGGGCCCTAATTCGATATGACTGTTGTCCTAATAAGAAAAGAAAATTTCGACACACAAAGAGACAAAAGAGTTGTGCATGCACAGAGGAAATACCATGTGAGGACACAGCAAAAGGCAGCCACCTGCAAGCCCAGGAGAGAGGCCTCACAAGCGTTCGAACCCATCAACTCCTTCGTCTTGAACTTCTAGCCTCTGTAACTGTGAGAAAACAGATTTTTGTTATTTAATCCACTCAGTCTGAGGTTATTTCACAGATTTCAAAATCAAAAATTGTATGAAAAGATTCATATTATCTTTTAATTCTATTTTTCCACAAACTTTTTGAAGTATACTCGTATCATGGCATCCTATGATGATTAATTACATGTGGCAACTTGACCGGGCCATGGGGTGCCTGGTTATTTGGTTAAATATTATTCTGGGTATGTCTGTGGAGGTGTTTCTGGATGAGACTGACTTTTGAGTAAAGCAGATTGGCCTCCCCAGTGTTGGTAAGCCTTGTTCAATTAGTTGAAGGCCCAAATAGAAGAAAAGCCTGAGTAAGGAGAATTTGTTCTTTCTGTCTGACTGCTTGAGCTGGGACATTGTTCTTCTCCTCTCTGCCTTTGAACTTGAACTTTAACTGGAATTAAAACTTCCACCATCAGCTCTCCTGGGTCTTCAGCCTGCTGACTGCAGATCTTGGGTCTTGTCAGTCTCCATAATTGTGCAAGCCAATTCCTTACAATAAATCTCATGATATATATAGATATATATCTATAGCTATCTATATATATCTCCAATTGATTTTGTTTCTCTGAAGAATTCTGACTATATATAGGCACAGAAAACAAGTATAGTAAGTATGATTATTTAAGAATATATTTTTTTTCAATTTATGTGCATTATGTTTTCAAATGTCTACTAAGTTTTAGGACATAAATACTGATTAAGTTGTTTTGACCTGACTACTTAATAAACAGTATTATTAGGTATTTCTTTAAGCCAAGGCATGCCATGAAAAAATTCCTGAGACACTAAGTATCATAAACTTGAGAAAGTTTCGGAATCTCAGACCTATGACAAAACAAAATAGGTATCAATAATGGCTATTGCTATGATGAATGGGAAAACTGTTTTCTTATTCTAAACTGGCATTTTTAGTATAAGGTAAATTTTCCTAGAAGAATCAAAAGGTTCTATCCATTAAGATACCCATGGTGGTATTATAAAAAATAGTGTAAATTAGCAGAAGACTTAGAAGGAAGGCAACGTGATTGAGGCCAAAGCACAGAGAAGAGATAAGAGCAGGAGTTGCCTGTACTAAAGCATCTGTTCTAATCCTAAGGAAATAATAAATTGGATTTCTCAGATACTTCATCTGTTGTTTGTATTTTTATAGTTTTATAGCTAATATTTATTACTCAAGCAAATGCAATTACAAGGGAGAAAGAAGTAATAGCTAGAAGAAGGAAAATATGAGACAAAATTATTGCCATGTGGAGGAGGAGCTCCAGCATGTGCTGCCCTGGCTGATGGGCGCCCCCACCGGGCTCAGGATGAACCCAGCACTGGAACAGATGCTGTGCGGCTTCATCTTCTACCACCTCCTCCTGTGGATCAGCTACACCCACTTCATGCCCTCCTTCAATCAGAGCATCCTGTGGCAGATGGGCCTAAAGCCCTACAACTCTACAGCCAGTGCTGCATACCTACCACCTTCCCAGCTCTGCTGCCACCCTAGACACTCTTGAGGCTCGCTGTGTGGCCAGCTGTTCTTTTCCAAGCTCATCTACCCTTGGAGGCAAAGACAAGCAGGTCACTGGTCCAGCCAGCACTACTGCAAGGTCACGGTCAGCCCTCCACTCTGCCAGTGTGGTATTAACTATTGGGCCTGTGCATGTTCCACACATTAGTGTGTGTTCCTGAATGCCTGCAGGCCCTATATCTGCCTTCCCTGCCCCCAGGTCTTCTGGGGCTCCACAGGCCCTGCTGGAGGACCTGCCTGTCACATGTTCCCGTCCTGGTTTGTGAGGAGAGTGAACAGGAGGAAGCACGGGCTGCCATCCAGGTCAGCAGGCTTGCACTGTGGCACTAGCACGCTTGCCTTGAGACCCCCCTCCTGAAGCTGTGATCACCACATTGTTAACCTGATGTCCACCAGCCCCCCAGATCTGCCCAGGAGCCCCACTTTGCCCCCCTCTCTTCACACATCGCACGCACAGCTGGGCTCTCTCCACCAGGCTCCAGGAGGGGTTTGCAGGGTAATGGCCTCCACCCGCCAGGCCTGTTCCCAGTGGGGTGTGCTGGCAGGTCTTCCTGGCTGCTTCCCAGCAACCCTTGTCAGGTTGGGATGGAGACCTGTCTCAGGACACACTCTGTACTCTATGAGACTCTGATCCCCAATTACTTCCTTCTTTGGGGGTTTTACTGCAGGACTCACTCCTGGGTCCCTGATACCTTCCTGCTGTTTCAGTGGAATGACATCCAAGCAGATCTGGAGGAAGGAAGCAGTCACTGACCCATGTCCCAGGCCTAAACTGGCAGTCCCGGTGAGTCAGGACCTGTCAGGAGGCTGGGGTGCCAGCGACCTTTGCACCCCAGTTGCACTGGGTTTACTTGTTGATGCTCACTGTAGAGATGGCTTTGCAGAAGGACCCACGACAGGCCACTGGGTGTCCCTTTGCTTGAAGTCAGGCCACGTGGGGTGACCAGAGCTGCCCTGTTGGAAGCTGAGTGCCCATCCATCCAGCATCCCTGAATGAACAGGCCCCCTGGCCAAATCTTCCATCTCCCCTCTCCAGCTTCTTGTAGAAGTAGGTAGCTCCCCAGGTGGAGAGACTCGCCCTCCTGGGCAGACACTGCCACGGCCCATGGGTGGGAGCAGCCACTGGGGAGGTGACACTGGCACTCAGGCTAGGTCTGCCTGAGTCAGCAGAATCTGGGTGTGGGTGTGAATTGTGTAAGTGTGGGGTGTGGGGTGTGCCTTTGAGCCCCACGATCCCCAGGGGCAGGGAAGCTTGAAGATGGCCTATGGTGGTAGCTATGATGGGTCATCTTCAAGCTGGAAAACGTCTGTGCTGCAGGCAGGAGGAGGCAGCACACCCCCTTCATCTCCTGGGGCACTTGCACCATCCACCTCTGCCTGTCCCTCTCCTTTGCTGCAGGCCACAGTGACTCTTAGCACCCAATAGAGGAAGCAGCTGGCGCTGCTGGGTCCGTGGGAGAATCCCCACTAGTCCAGCATCCTGTGGGAACCGGTCCTGACTCCGCCTTTTTCTGCTGTTAAAATAAAGCCTCCCAAGTATTAATAATGCAAAAAAATTTGTTTAAACTTGTATATCCTCACCTGTATCATGAAATCAAACTTTACTTCTCTAGGAAATGAAGCTGCACCATCCAGGTTGGGTCTGATCTCAAGTACAACCTTTGCCATGAGTCAGAAATCCTGCTGGGTATGGTTCAGCTCCTCAGGGAGGGAAACTGTAGACATACGGAGAGAGGAGGAAACCACGCTCCTTGTCTCCAACCATAGTAAGCAGGGTGAAGGGAAAGGGGATACAACCTTGGCAGTTTTGTGCTACAACATGCTGTTCAATAACGTCTTATCTTAAACTCCTGAATATAATCAGTCCAAGTGTATGCTGCATGTGGAAAGGACTCTGTTAGATATAGTGAAAAAGACAGTGTGAGATATAGTATATCATACACCAAACAAAGGGGAACTATCCTTAAATTTGTAATATGGACCATAAACATAGAGAGGCTGGGCACATGGAATGTATTGATCATAAAGCATCCCAACCTTTACTGATTGCCCACATTTATTGAGTGCTTATTATGTACCAAGTACTAGATGTTTACTCAAATTAGCTCATTTAATAATCACAAGGGATTTAAGAGGTTGGCACTATTTGTATCACTGTTTTCAGGTGAGAAACATTG
The DNA here is from genome assembly GCF_027409185.1 of Cynocephalus volans. Taxonomy (NCBI): domain Eukaryota; kingdom Metazoa; phylum Chordata; class Mammalia; order Dermoptera; family Cynocephalidae; genus Cynocephalus; species Cynocephalus volans. Next base: position 47,165,360 of record NC_084467.1, on the reverse strand, counting down.
GTGAACAGAAGGGTTTGTAATTTCTTCAAAGTCACACAGCTAGTAAGAGTAAGCAATTTGATTCCAGAACCCTGTGCTGTCTCTGCTATACTTTCTTGTATACAAGTAGAGCAGCTTAGATCAGCATCTTCAAATTCTTCTCACTTTCACAAGATCTGACCATCATACTCACAAGGGGCCCAAACTGAGGAGGCCGCTGCTATGGTCTGAATGTTTATGTCCCCCTAATATTCATATGTTGAAACTTTATCCTGAATATGGTAGTACTGAGTTCATACCTTTGGGAGGTGGTTAGGTCGTGGGGGCAGATCCCTCATGAATGGGATTAGTGCCCTTAAAAAAGAGGCCCCAGAGAACTGCCTGGCTCCTTCCACTATATGAGGACACAGTGAGAAAGCACCATCCACGAACTAGAAAGCAGGCTCTTACCAGACACTAAATTTTCCAGTGCCTTGATTTTGGACTTTCCAGTGCCCAGAACTGTGAGCAATGAGTTTCTGTCATTTATAAGTTAGCCAGTTTGTGGTATTTTTTTACAGCAGCCCAGTCAGGCTAATATATCCACCTTCCTCTTAAAGCCATTTCTCCTTCAGCCATTCCTTGTACTTTGTTCCATATTTCCCTAAACTCACAGACTCATTATTTGACAATTCATTCTTAGGTTTGTATCTTGTCTCTTTGAATCTTACATATGGTCTGGTCTTCTCGATTTTGACTTGGGTCTTTCAACAATGATTTCGTCCTGGCTACACTGCCTTAGGATATCTTGGGTGATGCATATCCAAGCTCAGCTCATCCCCCCCACATTGTCCTACCTGTGTTCTCCATCTTTCATTCAGTGAATCCTTTTTGATGTAATGGGTCATGCATTGTGCTAGGCATTAGAGTTATAATAGTGAATAACTCAGTTCCAACTCTCAAGAGTTTACAGTCTAGTGGGGAAGGCAGGCAATAAATAATCTATAAAGGTAAATATGTTACGGCAAGGGTGGAGGTACATAGTGGATGCACTTAATCCAGTTTGGAGATCAGGAAAGACCAGGTGATGTCTAAGCTGGGATGAAAAGGGTAGGTAGGAATGACCTATGATAAAGGGGAAGTAGTTATTATAGTGGAGTATTTGGGGGATGTGTATGCATGTGTGTTGGGAGTGGGGTGGAGAAGGTAAGACAGGTAAGCTTTTAAGGAATTCCACTTTATCCTGAGAGAGATGAGAAGCATTAGAGAGTTTAAACCAGGTGGTAAAACTTGGGCTTTTAGATGATTGATATGGCTATAATGTAGAGAGCCATACTGGTGAGCTGTACCAATTACAGCAATCCAGGGAAGAGACAAACTTAGGAATTGGCAGAAGGAATGTACCTGGCATTTCCAGATAATTTAAGGCCTCAGAGATTAGAAAACATCACCCTTCCTCAGCATCTTCCTCTCACTATCTTAATATTCCCGCTGGTGCCACTAGTAATTCCATGGACTTTTTAGAATTGGCTGGAATTGTTCTCCTGAGGCTCTCCTCAGCTACTTAGCCTTCCATGGTAACTCCTCATTTTTCAATAGATTTTTATTTTCCTCTTTTGCAGCTCCTCTCACCTCACCAGTTATTACTTGACCTTTCATCTTCTGAAGGCTGACTAGCATGCAGACAGCTTCTTTGGATTGTTTAGCTGACTGATGTGACCTAAAGTTCCCTAACATCGCCTTGAAATAAGAGGATCAGAACAAATCTCTGCTCTTAAAGGGAAGGATGATAAAATAAGTGTTGGGGGAGATGGTAATGTGAAGACCATAGCTACTCCTGGTTTCCATCTGTACACACTCAAGTGCCTCTTGATGAGAAATCCTAGAGGCCTTGGAATTTTGTATCTAAGAAAAATTTTTAATCTGAGATTCCATGTGGTCTAAGTTGCACATGGCCAGAGTTTCTGTAAGAGAAACTTAAAACTTCTATTTTTTTATGTTATTGCTTGTAAAGAAGGGACAATTATTATTTTATGAATTTTTAAGAGAATAGAAAGAGAACTAGACTTGTCAGAAATCCGAGTTCAGAATTTTATTCTACCATTCAGTAGATAAGTGAGGTAATCCTTCACATATCACAGAGGTTTTAATAAAGTAAATCAGAAAACATGAAGCCATTTTGGCTCCCATGCATAGCACTTGATTGAAACTACTCTTGTCAAGCTTACCAACAATGACCATGATGTGAAATCCAATGACAACTTCATGTTTTCCACTTCTTCAACCTTTCAGCAGTATTTAACACAGCTGATTACTCACTCTTTCTAGAAACACTCTCTCTTCTTAGCTTCTACAGTTGGCTGCTTTTTCTCTTTGACTTCTCAGTCTCCTTTGCCAGTTTCTCTTCCTTTATCTGATAGAAATGTTGGTGATCTTAGTTCTTTGTCTTAGTTGCCCAACTCTTCTATCTCCACACTCCCTTCAAAGTGGTCTCACTTGACATTTCCATTAGTATGTTTTACAGACATCTCAGACTATACGTGCATGTGTCAATATTTATTGGTTGATTATCACCCTGAATTTTCTTTCTTATGTTCTCCTGTACAGTGGGTACTGGAAGCCTGTGAATGACAGCTGCCAGACTCCCAAGCCTGCTGACTTCCCATCAGTTCTGCCTATAAAAGGTATTGCATGGAGATGAGAAAAGGGAAGAAATTAAAAACCATTTGACAGCTGGCAGCACCTCTGGCAATGACAGCCCCGATTCTTCTGCCCAATGGCAGCTGCCATGATTCCAGCAATCTCTGCGATGGCACTTTAAGCAGCATCAGATCAGTAAAAGAGGTTGCAGCAGCATCAGAGGGAGCCATGAAGGCTCCTGCTCAGCAGCAGCAGTTAGTGGTTCCAACATCATCAGCAGTTAAGTATGGCTCATGAGCCCCAGCCCATTGATCTCAATGTAATACCTCATTCCCCTTCTGCTTTCCAATCTTTTCAACACCTTCATGAGGGCCAACTTATCCATTAGGCACAGTACCTTGGTCCCACAATAGTTTTAAGGCCCTAGAAATGTTTTCAGGCTTTTTTAGTAAGAAAAAAATGAGTATGTAAGAATAAATCTAGCTTAGATTATTTTTGTCTTTATATCAATACAGTCATAAAACATTTTTAATTTTCTTTTTAAACGAAGGAAGGGGCCCAAGAAAGTGAAAGTGTCTAGGGCCAAGAAAGTTATAATTCAATCCTGACTTTTGTGACCATTTTCCTACAATAAATTCCTCCTTGGCAGAATATCTAATAGTTTCTGGTTAATTCAATGCCCCAAACAGAACTCTCTGTTCCTGCCCCTAAAACCGTTGTTCTTCCTCATTTTCTCTACCTCAGGGAATTGCACCATCATCAGAGACTGGGTCATTATCCTTGAATGATGCTTCCACATCAACATCCACATTTAAAGCATCACCAAATCCTATCCATTCAAAGGAAACAATATATCTCAAATCTGTCCATGGGTATCCACTTCCACTGGTACCACCTAGTCCAAGTCACTATCAGGGCTTCCTTCATGGTGTTAAAGTGAAACCAGACAACCCCCTTAGCATGCTCCACAAGGTGCTTCAGTGTGTAGACCTCACCTACTCCCTTAACCTCTTTTTGTGCAATCCCACGCTTTGTTTGCTATGCCCCAGTGTGGTAGACAGATTGCACTCATGGCCCCAGGACTGGTAGGTGTGATTTCATTCATGCTTCCTCAATGTGATGTCCTTTGATAATGCTTCTTACACTGACTCTGGGTTCATGTCCTTCACATCTTTATGCAGATACCGTATCATAGGTAACTTGACCTAAAATTGTCCCATGCCTCTAACATCCCTACTGCACCCTTGGATATGTTGCAGAGCTGGTTTCAAGTGTTGGCTCCAGAATTTTGTAACTCTGTGACCTCCTAGCCTCTGAGATCTATTTTTCCTCATATGTAAAATGGGAATAAAAATTATTTTATAGGGGTATTGTGACAATTTACTGTAATAAAATGCACAGTGCTGATCCATGGTAGGTCCTCAGTAATGATATTTTTCCCTTATCAAAATGTTACCAGCAATATTTTTAAATTAACTTGTTTTTGATTTAGGAGTACACCTACTTAGCAAGCATAATAAAAAAAAACAAAAACAACAACTTTGAGGAATAAAAACACTTTTGTCACTCTGCTTCAGCAAGTTTTTTATAATTACAATAAGCACTGAGAATCTTGGGGTGCACTGCTTCCAAATGCCTTGGTATTAAATAGAGGTCTGTGCCTGTATATGTGGTGTACCTGGGACTCATGAGACAAATAACATGGAATTCCTCACATGAGTGTGTTTTACGAGCATTTACCTGAGGATCATAGTAGAGACATTTATAGCTGCAGAAAAAGAGACTTTTCAAGAGTCATTTCATGGGGCAAGAGACACCAAAATAGTTATAAAAAGAAAAGCACCTCCGTACAGGACCTGTTCTGGGGAGCAGAACCCTGCTCCACCACCCTCTCCTTCCCCGGGTCATCTTCATGTGCTTTGTTCCCTGAGGAGATGTGAACTATAAAAAACAGGTGGGGTTTGATTGCAACTGCTTCTGCTACTGAAAGATTCCACTCTTTAAAACCAAGAAATTTAAAAGGGGATAAAACTGCCTACAAAGGATTTTTTCCTTTGGGCAGCGCTACCATTTATGAAACACAAGGCTCAGCCCTTGGCTGCCTTTAGCACTGAGAAAAGTGTTGAACCTTTTCCCTCGTATTTTGTATTGCTAAATATTACAGCTGCCACTTGGATTTACGTGCTTCGACAGAAGGAGCAGACAAAGAAGTCCATGCTTTGGAAGGAACAGAATCACATTGTAAAGGAGAAAACAAAGTAAAGAGAAAATTTGGATTCAGGGACCCCCTTACCCCACCATCACCACCACACACACACACACACACACACACACACACACACACACACACACACACCGAGAACAAATGTGGGTACCTCAAAGACAGAAATGCCACATACATTTTCTTGCCAAGAGAATTTTCTTTAACAACTCTGTTTACCTCTTGCTACCCAGCATATTTTCTTTTATCAATTGATATGAGGAAAAATACTTTCATATTATAAAATTAGTGGACTCCACTACTCACCTATAATCCCAAAAATGAGGGGAAAAAAATTCAAGAAAGTCATGTAGGAAGACCATTTCCAAAGATTCATTTTCTGGAACATTAGATGCACAGGTATCAGTAAGTGTTCTGAGGAAAAAGGAGTTCTATGGTCAAGTAAGATCGAGAAATGCTACTTCAGCTGAGACTAGACAAATCTCTTTCCTGCAGGACTTGTTAGAATCTTTATGTACTGATTCGCATTATGACTTCAAGACTAGGATATGGTATACAAAATTTTTCATAGAAACATATTAATATCTTATGGAAACAAAATGGGAAAACAGAGTTTAAAAACAACAAAAAAAGGTTTTGTCCTCAAGGCAGTCATTGCCTAGTGGGGACACAAGCCCATAAGCAGACGATTAAATCAATGACTAAAATGCAACAACTGTGGTAAATACAGAGAGGACTGAGGGGGCCCAGCAGGAAGAAACTAACCAGGTGGGGCAGTCGGTGCTGGCTGGAAGAGAAGACACTGGAACTCTGCCTTAACGAATAGGTGGCATCGTTCCAATCCTGCTTACTTCAGTTCCTGGTAATCCACGTGAAATAATCACTACTTTCTCATCACTAAAGTGTATTGCTTTCCTGTTACAGCATTTACTTGCCTTTTGTTGTCTTTGGAAGCCAGTAGATCTAGATCCAAATCTCAGCTCTGCCTCCTACTACCTCTGTGATCTTGAGCACCGACCTTAACCTCATCTATTTTTCTGAATTGTCATTAGAATTAGGGATTATATAAGTAAAGCACCTAGCAAGATACCTGAAACATAACAGGTTCAACCAGTTAGACTATTATTATTTTTATTAGATCTTAAAATTGAAATAGATTTACAGCCATCTAATCTAAGCATTTACTGTGTATAACAATAACAATCTCATTCATGGTATGTTTATATTATAGCTTCTGTCTGAAACTCTGCTTAAATCCAGTTTTTGTAATAAACTCTCAGACTCTGAAAGACATAGTGCTATACCTGGGATGGATACAAAATGAATCAACCATAGGTCTTGTAGTGGAGTCAGAGAAAATAAGAGGATAACAATAAGCATGTAGATGTGGAAGTCAATAGACACTAAGTAAGAAATAGAGATAAGACACGATGGGAGATAATATCACCTCCCATTGACAGATGAGAGAAGGCTTCCTGAAAGGTGACATTTAAGCTGGGCCTTAATGCATGGGTCATATATGGACTTAAGAGATTAGCAAAGGAAAAAATCCAGGAGAAGAAAACAGCAGAAGCAAAGTTAAAATTTGCCAGTTTGTCCAAGTCAAGAAGCTAGTATGGGTAATAAATAGAATGTGAAACCAAAAAGATAAATTGGTAGCAGGTTATGAAAGGCCAAATATTTCACCGTCCATTTCTGTCAACACGTTGCATTAGACATTAGACAGCTCTATAAAACACAACAAACATGCTTTAAATGCATGGCTGAGTCAACAAAAAGGAAAATCCACAATAACCAAAAAACAAAAACCCTGCAAACTTTACCAGTAAGTTCATGAGACTACCGTAGGACTAACAAAGGTCTTGACTCTGAGACATTAAGCCTCATTCTTAATGAGGACAGACAGATGAATAACCAATATCTACCCTCAAAGTAAGAGCCTTTCAAGGTCTACAGAAATAAGGTAGAGGGCTTAAATATAACAGTCTACTATTATAGGAAGTGACAAATAAAATTTCCTGGTCAGGCCAGCCACAAACACAAAATTGTTACCAAAGACTTGTCATACACAAGTTTGGAGTTTGAATCAATACTACATGAGTGCTCTGAAGAGCCACAAGCTAAGAAATTAACATAAAAGACATTACAGAAAGCTATTATTTTTGAAGCTCCAGGAACAAGCAAGTACAAATCCATTCTGGCAAGACATACCCACAAACAAGCTTACAAAATGTTTCCCAAGCTAAAGTACCACTGAAGATTAGCTGACAAAGAAAAATTACATAGTTCATAAAGGAAAAATCATTAAGGAGAGGTAGAAGACAAATAAACAACAGAAGTAGACCTCCAAGAACTTCAGATAATAGAAAATATGAAATATATACAGTCTTTTGCTGCATAACAATGTTTTGGTCAATCATAATAGTCTCATAAGATTATAATAGAGCTGGAAAACTCCTATCACCCAGTGACATCACAGCCATCATAATGTAATAAAGCAATTATTTTGTTCTTGTATAATCTTAGTGTAGCCTAAGTGTACAGTGTTTATGAAATCTACAGTAGTTACATGAATGTCTGAGGCTTTCACATTCATTCACCACTCATTTACTGACTCACCCAGAGCAACTTCCAGTCCTGTAAGCTCCATTCATAGTAAGTGTCCTATACAGGTGTCCCATTTTTTTTTATCTTTCACACTATATTTTTGGTTTACTTTTTCTATGTTTAGATATGTTTAGATACACAAATACTTACCATTGTGTTACAATTGCTTACAATATTCAGTACAGTAACATGCTATCCAAGTTAGTAGCCTAGAAGCAATAGTCTATATACCATATAGCCTAGGTGTATAGAAGGCTATACCATCTAGGTTTGTGTAAATACACTTTTGATGCTCACACCATGACAAGATCACCTAATGATGCATTTTTCAGAATGTGTCCCCATCATTAAGTGAATACACATGACTGTATATGATTAAAGACATAAGCTTTAAAATGATTAAATACATAAAGGAAAGCACACATATGAGAGAAGGATAACACACCTTTAAAAATATATATTTAAGAGAGAATATATAAGTGAAAAGTATGGTCGTTGATATTAAAATCAGTATAGAATATCAACAGTAGCCTCAAACTAGCTAAAGAAATGGTTAGTGAAATGAAAGATAGACCTAAAGAAATTGTCAAGTATAGAGAGATACGAGATAAATACTTTAAAAAATTTAAGAGGCATGGAAGATAGAATTCAAAATGATAACAATATAGACAGAAACAGCAGGGGGAGTAATATAAGAAAGGTGATAGCTAAAATTTTTACTTTTTTTTTTTTTAACCTAACTTCACTCACCACTATGACTACAATCCCACCCACTGTCATCATTCATCAGGGTTATTTCTACAGCTTCTTACCCAACCTCCTTGATTCTGTCCTTGCCACTAGAGTCTGCTCTCAACATCTGAAACTTAGAAAAATAAAAGTCAGGTTCTGCCAATCTTCTGCTTAAAAGCTTCCAATGGCTTCATATTTCATTAATAGTAAAAGTACTTAAAATAGCTTATATTGCTCTATAGCATGTGTTCCTTGTGAGTTCTCCGAATACTTCCCTTCCACTCTCTCCCTTGTTCACTCTGCTCCAGCCGTACCTGCTCCCTTGCTGTTCTTCAAACACTTTATCATGCTCTACCTCAGAGCCTTTGAAACTGTGGTTCCCCCTGGTTGGATGCCCTTCCCCAGGCATTGGCATGCGTCCTTCCTTCACTGCCTTCAGGTTTTTGTGAGTGAGGCCTTGCGTAATAATTCCATTTAAAATTCCAAAACCACCTTTATAGAATTGCAAAACCAGCATTCCTTGTTCACTTTTCTTGTTCATATTTTTCCATAATACTTGTCACTTACGAAATACCTATTATTCATTGACTTCCTGCCTATCGCCTTCTATCACTCCACCCAAGAATATAAACTTTTTAAGTGTCAAAACTAGTGGAAATTAGCTAAAGCATTAATTAGAAGAAAATGTGCAACTTTAAATTGCTATACTGTAAAAGAACCTGAAAATTAAAATGTTAGGCTTAAAACTCAATAAACTGAAAAAATTATAAATGTAAACACAAAGGGAGCCCAAAGGAAGAAATGAAAAGTATTAGAATATAAATTAAAGAAATAGAAAACAAAGCTACATTGGAGGGGATCATTAAGCTCAAAGCTGTTTTTAATTCTTTTTAAATGCATTTAATAGAAAAACCTCTGGAGAATTTAGTCTTGAAACAAAGTAGTAGACAAAGTTAGTCATAGGTTTTAAGAGTTAAAAAAAACCTGACACAACTATAAAAATAACAGAAAATGAAAATATTAAAGCTATTCTATGGACAACTTTCTGTCAGCAAGTTTGAAGTGTAGAAGAAATCAGCCACGTCCTAGAAATATGTAACTTACCACAACTAACCCTAAAAGAAATTTAAACAAAACAGAAACTTGCACAAATCTATAAAAGGGGGTAGTAAGGACTATATATGGAGAAGACCTGGGAATACTAGTTATTCATTTGTAAAGAAAAATAAAAGTGTATCTCTAGCTCACATCACACACAAACATAAATTTCAGTCAGATATGCAGACTATAACATGTATAAACATTTTAAAACTTGGAAAATGCTACAAATTGTTTTTTGATATATTCTGTGTAGAGTAGAAAAACAAAACATGTGCAGAAATAATGTACAGCAAAATCGGAACCCCAGCTACTTCTTAGTTGGGTATCAAAAGAATGCAATGAAGGAGAGTATCACAGAAATCTGCAAATCCAGCTGTAACTTCCATTTTAAAAGAGATATGATGCAAACACAGCAAAATGTTAAAATTTGGCAAGGCTCGGTTGTGGATACTTGAGTGCTCATTATATTATTCCTTATATTTTTTAGTAACCTTAAACATGTCACTACTTAAATAACAAGTCTAGGCCAAATGATCTTGCTTTCTTCTGTAAGCAGTGAGGAACTCTTGAAGTTCTTTAGCAGGAAATCTCACCATGTAGGGCTTCAACAGGACACCCCAGAAACTTGAGTGTTCTCTCTCTACCATCCCATTGAATGGATTTCAACACAGCTCAGTTCAAATAAATAGTCCAAATGAACAGGTACAGACAAGATCAGCCTTGCTGAGCCACCCATGGAACAAAGATGCTTTATTGAGAAACCTTCTAAAGGGAATAATATTAAATATTTTATTGTGTTTATATGTTAAGGTGCCCAAAGACAACCACACAACATTGTGCAATCTTTGGAAAATAACCAATTTAAACTGGTGGTGTTTGGAGCTGGAAAAGTGAAAGCTTCTCCATGAAAGAGTTTTAAAGCTGTTCAATACCTTTGTGACATGTTAAAAGGCAGAAGCAAAAGCAAAATGTGTCTCTCTCAAGTGTTATTTTTCAAAGAATGAGTACAGAAAGAATCATTTAAAAACTATGTGTATTTAAAGGGCAGGCCAGTTAGCTCAGCTGATTGGAGCGTGGTGTTATAACACCAAGGTCAAGGGTGCAGATTCCCGTACCAGCCAGTTGCCAAAAAAAAAAAAAAAAGTGTATTTATATATCTGCTTGCTATAGTTTATAAAAAATTATTCTGGAAAATTCTAATCTCATTATGTTTTATGTTTTTTAATATTTTTGTGTAATACGTAATTATTTCAATGGCTGCCCCTTTGCGTGCTCCATTGGCAAGCTGGAATACAGAAGGGTTTCTTTCTGAGAGCCCCAAAAGGCTTAACATAGCTATCTTCCCCCACTCAGCTCATCTTCTCTGTTCTAAATAGTTCTATTCCTTGAATGTGCCCCAATGGCTTAAACAGGACAAAGCATCCAAAACGTAGTGTTCCCATGAAGTATTTAATCTCAAAGAGATGCAAGCTTTATTCCCTTAAGGAAAAAGAAATCTAATGCCAAATATGAATTGCTTTTCACTTTTCTGTTCTTTTTCCCTTTCCAAGGCTGTCTATGTAGATAAAGGAACAAGAAGACCAGAGCCATTATCTGGATAATTCAACTCTAGAACATTTTGCCCAAGATTGAATGAGATAAAAGTGAAGATTTTTCAATATTGAGCTATTTGCTGGAAACTTGACACTAAAAGTATTCAGAAGAGATTGGTACCCTACCTTTAAGTTACCAACCTTTAAAAGTAGGCCAGTTAGTTCATTTGGGAGACCATGATGCTGATAACACCAAAGACAAGAGTTCAGATCCCCACACCGTCCAGCCGCAAATAAAAAGAGAGAGAGAGAGATAAGGTAAAACTAGGGAGAAAGGAAAGAAATGAACATTTTCTACATACTCAGCTATGATGTAGGTACTGCATTTAAATCACTTAAGTAAAATCTTACCCTATCCCCATGGAGTAGTTATTATGTTCCTCATATCACAGACGACAAACTCTAACAGGTGGAGTAATGGACCTTTGACAAAGTGGTGGGCATGGAGGTGCATTGTTCAGATCTCCACTCAGGAAAACCTGCTGCAGGCAGCATATAATAATGCTGCTGCATCTTCAGGTCCACCTTGGCATTCATGCCAAGACCACACTTCACCTGTGCTGCCCCACAGTAATGACTGAGCACAGCAGGTACCAGAGTCAGTTCGCCCCTGCCCAGTGCAGAATTCCTCTAAATCTGCTCTGAGACTCTGCATTGGCCAGGACAAGGCTTTTTCTAAATGCATGCAGCACTGCAGCTCCTACCCCTAATAAATAAGAAGAATAAATTCTGGAGGTCTGTCGTACAGCATGGTGACTACAGTTAATTATAATGTATTGCGTACTTAAAATTTACTAAGAAAGTAGTTTTTAAGTGTTCTTACCACAAAACAAGAAAATGGTAAGTATGTGAAGTGACAGATGGGTCAATTAGCTTGATTATGGGAAACATCATACAAGGTATACTTCTATGAAAACACCATGTTTATACCTTAAATATATACATGTTTTAATTTGTCAGTCATACCTCAATAAAGCTGGGGAAGAAACTTAATAGCTGTCAGAATTAAAGTCTGATGCTAAAGGTATTGCTCTTTCAATACTGACATTAGCATTACTAATGGTACCAATATTGATACCATTAACATATTAACATAAGATATACCGTCTGTTGAGTGTTTACTATGAAGTAGGTATTGTGCTTAGACTTTCATGCATTATCTCACTCAGTTTTCATTAAAACTACAAGATAGATATTATTATCTGCATCTTACAGATAAGAACACAAATGCTTAGAGATATTATTAACTTACCCAGGTCATATAATTATCCAGTAGCATAGCCAGGATTTGGACTTGGGTCTATCTGGCTGTAAATCCCGTGTTCTTAAACCCTTTGTATGATTTTTTGTACTTTCATCACTTTTTATGTTTTAGGACTTTGATTTGATGAGTACTTTTCTACTTAAAATGAAAATATTAATAAAACATCAACTCTGTGCCCAGGTTTTTGGCTGTATCTTGAACATACAATAGAAGGAAAGGCCCAGTTCCAGTCTTCAAAGAAATCATTATTTATCTGTGTGGTTAGAAACTATAAAAACAAAAAGAATCTATTGACACCCCTGAATCAAAGAACCATCCAAGAAGCTAGACAGTTATATGGTTGTTATTAAGTGGTGTTAGCTACTCTTCTAAACAAGTAATATAAAAATAAACTAACAAACATCAAAGGCCATGCAATGTCAAAATAGCAAGTAGTCTGTATAGCTGGAAGGGAGTAACTAGGTCTTGAAAATTCCATAAGGTATGGAGAGGTAGAAATGTAGAATCTCAAAGTGGAGGTGAACATTGAAACACAATTTGCTAGCTGGAGGGGGAAAAAATCAATACTTAAAATAATGGCAGATTCAGGAAGAAGTATAATTAGTAATTCACAATTTAGTTTCACTTAAAACGTTTCCTCCATATATGCATACATTATGTTCCTCCAGAACACAATGGAATGTAATATATTGGGAATAGTTTGCGTTTGACAGTCCGACAGACTGTAGCCCACAAAGTTGCCAGTGTGAACTGATTAAACAATAAAATCATAAACTAGGGCAACAAAGAGGATGTTTAATGATGCTGTGTGGGAAATTTACTGTTGTACGGGTATATTCCCAATGGAGGAGTTGGTTTTAATCTTGGACCCCATCCAGGAATTTACCCCTTCTAACTCAAGAAGTTTTAAAATACTTCCTCCTGCCATACAATAAAAGAAATAATATTTTTAAAAAGAGACAGAAAACCATATACTTAACCCTAAATGAAAAAAAGAGGCATCTGGCCTGAGTATATAGACTATCAAAAAGCTCTTGGATCGCATAAGCAGAAATAAGAATCAAGACTCTAATTAGTAACTTTCTACCTGTTATCTGTAGTATCTTGGGAACAGGAAAGGCATCTTTATCAGTTCTTTAAAGAAGTCTCAATATTTACAGTAAATGCTAAAAAACAACATAAGCAAAGGTTAAGAATTTTCTGTGAAATAGTATGGAGAGTCCTATTACAGATAATCAGGATCCCAGAATGAAGTTCTCTTAGTTCCATAATGGGGGAAAGACCCAGAAAGAGATCCGAAGAATTTGAAAGAGAAAGTGAGGAATCGAGACCAGACCAAAGCTGAAATTGTTCCCTTTGGCTTACCTGGCTAAGGCCTTCTTCCTTAACAAGAAGGAACTAGCAGGGTGACGGGGGTGTGGGGGAAAGAAGAGACAACAATCACAATCCCTTGAACTTGTTAAGACAAGTGAACAGATGTAATGTTGATGGGGGGAGGGGGAAAAGGGAGGGAGGAAAAGGAGGAATTGGTAAAGGGACATGAAAATCAACTGTATTTTATATTGGTAAATTAAAAAAATAAAGGAACTAACCTACTTGTGTTATCAAAAACCTGCTGCTTTACTAGTTTTGTTCATCTGTTTAATTATGCTTTAGCCATTTGTAGCATAAGGTGCATATTATGGATTAAATGTGTCCCCCAAGAATTCATGTATTGGAAACTTGACCCCCCACTGTAACAGTGTTAAGAGGGTGGGGAATCCAGTTATGTATTTGAAAGGTGGGGCCTTTAAGAGGTGATTAGATTGTGAGGACTGTGCCCTGTGAATGGATTGATCGATTCATGGAGTAAATGGCATGGTTCTGATGGCTTTAAAATGAGAGCAAGTGAGAAGTTTAGCTCTCTTGTTCAGTCCATTCTCACAGTGTGATACCCTGGTCACCATGGGACTCTGTGTAGAGGTCTCACCAAGAAGTCCCTCACCAGTTGTGTTCCCTGGATCATGGACTTCCAAGCCTCCAAGAATAAAAGAAATAAATTTTGTTTATTTATAAATTACCCAGCTTCAGATATTCTGTTATAAGCAACAGAAATGGACTAATAGTGCACATTCTATAAAGTATTCCAGGTTGGGCTATCCTCAAGTGCCCAGATTGATACAGTGAGTGACTTCACTTGAATGAACTTCTGAGGAGGCAAAGTGAAAATATCTGGATGAGAAGGAAGACATAAAATCTTGCTTGCCACTCTTCATTTAAACTTGTTACCAAGATTTAAAATATGGTAGATAATCTTAATAAACAGCTTGCACACTGAAAGATGAGCACGGCAGCTAAAATAAGAAAAGTGATATATAAGTGTTAGAAGGGCATGGACAGAAAGTTTAGAAGGGCCAAGGTCACACAGAGCCTTATAGGCCATATTAAGGAATCAAGTTTACATGCTATAAGCATGTTTTTTAGAAGGGAAAGGTTTTTAGAAGGGAGGCGACACATCAAATTTGCATATCCAGAAGATCATTCTGACTGCAGGGTGTAGAATGGATCAGGGTAAAATATTGGATACCGGTGTATCAGAAAGCCATGACAATAGTCCAGACATAAAATAATGGCAGTGGCTGGCTGGTTAGCTTGGTAGGTTACAGTGTGGTGTTACAACACGAAGATCAAGGGTCTGGATCCTCATATCAGCCAGGCACCAAAAAGGAAAAAGAAAAAAGAAAAAAAATAATGGAAACTTGGCCTGTGCTGGTGGTGGTGTAAGTGGAAAGAGAAATAAGTTGACTTAAGAGAAAGTGAGAAGGTAAAATGGACAGAACATGGAGGGTGGGAAGGATGTGAGGCTGAGGAAGACGGCTGTGTCTGAGATGATGCCCAGGTTTCCGACTTGCTTAATTGGACAGATGGGAGTGCATTCACTGATCTGGGTAGCACCAGAAAAGGATAAGATTTGCAGGGAAAGGACATGGGTCCGCTTTTGAGTGTGTGAAGTTTAAAGTGCCATGAGATTTAAGGAACTTGGAAAGTGGATATGGGTACTTGGGGGTCAGAAGAGTGTTCTGAGTGGGGATGTGATAAGTATCTTGTGTGGGTGTCGATGTCTTTAATGAGACTAGATGATAAAATGCAGTTTGCTAGAAAGTCAAGGAAAGAAAGGGCATTCCAGACAGAAGGAATAGAATTTGTAAATGGACATGGCAGTGGGAACATCCTAGGTGCTTTTATATAAATGTTAATTACTATCAAGCATTAAGATCCTGTTTAACACTGCACCTGGTAGAAGGAGGGACAGGAAGTATTTGATAGTGATTACCTCCAGGGGGGCGCCTAGGACAGCAGAGGATGAGAGAGACTAGACTTGTTCATGCTGCGCGAATTTGTTTCTTACAGTGTGCACTTTCAGTAATTTTAAAAATAATATTTCTCAACAATTAATCTTTTTAAGAATCTAATCGAATTGGTGAGGTACTTGTGGGAAAAGGAAATTTCTCTGCTTGATTTAATTCAGGGACTCTTCCGACAACAGTGTAGATTGTACATTTCATGACATTAAGGAGCACCATTCATGTAGATTACAATGTGCAGTATGAAACCTAAACCATTGTATACGATGGCCTTGATGACAATTATTTTAGATGCAAAATAACTCTGAAGGTAGCCAAGTAAATAATTAACAGCCCACTATCCTCTCCTAGAAGAAGTAATATGTACATTTAGACATTAAAGATGAGTGGGCAAAAGTCAGTTGAAGGGAAGGTGGAGCTGGGGAAGGCAGAAGAGAGAGAGCAATGAAACAGAGGGACAAAGTATTTACAGATTGTCTTGACAATAGTCTTTCTCTTACCAAAGATTTCAGTAATGGGAAATATTGAACTTTTAATGCTCCATTTATTCTAAACACCTGTGAAAACAGGTGATTGCCAGGTGATTGCTTAAGTTTATCATTATAGATTTAAACATACAAAAGTTCTTTTCAGGCAATTTGATTTAGTCCTTTTGAAAAGTGTGCCATTTATTAAGCCCCAAATCCCATCAGAACCAAGTGTTGGTAAGGAGTTCTCAGAAAGAGAACCACAGATGAAGTTATTATCTCAAAATCACTTTAGTTTTTTTCTCCTTGATCTTTTACCAAATTTTCTGTTACAAGCTTTATTACAAGGGAATATAATTGTTTTTCTCCCCTTGTCCCCCTCTAGACTATAAGCTAGTTGAGGATAAGTCTCTTTTACCAATCCAAATGTATAGTGTCTAGGACAGTGTTTAACATAGAATGGGTGCAAATGGTCAATGGATGAACGGATTAGTGAATGAATGAATGCACTGTATAGCAATAGAATAAACTGATTGAGATCCTGAAGATCGGGTTTCTAGTCTTGAACCTTTCCCCTGTGTGAGTACAGGAAACTCGCTGTAATTTTATAGTTTAGTTTTCTTATTTGTTTGATTCACTCTGTTACGTCACGTATATTTAGCATGTGTTTAGTTAATGAACAAGGCAGTCTTCCTGACTTTATATGGGAAAGAAGTCTAACATCGGTTGAATACCTAATAATGTGCTACCCCAGTCCTGCCAGATACACACACACACTTACAATGTTAATTCTCATAACCACGGTTTCAGGTAGATATTATTGTCACCACTTTTGCAAATGAAGAAATTGAGATTCAAATATATAACTTATATTCCAGCAACAAAGAGTAATTAACTAGGAAATAGGAGGAGGCTCTCACAGACCTCCTTTCAATCTCATCTTGTTGCTACTTGTTTGAGAAAGATAAAAACAGCGTACACATACAAGGCATCACCATTGTTTCAGATATTAGCCCAAAGGCACATATCTCAGTATTTGTTTCTGTATAAAATAGCCAAACTGGTTCTTACACCAACTCACACAGGATGTGAGGCAACAGATAGACTCAAATATTTATTAAGTGGGAGGGTAAAAACTCCAGATTTTGCCCAAGACTGTTTCATTTTGCTTTTTCCCTGAGACCAGGCCACCAACAGCACATGAAGAAAGTGAGATGCTGGCAGACAACTTGGCAGAAGCACCAGACTTGTTTGTCATCCAGTCAGACACTAGGGATGGGAAAAAACTGCCTGGTTATCTTTGTCTGGTCTCTTTGGGCTGAAAAATAGGGTACTTTTCAGAGGTAAAGGGGATGGTCTGTTCCTTGTACCGAGATGACCCTACACACAAAGGTTACTTTGAGTGAAAAGGAAAAAATTCGCGGATCTCAAAATCATTGTTTTTAAAAATAAGAATGATATTTTTAAGAGACAGAGAGAACAAATGATGGGTATGTAGAGGATCATTTTGATTAAGAATTTATCTTGCTCTACATTAACAGTCCATTTCCTAATCACAAAGAATACACGTGAATGTATGCATCTAAAATTAATGTACTGGCTAGTTAGACATATGTGCGTGTGTTCAGTTTTCATCACAAATTGGTACTCTCTTTCCTCAGACACCTTATCTTCTTTTTCCTTTTGCTTTGACTGTCAGGAATCTCAGAATTCATGCCCATGTCTGATGAGAGCAGTTTCCTTTGGCCTGGGATTTCTACAGACCTCTCTATTTCTTTCGTCGTAAGCTACTGCAAATTCTTGCTGGAGGTATGAAGTAGATTCGATCGCTAGCTTGAGTTTTCACTCTTGCCAAATGCACACCCTGGCCATGGCCTCATCATGGATGGAGTATACGTCCCTGCCCCTTGACTTGCAAATTGACCATGTAACTTGCTTGGGACAATGACAGATGGTGGAAATGACAGTGTACGAGCGCTGGGTTTTAATAAGACTTCAGTGTTTTCACTTTTTCTCTTGCACATCTGTCATTACTATAAGAAGGACATGCTCAGGCAGCCCACTGGTCCCAGCAGGAGGACGAGACACACATGGAGTAGAACTGTCCTAGCAGAACCCAACCTAGACCAGTAGTCAGCAGACTTCCAGGGGACTTGCAGAAACTTGAGCAATAGTAAGTGACTGTT
Organism: Cynocephalus volans; assembly: GCF_027409185.1. Classification (NCBI taxonomy): domain Eukaryota; kingdom Metazoa; phylum Chordata; class Mammalia; order Dermoptera; family Cynocephalidae; genus Cynocephalus; species Cynocephalus volans. The sequence continues at coordinate 47,147,248 of NC_084467.1, read as the reverse complement.
GCTTTAAGCTACTGAGTTTTGGGGTAATTTTTTTATGCAGCAAGTTAACCAGTACAAGGTATATGTAAAATATTTTATATTTTAAATGCACATATATGTATTTGTGGTTAGTGAAAAGTTTTAATAAATGTGTAAAAAAAAACTTTTAATATTCAGGAACAGTGTATTATTTCACAATTCAACATTTTTGAATATGCTGTTCTTTTTGACCCAGTCTGCTTGATAAACTTCCTTTGAAACCCTGTTATCATGTAGAGTCCTCTGTGACATCTTGCCTGATGTCTTCTGAAAACTAAATCACATCCTATCCTGAGCTAAAAATATATTTCAACACATTTCAATTTTCTCTCTATCTCTCACTAGATTTTTGTGATACTCAAGTTCAGGGACTATGTTTTATGCATCTTTATAGCAGAGAAGTAATTCATGGATATATCAGGCATCCAAAAATACATACAATTGGACATGCTTTATGCTAGATTTCCAATCAATTCACTTGTTGAGAACATACTATCCAAGAAGATAACACTCTAAGAAATATTGATATGTTGCTCTTGAAAAGAATTGGTGTTGCTAAGGAAACAAAGCACAGGGAGCACAATAAGTCTAATGCAGTGAAATATAATAGTCAAAACAAACAAGCCCGCAAGTTCACACTTGTTCTTAGGCATCAAGGTGGCAGTTTATAGACATATCACAACAACGCTTGAGTCAAGCTAATAGTTAATAGATAGATCACAACAATTATGGCCTTCAGTTAGAAGGGCAGAGTCAAGTCATTTTATTCTCATTGATTCTTAGAAGGTACCATTTTCTTCATTATTTCTAATGACACATGTGATAAAAGGAATAATGCAAGTTACTTTCAGCAGCATCAAACAAAATCCAGGGGAAAAATATATGTAGCTCAATGAAGTGATGAATGTGGGAAGAAAATTTTACTTGATGGTCTAAACACCATGTATGGATGGAAAATAAATTATTTGTAGTTTAATATAGACATGCCACTCAGACCACAGAACTAGGAAAGAAATGTGTTGACTGTAATGGGTACTAGTGCACCAACTGTAAAATTTGTTACGTTATCTAGATAAATTGTGGTAAAGTGGTCCCAGCTCTCAGTCTTGAACTACATAGAGCTGGTGTTAGGGAGGACATGGGTTACTCTGGGATTTATGTCTTATTCCAACTCATTTTTAAGTGGTGAAATGACTAGGGGGCATGAGATCTGACCAGGACTCTCTACATTCAACAAGCCAGGGACTGCGGTGCAGTAACAACTCTAACAGCTAACGTCTGTTAAGCAGGAGTTGCTCTCAGCATTTCACATGTATTAATTCATTTAAATCTCGCAGCACTCTATGAAGCAGTACTACTATTATCCCCATCTTACAGATAATGTTTTAGTTGATACTTAATCACAGTTTCCTTCTTCCTCCCTTTCTGAGTTCTCAATTAAGGAATGAAACAAACAGAAACCAATATATCAGATTATTGCTAAATTATAAGAAAAGATAGTTTGGTTGATGGTGAGAATTTGACTTTCTATCGCGTCCAACTTCAAATGTATATACAAATGATAACATCACAGATAAATACATGCTGCAAAGATTTTTTAAAAATATTCATATTGCTACCATTCTTTCTCCACTGATATGACACACTCCATCTGTGTCACAGATACAGTTGCCATCAATTATTGGACCTGCTTCTGAGCTTCTGATTTGTTCCATTGCTTATTCCTCCACACTGGTGTAAGGGCTACAGCTTCAAAGTATGTCTTAATAGCTGGCTGCATAAGTGTAATCACATCCTTTTTTCTTCTTCAAAGTATCTTGACTACCCTCTGTTCTTATTCTGCCATAGAAGTTTTATGATCATCTTAAGTTTAATTTTTAAAAAAGCTTTAGAATTTTTAATCAGTTTTATAATATATTTACAGATTAATTTTGAGAGAACTGCCAATTTTACAATATTTCTCCAATAATTCAGGACTTCTTTTGTGTCCACTTCTTTTTTCAGAAAAGCTCTTGCCAACCTTTTGTTACACTGTTCTCTCATTCCTAAGATAAATCTTTTCTTCTTGCTGACATAGATATTTTACTACTTTTAGTAAGGATCTTATTCTTTGTATACCTGAACTTATGTTTTTCCCCCATAATTTCTGAATAATGGTCCAGCATGACAGTATCTTATTTTCAAGAGCCTGTTGTTTCTCTCAGCATGTTGAAGATGTTACTGTGTTGTTCTTTGTTGTTGAAAAGTCTGCTATCAAAAGGATTGCCATGTTTGTAGGTGCTTTTTCTCTTTTTCACTCTGTTGAGTTTAAAGATGTTTTTCTTTATCTTTGATATATCTGGGTGTGAATTTATTTGTATTTTTATTATTAGCATTGGAGCTAACTTTAGTTATGACTCATACATTGGTGGAAATTCTTATCCAATATATCTTAAACATTTATTCTGCTGCATTTATTTTATGGTACTCTTTTGGGACTCTTATGGGACATATATACTCCTACAGGACATGTTAAAATCTCCTAATATACCAAGTAAGTTTCTAAGTTTCATATATATGTGTGTGTGTATATACATATATGCACATATGTATATGTTTTCAGAACTACATCCTTAGTTAAGTCCTCATTGCTATATCCAATGTGGTTCAAAGAAGAGTTTTGCTCATCTAGTGAGGATTTAAAAGCAGTTTCAATAGGTATATTTTCTACGTTGGAATCTCAAAATCAGTTTTTTTTTTCATATCCTCATATCCCCACCACATATCTTCTTAATTTCCATTATTTCTTATTCTTTACATGAATTCACTTCTTCCTTTACCTCTTTAAAGATCTTATTAACCTCTTTGGAGTTATTTTTAAATGTGTTATTTTTATTTAAGCCAAAGCGAATTAACCCCCATGTGCTGATCTTCTTTACTATATTACTTAGTGTCTTTTTATTCATAGATTCTTGACACACAAGTTCATCTTAAGTAGTAGTTACATTAGTCATGAATCAATACTCAGGTATCAGAGGCTCAGCACAACAGAAGCTTATCTCTTTCTCATATAACCGTTTAATAAAAGTGGATGGCAGCCCTCCACATGAGGATTTGGAGAACCAGGCTCCTTCCATCTCATGGTTCTGCTCTTCTCCAGGTCCTTTGAACTCTTCCTCATCAACCATGTGAATCCTCTGAACTTCAATCTCTTCAAAGAGAAACTAGAGATGGTAATAGCACCCACTTCACAGTTATAAGCATTAAATGTACCACTGTACTCAATAAATATAGTTGTTAGTACTAATAATTATTATATAACTCTATACGTAATGGGAGTCACTGTGATTTCAGGCAGAGAAGTGACATGGCATATTCAAAGTCAACAAATATCTGAGTACCCACCTGGTGCCATACACATGTGCTGACGATAGAGTAGTAAACAAAAGGGACATAATCCCTGCCCCCATGGAGTTTATAATCTAGTGGGAGAGACATACTAAAAAAGTGAAAGAATTACATTCTTTGTACAATGTGGCAATGTGGAGAATGAATAGGGATTGTTAGGTTGCTTATGAAATAAATCAGACGAAAGATGCAAGGACCTATGCCAGGGCAATGATAGCAGAAACGGAGAGGAGAATACGGATTTGAGAGCATTTTAGGGATAAAAAGGGCAGTTTCTGGTAACAAAAATGAAGAGTGGCAGGGCAGGAGCATAAGAGAGAAGGGCAGTATAGAATAAATCCCAAGTCTCCAATGTTTCTGATTTGGGTGACTTAGAGATGGTGGCACCAAGATTGGGGACAGAGCGGGAAGAGCAGCTTTGTGGGAATAAAAGAGTTCAGTATTCTACGAGTTAAGGTTGAAGTCCCTATAGGATGTCCAACTATATTTGCTCAGCAAGCAGTTTAATAGGTGTATTAGTCAGAGTTCTTCAGAGAGACAGAATCAATAGGATATGTTATAATTGTATGAGAGGGATTTATTAGGGGAATTAGCTCATGTGACTATGAAGAAAAGTCCCATGATAAGCCGTCTATTAACTGGATGCTGGTAGCATGGCTCAGTCCAAGTCCAAAGGCCTCAAAACCAGGGAAGCTGATGGTGTCCTTGGTGTAACTTCTGGAACCCAAAAGGGGAAGAGTCTCGAGCTCTGATGTCCACGTACAGGAGAGAAGAGTGTGTCCCAGCTCCAGCGGATCGAGAGAGAGCTTCACCTCTTTCCTATGTCTTTTGTTCTCTCTGGACCCCCAGAGGATTGAATGATTCCCACCCACACTGAGGGTGGGTCTTTCCCACCCAGTCCACTCAGACTCTCCTGCTAATCTCTGCTGGAAACACCCTCACGGACACACCTAAAAACATAGCTTTATCAGGGTTCTCAGCATTCCTTCATCTAACCAAGTTGACCCTAGAATTAACCTTCACAATAGGTATTGGCTGTCACAAAGCAGGTGTGCTGAATATCTTTTTGCCCCTCTAGGTCCACTCTCCACTAGGCCCTGTCGCCTGGAAGGCTGACCTGTATGACTGGCATTAATAGGCTTCCTTTTGCCTGTTTCTGGATGAATTTGGTCAAGGGTGAACATGGCAAGAGATTGAGATGAGAGTTGGAGGAGAGAAAGGTCAGGGTATTTATTCCCAGGCTCCTTTCCAGCCAGGACGCTGTAGATTGGCTGTATCCCTAGACCAGAGGCCCAGGCTCACCATCTAGGCAGTCATGAGCCCCTCCCCCACCAGGCACAGGGGCAGTAATGAATCTGTCACTGTCTCCAGGATTTTACACTAATTCCTCCTGGGTTCTCTACACTCACTATGCTTTTGTATATCGTCCCTATATTAAATTATTTTCTAATCAGCTAATTTGCATGTGCTATGTATGTCCTGTTGGGATGCTTACTGATATCATAGATATTCACTAAATAATTATTAAACACAAAACTAACAAATGAATATATGGATGGGTGAACAGATCTGGACTTGAAAAAACGAATCTTATTTAGCTGTCAGGGTAATAATGAAACTCATGAGATACTAGGGTTGGTGCAGGGTAGGGGGAGAAGTCGCTGTCCGGCTGGGGTGAGAAGGAACCTGGAAAGGCAGCACATTGGGTGGAAGGAAATTCCAAGGTGCTGTGGGTAATATTGGCAAAGTGCGTAATTAAGTTACTTAGGAATTTTCCCTCAACTAGTAAGAAAATATATTGCTCCTCAGAGATGGGGATGCAGGGAGTGAGGCAGAAGGAGAATCAAAGGTAAAATTAAAGAAGTTAAAAATAGCCCAGTCACACTTTTAAATTAGCTTCAAGGGGGAAATTATTGCCCAGTGCAATGATGCAGAAGTTGAAATGTCTTTATTCCTCAGAGGGAAAACAATTCCTCCTTCCGACAGTTTTACCCACTTTAATTGGCTTATATTTTTGTCTGTCAGAAACTTAGGCAATTCCAAATCAAATAGCTTGCTTTCCCTATAACAGGACAAAATAGCTGCGGAAGTCTGGATTTGTGTCCCTCAAACGATCTTGGCAAGAAATATTTGCCACATAAAACACAGGTTGCTCTCCCTTTCGGCTCAGAACTGTAGGCTACACCTTTCAAAATGCAATGAAATGTTTGGAATAGTTGAAATTGACCCTGTAACTACCCTTCTAGGTATTCCTGAAGTAAGAGAAAGAGGAAGGGAACACACCATAACTATAACGTGGAATGGTGACCAGGTCCTCGCCAGCAGGAGAGAACAAACAGCGGTGCATTAGGTCCACACACTGCCCACTCCACACACTTTCCAAACAGCAACCAGATGATGCCATTAGCAAAATAAAAAACACACCATATGAGAAAACTTTGGAGGACAATGAACATTTCACTATCTTGAATGAGGTGATGGTTTCACAGATATATACATATGTCAAAACTTATCATTGTGTATACTTTAAATACGTGGAGCTCATTTTATATCAATTGTACTTCAATAAGTTTGTTTAAAACAAAACAAAACAAAAACACCATATAAAATGGAGAGATGATCCTGATAGGGAACTAGGGGTTGAGAACTAATGTAACTGCTTGGATAGACCCAGAATAAATATAGCTTCCAGCCATACGCTTCATATTACTGCCAGAGTGGTCTTTTAAAAAGGTATGTCAGGTCACGTCCTCCTCTGCTCAAGACCCAACAGTGGATCCCATTTCTCCTTGAATCAAAATCAAACCTTTATAAGCCTCATATGTTGAAAGGCCCTAAACCTGGAGGCCCTGGGCCCTCCAGCTCCTGTGTCCCCTCTGACTGTAGCATCTTTTACTGTCCCCTCTTCAGCCACATTGGACTCCTTGTCTTTCTTGATCGAGCATAGCACACTTTCCTCAGGGCCTTTGCATTTGCTGTTTGCTCTGCCTGAAATGTTTCTTCTGCTCCCAAATATGTGCATGGCTTGTTCTGGCTCTAATACTATTTTTTTTTTTTTTTTTTTTTTACTTTGTATTCAAAGTTTACCTCCTCGATGAAGCCTTTCCAGATCTCCCTATTGAAAATGGCCTTCTCCAGTCCCCACTGTCACCCCCACACTTTCCATCTCCTTCCCCATTTCTTCTCTGTGGTGCAGTTCTCCACTGGTATTCATGGGGCATTGATATGAGGACCCCCCTAACACCAAAATCTGCAGATGCTCAAGCTTCTTATATAAAATGCTTTAGTATTTGCATATAACCTTCCCACATTCTCCTGTATACTTTACATCATCTCTTGATTACTTGTAATACCTAATACAATGTAAATGCTATATAAATTGTTGTTATACTGTAATTTTTATTTGTGTTATTTTTATTGTTATATTGTTATTTGTTATTTTTTCTAATATTTCAATCTGTGATTGCTTGAATCTGTGAATGAACAGCCTACGGATGTGGAGGGCCAACTGTACTTTACCATTACCTGATATTCTCTATAATTTACTTAGTTATCATTTATTGTCTTTCTCCTCACCTTCCCACTATCATACAAAGTCCCTAAAGGCAGAGATTGTCTGTTTTGTCTACGATAGCACCTATACATAGCTAGACACTCAATAAAAAGTTATTTAGAGAATAAGTCATTCAGTCAAAGGGAAAAAAGTCCAAATTATTATGAATCTTATATGCAATAATAAATACATTTGTATTTATTTATAGGGGATTAGCTTGGCTTCCATTGGAATTGTGCTGACATTATTTTCACTTCCTCTTAAAATTCTCTAGTGATATATGCCACTCCTCGACTCATGAAGTACAAAAAAATATGGGAAATCCTCAAAATTAATCTAATCCAGTCAGATACTTGAATGGCCTTTAAAATATCTAAGCCCATCTTAACATGAACACATCTAGTATTGAGTAACTCACTAACCATTTATTCCCGAAGTATTTATAGTGACTGTGAGGATTAATTTAATGTCAGAATGGGAGACTGAGGTGCCAGATGTTTGGCCATATATTGTCTTGATGTTGCTGCAAAGGTATTTTTTAAAAATGTGATTAACATTTAAATCAGCAGACTTTGGGTCAAGCAGAATTCTCAAATAATGTGGGTGGGTCTCCTCCAATCAGTTGATGGCCTTAAAAGACTGAGGTCTCCTGAGGAAGAAGGAATTCAGCCTCTAGACTAGACTACAATATCAACTTCTCCTCAGGTACCCATTCTGCCAGCCTGCCCTTCAGATTTTGGACTTGCCAGCCCCAAAATTGAATGAGCCAATTCCATACACACACACACACACACACACACACACACACACACACAAACACTCGTGTGTATGTGTGTGCATATATATATACATATATACACATATATACACTCATATATATATGTATACAAGAATATTTCAAAAAGTTTGTGGGAAAATATAATTAAAAGATAATACAAGTCTTTCCACGAACTTTTTGAAGTTTTGAACTTCAAACAACAGGATATATATATACTATTTATTCTGTTTCTCTGGATAACCCCCACTAATACAGTTACTGAGCCACTGTTTGGAGCTCATTCTAGGCACTAGAATATGATGGTAAACAAGACTGCTTAGACTCTAATAGGAAAGTAAAAAATTAACAAGTGATGAAAAGTTCAATAAATGTTTTAAAGTGGAATTAACAGTGTATTATGGGAAACTCTAACGGTACATCTAACCTAGGTCAAGGAAGGCCTCACTTTAGAATTAACATATTGAGTGACCTACAAAGAACTTGGTGATGGCTAGAGGAGAAGGAGGTTGGAGGCCATGCTGAGTCCTTCATTTGACCTCATATGGCATGTACGGAAGGCAGTGTTGCAAAACTCTAAAAGTGAAGTTCCAATCCTTGCTTATTACCTATGTGACTTTGAGTAAGTTACCTAATATTTCTCAGTCTCCATTTTCTCATCTGTAAAATGTGGCTAATAACAGTATAGAGGTCATGGGGTTGTTAAGAGATTAAGTGAAATAAAGTGTTGAGGATAGCTTCTGAGATGCTGAAAGTGCTTGATAAAAGCTGACCATAGTGTTACTTTTTAAAAACTGAGTTGAAATCCATGTCTCTGCAGTTTTCATATATTGGCTCATTTTCTGTCCCCTGGAACTGTATAGAACTCGTCTACTGCCTCTGTCACTTGACAGCCCTTCCTACATTTAGGGTGGTCTTTGTGTTCAAGGCCCCTGCCTCTGCTCCCAAGCTTTCCTCTCGGTTAAATGCCCCCAGTTGCACTTGCTGCTTCTCCTGTGAAATGGCTTCCAACCTCCTCACCATCTGGGACACTCCGAACACAGCCTGGAGTCTCTGCCTCTCTCAGCATGCTTCTCAGAATGAACCTGACACCAAGTATGCTGGAGACAGCAGAAAGTGACATGGGACGCAACTCCTAGCCCCGGTCCTGCACCTCCATCTGTGCAGCCTCCATGGACTGCACTGGGAAACCCAAATCCAAGATGAGTAAACTCTGTTAAGATGATGCGTGCACATTCTGTACTGCCTCTACGAGGACTCAGTCCTTAAAGATTTTTTTCTCCCCCACTTTAGGAAAATAACCATAGAACTTGTTTTATTTGCTTATTTGTTATTGTTTCATAACTTCTGAGACATAAGTGATTATACTCATGCTGAGACATGGTGATTATATTACCACCAGCTTCAGTATTGCTGTAGATTTTTGTGTGCCTATATTACAAGGTATAAACTCTTTTAATAATAATGACTAACATATAAATCAAGGCTACTATGTGCAAGGCAGAATTCTTAGCACTTTGCACATAAGGGTTCACTATCTCCTTACTGCCTGATGAGGGAAATGTTCTAAGAGTATCTGCATTCTACAGATGAGCAAAACGAGGCCCAGAGAACTGAGTCACTTCCCAAGGCCATTCAGCTAGTGAGTAGGAGAGTTGGGATTCATACCTAGGTCCTCCGGTTCCAGACGCAATGCTCTGGATCCACTGTGAATACCACCTCTCCAGATGTCGTTCACAGCCCTTCCTCATCATGCCCCATCCAAGCTTTCCAACATCATGGTCCACAGGCACAAGCTCCCCACTACCAAGCCACGCTCATGAACACTGACGCACATGCAACACTTAGCTACATGCAATGCACCCTTGAACTGTACACTCCAATTGCACAGAACTTCTTGTCACTGCTTGGACACCACAGTCCTTCACATGCCTCTGAGCTATTGCTCATGTAGGTCTTTGGGTGAGGAATATAATAGCTCCCCCTTGAATCCTTTCATAATAATAACAGGGACTATCATGTATGTAACTACATACCTAAACACCTTACATACATTGACTCATTTAATCTCACAACAAACAACCCTATGAGGTAGACACTATTATTGTTTCCAATAATATTACTGTTTGTAATCATTTCCTTCTTTCACAAATGGAGGGAATTAAGACAAAAAAAAAAAAAAAGATGAAGAGCACAGAGCCAGAAAATGGTAGGAATGAGACTCTTATGGAGTCAGGCAGCCTAGTATACTGAACACTCACCTTCTGTTATCCTTTCCAATTCTTTTGAAAATCTTCCCAATTCTCTCAGCCAGAGACACTTTTTTTATTAGCATTTAAAACTTTTGATTGTAATTATTTATAATTTCCCCCCAATAAACTATACCATTTTCAAGGACAAAACCTACAGCACTCAGACCAGTGTCTGAGGCTCAGTATTACTTGCTAAATGAATGTATGAAAGGGATATTGAATCAGTGACTGAATGCAGGAGCACAGAGGGTGTCAATTGTGACTGCAGGTAAAGAATGGAGAAGAGAATTCTTTAATCCTTTTCCAGAAAAATCAACATACAGTAACTTCCATGAATCCAGGAAGAAAACAAATGCAAAAGAGAGACCAAAAGCAAACCACAGATAAAAGAAATAAAATCTCTTAGCTGATAACCTAGAAAGACTTCTTTATTGGAACTTTGGTATAATATTTCTCATTGTAATGTGGATCTCTGCAACAGTCCCATTCTTGCATTCATTTTCTTGCTTCATTTCCTTTGCTAATATCTCCATGACCCCAAGTTTGTACAACTCCTTTCCTGGTGTCCTGTGTGCACTTGGGACTAACAGCCAGTTGCAGAAATGCCCTGTTTTAAATATTTGCACCGAACAACACTGAAGGTACTGAAGCCAGCAGAACCTTTTTTTATTTTATTTTATTTTATTTTTAATATGGGATAAATGGCGTGAGAACTTTGGTTATAATTTCCTGAGCCAGGAAAGCCAGCCACTAGGTTGGTAATTCAGGATTATATGACTTGTTAAGTATTCTACTTTGTCAAATGACTTAATAAGAAAGCCACTGTAGGTGCAGAGGTTCTCAACATTTAATGGAAAGAATCACCTATGGGATTTGTTTCCAGTGCAGATTCCCAAGCTCCAATCCCTCAGAAGTTCTGATTCAGTATATCTGGAGTGGGGCTCAGGAATGAGAATTTTTAATCCAGTACCCTAGGTGATTCTGCTGCAGGTGGTCATTAGACCACACACTGAGAAGGGCCACTGTGATGGAAAGAGCACAGAGTTCTGGATTTTAAAAACCTGACTCTGTACTAAATAACCTCCACAGTACTAGAGCATCAGGCTGTGTTTCCCTGGGATGGAAGTTTTAGAGACAGTCTATGTGAACATGTCACTGGGTTTGGCAGCTGTGTTCTGCAGGAAGGGTGGTGCCAAATTCACTCTAATACAACTTTCATGAGCAAACATATAGACCCTAAAACCACTGTAAAAATACCCAAATACCTCTGACAAACATAATTTAGCATGAAGAATGAAGTGATTACAAAGAATAACTTTATGTGAGTCCATTTGTAAATGTAATTGAAATGGATACATTTCAGGAAAAATATAAATTACCAAAGTTGACTGAAGAAAAAATAGAAATCTAAAATAAACCAATAGTCATTATAGTTGGAGTGCAATCAAAACAATCCCTATATAAAGTAAAAACAGGTCCAGATGTAAAAATACTAAATAAAATATTAACATGTAGATTTCAGTTGAGTTTTAAATAAAAAGACATCATGAGCAGTAATGTTTACTCAGGAAGCAGGGATGGTTCACCATCAGAAAATCTATTAGATAGTATGCTACACAAATATAATAAAAAAAATAAACAATCATCTCAACAAATGTAGAATAAATATTTAAAATATTCAGCACTCATTCAAGATAAGAAAAGATCTCCTAATCAACTCAGATTAGAAAGGAACTTCCTTAACTTGATGAAAGCATTTATCAAAATTTACCAAACAACAAACATACTTGATGATGAAACAATAGAACCATTTCTGCTTCTAATTAATATTGTAGTAAGAGTCTTACACAATGCAGTTACAAAAGAAAAAGAAAAAGATAGCAATAGAAATAATAAAGAAAGAGATAACTCCTTATTTGTAGACAATAAAATTGCCTTATAAAAAGCTCCCATAGATCCAATGACACTATAGTAGATCTAATCAAATAATTCAATAAAGTTGACATTTACTAGATAAACATAAAAATTAAACATACTTCTGAACAGGAAATGTAAGAAAAATACAGATCCCATTCAAATAGTCATTAAGAACTTTAACTTACATAGAAATAAGTGTAGTGAAAAGATATCCATGTCCTCTGTTAGGAAAATTATAAAGAATTATTGAAGAATATAAAGAAAGCCTGAATAAATGGAGAAATATATCAAATTCATGAAAGGACAGACTCAATAAAGTAAAGATGTCAATTCTCTATAATTAGTTTATAAATTGAAGTTACTCAAAATCAAATATGAAATGGTATTTTTCACTGAACTCAAAGGACCAAGGATAGCTAAAAATTTTTGAAAAAACAAAACGAAGTGTTGAGATCTACCCTAGCAGGTATCAAACTCTGCTATAAATCTCTAGTAATCAAAACCACATGGTATTAGCACAAGTCCATATAGACAAATAGACTAACGAAAAAAGTACAGAACTCAGAGACAGAACCATGTACATGTGGAACTTGATATGACAAGTGTAACAATTGTAGCTTAATAGAGTAAAAAAGGATTATTCCAATAAATGGTATGGATGAAATTGCATATACTTGTGGAAAAAAATTATTTGTTTTACCTCATACTATACACCAAAATCAATTATACGTGGATTAAAGTCATAAGTATGAGAAGCAAGTCTCTAAAACTTTTTGAAAAAAGCATAGCAAAGAATTAAGAAAAAACTACAAACAATAAAATTGATATAGTTATATAAATTTAAAAACAAAACAAAATTTCTGTTAAACAAAACACATTGCAAAGTGAGAAGAGTAACAAGATATTTGGAGCAGATATATGCAATAATAAAATCAGCAACAAATTAGTACCAGTATATTCTGAGTATTCATAAAAATCAACAAGAAAAAGACAATCCAGTTTTTAAAATAGGCCAAAAATATGAGTAGACAAAGCACAAATGCCAATAAGCTTAGAAAAATATGTTTAATTTTATTAATAGAGATACATGAGAAAATACATTGAGATTATATTTTACACCCAAATTGTCTTGTATTAAAAAGTTGGCATTTTCTTCTTCCCCCCCCCCCCCCGGTTTGTGTGTGTGTGTGTGCATGTGTGTGTGTGAATTTATATATTAATTTTTAGCTCCCTCCAATAAGTGAGAACATGTGGTATTTCTCTTTCTGTGCCTGACTTGTTTCACTTAATATAATTCTCTCAAGGTCCATCCATGTTGTTGCAAATGGCAGTATTTCATTCGTTTTTATAGCTGAGTAGTATTCCATTGTGTAGATGTACCACATTTTCCGTATCCACTCATCTGATGATGGGCATTTGGGATACAACAAACAAACAGAAAGGACATTGTTGGGGGGGAGGGGGGGAGGGAGAAGGGAGGGAGGTTTTGGTGATGGGGAGCATTAATCAGCTACAATGTATATCGACAAAATAAAATTAAAAAAAAAAAAAAGTTGGTATTTTGAATATCTGCTTCTTTCTGTGATGGAGTAACTGAGAGTAGACTTACTTTCTCACTGCAAACAACTAGAAAACATAAATTTTAAAAAATGTTTTATACTTAGCAACTGTGCAACAATTGTCTCAGTAGAGAAACCTGGAAGTTACAAAAAAGGGTCCCAGAGAGAAGACAGCTATGCAGAGAGAAAGCTCCAGAAAACTGCACTAGTTTCCCTTTTATTACATTGTTCAAAGCAAAGTCACCAATGTGTAGGATGAAATTGTATGAGTAAAGGCTGAGAAATTCTCAAAGTTCACATAGAATTGAGAGATTTTTTTAGTTCCAAACAGCTGAAGTGGAGAGACATAATGAAATACCTGGGTCATTTGCTTGAATGTTAAAGGGTAAAAGCAATTGGCCAAATAATATGTTCAGTAAAATATCATTTAAGTTTGGAAGCATGCAAAATAATTTCATACGTATTTATGACTATATTTGTATGTGGTATTTGTATGAAAACATGGGATTGTTAATACAAAATTCAGGAATGAGAAAGGAGGCAGGATAACAGGATTGCAACTGCATCTTTTTTTCCTTAATGAATAAAAAAATGCTGATGCAATAATAAAAATAATTTAGGATCTCATACAATAAGATAATAAGTACACAGGCATTTATTATATAATTTTGGAAGACGGACTATGTTTTTGAAAAATGTTATAATAAAAATCAGAATGCTTAAAAAGACAATTGAGTTGTCCTTGAATTAATGAAAAAGGAAAATCTAGACAAGTTTTGACAGTACTTTAATTTTATTCATTCATTTTTTTCATGCCTTTGGTCCACAAATATTTTCAAGCATCTACTAAAAGTCAACTACTAACACGAGCACTGGGAACACAAAAGAAATACAATGTGTTTTCTGCCCTTTAGAATTTCACAATCTAGCCTGGCAAGTAAATGAACCACTGAAATAGGTATGGAAACTACTGTAACAGAGCAAAAGTGTCATGCTGACATAGTCGAGAGTGACACACTTTACACAGAAAATGTAATTTGCGTGAGCAATTGTAAGATGCTTGGAGTTTAAATGAACAGAATGATAAAGACATGGAGGCACGGAACGGCATGACACTGTTTTACTGAGGTTAATGGGAGCCGTAAAGAAAGTTGCTAAGAGATAAGGCTGAAAAATGTTGGCAACAGACTGAGTAATGGGTTGGAGAGCTTGGACTTTATCCTTTAGGGTGCTTGCAGTCACATGAGGTGTTAAAAGCAAAAAGAAAAAAAGAAGAAGAAAAGGGGACATGGTTATATTTGTGTATTAGAAACATAGTTCTGGCCATCTTCAATAAGGAAGTGGGGTTGGGCTGGGACACTGAGTGACCAGTTAGGAATCAAGTGAAACAGCCAGGGGTGGGGTCATGAGGACCTGAACTAAGGTATCTAAGAATTTAAGCAGTGAAGAACATTCCCTTTAAGAGTCAGAAGAATCCACGTCTTCTGTGAACTCAACATTTATCCTTAAGTAAGTTGCTTCCCTGCTCTAGTGAACTGTTAGAGACAGCCAAGCTTGTGACATTTTAGAACTTTTCTAACCAGCTCTAAATATCCGTCCTCTCTTCCTGGAAAGCTCTTCCCTGCATCTTCATATGGCTGACTCCTTTTGTCTTTCAGATATGGACAGATTTCATTCCTTCATTGAGGGGTTTTCTCTGACCTCTCAATCTAAATAGCTTCCACTGGTCACTGTTTTAATACATCACTTCTTAAAAATTTTCTCAATAGCATTTATTGACATCCAGAATTTACTTATTTATTAGCTGCCTTTTTATTTGTCTGTACCCACTAGAAAAGCTTTGTGTTAAAAGACACCTTACCTGTCTTATGTCCCACTGTACCTCAGGTATCTAGAACCATGCACATCCAAGAAACTCATTAAATATTTGTTGAATTTTGAATCTAATGAAACCCATTTCTTTTAATAAATGTTATGCGAGTTGGCTAAGATCACATGACTAACACACAGTAGAGAAAAATGGAAATCCTTGCCTTCTGACTTCCTGGTTCACCGATCTTTTCGTGCATGATATCTGATCTCTTACCTCATTGGACCTTTGAGAGGATCAAATGAGATGATAAGATGAAGAGCTGGAAGTTTTCTAAAATACAAGGTTCATGAGTTAGAAGTTGCGTGGGGAGGGAACAATGGTTCAGTGCTTCTAGAGGCTGAGATCCATTCACGAAAGACTCTATATGGGCCGTCTCCAACCTAAGAAGCTTGGAAAAGGTCATTCTTTGTTTCTGCTGTGTTAAGACTAGCATTAGGTCCTATTGAGAATGAGATTCAATAGGTATATATGACATAGGAAGGAGGCAGATGGGGCAAAGGCAGCAGAGAGGGGTCTGTCTTATTAAAAGGCCAACAAAGTTCTGAGGTGGGCAGGATTCCCAATTGTTCACATCTAATGTATTCCTTTCTCTTTTGGCTCTCTGAGTAAAATGTTACATCTCCCTGGGTTTCTTCTACTTAAAGGGCTAAAGAGATAAAAATCTGTTTGTGACTGACAAAGAAAGAAGACATCCAGTAGGCAATGGATAACCAAGAGTCTAAGTTTGATTTGATGGAATATATATTCACCTACACATCATCACTCACTCATACAGTATTCATTGAACAACAAATAAATTAGTTAATGAGGAAATAAATATTTCCAGGCACTATGTTAGGCCAGGTGCCAGACACCATGCTCGGCATGGTGGCAAAGAAATAAACAGAATAGATATGGAGTTTTCCTTATGGAACTTGAAGGTAGGTGGTAAAAGAGATATCAAACAAACACAAGTGTGATGAGTTCCTGTCTTGTTGATGTGACCCTGGGGAAACCGCCCCACCCACACCCCAATGAAACTCAGGGCTATCCAATAAATGATAACTAGGAAAGAGGTTTTTTTCTTTTTTTTCCCCTTGTCATCTCTCTATTAAAGTAAAAATATAGCTATAAAGAAATCCAGTTTTAATAAAAAGTTTGAATTTTGGAACCAATCCTAAATTTGAATATACTTAACTTTTAAAGATTTGTGTATTATTTTTTGTTGGGAAGACCCAACCCCTGAATGCTGGCTATGTGCAATTTGATTAGGTATTCTACTCGGCTCCTGTTTCTTAGCTAATAGATAAAAGCAAGGACTATCCCCAACTGGCCCCATACGAGGGCAGACCTAATGCCTGTCTCTTAGGGACAGCTGAAAGCAAAAGGAATCACATCCAGTCTATGATGCTGCTTTTCTGTTCTGGGACCTAGAGAACAAAGGGCTGTCTCTTCTCTGACCAGGTAGGAAAGCCTCTCAAACAGCTGTATACTTGTCACAGTGGTAAGAGAGTTGTCACAGAGGTTGGTTTGTTGACAGTAGTATGAATGATGCTACCCTCTTTCCCCCAGTGGAGTAATAGAGGTCACATAGTGGTACTTAACTGTCAGAAGCCAGGAGTTTGCAGTTATCATAATGACCAGGAAAGTTGGAGTGGCACCCAAGGGGGCTTGAGCCATAGGGGGTTGTGGAGATGGTTAAGAGAACACCACATCCATAGGGACAAAATAGATGGACCATCAGTGAATGGACTGCTTACTAGTAAACCCCAAAATAGCAAGAACAGAGGAGCAAGAGACTGAAGGGTTTTGTCCCAGTCCTTTGCTTACTTCCCCCTTTGCTTAGTACCCAAGAAGAAGGGCCCTGCCACACCACCACAAGTAGTTACTGTGTTAATTTCCACAGCTCTCTTCCAAAGAGAACTTGAGCCATTTACTCAGTTGACTGGGGAAAGGAGGAACTCCAAGAGATGTGGAGAATTGTCACAGATCCCCTATGGAAGTGGGGACATATAAGAGCCCTGTAAATTGAGTCCTGGCCAAAGGTTAGCTAATGATCAGTCTTATCTGATTGTTATTTCCTCAGTCCCTGAATGTATAAATGGGATTGATATACTTGATAGTTGGAGAAACACCCACATTTGGTCTGTGAGATGAGCTATAAAAATGGAGAAACCAAGGAGTAGCCTCTGAAATGTCCCCCTCACCACAGCTGAAATAGTAAATAAAAAACAATATCACAACCCCATGAAGATAGACGAGATTAGTGTTACCTTTAAAGATCCTAAGATGTAGGGGTAGTGGACCATATCATATTGAATTCACCAATCTGGTGCCTGCTGAAACCAGTGGATCCTGAAGAAGGACTACAGACTCCTGCAAGCTCAATCTAGAAGTAGCCCCAATGCTGCTGCTGTTGTGTTAATGTGGTAGAGATTAGTAGGGCCTGAGGAATCTTGATTTGGTGAATGTATTCTTTTCTATTGTAATCAGAAAAGAAGATTTTGAAAAGTCACCATTCAAATGGAGGAAACAAAATATAGTTGGTCCTCTGTATCTGTGGGTTCCACATCCATGGATTCAACCAACTGTGGATTGAAAATATTCAGAAAAAAAAAATCTACAAAGTTCCAAAAAGCAAAACTTGAATTTTGCTGTGACAAATACTATGTCAAATCCACACAAATAAAGTGATATGTTGGCATTTATTGGGAATTATAAGTAAACTAGAGATGATTTAGAATATACAGAAAGATGTGCATAGGTTATATGCAAACACTATGCCATTTGATACAAGGGACTTGAGCATCTGCAGATTTTGGTATTCAGTCCCAGAACCAATCCCTCATGGATACTGAAGGACAACTATGTTCATGTGCAATGTTGCTCAAGTCCATGTTCATTTGTACATTGTGTATTATAATATAGTCCAAAGAGATATGGACCTCCTGGACATCCCACGAAACATATGGATGCATTACATTGATGACATTCTGCTGATTGAACAGAATGAGCGAGAGGTTTCTAGAACACTGGAGGCCTTGGGAAGACAAAGGTGTTCCAGACGGTGAGAAATAAAACCTACAAATATTCAAGTATCTGTCACTTCAGTGAAGTTCTTAGGGTTTCAGTGGTCAGGAACATGCTGAAACATCCCTTCCAAAGTAAAAGACAAATTGCTGGATCTTACATCTGCTACCACAAAAAAGGAAGCAAAACACCTGGTAGCATTCTTTGGGTTCTAAAGGCACACATGGGAATAATGCTCTGGACACATACCAGGCGACATGAAAGCTGCCAGCTTGACCATGGGATACCAAGTGACCAATAGATGTAGGCTTTACCTTAGGGGGCCTGAAGATAAGTAGAGAAGACAAATATTAAACAAATGCAAATGTGATGAATTCTAGTCTTCTTAAGGTGACCCTGGGGAAATTCCCTCTCCTCATTGAGACTTAGGACTACCCAGTAAAAGAACTATGAAAGAGGATCTGTGTCCAGGACTGCCAATTAGTCACTGGACATGAGCAGCCATGGGAAAGGTTTGACCTTTGTTAAGGTGGCCCTTTGCAGCTGAGAGGATCCCCAAAGGGGCTGACAGCTGAAGGCTGTCTGCTGACAGCACCTCCAGCAGCTGGGACAACAAATTCTTCCCTGAAGGGGGATCTGGGCAGTACATCTCCATGTCCATCACATACAGTGTGGTATAACAGTTTAGAGCTGGGGCATCACAGTTGGATAGACAATGTTGAAATCTGGCTCCTGTACTTTCTAAATGTGTTAGTTCAGAAAAGTTATATTTAAACTCTCAGTTTTATCACCTGTAAGGTCAAGATAATAATAGCCTATTATTAAGAGGCTATTGTTACATATAAATAAAATGATAATATGCTACAAACTTAGCACAGTGCTCAGAAGTGCCCACTACCATTGTTATCATTAAGTATTTGTAAATCAAGACTGAGCAGTTAAAAATAATGCACGTGTGAGCTATAATCATGATTAATTATGCCCAGATTATTTCTCCTTTTATTTTCCTTCTAATTTCTTTTTGAATAATGTTTCAAAGTCCCCATGTGGCTTTCTTTTGATGAACTTTTGGCACTGAGGAGAGAGGTAAGATCGGTGGAGGATTAAGAAGGGAAAATTCTTTGTTGTGTTTCCTTATTACTACAAGTTGGCTGTGTGGACACCCCAGTTCAACGTGGACTTATGCTGCATGTGTGGCAGACATGCATTAGAATTCCCCAGGTTTCTCCCTATCCTAACAGTCTTCTGAGACACTTAAATATTCTGATCAAAGGCTTCCACTTGCTGGAGAAGTGGAGCATGATTTGACCAAATCTAATTATTCCATGGATATGGGTGTGTTTTCATTTCCCCTTCCATAAAGGAAAAAAAGAAAAAGAAAATGGGGGGGAGACATGGGGGAAATAGCATATGTTATTTCTTTGCTGCCATCTGAAACAGCCAAGCTGAGAGCCAATTTATTCAGCTTAATTCATTCCAGATTTTTCAAGGAATAAACAGTATTCTTGAGAGTTCTCAGATGTACGGCCAATAGAGATCCAATTGCTCAGGAAAGCTAACATCCAAAGTGAATGTACCCCTCCATTAGGGCATGAGGCACTAGGGATGAGGGTGGACCCCAGATACTTTCTGGGAAGCCCTTGACTCCTCGGGGCTGTGTGACATGACAATTGCTTTGCACACCCTAAGCTTAGACCAAGGAGAGCTTGTTAGGTTCCCTGGAGGAGTTTCACTGCTCAAAACTAAAATTGTATCTGCAGAAAGAGGATGGATTTCTCAGAGAGAGAAAAACAAAAGAAAATTTATTTATGTCCTTTTTCTGTGAGTCCTCCCTGTTCTTCAAGACCCCCAAAGAGTTCCACGTTTACCACAAAGCCTTCCTTGATGATTCCAGCCTATGTTGATAAAGGATTCCTAACAGGAGTTGTTCCAAATCCCATTTCTCAGAATTTGCTGTTGTCTGAACACTGATCTTACTGAGAACTTGCAACACCTAGTATATACAGAAGAAAGAGAGTGTCCTTTGGAGGCAGGTGGTTGTGGGTTCCAATTTTGCTTTACTTTTACTTGCTATGTGATTCTGGGTAAGCTAGCTCTCTGAGCCTGTTTTCTCATCTGAAAAATGAAGACAGTAATTTGTCGGCCTCAGATAACACATATGAAGAACACGGTGCAACTATCATTTTTGGTTTTGTTGCTTCATCAGTATGAGGTTGATTTCCTCCAGAACATCATTAGCTTCTTGCAGGAGTACCAAGCATCATGGTGAGGGGCCTGTCTGTGTACTGTTTGTACTCAGATCCATCCTTCACGCTTCCCCTGCTTTGCTTTATATCACTGGGGATGACGCCGAAAGGCTGCATTTCCCAAGCTCCTGGTTAGAGAGTCCTGGCTGGGGTCAAGTCTGAGAAGAGGCCAAGGAGAGAAAAATCCAGGATATCCTGTCCCCCTCTCTGTGTCTCCTCTCTGGCCACAAGACAAGCCTGTCCAGTTCTATCTCCCTTCAGGTGACCCTGACCCCTGGGCTCTAGCAACATCAGCTTCTTCTTCATCCCCAAAGCCTAAGGAGTGTTAGTGGTTTCATCCTGTGGCTAATCTCTGGTGTCTCAATGCCCATGTATGGCTTTTCAGTTCTTCTTTCGCCAGTGTATCCACTTTTCTCTATGCTCAATACTGAGTGCTTCCTGATTGAACCCCAATTCATATTGCATTTGGAGAGGGTACTCAATAAATAATTGCTTCTCCTTTTTTTTTTTTTTTTGGTAAGGCTTTAAAGGATCCTGGTAAATAGAGAATATTGGAAATCAATGAATCCAAAGTATATGTAAAATCCCCACGTCCTCATGTTATAGAAAAGGAAACCGATACCCAGAAAAAGTAACAGAACAAGGAAGATATTCAGCATGAATGCTCACATGAAAGGCATTTCTACAAAAGCTATAATCCAGATAACATAAATTGTACATTACTTGAGGACAGGGATTCCTCTTTGTATATTGACAGCTCCCAGCATATAGCCTGGTATGGAATGGATGCTCTGTAAATGTTAGTCAAATGGAACTCACTAGCTGGCATTGCAGACTTCTCAGAGTAGGAAACAGAGAAGCAATGAAGACACTACTACATATTATAGTACCTGACTTAGGTTTGAAATAGTGGCATTGACATTTAAACTACAAATTTTCTGCCAATACCATGGAAGACAAATGTTAAGTAGTTTACATAATCATTTCTCACATAAGCCACAGAATGAGTCTGTGGAGGCAGTACGCAAAAATCAGTATTTATTAGGCTCATTTTTATAGTTGAGAGGTCTAAAGTGCTGAGACTTCAAGTGACTTGCTCAAAGTAAGGTCCCAGTCTGAACTCAAATAGATCTTCTAATTGCAAAGTGAATATTGTTTCAATTACACTACCCCATGCTCCCTATCTAACATCTGAAGTAGATACACATCTGGAAGCCATAATATATTTAGCCATTATGGCAGCATGAACAAGTTGGAAATATCCTTCTCAAACTGGGATACCTACTACTCCAGGGAGCTCACAAGGATGTCCTGGGGCTACCTGAAGCCATTGCTCTATCTTCCTGAGCATGCAATTTACCTGAAAGTTTGAGTGAATAAGGAAGTACTTTAAATAAAAGATTATTTTACATTAAAAGTAACATGAATATACTATGAGAAAGTATACAAAATTCTCATGATTTTTATTATAAAATACATAAAATACACATATTTATTATAAAATATATAAAAGACCTAAATGCATTTTTGAGTTTGTTGTTGCAGCTTTAGGGCATGCCTATATTTCTGGGGATATTCACCATTACAGTGGTATTTCACTGAGTTTAAGAAACTCCTTTTTTTTTTTTTAAGATAGAGTATCTTTTAAAAAAAATCAAAGTAACACATGGGCATAATTAACAAAGCAAATAGTAAACAGGAATTATAATGAAATCCAACAGTTCTTCATCCCTTTCCCACCCACCCTTACATCCAGTCCTACTCCCACAAATAGTGGTTTACCATGTGCTTCTGCGTTTTCCAATCTTTAAACAATGTTTTATTACTCTTTCTTGATGAATCAACTTTAAGTATTATCCATAAACTTTCACCTATAAAAATTAGGATTTATCTTACTTAGACCCCTAAAAATATCACCTACCCTCTGTGGGCTTGCCTTTTCATCCTCTTAATGGTAGTTTTGGATGGATAATATATTAATATTGTTGTCATCAAACTGATCAGTCTATTTTTGTGCCCTGTTTAAGAAGACTCTGTTTTAAGGTCATGAAGATACACTTCTATATTGTCCTTTAAAAGTTATATTGTTTTGTCTTTTTTATTTAGATCCACAATCTACATGGAATTGATTTTTGAATATGGTGTAAAGTAGGGAATAAGTTTACATTTTCACAGAGTGGAAGAATATATTTACAGCATTTATAACAAAGGGCTCATTTGCACAGTATATAAAGAATGTCTACAAATCAATGAGAAAAATACTGAGAATCCAATAGAAACATGCAAGGGTGTTGGGGGAAAAAGACTTTACAGAAGAGGACATTCTAATGACCCATCAGTACATGAAAAGGTACTTAACCTCATTTGTAATCACAGAAATACAAACTAAAACAATAATTAGAAACCATTTTTATATTTGAGAATGACAAAAAATAAGAATAGCAAGTGTTGTCAACAATGTAGAAAAATGGAAACTTTCCTGAACTGCTGGTGAGAATATACATTGCTGAAACTACTTTGGAAAATTATTTGACATATCAACTAAAGTTGGATACACACATACTCTACAATCCATCAGTTGTGCTCTTTGGAATATCCCCAACAGAAATGTGTGCACATAAGCACCAAGGGATGTGTACAATAATTTTATAGCATTGTTATTCATAATAGTCCCCAAATGGTAGCAAACTAAAAGTCCAAAAATGATAGAATGAGTTAATACATTGTAGGATATTTCTATAGCAAAGAAAGTGATAAATCTCACAAACATAATCTTGAGCACAAGAAGCCAAACACCCATATACACACACACACACACACAAATGTAGTACATGATTATATTCTTATGAAGATCAAAAAAACAAGCAACGTAAACAATAGTGTTGGAAATAAGCATTGAGATTATCACTAGTGGGTAGAGAAAAAACCCGTGTAGTGGGTATATTGGTCTGCTAGGGCTGCCACAACAAAGTACCACCTATTAGGTGGCCCAAACAACAGAGATTTATTTTCTCACAATTCTGGAGGCCAGCAGTTTGAGATCAATATGTTGGCAGAGTTGGTTTCTTATGAGATCTCTCCCCTTGACTTGCAAATGGCTGTTTTCTCCCTGTGTCTTCACGTGCTTATCCCTCTTTACATGTCTGTGTCCTGATTTCATCTTCTTATAAGAACATCAGTCATATTGGGCCACCCTAACGACCTAGTTTTAACTTAATTACCTCTTTAAAGACCCTATCTCCAAATACAACCACATTCCGAGAGAGTGGGTGTTGGGATTTCAACATATGAATTAGGAAGGGACACAGCTCAGCCCATAACATTGGAGAAGGGGTCCAACCTTTTTTCTGAGGACCGGCAATATTTTACTTCTTGACCTGGGTGGTGTTGAAAACAAGGGATTTAATTCAGTGATAATTTATGGCAGGGAACATTTGTTTCCTTTTTTGGATGTACAAGGTGCCTTCAAAAAGTTTGTGGAGGGCCGACCCCGTGGCACACTCGGGAGAGTGCAGTGCTGGGAGCGCAGCGACGCTCCCGCCGCGGGTTCAGATCCTATATAGGACTGGCCGGTGCACTCACTGGCTGAGTATCGGTCATGGAAAAAGACAAAAAAAAAAAAAAAAAAGAAGTTTATGGAAAGATTCATACTACCTTTTAATTCCCTTTTCCCACAAACTTTTTGAAGTACTCTTGTGTGTTATACTTAATGATACAGGAGTTAAACACAGATGCAAGTACCAATGTGAATTAATCAGCTTGGAAGTAGCAAACAACCCTAAGTCTCAGTAGTTCATAACAGCAAACTTTTATTTCTAACACACATTACTTCTTGATGGCTATGGATCTACTGAACACAGGCTAAAGGAATAGCCTTTTATTTAGGACATAATGTTCTTGTGGCAAAGAGTAAAGAACAGATCTGGTAGAAACTTATGATGTCCCTTAAAGCAGAAAAAGAAAATGTATAATATGATCTCATTTTGTGAAACATTGGTGACTATTTGCCAAACACACATCAGTGTGAGGCATATAGACTCCTTCCCTGGATAGGGGGCACAGCAGGTCACACATCTACAGTTAAAGAAGTAAAATCCTCTTATAAAGACCAGGGGCAAATAACTCAAGACAATGAAATAATCTACCAGAAAAACTCAGTAGACCCGGAAGAAAATATTTGGGATGCAGATGACAGATTAGTAAAAATGATAGGTAAAATTATTTAAACACTTTAAAAATATGAAAGTGCAGGACAAAACACATCAGAAAATTTGTTTTAGAACCTTGAAGTAGGAAAAGTCTAAGTCTGAACATAAAATTCTGAAACTATAAATCAGGCTATATAAAAATGAAACACTTTGAGTTAGAAAAATCATAATACACAAAGTTAAAAGACAACCTACAAATATTTGACATTCAAATCATAGGCAAAGAGGCAATTTTTCTGAAAATATGATGTGCTTTTACACATTAATAAGAAAAGGCCCAACAACTTGGCATTACTTGACCAACTGAACATAGGAATTTACCCATGTGTCATCTTCATTTCTGGGGCCCCAGACCACCCAGATGAACAATTCCAAAAACAGAAATTTTAAAAAGCCTCAAACACATGAAAAGATCTTCAGACATATTTGTAATAAGTTAAATGCAAATTAAAACCATAATGAGACACCATTTCTTAACCTATCAGATGGGCAGAGATCACAATGAGCCAAGAGGTAATCTTACATATTGCTGAGGACAGTGTAAATTATTGCCTCAACCTCCACGCAGGGCAATTCAGCAGTATCTCTGAAAGTTTTTAAATTTATGTATCTTTTGAGTAAGTGATTCCACTCCTACACATGTGTCCCACACATACTGCATGTACAAAAATAAGCATGTAGAAGGATATTACAGCATTGTTTGTAAAAAATGATAAATGATGGAAAAGAAACCTAAGTATACTTCTATAAAGCACTGGCAAAATAAATTATAGTACATTATACAATGGAATAATACATAGCCGTTAAAAGAATATGATTTCTGTATTTACTGAAATGGGAAGATCTCCAGCATATATTTTTTTTTAAAAAAATGGTTGTGC
Organism: Cynocephalus volans; assembly: GCF_027409185.1. Taxonomy (NCBI): domain Eukaryota; kingdom Metazoa; phylum Chordata; class Mammalia; order Dermoptera; family Cynocephalidae; genus Cynocephalus; species Cynocephalus volans. The sequence goes on along the minus strand of NC_084467.1, from coordinate 47,121,570 downwards.
AGAAAAACTTGTATAGATGGTCACCTTGAGTGGAAAAGAAAATGAACAGACTGTCTGGAAACTATTAACCTGCTGATTGTTTCTAGGGAGGAGAATTGATTGAATGGGAGACAGGCAGGGGGGGGGGAGTTTTACTTTTCCCTTCTTTGTACCTTTTTATTTTTGTATCATGTGCCTGAATTACCTGATTGTGAACAAACAAGCAATCTAACAAACATGAATGAACAACCCAGAAAAACTCAGAGAGGTGGTATAATGAACTAAGGTGCCAGGATTTATAATCAAATGGACTGAAGTTCAAATCCTAGCTCTATCTGTGGGACCTCTGTTTCTCTGAGTTCTGTAAAATAAGTATCATAATGCCTAACTAGAAGCATTGTTGAAAGAATTAGAAATAAGGAGCATGAAGTACCTGGCTAAGTGAATAGTAGCCATTATTTTTGAGTTCCTTGAGTCATTCCCCACAGCTGGGGAAATTAACACCCACAGAGAAGATGAAGTTTCTTTAAAGTCACATAGGAAGTTTAACACAGAGTTCTTCTCCCAGGGGCAGAACTTTAAGCTTTAGACTACCCTCTAGACTCTGCTGAAAATGAGGATGACTCTCTTCAGGGCAGGGCAGAGCTTGATCTGTTTGGTGGTTCAAAGTATAGACTACAGCTATAGACTAGTGGCAATTGGTCTTCTTGCCTTGTTTCCCTCACCATCATCCCAAGAAACTCACCCAGCATTTGGGGTGGTGGGGGGAGTCTTCTGGATAGTCTGAACACCAGGTTAAATTTGAATTTCATATAAACAAAAAATTTTGCAATACAGGTATTGCTAATGGGAAAGCAGAACTTAAATGGGACATTCTTATACTAAAAAATTATTTGTTGATTATCTAAAATTCAAAGATAATTGGACATCCTGTATTTTTATTTGCTAAATCTGGCAACCCTTATCTATGAGCAAAATGCCCATAGGAAAATGCTTGGACTCTTTTAGTAAAACAATGCCAAGTTCTTCAGAGCTACTCTCTGAGAGTCACCCTGCCAGACACTTTGCAGCATAAACATTGAGGCAGGACTTGGGGTAAAAGTTGAAAAACGGGAATGAGGGGCACAACTGTGCACCATTAGCCCACCACCTAAAGCTACTGTCTCAGTTACGCTCTGCTCTTCCTTTTCTCCCCTATTGAGGCAAGTGTCTTTGAAGTGGAGAGAGAAAAGATGGGTGGAAAGACACAGGTGTTTTCTCACCTTCCTGTCACTGCTCCTATTTCCTAGCAAGCATGTGCCAGTGATGCTTGCCTTTAAAAGTGGAAGCTGCCTGCCTGCAGCACTGAGGAGGGACTTCTGGGAGAGGACGGTTCCTTGCTTCTTCTTGGGTCAGGGTATCTTATCGTCTTTATAAATTAGCAGCTTTGTAATCAGATGGCAACTAGGGCGAAGGGGATGGGACAGAGCTGAGGAAGTGGAATTCACTTTCTTTCTGCAAGAACTTTCTTTCGCAGTCCCACCTCCAGGACATTGGAAGACTGTTTTATTAACCTCTCTCTTCACTTTGGCTTCTCCTGTAAAGGTTTGTGTTTTTATTTCTTCAGATGAATTGGCTTTGCACCTCATTCATCTAGTGTAATTCCAAATAAGGCAGTTCTCTAGAGCATTGGGAGACTGTGCAAGCCTTAGATGGATCTTTCCTTTCCATTTGAGCTTTCTTGCCTGCTTTGAGAGAGGTGGAAGCAGCCTGCTCCTTCCTAGCTCCTTGAAGAGGGGCTCATCTCTGAGTGCTCACTGAGTCTTTTTAACAGGAAAACTTTTGCTCCATGGATGAACTATCATGGCAACTGCTGATAGTCCCAGCAACAGCAGGGAAGGCTGGGTTACCTCCTTTAAAAAAAAAAAAAAAAAACAGAGTACAGAAAATTTAACTGTGACTGCTCCCAGCTTAAAAGAGGCTTGGGGTAGGGCTGATGTGCCTCTGTACATAGGAGAGTTGTTCTACATGCATCTGCATAATATCTGCTCTCCTGTACCAGGATTTCGTAAAGCAAACTCAAGGTCAGGGCTTGGGCATGGAGCCAAGCACTTCTCTTTGGATCACTCTGTTCCCTCTGGGTTTGGGTCTTCCATATATGGAACAAGCAAGAGCTGAAATTGGATTATGATAAACTGAACTGCTTTGGGGGCTCAATTGTTTGTGCTGAAATCTTGGCCAGAGAAAATGCCAAGCTAATGCTAGCAGTCACTAGAACCCATTTGTATTCAATAGGAGTTAACTGCTAAGTACCAGCTGAGTGGAGGGAAGCAGGATAAGGCACATGTAGTGACTATTTCAGGGAAGAGAAAGGGGTTGAACACCTCTGTGCCAGTCTGCTGTTTTTCACTTAATTTAACTGGGTTTTACAAATGAAGATATTGAGAATTGAATGTGAAACTAACTTCATCTAAATATCCTGCAGAGTAGTAAAGTGGCCAAATGTGGATTTAATTTGGGTATTCTAAGATTAGCACAAGCCTGTATGCCTAAGTGGAGACCCCTGAACAGTAACTAATTTAACAAATACTGAATAAGCACTTGGTGCTAGGCCTGTTAATCTCCAATAGCTATACATACAGGCTGCTTCCAACAACATGAAGCAGATGTTAACAGCAGGATTTTTCAACTTGCCCATCATTGGGCCACCTCTTTACCCTAAGTCTTAGATTCTGAAAGCTCAGGCACTTCAATTCCATTCATCTTATAATCGAGTACCTGAAGTGCATGGCCCCTGTAGTGTGGACTCTTTCCAGCTGAAGTCACTAAAGAGGGCTTCCTTTTGGAACCTGTAGAGTGCTGTAGCTCCCTAGTCATCTCTTCAGTGAGAGGGCTGTTAAGTGAATTGATCTTGAGCTATGACTCCAAGCAGGTGCTCAAACCTAATTAAAACATTGAGTCTAGCAGTTCAGGATCTGTAGCCTTTGTCAGGAATGTTTCTCTAATCTGCACGAGCAATGGTAGTTCATGAACCTAAAATCTATAAGACAAACAAGCATAATTTAAGGGGATAAAGCCTTCCAATAGTCTTGATATGTCGTGTCAGAAAGCTCTTGGGAAGAAGCTGACTTTCCCTTCCTGACGCTGCCTCCCTATTACAGACTCAAGTTTCTGTAGTCTGTGGCCATGAGTTCTTCCAATCCAGTGATTTATTTCTGCCACGCAGAGCTAGGGCAACCAGCTGGTAAAACCATTTGGGAAGGACTGAATTGATTCTCATGACATGAGGTGTCTTAAGACTTATAACAAGTTTATGGACCTCCGTGGAAATCTGAGTCATTTTTCTTATCACCATATAAAGGTTTTAAGGCAAGCAGATGAATTGTATGGAGGTGGTTATTTGGCAAATAAGGGACATCTGGACTCTAGTCACAGCAAGTAAACCACTTCGGTGGTGAGGGGGGAGGAGAGACAAACTTATCCACAGGAATTTTAGAAAACAAACCTTTGGGTTAATTTTTATAATAGTTACAATGACTAAACATTCAAAGCTTTCCAGTATTGCCAGTTGACAACAGCTTCCAGAAGTTGCCTGAAGTTTTTCCATCATTTAGAATGGCTACATTTTGTCAATACCCAGAGCTGGGTATTTTCCATGGCACTTCCCACAAGCATGTCAAGTCCCTATTCAAAGAGAAAGGATCCTATGAACTTTGTGTGGATATATTAGCTGTTGGTCATATGAAAGAACTTGAGAAAGTTGTATTTAAAAGGCCTTTAGAGAAGTGAAGCTGGGCTGAATTTATCTGGGTGCAGGTCAGGTGGGAAGGAGGAGTAAGCGTGAAGCATAGGAATGAGGCTGGAGCATGGGGAGCAATTTGGTATCTATTTAAAAGCTTGGTGCTAAAAACTGTCTTCACCTTCTGGTAGTAAAATGCTTTCATCTGTTTTTAGAACCTTGGGTCTACTTTATTTTCATTGTAGTTGGCTCAAGCCTCAGAGCTAGCCATGTTGTCCTGACTATGCCATAAACTAAGTCCTGTGCCTCAGATCAAGCTGTTACTTCTGCTTGTAAAGCTTCTCCTGCCCCCTTTCTCTGGTATTCTGCTCACAATTTGGCATCTAGTTCTAATGTGGCTTACTTCCTCAGCCTTCCTGTGGTCACTGAAGTATGTGGGCATGATAACCACGGGCTTTGAAGTGGATCTCAGTGCAAATATGTGTTATGTGACTCTGGGGGAGCTAATCTCAAACTTAGTTACATTTGTAAATGAGAAAATGACCACTTTGGGGGTTGTATTAGTCAGGATTCTCCAGAGAAACAGAACCAACATGACATACACACACACACACACACACACACACACACACACACAATTTACTATCAGGAATTGGCTCTCACAGCTATGGAGGCTAAGTCCCTAGATCTTCAGTTAGCAAGGTGGAGACCCAGGAGAGCTGATGGTGTAGTTCTAATCCTACAAAGCCCTGAGAACCAAGAGCCAATGGCATAAGCTCTAGTCCAAAAGCAACAGGTTTGAGACCAAAGATGAGCCATTTTTTTCAGTTCAAGGCTGAAAGCACAAAAAGACAAATGGTCCATCTCAGACAGCAGGAGTTTCCCCTTACTTATAGGAAAGTCAAACTTTTTGTTCTATAAAGGCTTTCAACTAACTAGATGAGGCCCACCACATTGGAGAGGGCAATTTGTCACTCAGCATACCAATTCAAATGTTAATCTCATTCAAAAACACCCTCACAGACATACCCAGAATGTTTGACCAAATATCTGGGCACCCAATAGCCCAGTCAAGTTGACACATAAAAATTAACCATCACAGGGGTTGTCTTGAATGTCTGTAAAGCAACTATTCATGTATGGTACAATATCTATTACATCTGATGGCATCTACTAACAAAGTTGAAATATGTAATGAAGAGAAATTCCTTGCCTTTTTGTTGCTGTTACTTTGTATCCTCAGACACCCAGAACTAGTGTTTCTTAATTCAGTGGCTTTGAATTTCTAACACAAAAAATAAATTAGTTTGGGTGTAGCAGAGAACAACTTTAAAAGTATAATTAAGGGAATAAATATAAGGGTAGCACCTACAGTTTTTGCTGCTGATGCCTCCAAAAGGCATATAGGTTATAAAGGAATGGAACAGATCTCTAAGACAACATAACTACGTGTATTGCACCAATATGAGGATAAGGGGTCTAGTAAATGCCTAACTAGCAAAAGATTTTTAAAAAAAAAAAGAGAAAAGAAAGGAAAAAAGGGACAATGTCTCCACATTCTGCAACCCACGAGCAGCTAGTTGGCCACCCCCGATCCTGCATACCTGTCAAAGCTTCCTTACTGAGCTGAATTTGGGAAAGCAACTCAAGAATCCCTCTCTACTATTCAGCTATAGTAGTTGAGTGTCAGACCCATTAAGATTTCAAAGACAAGATCTATTGTAATCCTAGCAGTTTCCTTAGCCATAACAAAGGCAAGATCAGAGCATGAGGATACCCTCAATGTTCTCATATGGCTTTGGTCTTCTCTTTGTTGAAATAATTCTGAAGAAAAACCCAGTCCTTATACAGTGATTCAGTGCTTCAGCTGACAGCAAATACAGGGGGACAATTCAAATTCCAGGAAACCACTAAGTATCTAAACTTCAAGTCCAGGCCAAATGAGTGCCGGCTCCCCATTTTCTTCCCTTCTCCTATTGGTCCAGCAGCTGTCTGATCTTGCTGCTATGCTTCAGAGAATCTCAAGATAACCATTTCTCTACAGGTGATTAAACACAATCTACCTGTGGTAAATCAAGAAGACATTGCCAATAGCCATGCAGAGGGAATGCATTCAGCAACTTATCATCAAATGTCATGTAATAGTCTTGTTCCCCTTGAGAAGCCATAATTATGGCCAGTGCTACTGGACTGTGATTTTTCCCCTCTCACTGTTAGAATTTAATCTTTGGGGAATGGAGGAAAATATTTCCCTTTTAACCAAGAAAGATATTCTAGACTGAGTGGGAAGGTGGTTGCCCAACAGCAGAAGTTCAAGGTAAGCAGAAGTTTTATTGAACTCGTAATCCACCTAATTCCAAGGACAGAAACAGACTGTTTTGTACTGGAGACTTTGTAATACGACACATCTTGGTGAAACATGAGTTCTTAAATCTTCCTATGTCCAATCCTGATGCCTGTGGATAAGCTTTACTTTCTCCTGGATAGAAGAGCTGTCTAAAGAGGTTCAGGTGGTGGGAGACATCCAGTTTTGGAACCAACATAGAAGTAGCTTGGAAGCTGTCGTTTCCTTCCACACAACTAGGAAAAAAGCTGAACAAACTGATAATCAACAACTCTTCCTAGATCTATCAGAGGATAGAGGTCACAGGGCAAACCACTGCCTCCAAAACAGAAGAGCCAGACAAGCCAATACAGAGAATAACAGCTTACCAGAGCAGAAACTCACTAGCAGAAACTCTCAGGGACCCAGTAGGGGTAGGACACCTGTAACTGACAAATTGCTGGTGGTTCAGTGTGGACAAGGTTGAGAGGTAAAAACTCTAGAGGGCCTAGGTTTTTTTGGGGGGGGAAGGGAGCCACAATTTTGTAAGTTTTGTCTCTAGGAGCCCTACCAGGTTCTCACAGTGAAGATAAGTTTCTCTGGAATTGAGAAAAAGTAACCATTCTAAAATATACTAGAGCATTCTGTTTACAAGGCCTCCCTCAAGAGAAATTATTTTACCAAAGCCTAAATTACTGGGGTTTTACCAGAGCCTAACTGACTTGGGGGATAGGAAATACCCAACACCAGCCTGTTCTGGCCTTCCTGTATCACTTAAGTGGGAGGAAAAACCAACAGTAAGAAGCACTTGTAAAGATCATAGCTCAGGAGTACAGAGATATGATTACGAAAAGATGAGACCTAGTAAAGACTGAAGACTCCAGAACTGCAGATCATACCTCACTTCCAAGTTGTCAATTCTCCTGCAGTAGCAGAATACAACTGAAAGAAATGCACATTTCAGATCTTATTTAAGAAGTCATCCCTAGGGAACCCCAAAGACAACAAGGGAGAAAAAAACAAGGACACCACAGGAAAGTTTAGCCTGACACACAGCTATAGCAAACAGGAAAGCACAGCCTAACCCTAGCCAGATAAACACAACCTCACACTGAAGGCCTATTTACCTCAATTCCTTTTACTCAGTACGTAATGTTCAGCTTTTAACCAAAATTACTCAATTTTCCAAAAAGCATACTAAAAGATAAATGTTTTGAAGAGACAGAGCAAACATCAGAATTACTCAGATATGGTGAGTATATTGTAGTTAATAGACTAGGAATTTAAAGCAACCACACATATAGAAGAGCAAATAATAATTAGATTGAACTTTTCTTCAGAAATCATGCAAGCAAGAAAATGAAATAGTTAAAGTGTTGAAAGGGAAAAACTCCACCAACCTAGAATCTTATATCCAGTGAAATTATCCTTCAAAAGTGGAGAAATAGACCTAGACAAATATTGAGGGAATTTGTTGCCAGTAGATCTCTCTTGCAAGAAATGTTAAGAGAAATTCTTCAGAAGAAGGAAAGTGACATAAGTCAGAAATTCAGATCTATATAAAGAGCATTGGGAAAGGAATGAATTAAGGTAATTTTTTTTTTCTTAATTGATCTAGCAGGTAACAGTCTGTTCAAAATGATAGCAACAATATAGTTAATTATAAGTTACAAATAAGTGAAAAGAATGACAAATATTATAAGGTACAGGAGGAATTAGAAATACACTGTGATAAGGTAATTATACTACCCAGGAAGCGGTATGGTGTTATTTGAAAGAATTTGTATAAGTCATAAATGTATACTGAAATCTCAAGAGCAACCACTAAAAAAAGCATAATTGATATACTGAGAGGAGAGAAAATGCAATCAGGTAGAATGCTCAGTTAAAACCAGAGAAGGCAGAAAGAGTGGAAGACAAAAATGAAACAAAGAACAAGGGCAACTAATAGAAAACAGTAATAAATGTGGTAGATATTAATCCAACTGTCAATCACTCTAAAACATCAATGGTCTAAATACACTGATTAAAAGACAGACTGTCAAAGTGGATCAAAAAACAAGACTGAACTCTATGTTCACAAGAAACCTGCTTTAAACATAAATACAGACTAAAAATGAAGAGATGGAGAAAGATATGCCATGCTAACACATCTGGTTCTGCTCAGGCTTGTTCCTGGATACTCCATGTCTATGTTAAATGGACTGTTGTCAGGCCTGAGTCTATGAATAAACCTGGCAAGTCTGACAGAACCAAGCTTGTAGTGGGCAGTTCTGGTCTAGTGGTCACCTGGAACTCCTGATCCAAGCTTCAGTCCCTCTTCAGCAACATGCCAGCCATTTCTCGAAAGGTATACAATTATCCACCGTGGATAGCAAGAGCTTCCTCCACCACCCGTGTTATTTCAACAAACAAGGCAAACCATGTAGTTAAACTTCTAATCTGTTTTTGTACTCCTCTGATCATGTTTGGCTACTACTTGTTCAGTTCTTACGTGGAATTATAGGCTTAATTTTATCACTTAGGAATTTTGGAGGTACCTACTTAGAGGCATAAGGCTCAAAGAGGTGATTTAAGGTGGATGGTCAGGTAAAAACCAAGCCCATCGGTCATATCCATACATAGTAGAATGGCTTAAAGTTGACATAAGAAGCAACACTGCACAGCAGTGAAGACTAGTTCTGAGGAGGGAATTTTTTTTTTTTTATCTTGATTGGTGAGGAGTCCTCTTAGAGGCTGCCATTTGACTTAGTCTTGGATGAATACCACTAACAAGCCAAAATTAAGGAGAGGTACTTCATGAAGATGCATGATAAATGATGCTGGGAATAGTGAATAGTACATTAAGGCTGAAAAGCTGGAGAGATTTGAGTGGCAAGAGACTAGTCTCCTTTTGTTATGGCTCAAATTCTTACCTCTTGGAGCCAGGAGAGAATATTTCATGAAGTGTGATGGAAAAAGACTCAAAAGTCTAATCCCATTTGCACCTTGAGTCTTTGGCTCATCAATGAAAAGGATGGAAAATATTACCCACTGTCTTCATGCTCAGGAGGCAGATTATTGCAGGATACCAAATTCTTCAAACTCCCAAAATGGAAATGGAAGGCCCCTAATAGGATATAAGGCATTGTCTGACATGCAGGTCACGTAAAAATGAACAAAGCAGCTGACTAATCAGTTGTTCACATGCAAACTGTCCCCCCAGGACTGACAGTGATCTCAGTTGGTATTCTTATAGTTCTGGGAAGCAGAAGACCATGGACATTTCTCTTCAAACATTTACACCACAATAGAAATACCAGTCAAATATTGCAAGTCATAAAAGATAATGCAAAACAGATGCCTTCACCTTTGAGTTTAACTTGGTTTTGATCAATGACGGGCTTATCTTAAGCTTAGTAAAAAAAGACATGCAAATGTTTACGCTTTTCTTCATGACTACCAAGACTTTTTAAAAAGCTAAAGAATTGTCCAGTCATAAAGTAAATATTTCTTAGAAATATGGGGCTTTAGGAATATAAAGCAAAGAAGCTGACAAATTTGACTGTGCTTAGAGCAATAATCGTATACCTACAGATCTTATCTTACATAAATACAACCCTGTGCTCTGGCAGGGAGGTATCTACAAGTCTAGTTTCTGAGACACGACTCCTCTTGTCAGGAGAACTTGAGTGAGCTGTGGGTGAGTTATTGGATAACATTTGTATCTTCCTAATGTACAAGTTCCCTAACTTAGTAGCACCAGCCTAGAGAGGAACAAATAATTTAATAGCAGATGACAGTCATGTTCTTCATGCCAAACACTGTTAGGTACTCTGTAGGGTATTCTCACAAATCCATGTGGTACTTGCTGTCAATATACCCACTTGACAAATGGGTAAGTTGAGGAACAGCAAGCAAATAGCCTGTTCTCACATTGCTGAAATTTAAACCTATACAATCTGATTCTGAAGCCATTTCTTAACTAACCTATACTCTTGTATGTCAGAGGCATACCAGCCTCTGGAAGCTCACGTGTTATGTAAATGAGTCACAAGCTACTCCTTATCATGACCGCAGGTGATAGTGAGGAACCTCCTAGTGCAGTCTGTCAGCCACAACTCTGGCATTTCAGTCCTCTCAATTGTGGACCATGGAATCAGGATCTCAATGGTGATGGATAGTATAATGCAGTAACTTCCAAGAGGGACGGTGTATTAGTCCATTTGGTGTTGCTTATAACAAAATATTTGAAACCGGGTGATTTATAAAGAAAAATGAAATTTACTGCTTACAGTTTCTGATGCTGGGAATTCCAAAGTCCATCTGGCAGTGATGACAGTGACCCCAGGGGTCTCACATTGCAAGATGGTGGAAATAAAGAGAGAAACAGATTCTTCTCCTCTTTTAAAACCCTCAGAACCACACCCCTGACCACCATTTTTAATCCAGTCACTACTGCATGGTCCTATAATTCAATCACCTTTTCAAGGCTTCACCTTTCAATTACCATAATAGGATTTCCCACCTCCTTAACAGTCACAGTGGGGACCAAGTTTATAACACATAAAACTTGGAGGATACAATTCAAACTCCAGTGAGTTTGGGGGTACATAATTCAATCCACTACAGACAGTGCCCCACCATTTCAAAAACTCATGAGGGCAGTTCTACCTGTCACAATTATTGGGGGTTGTCACTACTGGCAGTTAGTGGGCAGGGCTCCAGAAGCTCCAGAATGCTCAATCTCAATAATTAACAGTCCAAAGTGCATAATTTACATGCAGGTGAAAAACATTCTTTAAAATCTAAGCTTGGAACTTAACTATTGTACTGGTTAATTGAGTTTTCCAAGAATGGCTCATCTCAGAGCAATGTTGATTCTTGGTAAAGTTCTGAAAACCAAGCACATCCATTTCAAGAAACCATCTTATTAAAGACAATGCCACTTGGGTATTTGTGGCCGCTTCAGGGCACTTATATTGGTCCACATTTATAGTCATTACCTTGTGGTGTTCCTACATAAGGCACACGCATCTAACTCCTTCGTTATGTCCTCTAGTATAGTTGTGCCTGCACTCCGCACACCCAGCAGTCGGAGTGGTTATGTGCTTCAGCAAACGTGGTGGCCCAGGACAGAAAGGCATTTCCCCAATGCTATAGGCAGGAACCCAAAAGTGAAAAAGCTCAGGGTGCTAAGATGAATGCCTTAGAGGTACTAGATAAGGCAGGTTGGCTTCTAACATTAACACAGTTGCTGTTTGGTCACCTTTCTTTCTGGATGGACAATACTTTACATTCTGACCTGTGACATTAGAAGATATTAACATGTCATATATAAGGGCCTCCACGGGCACCCACAGTAGCAAATTAACTTCTGTCCCCTGTTTTAGGGCTTCAGGAGAAGAAATAGTAAAAGTAGGCCCCCTGCCTATATAGAAAGGGAGGTTGAGTGTGATGCTAGAGGTATGGCTATTCCCCATGGAATGAGAATACTAAGACACCTGGGAGGGAGGATACCATTTTTAGTTTCCAATCTATTAAAGTGTTACCAGGTGCGAGGTCCTGTGGCAAATGCAGAACGAGTCCCTCATCCTGCTGGATGGGCCACAGTCCTCCCTCTTGTTCTGTACCTTTTAGAGTTCTGGTTACTGGTGTGTGTTCTGTAAGCCAGTCGTACGTACGCAGACATGTGCCCCAGAGCGGGGGTAGCATTTACTAGTCTTGCTTCAGTCAGTTGGGGGAACTATCCCTTCAAGTTCTCCTCTGATGACAAAGCTTTCTAATTTGATGAGTCCCTTTATTGTAGCCGCTTGGTTTGGCCTTTTACAGGCAAATGCTTAACAAGTCCGGGGCAGTGTCTGCACAAGTTAAAATGTACTTGTGTCCCTCTGCTGGTGGAGCGTCCATGTAGCCTATCTGCCATTGAGTAGCAGGATGGGTGGAACACCCAATATGCCCTGGCATATGTCTTAGTGGGTGTTTCGAGGGACATTGGATAGTCCTTATCTGCCACCTGAAGATCTGAATATTTTATGGGCAGATGCAGTCTCTTTATCTCCTATGTTTTTGGGCCCCAATGGCCAGACTTATGGTGGACCAAACCAGCCGTGTCAGAGGGTGTTAATCAGTCTTCCAGCAAAACACCTCGGGCTCTAGCTAAGGCATCTGCCTTGTGACTGCCCAGCAAGGTGGCTGAGGGGTGAGCTGATACATGCCATACAGACACCTGGGCTTTTGGCTGGGTCAGACTTCCCATATGTCTTTCCACAATTCAGCATCCCACAGCAGTTTACCAAGCATTTCCCAGTTTTCTTGGTACCACTGTAGCATTCAAGTTGCCAATCTTTCTAAACAGTCCAGCTGTTCGTGACTATATTATGTAGCATTGATTCTTGGGTCAATATGGTCCATACTGTTTGGAGCTCAGCCCATTGACTATTTAGTTCCTTCCTCAAACCAAAGAATGTCAGAGTCCAAATGGACAGAAGAGAAAGGGTGGACTTCCCCCAGCCACTATCAGTGCACCAGGTGTCAGGGAGGAGTCCCCATGCCCTCTTGTATTTGTGGAAAGGGCGGAGAGATGTCCTGTACTGTTGGAATATGGTCCAGATCCACATATGTAACTGGCCCCAACAGTGTGTGCAGTTCTTGGAAAAACAGGCTAGTATTATAGGAGCTTCTCTGTAAATAATCATGCCATTTTTGCAGAATGCTCACTTGGGCACAAGTGCTCTTCAGTTTCAGAAACATAACTTTGATGCATCTGCCCACTGGCAAGAAGTGCCTACTGCCACCAGCAAGTCAATCGTCAGGACTTCAGTCTGCTGCAATGCCAGATAGAAAGCTAAGAGCCATTTTTCCATGGGACTGTACCTGGTTTCTGTGCCTTTTCTAATTTGTGAAAGAATCCTAACGAGATGTTTCCCATTGTCCATCTGCCATGGGCCCCAACCAAATGCTTTAGATAAGCATTAACATTCAATCCACATCCTATGGCATCAACGTTCTTAAGGCCTGTTCTCCTTTGACAATCAATTTAGCTTTACCAAGTGCCTCTTGGTGGGGAGTATTCCAATCCCATCCAGCTCCCCTTCTTATTGTGGTATATAGGACCTCAAGACTTGTGACAAGTAAGGAATAAGTGGGTGTCAATAGCACAACAATCCTATAAAGGTCTGCAAATTAGTTCGGGGTATGGGAAAAGCTTGTATGTTATCAACCACAGCCTCTTGCATGACTTTTCCTACCTGACCAGGAATTTTACCAGCCCTTGTATTTTTGTCTGTGTTTACTTCTCATCCCTGTGTCTTCAAGTGTGCCAGAAAGGATATTGCTGCTTGGGTGAAAAGGCAAATCACCACTGGTTAACATAATATCAACATAATTTTTTAGGGACACATCTGTCCTCCATTTTCCTAAATATCTAGTTAGCCCCACCATCTGTCATGGCATGGTATGTAGGTACCCTTGTGGTAATACTCAGAAAGTCCACTGCTGCCCCTTCCATGTAAAGGCAAACTAATCCTGTGATCCATCAAATACTGAAAGCATTAGCCAAATTCAATACACAGTGATACATCTTGACATGAAACGTGTTCCAGGAGGGAAGCTATGTCAGGCAGAGCAGCATGTATGGTTGCAATGACTTTGTTTAATTCCCTACAGTCCACACTCATTTGCCAGGTGCAATTAGGTTTTCTAACTGGCTGTACTGGGCTATTGTAGTGGCTCTGAGCTGGTCTTATCACTCTGGCGATCCCCTTTCTCCTCTTCTGTTTAAATCTTCTGGTAAGCTCTAGAAATTAAGCAGAGGACTGTTCCCTTACTGTTGTATTATGACTAGCAGGGATTTCTTCTCTATTGTCTCCCAGCTCCCTAATAGCCTGGGTCTTTTTTTGGATTGGGGGACTCACCTATACTGGGTCTTCCTCATCTTCCTCAATGATAATGTCTTCTTCCTCCAAGTCATTATCCCATGGGTCCCAGAATTTGGGATCCCACTGCTCTTCGGAGATTATTCTTCTGCATGAGGCAGCTTCTGGCCCTGCATTCTGGCCACCTTACAAGCCATCACCTCAAGGTGTTCTTCTTGCCCTTGCACTGTTTTTGACAATAAGTTAGCACTAATTGAGCAGGCAGCTCTAACATCCAATCCAAAGCTAAAGCCTCACTAACCTTCTCCAGCTTTTGCCAAGTTTGTAGTTCCTTATCTGCACTGATCGTAAGTGCACAGAGAAGGGGCCAAGCCATTGCTGCTAGAGCCTGTTCACTTTCTTTTTTCCATTTTATTTCCAACCACTTGGGTGAGAATTTTCAGTAACCCTTTTGGCATATTCAGGGTATCCCACACTCACACACAGGTCTGAAGTGCTCAGTGAATCTAGCCAGGTCCTCCCCTCACATTGAGGTTCCTGGCCAGCCTGAGATTTTCCCCATGGACATGGATTTACCACCAAGACAACTCCTCTACCTTTGCCTGTTTTGTATTTGGTCCCCTCCTGTCTGGCAGTTAACTGTGTGATGGCAGAAGAAAGGCAAAATTCCCACCAAACTGAGAAGGTATTTTAAGACGAAAAAATGAAGCAGGCACTTCCATGAAGTAAGGCAAAGAACTTTAAGAAGGTAACTTACAGGATAATGGATCTGGGGGATGATGACCCAGAAGCACACATAAAGCTTCTCTGTGCCATCTCCTGGTTGAGCCCAAGTTTATCCAGGCAGTTCATGAAAAACAGTGGAAAAAGCCAAGAAGCAATTACTAGGAAACAAGCTAACATCAGTATGACAGTGATTATCATCTTTGGTCTTATGATGCAGGTAGATGGACCAGCTGCTACCATCTCAGCACTTGATCATTAGGTCCCTTCTTCATAGTCAGCTAGCCATCTCTACCTATTGTTCTAGCCACCTCGCCCCTAGTTACTGTATAACTTCTGTGGGCAGGATTCACGCAAAGGACCTAGCAAGTGGTAAGGGCTTTAAAGATGGAGTAAGTTATGTTCAGTCTCACAGAACACATTTGAGGCTTTTGGGGGTCTCAAAACCTTCCTGTCTCTCCTCCTCCTACTCCTTCTCTTTTCACATTTCACAACCCTCTAAAACTTTAACAACCATTCTTAACTTGCTGGTGGTACAAAAACAGACTTCAGGCCAGTTTCCTCCCCTAGTTTGCTGATCCCTGGTCTAATCCAACAAGTTTCCACTGTAAGAATGTCAGAGGATATTTCGCGGAAGTTCCCAAAGGATATTTCAGTAGCTTCCACCTCTACCAAGCAAGTAGAGAGAACCTCCCACCAATCAGTATTTGGCCAATAGTATCATCTTAGAGTCACTTATTTCAAATATTCCTAAAGAGTACAACAAAGTTTTAACTCATATCATGGATGTGTAAAACTCGTTTGCAATAGTCAGTATTACTCCCTTAAATTCCTTCTACCCTAGTCAGACTGGCAATTGGCAGGTAGGAGTGGGAGGTGTGGAGAGATGATCCCTGTTTCTTGGTCTATCAGTGACAACATTAGCTAGTGGATCAGTTTGAGTCCTCTAAGAAGCCAATGCCTAGATACAATCAGAGCGAGAAGTGTATTGGAGAGAGTGCTCTGATGTGGGGAAAATCAATGAGGAAGCCGAGAGGGAGCAGAGGAAGCCTGACCGTGGTGCAGATCTGGTGCTTGTAAGACAAGCAGGGAAAGAAGGCTCCGATGGAAGCCTGATTGCAGCCAGTTCTGAAACACTGTGTCTCTGCAGTGAAACTCCTTCCTTATTCCCTTTGTGGAGCAACTCTCTGCATCTCTGAATTAACAAGAATCTCTTAAGCAAACTAAAGTGGAAAGCCTTACTTCAGTAAAAATGAATCTTCTGGGCCGAGCCCGTGGCGCACTCGGGAGAGTGCAGCGCTGGGAGCGCGGCGACGCTCACGCCGCGGGTTCGGATCCTATATAGGACTGGCCGGTGCACTCACTGGCTGAGTGCCGGTCACGAAAAAGACAAAAAAAAAAAAAAGAATCTTCTGTTAACTCGTCGAGAGATGCCATGTTCATTCTAGAGAGATGCTCTGTAAAGAAGCACTTCTCTTCCACTTGGAGCATTCCCTTAGATTTTTCACCTCAGGTATTTAAGGGTGTGGGGGTTTTGCTGTTTTGTTTTGGAATGAATGGCTTCAGATACATACGGGTCTGTCTCATCTAGGACAATTGCCTATTTTAGCGAATGAAAGTACATTCTCAATGAATAATGTCTGTATCCCCAAGTAAGACAACTTTCTAAATCACAGGAGTTTGTCAGGCATACTTATTGCACTGAACAGGAAGGATTTTAGTGTTCTCCCTTACTGAAAAGTTCTTAGCTATAAAAGCATTGAAAGGATGCCTTATCCTCATTTGTTCTCACTTTCTTCTAGTAATCAAACTTCTCTTGGTTCTCATTTAGAACTGTAAAAGATGACTTTATTTCTGTTCTAGTTGTGATTGTCTTGGTTAAACAGATTCATGCTCAAATATTGGTGGCTAATTTCTTCAGAAAAGTTCTAGAATGCTATGGCCTTTTTACAATTAAATCTATAATCCAGATACTTTTCTTTTGCAAGAACTAATCATTATTTTTTTGTCACTGTCATTAATTAAATAACTGCTAACTCTTGAATTAGCCTTTGGACTGATTCCAATCCAAAGTTACATCCGTTTGATTTTTGGCTCAGTTACATGTAAAGCCTGCCCGCCACCCCCCACCCCCCCCAAAAAAAAGTCCTAGAATTCTAAATGTCATATTGCCTGTCCTGGAAATGATTTGACCTCTTCAGCTGTGTAAATGGCACCCTTTGGCTAGGGCTAATGAAGGCCCACTGGGTTTAACTATCCCAGTTTCTTTCAAGGATGTCCACCTGTGGAATGAAAGTGAGCACAGCATTTTGAAGATCACTAAAGTTTGGATACTTTCTTCCTATACCACCCTTTATAGCAATGGCACAGGACTTCCTCTTCTGGGCTTATAATGTCTCCCAGGATGAAAAGGTACCATATTCTTCAATATGCCTGATCTGAAGGCTCTTTAATGCAGAGCCCCAGGTCAGTCGCCTGGAGGCTGAAGGCCTAATGAGCATCTCATGATTCTCATCAGGTAAACTTAGGAAATCCTAGAGTAGAGGAACAGGTTCATGATGAAGCTATCTTTCTAAATTCTATGGAAAATTCCAGTGGTGTACAGCCTTGCTGTCTTGTCCTTGAGTCCTATTTACGAGCTTGGCCATGTGATAGCTCATACCTTCACTGAACATAATTTGGGCACAAAATGGAGGCTTGTTTTGGGCACTGAATCATATAATTCTATAACTTTTCTCAGGATTCTGTCTTCACTTTGAAGTCACTAAATCTGAATTTTCTTGGTGTGACTTGTGGTCAGGTCCAGCCCTCTCCCCACAAACATAGGTTGGAATCTGCTTTGGGAAGACACCGCCAATCAGGGGTCCCCAAAGGTGGGAGAACTTGAAACTTTGTCCTTAGTAAATTCTTAAAACAAGCAGTGCAGATAAGTGGCCTAAGGGTTTTGTACCTTATATGGGCATTCAGATCATAGCATATTCTGCATTGTACAACTCAAGAGCTCAGGTTGGGAGGCGGGGGTGGGATTGGCTCATATCAAAGACCCCTTCATAGACCAGAAAGTACTAAAGTCTTGAGGGAATCATCATTGTGCCCGAGGTCTCTCCTAGGTCATCACATCACATGTACTCATTGCAGCAACCTGTATGTGATCTCAAATGCCTTTCCTCTAGCAAAAATGTTTGATCACTTTCCACTTAATCCTGGTGATTATATCAGTTTACACTTACACCAACACTGTGGAAATACAAATACTCGTTCCCCATACTCCATGTGGTATTCCACCATCACTTGTTTTTGTTTGACTTTTAACAATCTGGATATAAATGATATCATACCATGCCTTAGATGTTCATTTCCTAAACATTTGAAATGGCCCTTTCAAAAGCTCTTCTCAATCATCAGCTCATAGAAATTTTCTACTATTTGTTTAGTTTCACTCTGGAATGCTTGTTTGCATATTAGTTTTTCTGTATCTTTTATGGAGCTTTTGCATCTTTGTTTCCTGTTTCCTGCTAGTACAATCCTCAAATCTAAGAGACAAGAGAGGCTTCCAGTATCCGCCTTCATACAGTGGCTCCATTCAGAACCCCTAGGATTTGCATTTGAATAAGCAAAGATTCTCATTTATCCCCAGATACTTCTTCTTCCAGGAAACGCAACCCTGTCTTCTTTCAAAGACCTTACAGGCTCATCTATATTCTTGTCCTGCTCTTGGGTTTCACCCATGTACAACTGAGCCGTTTAGATTGTGTTGAGTGTTCGCCTACACAACTTGACTTCTGTTACCCAGACGTTGTGTTTGTCCTTCCTATTGTCTCAGGGCTTCACTGATTCTTCCTGGAATTATTTACAGGCTTAGTGTTATATTCTTGTCTCCCCCCATTCTCCTAAAGAGAAGTGTGTTTTAAATACTTTCTCTTCAGTTATTACTAGGGAAGTTTCTTACCATTAGCCCTGACCTTATTCATAGTGAATCACTCAGACCCTGGACAACAGTGAAAATGTCTAAATGCAGATTTGTTTATCACCGTCGTCCCAGACATAAGACACTTTCATTTACATGATCCTTCTCGTAGACTTATCTCCCCCAGTGCTCACAAATCTTAGCAATCCGGGGCTGATGGCAATGTTAAAAGGATATGTAACAGTCCCAACTTGGATTTCAGATTGTAATTCTGATATTTCTTTGAGTCACTTGGGCTGAGAAATATTTCACCAGAAGTAGAGATTTTTTTTTAAAACTTTGCCTCGACTATGTTGCTTTGTGAAGAATGAATAGACTTAAACACTTACGTATTTGCCTTAGTAATATTCACTGATAATGGGATATGACCTAGTCCAACAAAAATTAAACCTCTTTTTGGGATCCCCACTGTACTCATTCTAATGTCCTTCTGCAAATAAGCTTCGGAATTTTCTTGTGTTTAAAATGTTGGTTTTTAGAATTTAGGTACATGCTGGGGATGGGGAGAAGCCTATAGTAATTCTTCCTAGATCTGTGTTGACTGGACTGGACTGGCCTTCAAAGGCCATGTGAGGACCATAGACTCCTGGGCAGAAGAAAGAATGATGCCTGTAAGTGATCCTACCTTCGACTCAAATGGCAGCTAACTTTTATGAATCCATGGAGAGATTTTGGTCCCACTTCAAGGATCCCACCCAGGAAGTGGGGCCACAATTAAACGCAGGATATCTCTTTTAGATGAAAATAAAAAATGCAGTATGGCAGAGGGCCAGAATGGCCAGCACCTGGGAGTGAGGAAATAGAGTTATCTGCGGGTTCCATAGTCTTTGGCAGGATCCTAGAGACAAATCACATTTTATCTAAGTAATGTGAAAAGACTTAGAGCCTGATCTGTCCGAAGGCTACTCAAGTCACTGGGAACAGACAGCCTTCGGGGAGTTTTCCCCCTTACTGAGGAGCTGGGCAGCCAATACAAGGTGCTAACGCTCATGATGCTACCAAATTTGACCTTTGACCCATATGCTAGAGAAGAAATCTCACTAATGCATGGAAGGGGACCATAAAAAAGCCTGGAAATACAAACTAACTAAAATGTGACATACAGATTTCTTAAATTCACTAGGAGCCTTGAAGAATAAAGGATGCGAGTAGGACAAGAGAGAGGTGTTATGACCAGAAGCCCTGGGTTACTGGGCAAGCTTCCTAGCCCAGCCCTTTCTGTTGGGGTGGGAAAAGCTTGGCATAAAGGTGGTGCCTACAACAGGTTTGGCTGTTTCCCACTCTAGAATTCATGTCAAATGAAAAGTCCTTTAGAGCCATTGTCTTTTTTCCCCTTGCCTCTTCCAGCCATAATTTCAGCAAACAAAACTCATTCTCTGGCTGAATGTGACAAGGAATTGTATCACCCTAATTGGACCCCATAGGATCTTAGGAATTTGTAGACAGATTGATCAACGTATAAATCTTCTAGGCATGTCAACTCCAGCTTAACTAGATTGCAAGCCCACCCTTAGGGGGAATGGCTTTCTTCTAGGGGTATGGCTTTCTCCTAGGAGTGCTTTGCTTTCCAGGCATCCAGGCAGCTTTGTGCAGTAGTCCCGGGTATGTATGTGGTAGCTCCTGGTAGCTTCTTGCAGATACCAGTCTCAGGTCCCCATGGCTTAGCCACTTTTTCTACCAGTGGCATCTCAGTTTGAAGAGTTAAAGGAGAATCTTAAAACTGACTCTGGGCCGACCCCGTGGCTCACTCGGGAGAGTGCGGCACTGGGAGCGCAGCAGCGCTCCCGCTGCGGGTTCGGATCCTATATAGGGATGGCTGGTTCGCTCACTGGCTAAGCGCGGTCACAAAAAAGGACAAAAAAAAAAAAAAAAAAAAACCTGACTCTGAGCCACAGAAAAGCAGATAAAAGAAGGAGAGACAGACAGTAGCCAGAGTTTCCTGCCAAGTTCCCTGTTGCTGTAAGGCAAGTGTGGGATTCTGGCAGTACCATTAAGTGAAAAACCAAAGTTCATGTCTTGGAAGCTCTACCTTAGTGAACATTGTGAGTGACTAGGAGGCAGATAATTTCATTGCCTGAACTATGTGGCCTGGCATTTGTACTCTTTAGTTCAGTGTGGACTTGGATAGTGGGAAAGAGGCAGGTATATCTGCAAACAATGTACCTATTGGCTTTGGGCACCTTCGAGTACCTCTGGGGAGCAGGGGGTGGCAACTTTTCAACCAGGAACATATTCGTTGTCTTTAGACAGTTACTGTCCTGGAAACTGAAATCCAAATACTGTTTCCTGTGGGCCTGGGCTGAATTTAAGGCCTTGGTTGAAAATACATGTGCCTGTATTCCATCCTGCTTCCTGCTCTCTGCTCCTCACACCAACAGCTTCAAAGGGACTAAGGGCTTTCTTTTTTAACTCCTATCACTTTTTCTCTGAGCCAAACTTTATCTTACATCCACCACTTCAGGTGCCATCTATCCTGTTCTTTTCTAGTCAGAGCTCTTGCAGGGAAGTGCTACTCAGGAGGCAGGTGTAACTCAAAACCTTTTACTGCACTTTGAAGCTTAGATATTATTCTTTAAAATAGAAAGATCTTCCCAGAAAGATGACTTTTCTCAACAGAAATGTTTGTTTCTTGAATTTCCTCTATCAGCTGCCACGTAACTTACTACTGTTTTAGTGGATATTGAACAGTGAGCCAATTCTTGCATATGAAAATGAATGTGTGTCTATGCCGACCATCAACTCAACCTTGAGTCTAGGGAGTCATTAGAGGAAACCAGGAGCACATTGCCCAGAGTTGCAGACACAGTAAGGAGACTTATTCCGTTTGTGGCCTCCTATAAGTAAAAATCCACAAATCCCTATTAAAGAAAAGCTTGTCTCATTTCGATGCAGGCTGATTTCTGTATTTAGTGACATTCTAATTTGGTATAAACTCTGGATGCTAGGAATCGTTCATTTCTTTTGCAAAGGCTCAGACTGTTTAGCATGGATATGTGGTTTTATCTTTTATTCTTTTCAATAGTTTCTAAAATTGCTTCTCTCCTTCCTTATATCTCATCCCTCCTTCCTCATCTCAGGTTTTGTCATTTCCTATAATCTTCTCTTACATAAATTCTTTTCTCTTTGAAAGGAAATATTCCTAGTTTCTGGCTAGAAAGCTGCCTGTCACTTTTCTGTCTGCTCTGGAAACAGACTAGGATCTCTACATGGCTGCCCTGTCTCTGACCCTAGGGAAGCCACTCAAAGCCTTTCTTCCCCCACAGGGATCCACGTAGCCCTTTCCTCTATTGCCTTGTTCTCCAGGATCATAATACTCAGTAAGAAAAGTGCCATCTAAACTCTGAGCTAGGGTTTTTGATACTACAGGTTTTAATAATAAGGAAGCTCTGGGTAGTAGTTAGAAAGAATGCAGGACAAGTTAGTATCAGTGCAGAACTCCAGTCTTCCCTTCTTTGCTTTCCCGTAAAAAGACACCCTCGCCCATTTTCAGCATTATCAGCTTCTTAAAACCTTTGCCATTCTGGTGGGTGTGTATTAGTGTATAATCATGAGTGTGTTTTTTCTCTGCAGTTTTTTAGTTAAAATACAATGTATAAAGTCTACTTAATAGCCAGCATTGGGTGTTGAGGAGAAGGAAGGCTATCCAAACATACTTGGCTTTAGTAGGAAAAATATACAAAAATACTTGGCTTTATTTAGTGGCATATGGTATTTAAAGATAAAGAAACCACTCTGACTAAGCATAAAAGGAAAGGTCAACTTTTTAACCCAATACTGAAATCTAAGTCTGAACAGAGTTAGAAACACAAGATAATGTCTCAGCAAGACCTTGGTGTACAACATCTCTGATCATGGCTCTACAACAAACTAATGTTGCAAGTGCCATGCTTAGTTACATTCCCTTAAATGGAAGGGATTGGTTATTGATCTAGATAAGTCTTTGACACAAGATCACACATATGTAGGACTCAAACTGTTTTGAAGATCTTACTTGTGCATGGTGAATAGAGTGAACTTGTGGCTTTATTTGCACATTTCTTTTAGGTTCTAAGAACTCTCCACTGAAACTGCTGTCACGTATACTTCAGTCAGTCCATTGCTGGTAGCACAGCAGACTGAAGTTTTCTCAGTAAGATTCACAAGGTCCCTCTGTGTGACCATTGCTCTCACTCAATGGTCTGAAGTCCTAGTTTTTGGTCTCTAAGAACTTCTTTCATTTGGGGACAGAATTGCACAATCATCAGCATATAGCTCATGCCTCTGGAGTAAGAATGGCCTCAACCATACAGTCTGATGACTTCTAGTAGTCTTGTCACACTGATCAATTCTATCAATAAGGCTAGACCAAACTGTGTCCCTTAGAGGGATACAGCTACTATAACATGAGCGCAATCTCTTTCTTCAGTGGCTGCTTAGTTTGCCTGCAAGTTGACCTTTGTAGGCTTGATGGTATGACTTTCTTTGCCTCGCTAGAACACTCAGCATTTCTAATCTTCAATATCAAGGCACCTAATGGTATGCTATGTGGTATACATAACATTTTAGTTCTACTAAAATTTTAGGATCATTTATGCCCATGATGAGACTAATGTACTGAGTTACTTGATCCTAAGCCTGAGTTGGTAGGTATATAGAGATATCTCTATCACACTGGAAACTGCATATAAGACAAAATGTTGCAATTGCATTTGTACTTTCAGAGGATTAGGATTCAATTTTAAAGATTCCCTCTCATGCAGATGTTGAACGAGATTCATGAGTGTCCTTTGAACCCTAACTACATCTTGCCAATGTAACTATTGACTGTACCCATTGAAAATGAATAGACATCCTAAGACAGTGATATTCTTAGCACATCAATATATTCTCCATTTATGTACACCTGCTCCAACCCAGTCCATTCTTGACCCTTCTGCCTTGCTCTATGCTCCAGTAGGTAACATTCTATAAACTATATTTCACAAATAGGAGTATACTGTCTGCTATCCCTGCCTATATTGTCTATCAAGTAAAAATGAATAACTTTCCTGGGACTAAAATAAACAATATTTTTCCAGTTAAATGGACAAAAAGTCTAGCTTTTCTATGTAGCTAAATACAGAATAGAAAGATCTCTAGTAGGTGTCCCTATCAATAAGCAGAACTGACACCGTGGATGAACAGACTTCTATGTTGGAACATTTTGAAGCAGAGGTCACAAGTCCATTCCTACTCTATTGGTTCAACCAGTTTAGTGATTTCTTACTACATGTCTACACTAAAAGGCTTACTTTTGGCCTTTTCCTCAGAGACTAAGAGACCAAGTAGGTGGAGAATAGGCAGTTGTAACCATCTCTCAGAGCTCATTCCAGGCAGGCACTGACAGAACCCCTAGGTCTGACTGTCTGTGTTACTGCTGCCTACTTCAAAGCCTGCAATTATGGTGGGAAGCATCTCATTTGGCTCATGTCAGTCTTGCTGGGACATCTACATCCCTCAGTTCAGTACTTTTCTCTGAGTGCAAGCCTGAGTCCTACTGGATAATTACTAATCCTTCCCAACCCCTGCCAGAAGGAAGACCATGGATTCCAGATAAAAAGCAGTGAGTCACTTTGATCACAGAATCAAAGTGGTTGATAGAGGCTGTTAATCAAAGTCCTACTTAGGAACTTGAGGCATGCTCATACTCAAAGTATCTGAGTCTCAATTCAAAAAATCACTGAGCACAAATACACGTCAGCCACATGTCCCGTGGCTACCTGAAATTCTTAAGGCTTGCAGACGTTAGTGGTCAAAAGACACCAATAGCTACCACTGTGCTTCTGGATGGAATGATTCTGAACTTCTTGCTACCAAGGAGAAGCAAATTTCCAGGACATTACTTGCTCAAGAGTTAATGTGGCACAGGAGGGGGCTGTTCCCTGAAAGTAAGGGTAGGAAGGCCTGGAATTTGGATCTATAGTGAGTTTTCCTATGAAAGGAGAAGAGAAAGGGGGGAAAATGAATGGGAAGGACTCCAGAATTGCAGTGCAGCTCTGACAAAGTTGCAGCCAGCCCAACAAGGTACTCCAGTACAAAGATTGCTCATCGAAGAATCTTCTTTTGAGTAAAAGTGGTCAGGCCTTGGTTTCCTTGCCATGATGAATTAACGCACACAAGCTTCTGGGAAGAGCATGGCCTCAGCTGGAACACTGTGGCAGATCCTGAAGAAGCTTCAGCTGAAGTTCAGCTCTTTCTTGCGATCTGAGTGCACCACCATGTCTGCCTCATAAACCAGGCTAGAGGACACTTCGTGATAATTCTGATATTGGCTTGTCAATAACCACTGAGTATGTGAAACTGAGCAAAGCAGCCGGATGACACAGGTCTAGAATAGACCACGGGGACTTCTAAACTGAATGCAGAATTTAGCCCCAACAAAGCCATTTTGACAGAAGAAGATCTCTCGCTAGAGAATTGCCTGTTTTAGTTGTCCTTCACTGGACTGAAAGGTCCAAGAATTTATATAAACCTCTTTGCTTAGTCTGTGAATGTGGACTGTCTCTACAAGGCTTCTCTGACAGGTAGAACAGCTCTCTATAGCTGGTTCAGACCCCAATGGAGCTAACAGCTGAAGTCTTTGACTACCCCTCTCTGCAGCTGAAAGCAAGTCTCCCTTTATAAACAAGGGAATCTGTGTGGTGCATCTCTTGAGCCTAGCAAAGCCAGTTTCTTGTCCATAATTAATACTGATCAAGTTATTTTATCTTCTCTGGGGTTGCTTAGGGAAAGATTACCCTGAGAATTCTGCCAATGGCCCCCCAAAATATGACCTGCATCCATCCCCAGCATGATGGCATGCAGGGAAAGTCAGTGCTAAGGCATTACAGTAGTTAGGTTTCAATTCTACCACAAGGCTGCCATATGTTGGCACAAATGCACCCTGTAGTATTGTAGCATTGTGCCTGTCTAATACAAGTGGCTGTTTAGTGTGTGCAGTGATGTTAAAGGAGGGTGCCCACTGAGAAGAGTACCCTGAGATACTTAGGAGCCTGTTGGACTCTCATAGCAAGCAGTTCCCAAGGAAGATCTAAGGGACTTTAACCACAGGAGGCAATAAGAGACATATTCCAGTGCAAAGCATGACTATCAGGGATAGTTGGGATAGCGTCAACCCTCAAGTTTTTGTATAGGAGATAATAGGACTCTTGGCATGTGCAAGAATGACTGAGTGTGTGGATGTATTTAGCTACAAATAATGAAGTGGATCTCAGAGGCATAGCTATTGGGAAGGATAGACTGAGGCTTCAGCTTCTTCAGGGATAAACACTTTGGCTATCCTCTACATTGAAGTGACTTTAATAGCCAGTCAATTCATGTCACCTAAGGAGCAAGATTGAATGTGACTGACTAGAATGCTCAGAACCTGTCAGGAAAATGTCATCACACAAACGTTGCTCAGTTTGCCACCTTTCTTCTTGTGTCTCATTCTATGCTTGACCTAATTTTTCTTCTAGAGCATCACTTAGTTAATTAAAAATTAAAGTGACTCTTGATTATAAGTCTTTTAGCACCCATGGACACAGAAAAGTATGCCTTCCCATTAATACTCTTGATGTTTTATAAAAGAAATTTGAGATTGAACCATGATCCTGATCTATGGAGGATGTGTTAATTCATTTAGAATCACAAAAGGTGACCAACAGAAGGGACCACAGCTTGGTCGTTAACTCCCTGACCCTCTTTAATTGGGAGATGAGTGAACAGGTACTGAGCCAAGCCCTATGTTCTTCAATGATTTTCTGCCCACCATGGGCTCTTTTTCTGTTTAAGTGCCATATTGTTCCTAATTGCCAAGTCCTGTAATTTAAGGTAAAAGTTCAGTCAATTGGTGGGTTGCTACTATGTTTCAGATACTATTGTAGGTCCTGATGATACCCAGTGAATGCAAGAGAAATATTCTTGCTATAAAGAGTATCCAATGTAGACTGAATATAAGTAACTTTTCTAGTATGTTAGAAAGTGAGAAAACTACAAATACAGAGCAAAATAAAAAGGGGTCAGGCATGCCCAGGGGGCAAGGATACAATTGTTAAAGTGGGCGGTCAAGGTTGAGTTCACTGAAAGTGACTGAGCAGAGGTGACAAAGTAAGCAGAAAGCTATCTCCTTGAATTTACAGACATGGTACAGCATAAGGTTGTGTTCAGTTTTTTTCCAGATGACCAGCCAGTTATGCATGCTGCAACTAATTTTGAAATCTTTCTAACTAAAACAGGATCACACCAGGGCTGTCAGACTTCATGCTCACCTACCAGTGCTTCATATGAGTCCAAAAACAGTGGATAGCCATAGTTTCTCTGGGCCTGCTAGGGTCCAGCCTGAGTGATGACCTGTTTCAGTCCTGCCTGGGGTGGTGCGAGGGAGGCCACACTAAGCCAGGCCCTCATCCCAGAAAGCTTAGGCTGCTAGTGTTGAGAAATGGTGGGCATTAGCCGGCTTTCCTTTTGAGCAAGGGCCTGGAGGGCACAGGAGGAAGGGAAGCTAAGAACCTGGGGAGGTATAGGAATTGTTCCCATGCAATCCCTGAACTGGTTTCTCATCAAGCTTCTGATAAAGGTATCTCCATGTACTGTTGATGTGCTGTAGCAATCCATCTGACATACGCAGCTTTCTCTTGGTCATGAAACTCAGAAAATTCAATATTCACATACTCATTCTGCTACTCTAGACAAGAAATGGCATTTATGTTTAGCGTATGTAATTCTAGGATGTTTCTTTTTATGGAAAGATCATTGATTATACATATTTGTGGGGTATAGAGTGAACTATCAGTACTTGTATACAATATGCAATCAAATCAGGATAATTAGCATATTCATCATTACAAAGCATAATCATTCTTTGTCTCCATTAACCAATTTCTTACTGAGTATTGTATATATTAACGTTTGCAGAAACCCAGATTTGTGGGCCAACCGTTAAACAGACACCAATGTTTACCTGTATAGTAGGTGACCAATGAGTCAAGACTGCAGGTGAGTAAGCATGTCCTCCATGCAAGGACATTTCTTGCAGGGCCTGGTAGATAGAAAAGCCTCCAAAAAGAGCTTTGCCATTGGATGCTAATCCTGGCAGGAACCTGAAAGAGATCTACCTCCTGAAGTCATCTTTCCCATCTTCATCAGCTAGTGTTGTCCTGGAAAATCTTGTTCTCGGAGCACCAGCATGGGCACCAAAGGATACATTCCTGCACATTTATCCCTGCCTCTCCTGGTCTACCAAGGTGCCAGTCTAGGTCTTCCTGAGACCAGGTGCCAAAATGGAATTAGGCATGTGTTACAAAAACAAAGACAGAGAAGAAGCAGAAGGCACAGGACAGTCTTCAGATAGAAATACATGCCTGACACCTGTAAGAGATGGGAAAAAAAGGAGGTTCAGTAGAAAGAGCCTCTGAGCTGCAGCTCTGAGAAAGGCTCAGCCAGGTCAATGTGGAGCCCTAGAGCAAAGGTTTGCTGTAGAGTCCTGCACTGGGCAGGACTTAGCCTCAGACTGGGAGAAACCTAGAGAGAACGTGGCCTTGGCATGAACGCGGCAGTAGATCTGAAGGACTGGAGGCTGGAGGCCATCGACACCTCCCTGGATGCCACAATCAGTACAGGATTAATGCATAATCCTTTACTTGGTTTTAAGCCAAGAAAAGAACAAGCAGGTTTCATCTCATGGGCCAATGATGTGAAAATGTACATTTTAAAGATTTAATCATATAGCACAGTGGTAGAACATAAAGAGAATGTTAGTATTTGTGCATGTTTTTAGCTGAGTTTTATACAAGTAACGAAATCTGATTCTTAAGCTTTTCAATGTTTGGTAAATTTATATACAACATATGTTCTAAATTCAAAAAAAAAAAATTCTTCTCATAAGACATAAGTAATTTGATACTCCTGAAGAGTTACCTTTGTCTAAACCATTACTCATCATAGCATTTCTGACTGACTGGTCCTCATAATACCTAAAAGGTTGGTTACCCACCACTGGAAATCACAGTATTGTATTAAGGATAATATTAGCTATCTACATGGATAATATTGCTTACAAGCAACAGATGAAATTAGAGCTGATAGCAATTTATGAAGAGCTTATGTATTACATGACTTCTTCCTTCCGGCTTCTTAAAAAATACTTAGATTTGGAAGAATGGTAGGACTGTCACCAGTCATTATATTAGGAAATGCCTGGCCTTTCCCTAAAGTTAGCAGACATGTTTGTATTCTAGTCTCTTCAGACTATACACATTTATGTATATATGAGTATACATAAGTATACACTTATATAAGAAATGAGGTCATTCTGACTTATTTCTGAACATTCCAAAAGTATCCAGGGTCACCTTCAGGACAAAAAGTCCTGGACTGAGGCTGGAGTTGATCTTATACTCAAGTTCTTTAGTCCCTTGTCTTGTCCCATTAGTGGCAAAGTTGTATTCTGGATGGAAGGAGATGTACTAGCTCCATTTAAATCCAGGCTGTTGGAGAGCTGAGGTTCTGGCAGGCTGCAGTTATCCTAGAGAGTTTACACGAGCAAGGTCCTGGCAGGGATACTGTGGAAACTTAATGGTACCTAAGCATAACCCTAATACTGTTCTTAGCCTGTGAGTTAAGAACTATCATAGTGGAGAAGGCCAAATGGAAGATTCTAAAACTCACTCTCTAATGGCCAAGGCAGAAAATCAAATATTGTACTGTAGAAAGAAATGGCAGACGTTAGTGCCACGACTAAAACTTTCATCATTCCATCATATGTTCATTATATCATTAGTCTGGCCACTACAAAAGTCAGGAACCTGGAGAAAGAAAGTGGACAACTAGACAACTATAACCTCAATGACATAGTAACTGAGGTGTCTTTGCTATAGCAGGTTAACACAGCTCAGGTACACAGCTCCTGGGAGACAATAGTATACATGTATAATCATGTCCCAGGGCTATGTCCACTCTTACTGCCGACTATTACTCCTGCTGTCAAAATGTTGTCTGGGAGACCGAGTATATCTGGACACTTTGCATAATATCACATTAGTTAATTATATCAATAGTATGATATAACTGGCTCAGATAAACAAGGAGTGGCAAATATATTGCTGGCACTCCAGAGGGTGAGAGTTAAAACCCCTGAAGACTCAGGGGTCTGTCACTTCAGTGAGGTTTGTAGGGGTCCAGTGGTTTGTGACATACCTCCAGAGTAAAGGACACCCTCACCATAAAGGAGGAGGCACCACAGCGATATGCCTCTTAGGCCTCTGTGTTCTGGAAGCAGCATATGCTACCCTTGGGAATATTATTCTGACCTGTATACCAGATAATACGAGAGGCTGCCAGCTTTGAATGGTGCCCAGAGTTGGAAAGGGCCCTGGTGCTTGGGCCGTACAACTTTACAGATCCTGTGGTATTAGAGGTGTTCATAAAGGAGGAAAAATATCATGTGGAGTTTGTGACATGTTCTAATAAAATCCAACCTAGATCTCCAGTGTGTTACAGCTAGGTCATACCTTTTGTATCAGAGAACTACATGCCTTTAAAAAAAAAAATTAGCTCCTGGCATGCTATTGGACCCTAAAGAGATGGAGCATCTTATCCCAGGATATTAAAGGACCATGGGGCCAGAACTGCTTATCTTGAGTGAAATTCTGTTAGATTTATCAAGTCATAAGTCCGGGTAGGATCAGTAGCGATCCATCAAAAAATGTAAGTTCTGTATCCAAGACCAAACACAAGAAAACTATACTATTATGCATCTCAGATAGCCATGTTATTCACAAATGTTTTACTGACACCTCTCCCTCAACTCACCTGTGATCATGTAGGTTTTGTTATAACAAGCTGATAAAAGGTCAATTTTACATCTAAATGGGTCATCACCATACACCAGGTATAAGCAGAAAAGGACTGCTTCTATTCTACAGCTTAACTCGGTTACTAGAGAGAAATCATCTCATTGAGCAGAGCTGAGTCATGCACCAGACATACTGAGTGGGGAAAAAAGTAATTTAGAAAATATATATGGAATTATGGGCAGTTGTAAGTGACCTGGCTAGCTGGTAAGGGATCTAGAAGGACAATATCGGAAGATCAGGGGCAAGGAGGCCTGGGGAGGAAGCATGTGGTCACAGACATGGGGGTGGGCACTATGTGTGAAGACGTTTGTATTACATGTTAACACCCACCAGAGAGCATCTGCTGCAGGAGACAACTTACAGTAAAGTAGGCATAATGGCTCTGCCACTTCGTATCAGTGCACCAACGCTTTTCCCATAAGTACATGGGTGAAGTGGCCATGGTGAAAGAAACTAAAGCTGTGCGTGGGCCTCAAACACTTAGCTCCCATTCACAGCTAGTCTAGCTACTGATGCAGCCAAATACAAACAGCCAGCAACAGAAGCAAATCCTGAGGCTCTAAGTATGGTACCATCTGTGGACACCTACTGGTCATTTGATGGTTTCTTTTGACAGGAATAGATATATATTCTAGGTATAGGCTGCCTTTCCGGACAGCAAAACCTTGATCAGTGCTACTATACTAGAGCTTACAGGATGTTAATCTAGTAGCAGAGAGTCTTGCATGTTACGTGGAACAGGGACCCACTTTAAAGTAAGACAGCAATGAGCACGTGACCATCAGACCTACTGGTTCTATTCTATACTGCAACACCCAGAGCCCCAGACTTGATAAAATGATAGACCAGCCTGTTAAAAGCACAGCTGAGGTCCCAGCTTAAAAATTATCATTCTGAGAGAACAGTATGCCATTATCTCAGTGAGTATACAACCTAAATCAACAACCATTATATGGTGCCATGTTGCCAATAGGAAAAATAAATGGGCTCGGAATCAAGGGAAAAGGCAAGAGTGGCCTCATTTCTATTGTTTCCAATGACCAACTTGTGTGTCCAGTACCTGAAACCCTGGGCTCTGTACTTTCAGAGGACCTAGTTACCAGAGGGGTAGTGCTCCATTAGGGGACACAGCAAGAGTCCCTGTATATCTTAAGCTATGGCTGCCATCTAGTCACCTTGGCACCCTTGTGCTAAAAGACCAGAAGGCAAGGAGAGGAGTAACCATCCTGGCACAGGTTATTGGATCTGATCCTTAAGAAAAAGGTAGGGCTACTCTTAAAAGGAGATAGAAGAACACGTATGGAATTCAGTTGACCACTTGGGCCCTTATTTCCTTGCCAAGTGGTGATGGTCAAAGGGCAGGTACAACAATCCTGGTCTGAGAAGGGAGTGGTAACTAGACGCATAGGCCTGTCAAGTCTGTCTTGCCAGCAGGGCCTAGGCCAGCACTATTGCCGTATTGTTGGGTAAGACAAGGCCTGAAGAAGTTCAAGGGTGAGGTCAAGGGTGAGGGAAATCTAGAATGGAAGAAGGATGACAAATGTCAGTCAATGACCTTAAGACCAGCTGCAGAAGCTGGAGTTCATCCTACTAACTTTCATCCTATTGGGCCCCTCTAGGAAAAGAAGCCCAATAGAAACATGGAGAAACTTGTAGAACTTACAAGGCAAATTCATGCAAGTGGTGCATGGATGGAATTGTAATAGAAGCTACTGTGCCTTCTGGACCCTCTATCCCCACCCCCACTTCAGGACTAAGCACTCATTCCCTCATCTTCTGGAAATGTTGGCAGCTGAGAGCTCTCATCTGAATCATATTCCATCTTGCTGTTGGCTGATCAGAGTTGCCTGTGCAAGATCATGCTCACTTCCAGAGACAACCTTCACTCAATGACTGTTTAGCATGGGAGCAAAAATACCAGGATTTCTGCTCCAATTTAGGGTGACTCTGAAAGGTCATTCCAGATCCAGAGTCCTCTGTAAGATTGGCTGAGGTCTTCATTGTAAATGCTTCATGCGTCTACTTTCTCTGCCAAACCCTGCTTCCTTCACTTTCCCAATGGTATTGCTCCTGAGAGCACTCCCCAGTAAATTTTCTGCTTGCAAACCTGCATTTTGGCCTGCTGTCTTGGGAAATTGACCTGCAGCAATCGTACATATGATGCTCTTTCTGTGCACTTATCATGTTCCACAACAAAAACATTTATAGAAGAAAACTCTTAACTCATAACTTCCAGATGTAAATAATTTTCTGTTTTTTAATCTATTATATATTAAAAATACTGATAACTGAGTAGCAATGACTCCTGATACACATATCTTAGGAAAGAACACTTGAAATGGAAACTTACAACAAAGGGTAAAAGGAGATAATATGCAACTCAATGTTTTTAGAAATGGGATTACCATGAACGATATACTTTAATGGTAAATCAGAAATGTAAAATGCAGAGTATCCTGATGCTGAAAACCAGGGCCCTTAAAGGCATTTCATTTTCACTAAAGTACTGTCTAAGGGGAGCCCTTAATTACCTTTAAATAGCAAAAGCATAATGTGGCTCAGCCCAGGAAGCTATTCATTCATTTTTGGTGTTTTCTACAATTGTTTAAACCATTACTTCCTACAAGATTGCTGTGCGTCTGGGTTTTAAGTAGCTTTTTTCTTTACCTGTCTGTTATCACTGCACAAACCCTATAAGCACCTCAAATAAGGCATTCAGAGCATAAATCAGCTAAATCCACTTTGGAATTCTCATTGTTATAAACCAGCTCTTCTGTCCATATTTCATAGACTAAGAAACCTGTAATGGAGGCTTATGGTTCCTTCTAGAAAATATCCTGTAAGCCATCTGCATCACTATGTTTGCAGTATTTGTCCTATTGAAGAGATAGTCAAACTTCTGATTGGTCCAGATGAGATTCCTGGGCTGTATCCCAGAGGTACTGATTGACAATCTCTGGAGGTTGGGTCTCATTCTGCAGTTTAATAAATTCCTCAGGTTTTTCTTACGTTAAATGGAAGAACCATCACTTTAAATGTGTAGCCACTGCTTGGTTAGCTTAATGGCCAGCTAATAATTGCACAGTTTTTTTGTTTTTTGTTTTCAAAATGCTTTGTACCATTAAGTCTCCCAATCTCTGCTGAAGGGCTTTGGGTATGCTTTGGGACATCCTTCAATGCTCCAGCAGTTTACAAATTCTACCTTAGCCTCCAGATCAGCCAGAGGTTAAGAGATTCGGACCTTCTCAGGTCCGAATCAACTCACACATACAACTCTGGGCATGTGCACAGTTTTGCACATGTGTGGCCTTCTAGATTCTCAGGAATACATTGAAGCTTTTCCAAACCTTTTACAAATATGTCATTCCCCAACTTTTTCTTTAAAATTTGTTGGTCTGCTTCCTGTTTACCCCAGCTATTATCACTGCCTCGGGCGGTGTGATGTTAAATGATTGGTGTTGATTGTTGTAGGTTGTTGTTGTTTTTTTGAACCTGATGTCAAAGAGTGAAAGCAGGGCCCCAGAGGCATTTATTAAACATGGCATCCAAAACAAAGTCTATGCCAGGAGTGCGGTTACAGTGATTACAGGGTCACTAGACAGTTAGCCACAATTCTACTACATGATGAGACAGAGGAGACTCGGCAACAGTCACGGAGGACACAGACTCCTTCCCGTGCAGGGCAGGGGCAGGCGGGGCTGGCTGAGGGATCGTGGAGGATGTGTCCTGGCAGTTTGCTCCCAGGCAAGTGTTAGTGGGGACCATGGACCTGGAGGGTGAAGACAACCAGATCTATCTCCCAGGCCATCTGTGCTGCCGATCGATTGTGACAAATGCTCCAGGGAAAAAGGCTATTTGAAAAAAGTGAGCTGAGTCAGGTAAAATAAAACCAAGCTCTGGGACTGAGGATTTTCTGGGAAGTGCCAGACAGGTCTAATAATAACTATTGTCTGGAAACTGGGCTTTGGGGGAGAACACCAATCTCATTCTGCCCTTTACAGTGTTAGGCTGCTGCTTTTTTTGGCTACCATGACTGTGAAGCTATTGGTTTATAAGGCTAACATGGAATTGGGGAAGAGGAGGTTGGAGTCAGGCAGGTTAAGGCTCCACAAAGTTTGCTGTTCTTACCCAGATCAGTTGGGAGTTTTTTATAAACACTCCTTGAATTGTTGCAAGTTTTGATTAATTTTCAGAATTCTCAAAGTTGACAATTTTTGCTAGTGTTCTCATTGCTTCTAAAACTTTTAAAAACTAGACAAATGGAGATATATATCATGCTTATTAATTGAAAGATTCAATATTAAGTTCTCAGTTCTTACCAAATTGACCTATAAATTCCATGAAATCCCACTCATAATCTCACCAGGTTTTAAAATAAAAACTAATGAACTTATTCTAAACTTCACATGGAAATGCAAAGGACCTAAAATATCCAAAGCAATTTTGAAAAAATTGAAGTTTAAGGCTTACTACAAATCTGCTCTAATCAAGATAGTATGTCACTTGCATAAGAATACACAAATACATCGAAGAAAATAGAGATCCAAGAAAGAGGTCCATGCTTAATGGTAATTTGATTTTTGACAAGGGCAAAGGATAATCTTTTCAATTGTGCTGATACCACTGACAGCCATTTAGAAAAAAAAAATGATCCTTGACTTCCATCTCACATCATACAGAAAATGACTTAAGTTTGGCTGTACATTCCATCTGAAGAGTTAAAACTAGAGTGTGTGTTTTAGTCCATTTTGTGTTGCTATAACAGAATACCTGAGACTGGGTAATTTACAAAGAAAAGAGGTTTATTTGGCTTACGATTCTGGGACAGCTGCATCTGGCATGGGCCTCAGGCTGCTTCTACTCGTGGCAGAAAGTGGCAGGCAGCTGGTGGGTACAAGCAGATCACATGGTGAGAGGAAGCAAGAGAGAGAGAGAGAGGAGGTGCCAGGGTCTCTTAAAAAACAAGCTTGTGGGGACTAATAGAGTGAGAACTCACTCCTTTATCCCCTCTCCCCCAGGGAGAGTGTTAATCTATTTATGAGGGATCTGCCCCCATGGCTCAATCACTTTCCAACACTGCCACATTGGGGATCAAAATTCCACATGAGTTTTGGAGGGGACAACACACCCAAACTCCATCAGTGTGTCTAGAAGAAAACATAAGATGATATCTCTACACTTGGAGCTAAGCTTTTTGTTTGTTTGTTTGTTTGTTTTTAGGCAGGACAACAGAATGCAATGACCATAAAAACTAGACCACATCAAAATCAAAACATTCTTATCAAAAGATACCATTAAGAAAATGAATAGGCATGGCACACACTGGGAGAAAATACTTACAAGCCATATGCTTGACAAACAACTCATATTCAGAATATATAAGGAATTTCCAAATTTGAAACTAAAGACAACTCAAACTCAGCAAAATATTTGAATAGAAGCTTCTTAAACATAGCTGTAGAGATAGCCACTGAGGGAGTGATGTCCGCAAGATGGTAGAGTAGAAGGCATCTGACTCTCCCTCCATTGGTGGAGGTACCAAATAAATATCTGTTGATCAATTCCCTCTACCTCTATAGATCAATTCCCTGTGAGAAAAAGTTAGAAATGGGCTGAGAGACTCCTGTGCACCAGGCAACTGAGAAAATATCTACATCAAATGGTTATGAAAGCTGAGGCAAACTCAGGCATAGGCCCCACCCCGGGCACTGTGCCGTACAATCAGGAAGGAATCCCCAACACCCAGCTCCTCCCTGAGGAGAGGAGGTTTAGACATATAATGTCCCACTTTTAATGTTCCCCATGGTTTGGCTCATAATTCACCAACTCTGGGAGTGTAGGGAACTAGGCATACGTGAGTCCCTCTGGGCCACAGAGAAAGCAGCAGTTTTACATAGGTGTGTAAGCACTTCCAGGACTTCAACCTCGATCAGGGCAGAGAAGGAGTTAAAACTCAAAGGTCCCAGTTTCTCTCTGGAAGCAACTTTCCAGCACGCTCTGCCAACTGCTGCTGCTGAGAGTTGTTTCTAACCAGCCTATATCAGGGAGTTAACGAAGCCAGCAAACGAGAGACTTTCTGCAGCCTGAGTGGGACCCCAGCACTTCCTGAGCCCTCTCCCCTGCTCACCTTAGTGATAACTCTGAATCTACCATTTCCTTCTGGAAGCAGTTTGTCCACGTATCAAACACACCAATAACCAATTCTTAAAGCTCCTACCCAAGGTACAGCCTCCTAAACCTCCTGGTTCTGGGAACTGGGCATGTGAGTTTCCCTAGATCACAGAACTAACTAAGTGGTGGTCTTAAATGAGTGTGCAAGAAATTCCAGAGACTACACTTCCAGGAGCAGTGCAGCGAAGGGGCTAAACTGAAGCTCCCTGTTTCTGCCCCAAAGGAGTCTGTTATTAGTCTATTTTTGTGTCACTATAACAGAATCCCTGAGACTGGGTAATTTGTAAAGAAAAGGTTTACAATTCTGGGACAGCTGCATCTGGCATGGGCCTCAGGCTGCTTCTACTCATGGCAGAAAATAGCAGGGCAGCTGGTAGGTGCAAGCAGGTCACATGACAAGAGGAAGCAAGAAAGGGAGGAGAGGTGCCAGGGTCTTTTAAACAACCAGCTCTTGTGGGAACTAATAGACCAAGAACTTACTCATTACCCACCCCAGGGATGGCATTAATCTATTCATGAGGGACCCACCCCCCATTACCCAAACAGCTCCTAACACTGCTACATTGGGGATCAGATTTTGACATGAGCTTGGGGAGGACAACATATCTAAACATTATCAGGGTTCTTCGAGTGGTTACTTGACAGTCCAGATTCTAACTAAATTGCATTAGGAAGTTAAAGGGGCAAACAAACAGATCTTTAGCAGCCTGATCAGGAGCTTGACACTTCTCAAGCCCCCTCCTCTGGCTCATTCTTCCTGGAAAGTGCTTGCCTATGCACTGAGTGCCATAACTTTCATAGCTCTCATCCAAGGGACTGCCTCCCTAACCACCTATCTCTGGGAGTTGATGGGGTTCTGCATTCCCAAGCCTCCTTAGATCACAAAAAACAAAGAAGTGGACATGCAGTGGACCCACTTCTGGCAGTTATCTCTCCAGGATCAGAGAAAGAAGTCTGAATGCCAGTGCATTAGTCAGGGTTCTCCAGAGAGACAGAACCAATAGGATACTTATACAAATATATGAGAGGGGATTCGTTAGAGGAATTGGCTCAAGGGAATGTAAAGGCTAAGGAGTCCCATGAGAGGCTATCTGCAAACTGGATGCCAGTAGCATGGCTCAGTCCAAGTCCAAATGCCTCAGAACCAGGGAAGCTGATGGTGCCATTGGTGTAAGTCCTGGAACCCAAAAGCTAAAGTATCCTAGTTCTGATGTCCACTGACAAGAGTAGAGTGTATCTCAGCTTCAGCAGATAGAGAATGATTCATCTTCTTTTTTTTGTTCTCTCTGGGCCCCCAGTGGATTGGATCATTCCCACCCAGTCCACTCCAGCCCACATGCTCATATCTTCTGGAAGCAATCTCATGGACACACCTGAAAAGATAGCTTTACCAAGTTTCTCGATATTCTTTAATCAAATCAAGTTGATACTGAGAATCACAGCCAGTACAGGCATTTGCCACAGACTCTCTCCCAGGCTTAGCACAGAGAGTGGGAGATAAACACTCTTGCCTTCATTGTGAGGATAGAAGA
Source organism: Cynocephalus volans (assembly GCF_027409185.1). Lineage (NCBI taxonomy): Eukaryota > Metazoa > Chordata > Mammalia > Dermoptera > Cynocephalidae > Cynocephalus > Cynocephalus volans. The sequence continues at coordinate 47,083,449 of NC_084467.1, read as the reverse complement.
AACTAGATTACACATCTAATACCCCAACATTTCTATCTACACCTAGAGAGCTGGCTTCTACCTTACCAGTCTCCTGGTACTGACAGGGTGAAGTGCATCCTAATCTTTTAAGAGCCACCAAAAATTCAGGTAGCAGTTTGAACAAAGATTTGAGAGGGACCTTAGAATCTCTGGCCTGTCAAATGGATGAGATTCTTCTTCTACATGTCTGAAAAGACAGAGGCAGTTGTCTTATCTAATGCATAGAAATTATCATAGAGTCAAGGAAAATGAAAAAACAGGGAAATATGTTCCAAATAAAAGAAAGAGCTAAGTCTCCAGAAACCAAACCTACTGAGTTGGAGATATGTGATTCACCTGACAAGGAATTCAAAACAATAGTTATAAAGATGTTCACAGAGGTCAGGAGAGCAATGCAAAAACAAACAGTATTTCAACAAAGAGATAGAAAGTATTAAAAGATATCAAATAGAAGTCAGAGTTGAAGAATACTACAACCGAACTAAAATTCAGCTGGGGTCGGGGGAGTTCAGCAGCAGACTAGATAAAGCGGAAGGGATAAGTAAACTTGAAGATGGGTCACTGGAAACCAAAAATTCTGAGAAGCAAAAAAAAAAAAAAAACAATGTGAGGATTGTTTGAACTTATGGAATACCATTAAGCATAACATATGCAGTATCAGTGTACCAGGAGGCAAGAGAGAGAAAGGGATAGAAAATATATTCAAAGAAAAATAGCAGAAGATTTCCTAAGCCTGGGGAAGGAAATTAAAATCTATATCCAGGAATCCCAAAGAACCAAAGAAGATGAATCCAAAGATACCCACACCAGACATATCAATCAAATTGTCAAAAGTTAAAGACAGAATTTTGAAATTAGAAAGAGAATAATGACTTGTTACATACAAGGGAAATTCTATGAAATGATTAGTGGCCTTTTCAGCAGAAACCTTGCAGTCCAAAAGAGAATAGAAAGACACTTTCAAAATCCTGAAGGAAAAGTACCAGCTAAGACTACTATACCCAGCAATTCTGTCCCTCAGAAATGGAGGACAGATAGATTTTCTCAGACAAACAGAAGCTAAGGGAGTTTATAACCACTAGACCTGCCTTCCAAGAAATGCTAAAGAAAGTTTCTCAAGCTAAAGGAAGAAGATGCTAATTAGTAACACAAACATATGAAAGTATAAAATTCACTGGTAAAAGTACATTTCAAAACACTAACACTGTAATGGTGAGTAAATCAATCATATCTCTAATACAAAGGTTAAAAGACAAAACTATTAAACAATAGCTCCAGTAATTTGTCAAAGGATACAAATTTTAAAAGATGTAACTTATGAAATCAAAAATAAAACATGAGGGAAGTGGGAGTAAAAGTGTAGAATTTGTATATGCAATCAAAATTATCAGCTTAAAATAGCTGGTTATAAGTCTAATATGTATTATGTAAGCCTCAGGGTAAACACAAAGAAAAACCCTATAATAGACACACAAAGTCAAACAAACAAACAAAAGATTCAAAGCATACCACTACAGAAAATCATCAAGCCACAGAGGAAGAAAGCAAGAAAATAACAAAGGATCTACAAAACATCCATAAATCAAAATAGTACTAGTAAGTTCTTACCTTTCAGTTACTTTGAGGATTGGTGGATTAAATTCTCCAGTCAAAAGACAGAGTGGCTGAATGTATATATATTTTTAAAGAGACCCAACTATATGCTATCTACAAGAGATTCACTTCACATTAAAGGATACTCATATCTTAAAAGTGAAGGGATGGAAGAAGATATTCCATGCAATGGAAACCAAAAGAGAGCAGAGGCAGCTATATTTGCATCAGACAAAACAGGCTTTAAGTCAAACTATAAAAAAGAATCAAAGGTCATCCTATAGTGATAAAGAGGTCAATTCATCAATAGAATATGATAATCGTAAATATATGCATCCAATATCAGAGCACCTAAATATTTTTCTCTAGTGTTCTTTAAATTGTACAGAGTAGTTCTGTACAACTGCTAATTGGAGTATCTAAATAACCAGCAGCCATGCAATCAGGAGAACAAACTATATCCCTGATAATTGCAGGGGGAGGACTTGAGAAGTGCGAGAAGCTGTCACAACTGCAAACTTTGTCCCTAATTCAAATAACCTTGTATTCATGACAATCTGCATATTCTGCATGAGCTGTTGGCATTTTTGAAATGTAGCATTTGCCCAAGACCACTGATCCAGGTACTCCTTGTGTAAAGGAGTTTGTCTTTATATCCAATATTAATAGAACAAGTAGGGGGTGGGGGGGAGGTAAAGCAAGATGGCCAACTGGAAGACTCTACCACTGACTTTGTGGGAGAGACAAAACAAAAACACAAGAACACTTGGATGAAAATAACTAGAGTCCTTGAGCATATCAAAGAAGTAATGGAAACCCTAGTGAGCACAGAAACTCAGGATAGCCACATAGAGAATGGAAGGAAATGCCCAGCCTCTTCTACACCATCCCCTGACCAGGAGCACAAGAGAAGCAGGAGGAACTTCTGCCCACAGGGAAAAGGTAAGCAAGTGTTGCACCAAGGACAGCTGCAATCCAAGATGTGAGGGAGCTACATAGCCTTTGCAGGCTGTGAGCCCAGTCTGAGGAGCTGCTGGGAGCCCATGCAACTATATTAATCCAAGGAGGGAGTTTGCTCTGAGCCCCACCCCCGGGGTTCCGGGCTGCTGCAGCACATTGCCATTCTGGGATAAAAGCCAAAACCCAAGTGCACCTTGCCCTGAGGCCCAATAGCCCTAGCATCTCCACAGCCCTCAGGCTCCTTTATCATACTGGGACTCCAGAACCTGAGCCCACAGGGTGCCCTGCACCCTGGGAACAGGTGGTACTGCACAGTGCAGAGACTATCCGCAGGACAGAGGAAGCCAATACACACACTTTCTGGAGTCAGAGAGATGACAGATCAGGGCCTTCTGCCCCTGCCGTAGACTGTCTGAATGGATTAAAAAAACAAGACCCAACTATATGCTGCCTACAAGAAACTCACTTCACCTATAAAGACACACATAGACTAATAGTGAAGGGATGGAAAAAGATATTCCAGGCAGATAGAAACCAAAAATGAGCAGGAGTAGCTATACTTATTTAGGATAAAATAAACTTTAAATCAAAACATATAAAGAGAAAAAGGACATCAAATAATGATAAGGATCAATTCAGAAAGAGGATATAACAATTATATGGGCACGCAACGTTGGAGCATCCAGATATAAATATTATTGGATCCAAAGGGAAAGATAGACCCCAATACAATAACATTTGAGAGGTTGGTTAATGGACACAATTACAGCTAGATAGAAGAAATAAGTTCTAGTGGTGTACAGTAGTGCTAGGCATCTATAGCTAATGATTGTATGTTCTCACGTGGCTAGAAGAGAGGAGCTTAAATGTTCTCATTATAAGAAATGATAAATTTTTGCAGTGATGAATTTGCTAACCACCTTGACTTGATCACTATACACTGTATGAATGTACTGAAATAACTCTGTACCCCATAAATATGTACAATCAATACATTTCAATAAAAATAAACAAAAGGTAGATATTATCATAATTTTACCATAATTTAATAATCACCCAATAAATATTTAATATTAGGAACATGCAAAATTTTGACATAGGCTGAACATTTCAAATATGAACAACCGAAGTCCAAGATGCTCCAAAATTTGAAACTTTCTGAGCACTGACATGACGTTTAAAGGAAATGCTCATTGAGCACTTCAGATTTCAGATTTTTGGATTTAGGATGCTCAGTTGGTAAGTATAACTGAAAATATTCCAAAACTTGAAAAAAAATCTGGGAAACACTTCTGGTCCCCAAGCATTTTGGATAAGGGATACTCAAACTTTACTATAATTTGATAGAATTTTTATTATAAACATATTCATGTATCGAAAAGGGAAAAAAAGGATTTGCTTTAAGATCTTAACAGCGGAAGGATATGTATAAAAATGTTCTTAGCATATATGCAATAGTCAAAAGCTGGGAACTATCTAGAATTCCAAAAGTAGAGTATTAAATATATCTTGTATGTCATACAAGATAAAATATAGGACGTCCATTTAAATTTCAGGTAAACAATTTTAAGTATAAAGATGTTGCAAATAGTGCATGGGACATATTTACACTAAAATTATTTGTTCTAAAATTCACATTTAACCAGGTGTCCCTAAATTTTTATTTGCTAAATCTGTTAACCAACATGTAATATAGACTGCTATACAGCAATGAAAATAAACTATAGCTACCTGGAACAATATGAATCAATCAAGCAATGTTGAGCAAAGCTGTGATTCTCTTCACATGAAACTCAAATTCAGACAAAACTAAATTATAGTTTAGAAGTCAGGATAACGGTTACAAGGTGAGGGAAAGAGGGTAGTGATCTTCTTAGCTGCCTAGAGGGTATGAGGGGAGCTTCTGGGCAGCTGGTAATGTCCCTTGAACTATGTAGGAGATGCAGTTACAAAAGGTTCTCATTTTGCTTTAATTCACCAAGCTCTGTACCTTATTTTTGTACTCTCCTGTATATGTTCCAATTCAGTAAAATGTCTTAATTTTAATAGTGGTTACTTTGGATTGAATTTTGTCTTTGTGCTTTTCTATATTTTTAACCATAAACCTCAATTGGATTACTTTTTGTGATCAGAAAACATAGAAGCAATATTGTATGTAATAATGTGACAATCCCTCTTTGGATGAATAAAAACATTCTGCTACAAAGTTTAGCTGTGAAATCTTTCAGAATTGAGAGAGAAGATAACTTTAAGTAATAATTTAAATGACTTTATTTTTAACCAATATGTCCTTTTGTTTTTCTTCTGCCTCTTCTCCATCCCTCAGTTTTGAGTATTCAGGGGAAAGAAAACAATTTCCTCCTAGTGGGTTGCATAAGTCTTTAGAAACATCAGGGATTCCTTTGAAAAAATCTGTCAATGTAGAAATGTGAACAACCTGTCTCAGCCCAGGTTCAGAGCCTAGAACTTAGGCAAAACCAAGTTTGAATCCAGATCTGACTGCAATCACCCTGGGCAAGTTACCAAGCCCCCTGAGTCTTAATTCTTTCACTTAAAAATCATTTAAGCCTCAACCTAAGGAGTAACATGCTGAACCAGTGCCTGGCACAGAGGAAGCCTTCATTTATTAACCTGATAACCCCACAGTTGCTCTGTAGTCTCCAGTGGAGGCCTTTTCCTTCAGCCTTGAACTTCCCATGGACCCAGGCTAGCCTTTTAATCTCATACTAGCAGCAGGGCTGAGACTGATTTACTTGCAATTTCTTCCCTCCTTGATTTTTAGCAATAAAACACTCTATGAAAATGGGAGACTGATGGAATTATGTAAGCTAAGACATTCTCTTCCCAAACCCTCTGTCTCATTCCCAGAACAATCATCTGAGAAGAGTGCCCTGTAAACTACACCAGCATCTCTGTAAATTTCCTTGGGCAATGACTGTGAAACTGCCTAAACTACAGGATGCTTATCTTTTAGTGAAGTAAAATATCTGCTCTGCCCACACCTAATTAAAAGGGCTGATTTCATTATAACACTGTCACTTGGCTGTCCTCCAGGGTCTGTCTTTGTTTTGTGAATATACCGGGAAGAAAAGGACAGGGGATGTGCTTTATTTCATTTCTCAAACTTCCGTGAAACAGCAAAATGGCAGAAACAGCAGTCTGAGATTTTGGAGATAATTACTGTTTAATTCTGGATTTGATAAGTTAATGAGCACTGTACAGAAGGCATATGAGGCCTCGTTTACAGCATAAACTGTGTCGTCTGTGTGTATCCTTGCAAATTACATTTTTTCAGCGTAAGCAGTAATCCTGCCAAATGCTTACAGTGTTTACAGAATCTGATGCAATCCATCTGTTGAAAAGGCTTTTCTGTGTTTAGGCTGATAAAATATAAAACAGTTGGTGAAGACTTAACAAAATCTATGGTTCTTGATTTTAGGAGAGTGTCTGTCATGTCCTTCTAGGCTATGCAATGACAATTCATGGTGAAAGCCTCAAGAGTCCCACTGGGCTCTGACAAATTCTGTGGGAAATAGAGCCAGCAACACCGTCCAGGCTTAACCACCCTCCCTAGTACCTACCTTCTCACTAACAGCTGAATACCAAGGCACGGTCAGGTGCACTTGAAATACAAGGCATTCCAAGTACATATTCACTTCCCTCTGCTGGCATCCTTTATTTGCAGCTAAATCTAGTATAACAGTAACAGAAAATATGACTCAGGGCATCTTATTAGAATAGCCATTCTCCCATGAGAGGTTGATTTTCTTTTTTTATTCCTGCAGTGAACTGAAAGGCAATGAACAAAGTTAGCTTTTATGAGTCTCATTGTCTTAGTTTGGGTGCCTCCAGATGCAGGCCCTGAGACAAGATTCAATTTTTGTCTCAACTGGTTTACTTGGAAGGTGCAGGAAACACTGGTGGGGAAATTAAGTGGTACAGGGAATACAGTCAATAAGTGTGTTATTCACTAGCTACTACCCTACATGACTAGAGCTTAATCTCAGAAGAAATGGTATAGAGCACACCCCTCAGGATTATCCCAACTGAGAGGCAAGGGAGCTGGGGTATTTATATCCCAACTTTCATCCATCATTGACTGCTGCTCTGTAGTGGTCATTCTCAGCTCTTCCAACCTGCCATGCACATGGCAGCAAAGCAGGCTTCTGGAAATAGCAGAGATGTAGACATTAGAAGTTGGAAGTTGACTGAGCACAATAAAACAGTAAAGTCTGAGGGATTAGGGTGGGTGCTGATAATGTCTCTATTTCTATTTTATTCTTGAGAAAATATCAGTAGTACCCATACTGACTCAATAGTTCCATTTATGAGGTTCACATAGACAGTAAAACCTAGTTTAAAGGAGGGTAGGATCCAGAAAACTTGTCTTGAAGCAGCCTTGGCATAGGAAGCAATGTGTTTTTTCTTAGGTGGTATGCTTAGTTGCTGAGCTTCCAGAGAGAAGGAATCTACCCCCTTGAAGCTAGAACTTTGTGTCCCCTTACCTATATTTCATATGGTTATTATGAAGATTCTTTGAGCTACGTTGCTTCTCTAAGATCATACGACCAGTAAGTGGTAAAATCAGAATTCAAACACAAGTCCAGGTGATATGAAAACCCATATACAATTACTGCTATGAAATACCATACCCTAGAACAGTGAATTTCAATCATGGTGGAAGTGCACATGGCAATGTTGTTCCCCAGGGGACATCTAGCAATGACTAGAGATATCCTTTTGTTGTTAGCCTTGGAAAGATATTACTGACTTTAGAGGACAGGGATGCTGATAAACATTCCACAGTGCACAGGACAGTCCCCTACAAACAGGAAGTACCTGGTTCAAAATGTCAACAGAGTGAGGTTGAGAAAAATCTGCCCTAAAGATTAAGGGCATGAATCCTGTCCCTGCTACCTATGAACGGTGTGATTTAAGGAGCCCAAAGTGCTTCTTGATCTGTCACAAAAAGAGGTATAAATTACTTCCTAGTGCATGAATTCTCATACTTTACTGTAATTTCATGGGGTGCTTAAAAATGCATATTCCCGAGCTCTAAAAATTTGGATTAAATCACTCTGGAAGAGGACCCCAAAATTTGTATCTAAAAAATACCCCCAGTAACTTGAAGTGGACCATACTTTGAGAAACTTCATTACATGTTAGTTTCTAGAATAGTTAAACTGTGTTTATCACTTTAAGTACTTAACATGATTGAAGGGTCCCCAAATGTAAGCTGTTATCATGACTACTTGTGTTGACTTTGTCAGTGGAAAAGTCCCAGCAGAGAAGTCAGAATCATCCAGAATAATCAGAGATCAGAAAGCTGATAGAGGTAGACATCACAGACAGGGATATGGAAACATCTGGTGGCTGTAAGAGATTTAATGCCTACCCTGACCTATGGCTCTGTGACTATAGTAGACTATGAGACTTGAGTTGCTGTATAAAATCTTAGTTTATGCTGTCTATAAAACACTTGGAACAGAGTGTTTAAAAGAGCAAGTTTATTTATTTCCATTTCCCCAAAGCATATCATGATTTCTGCCACATTCAGGACTCACAAATACGGTAACTAGAGGGAGTGACAGTGCAGTGAAGGAGCAGAGATATCCTACTCTGACAGCTGGCTACATTATCTGATTTGGAAGTTGGGATGGGGCACCTTCAAGCTTAGTGACTGACAATCTTCTCAAGGTAATCCAAACTCCTCATGTTACATGATACGGTGGGGTCTGCTGTTGGGGCTTCACGCAGATCATCTTTCCTGGATCGGCATATCCATTACCCAGCTGAAATGAGTACGGACTGCTAATGACTCAGAGGCACACTTCTCCAGAAAACTGGCCTCAGCTGATGGGAGCCACCTCATCTGGAAATGCTTCCCCAGGGAAAGACCCAGGGCTCGCTGATATTGGATTACAAAAGCACAGATCCCTTGACTCTGGGTAGAATAATTAAATGGTGCCATTTGTGTTCCAGAGCTCAAGGGGTCATGCTGAAATAGACTTCAGCTGAACCTCATTTTTGCTTGTCTCTTCCCGTGCCCTAACCTGCTCCCTCACCTCCTTACATATTTCTTCTGAAAGTACTCCCTCAATAAAACGCTTGCGTGGCATGGCTGGACTTTGGGAACCTGACCTAAGGCACTTGGCCCTAGGAGGGAAGGTCAAAACAACATGAGCACATATGCATTGAACCCATTGATCCAATATATATAATATACTCTACACACTCTCTACCCACACTCTGCTGCTGGCCTGATGGAACAGGGAAACAACCTCTCAGAGGTGCAGCTGAAATGCCAGCTCAAGATGATACCTGTAAGCAGAAGGTGCTATCCAGAATATGCTTTGAACCAACAGCCACTATATGTTACTGGGTTCTCACTAGAAAATCCATAGTTCTGGGAGCCAAGAGATGGAAGTAAGCTGTTCCTCTCTCTAGCATTCCCAGTGATCCGCTTGGGTTGTGATTCTCTGCGACTTGAGGCTTTGTGGATAGGGAGGTCCTAGTTCCCACATGGGATGTTTATCATCTTACCAGGGGATGTGGTGAGAGTCCCACTAATCTTAGGACTATGATAGGCTTCTTGCACCTGTACAGCAACAGACAAAGCAGTTGTACTAGAAGCTACTACTACTATCGGTCCTGCTCGTCATGAGGAGGTAGAAGAATTGCCTCATGATAAAGACAGAGAAGAATATGTTTGGCACCCAGGTGATCGACTGTGACATCTTTTGGTACTGCCATGGTCATTATCACTGTACAGGGGCAAGTACAGCAACCACTGCTTTATAAGGGTTAGTAATCAGGGTCCAAGACTCTTCAGAGAGAGGCAGGTAACCCATAAGACACACCCACCTAGACTAGTGGAAGTTTTCAGCCAAGAGAAAGAAGACAGATAATTAATATTTATTATAAGTTTTGGACTAGTCATAACAGTGGGAGCTCCTGTTCATCCCACCAATATTCCTCTTATAAGTTTCTCCAGAAATTGGGACCAACCAGAATCCTAGAGACACTGTGCCTGGATTTCATAAACTTTGTACGAGAATCACATAAGCTGAGTGGTAGACTGCAGTAAACAGTAATGATGTTTTACTCAGATCTTCTTTACTGGTACAAGCATCTTCTAACAGCTGTGAGAGTTTGCTGCCTAGGGCTCTAGCAGCCCCTTCTCCAGAGAATTTCCATCTCTTTTAGAAATGCCTGGGAGATTATACTAACCCTCCTTAGGGAAGCCTACAGCCAATCAGGGATACAAAAAGATAAAAACACAATCCCCTTGCCTCAAGGTGGGACAACTCTGTTATACCATTCATACTTCAGTGTCCTTCATAGAATGAAGACTGAGATTTAACTTCATCGACATCACATCTTTGCTAAACTTCTCCTGCTCTGTCCTGCCTTCTTCACTTCCTAGCAGGTTTCTTCTTTTGGCATTCCCTCACTAAGGCACTTTGGCAAGAATCCTCTCTAGCTCTACTTCTAAGGAACCCAGCCTAAGACAAACACCTCAATCTAAACAATACAGAGGTCATCTAGTACTCTGCCCTCCTTTTACAGATGTAGAAGAATAATTTGACGTTTCATGTGCCAGGTCATGAAACTGAGAGTCTGAAAGGTCAAGTGATTTCTCCAAGATCATTTAGTGAGAAGCAAATTTAGTCTTGAACCTAGATCAAACTCTAAAGACCTCTTAACTTTTCACTGTAGTACTCCTGCTGGTTGCTCTTGCTAATGGCTCTGAGACTCTCAGTACTTTCCTGCAGGATCTCACCACCCTCTTATCTGGCCTGGCTGTAGAAGTGCAAGTCTGGTCAGGAAAAATAGAATGAGACATCAGTGGTGTCTTGGATGGTTACAGCTAGAAATGTCACTCTGAAGGTGTCCATTCAGCCTCAGGTTGTCCACAGCTCTGACCTTGCATTTTTCTCTTAGAGCTTAGGAACATCAGGCTGGTGCTTGGATATTCCTAGTCATCTCTCATTTCCTGAAGGTGACATAAAGAATGTTTCATCGTATGGGTCTGTTTCAAAATCACAGTCCCCTTTGTAGCCATGACTTTAGAGCTAGTCAAAGTGAACTATTTGCATCTCTCAAAGAACCATGTTTAAACTTGGATTTACTCTGTTCCAGTCCTTGTAAGTGGACTTTGAGAGATGGGAAATATTGGATGGATGGAGAGCATGGAGCTGGAGCAGAACATGGAGCTGGTGCACAGCACTGATGGGAAAGGTCGTGACCCACTTGAAGGGAATGAGCAGTTGTGTAGTAAGCATGCACAATGATGCCTACTTCATTCCACCTCAAATCCAATGCCAAGCAGGCTTCAGGCCTATGTGGTAGATCTCAGAGCCAAAGGGATTAGACTTCACATCCACGAGCTGCTCTAGACCTGGGAGACCCTTCGGTAGTTTGAGATAGGAGAAGATATTTTAAAAATCATCTTGGCAGCCAAAGTGAAAAATAGCTAGGAAGATCTATGGATATTCTTTGCTGTCCAACCACAGCAGACTTGTATCAGACAAACTATATAACCCTTCTCAGATTCCCCTGACACCACCCACTTCCTGGACTCATAGCAGCTTGTTCTACTCAGCTTGGCCAACCACCCTAAGACCCACCTGAGGCCAACCAGTCACTTGCCCTAGGAATGCTGGGGTTGCCACCCCACAGCCAGGCTGACCAGATGCATGCTCAGAGTTTTGGGTTCCACCTGCCACTTCTAGTCTAGGGTAAAACATCACCCCTCAAAGCATGGAATCTGGCAGCCCCAGTAGCTGAAAAAGGAGCCAGTGGATAAAACTGAAGGGAAATTTTGATCGAAAGGAAACAGGACATGGGAGGTAGCTGGGAAGATAAAATCTCCTCCACTATTATCTATTCTCAGGTGCAGTTTTTCCTTGTGGAAAACTTGGAGAAGTCTCTCTGGAGAAGTCACGCATGCCGTGTGTGTCTCTTCTTGTCACCGATTGTAACGCGATTGCTGCATGATCATGCATTGCTGCTCATTGCTTTCATCCTTCCTCACCTCTCTTCCCTTTTGCCTTGTCCTTGCTGCCCTGGCTTTGCATCCTTAAGTAAATCACCATCTTAATTCTTGTCTCAGGCTCTGGTTTCTGAAGAACACCAACCCACTTCCTTCCAGGCATGTTCTGCCTGCTCTTGGTCGGGTGAACTTCCCCCTCATTCTTCACTAACTCATTCCAAGATTCTCCTCCATGAAGTCTTCCCTGACAGTGACTGACCCCTTCCCTGTTGAGTCAAATACCCTACTACATGATTTTATAGAACTCTGTATTTACATATCTCCAGATCTCCTGGTGCTTATATTTATTGGCTCTGGTATCTAATAAAGTATGAATTGTCCCACCCTCTGACTCTTCCATTCACCCAACCAGGCCATCCCTTATCACAAGAAGCTCAATATTTTTTTTCCTGTTTTTGCTAGCATTAACCACAATGACTTTCATAGATCAGGTGCTCAAGAAATATTAATAGAATAAGTGTGGGTCAAGAATGAAAGGAATATAGCCAAAATTACTCTTCTAGTTGGCTTCTGGAAACCCAGTTAGACATATATGGGAGCTGGAATAGTTTTATGTAATTAGGGCAGCTGGTTCCAGTGCAAGGAAGTTCAAATAGATCCTGAGGTGAGAACAATCAAAACCAGCCAAAGGTAGCCCTAGGAGGCATCGTGTATGGTTACATACAATAATGCTGCCTTTCAAGGTGACAGAGCAATGTTTCCCAAACAACTCCATTCTGACTTTAGAGCCCTGTCTTAGACACATGAGGATAACCAGAAGCTCTTAACATTCACTGTCCCAAAGAAAGGGAATGTGTTAATGGGCTACACTGAAATGAAAACTACTCAAAGTCATGCGTTATTTGATTATCTCAGAATCTGCAAGACCCACATGCCAGGTGCTTAGTGATTGAGTTAATGATTACCAGAAGACTCCACTGACCAAATAAATTTTAAAACTGTTTCCAGTGGGCTTATTTGTATACCCAGCTCCTAGCATAATACTTCATTAAATTCCCTAGGGACCATTATATGCACAAAGTCCATTCTTTTTACTGAAGAAATTTACAATACACTGGAATAGATGGACCTATAAGACTGTGATGGGGGGAAGTTAGTGTAAAAATATTCAAAACCACTTTGCATCACAGTCATATACCCTCCCTTCCTCATATAGGTATTCCTTCCAGGAGAATTCAGTCTTTATCAGCTTGGTTCCTAGACTCTTTATTTTGCAGAATTGGGGTAATTAGTAGGGCAGAGAATTGAGAGATGCTGCATGGCCAGTGTATTCATTTACACTGGAGAAGGTAGACAGTAGCAGAAGAGAAACTAATATATCAAAAGAGTAAGTTAGAAAGATGTGAGCCACTGAAGTCTGTCCCGCGCAGCTCTCTCGCCAGCAAGAAAGACGCGGTACACACAGGATCCTTCTGCAGTAAAGCTTTAATGCAACTTGAGAGGCAGTGCACAAGCTACTAGGGCGGAGACCCCGAACAACGAAAACCCATCCCCTTATATAGCATTCAGTCCCCCGCTTAGGACGTGTCCTTCCCTGATTGGCGTGGCGCCATCAGCCCAGATGACGCCACGGGAGAGGAAGAGATCGGAGGTAGGGGAATTCCCAGCGCGCGCTCTAGTCTAGTGACTTGTCGGAAGTCAGCGCCATGTTGTAATGGCGGTTACAGCATAGTGTGGGCGGCTCCCCACACCTCCCCCTTCTTTATTATAAAGAGGCTGGTACAAGCTTAATGGCCACAAAATTGTTTCACCAGCAGTCCTGTCTTAGGTCGACCCGTCTCAGACTATGACCTTACCCGTCACAGGTTAACCCTATCACCACCGGGCACCATGTCTTAGGTCGGTACACGTCTGGGGGAAGTTGCCCGTCTCGGGATCTACTGGAGTGGACTTTGAAAGATGAGGCCAATACGAGCAAGGGCGAACTCCGCTGATCAACTTTCAGGGAGGCCAGCCAAAGGAAGAAAAACAAAAAAGGGGGAGTTGGTAAAATTTATTTCCTGAGCATGGATAGCCAAATATCGGGATTGGCTCCCTGCTCTAGAGCTACAAGCGCTTGGGCTATAACCACCTTGTCTCTCCGTATCTGGGTTGTCAATCTGCAGACCAACCATAGTAAGAGCACAATTCCACCACAAAGAAGCATGCCAACCCCAATTACTCCCGCCCACTCCTTGAAGTGGGACACGGCGGCTCCAATCCAGGAGGACAGTCCATCAGCGAAGGAGGCATCCACTCTTGTTGAATTCACGGACACAATGGCAGAACGTAGCTGGTCCATCAGCGCATCAAAGTCTCCTGTCCAATTTCCTGAAAGATACTGAGACAACTGATTAGACAGCGTAGCATTCCAGCATTGTGCATAGAAACAGGTATCATTGTTGCAAGCAATTTGACTCTCCTCCACCGTTATATTGACTAGAATAAACACAAAGGGGGGATAAAGGCAGACTGGTGTTGGCGGCACAGACACATTTTTCCCAGACTCTATGATGGACACAGAGGATTCAAAGATGTCAGAAGTATTGAATTTAAAGGTAGCATTCCCCCAACTTCCCCCCTTAACAAAGGCAAACGGGGAAAGATCCGTGCAACTACCATTCACCCCACACAACAACCATACATCAAATGGGTTGGTATGGGTCGCCATCAAGGGATTTTGATATGTCCAATTGTAGCCTGGAGAGGTCTCATTATACATAGTACCCATATAAGGTGAAAAGGTAAATTTATCTTTTCTTGCCCACCCCGTCTTTTTAGACTGGCAGCCCGTCCAGGGCGGGGTGTCCCCTGCTACTCTGGATCCCAAGCAATATGGGGCCCATTTTGCCTGTGAGGGAACGCTACTGCTGTTCCCCTTTGGCTCGAAGGCGGGCCAAATTCCTGATATCCAGGTGGCATTGGCTGAGGCTGACTGTGTTGGGAAATCAAACCATGCTGCAGTTTGGTTATACAGTTTTATACAAGGAGCCTCGTCTGTAGATCGGTTAGAAACGATCAAAAAACATAGGCTGCCATCAAGAGTAAAATTCCTATTCCCCCCAATACTAGCTATCTCCTCATCCATAGGTAAATAAGGCAAATCTAAGGTTCTATTGGTACTAAAAAATCGAGGGAACAATTTTGCATCATGGTGAATTGGCATCGGTAGAGGGAACACCGACAGGATTCCCCAGCGTGGTTCCCCCGTCGCAAACAAGGTCAGGGTCAATATCAACAGGATCAGGGGGGGCTCCCATCTCTCTGGTCTTGTCATCCTGTGTCGGTCCCAGAATTGTCCTGGTAAGTCTTTCTGGAACCCAGAAGGGGTTTTCTTCTTCCTGTGGAAAAACACAAACAGCTCCCCTGGATCTTATCAAGATAGGATCCGGTCCTCTCCATTGTCCCGTTAAAACATCCTTCCACTTTACCAGTTCTTTAGGTCGGTCAGGATCTGAACAATGACGATCAGCGGCCGCATGGCCGTGTGCATCAAGATTTAGGAAGTTAAGGGTAAAGAGCGCCATAGAAACAGCGACTCTCGGGACTGGGGGCAATGACTCCTCAAGTCCCCCTTTTTGTTTTATGAGGTAGGATTTGAGCGTGCGGTGAGCACGCTCCACAATGCCTTGTCCTTGAGGATTATAAGGCAAACCAGTCAAGTGGGTCACATTCATTTGATGACAAAACTGTTTAAACTTTTGAGAAGTGTAGGCCGGTCCATTATCTGTTTTTAGCACCCTGGGCTTGCCCCAAGCGCTCCATGCCTCCAGACAATGTTGGATAACATGTGAGGCTTTCTCTCCTGTTAATGGAGTAGCAAAAAGAACACCTGAACATGTGTCTACCGAGACATGCAGATTCTGAAGCCTCCCAAAGGAGGGGACATGTGTCACATCCATCTGCCAAACTTGCAGTGGCTGGATCCCACGTGGATTAATGCCAACATGCGGGGTGGGCAGAAACTGACAACAATTTTGACATTGAGTAACAATCTCCCTAGCCTCTTTTCTGGTTAAGGCAAATCGACGGCGTAAAGTTTCGGCCGTCACATGAAATTTTGAATGAAAATTTGTGGCTGCATCTAGCCTGGATGATAGGGCAACCGCAACCATTCTAGTAGCCCGATCTGCTAGCTCATTTCCCTGAGTCATCGGACCAGGCAGGCCCGAATGAGCTCTAATATGTGTTATAAACACAGGGAATTTTCTGTTGAGAAGAATGTGTTGAATTTGTTGAAAAATTCGGGCAGGCTTGCTGGAGGGCTTAATTAATCCCGCCACCTCAAGAATCTTAACTGCATTAACCACATAGGAGGAATCTGATACAATATTAATCGGGCCTGGGAAGGTGATAAGGACCTCGAGCACCACTAAGCACTCTACAACTTGAGGTGATTTTTCATTATACTGTTTAGAAAAAGCCTCATTATTAACCACATAGGCACCTACGCCCGTCTTTGATCCATCTGTATACACTACAGTCCCATTCGCAAGTGGTTCTTGAGACACTATGCGTGGGAACACAATAGGTTGATTCAAGGCAAACTGTAAAATCGGATGTCGTGGATAATGATTGTCAATCAGCCCAGCAAAGGAAGTGACCAACACCGCCCAGTCGTTAGAAGTGGCAGCTAACACTTGGACCTGATTCATTGTATAAGGCACTATTAAAATTTTGGGTTCCCTTCCAAAATGGGTAAGGGCTACCTTCAACCCACGGAGTGCAAGCTGAGCAATTGCATCTGGGAACCAAGAGATAACTTTGGCTGGCGACACATTGGGATGAACCCATAGCAAGGGTCCATCTTGCCACAAAACTGCAGTGGGCAATTGAAATGTTTTAAAAATGCATAAATCAAAGGGCTTGGCATCATCTATGCGCTGTAATTGAGCATTTTGTAAGGCACTCTCAACAATTTGTAAGGCTTGAATAGCTGCTGGAGTCAAACTCCTCGGAGAGGAAATATGTGGATCCCCCTCCAGGACATCAAATAAAGGTTTTAACTCAGCAGAAGGGATCTTTAAAAATGGCCGCAGCCAATTTATATCTCCCAATAATTTTTGAAAATCATTTAAGGTATGCAAATTATCCCTACGGATTTCCAGCTTCTGAGGAACTATTTTATCAGGGTAGATGACCGTTCCTAGAAACGAGCCAATCTCCGCAAACTGAACCTTTTCTGTGGCAACTTGAAGCCCCCAGCATCCTAAAGTCTTAAAAAGAAGGGGATATGCGGCCTGTAAAACTTCTAAATCCTTATGACACATTAAAAGATCATCCATATAGTGGATTAGAATCAAAGTTGGGAATTGTTTCCTAATGGGTTCAAGTGCCAACTGAACATATAATTGACACATAGTGGGGCTGTTGGCCATGCCTTGTGGCAAAACTCTCCATTGAAATCTTCTATCAGGTTCCAAATGATTAGTGGCTGGCAGAGTAAATGCGAACCTCTGTCTATCTTTTGGACACAAGGGAATGGAAAAGAAACAATCCTTAATATCTATAATTATTGTTCTCCATGACTTTGGCAAGGCGGAGAGTAAGGGCAAACCTCGTTGTACTGAACCAAACAGGCGCATTTGCGAATTAATGGCTCGCAAGTCATGGAGGAGTCTCCACTTCCCTGATTTTTTCTTGATGACAAAAACAGGGGTATTCCAGGGGGAGACAGAAGGCTCTAGATGACCGAGCTGTAATTGTTCCTCCACCAATCTCGTGGCAGCTTCCAGTTTTTCAGAGGACAGAGGCCATTGAGGAACCCACACCGCCTCCTCTGTAAGCCACGGTATGGGCATCGAGCCCTCAATGGCCCCTAGGAAAAACCCAAGCCCTGTCTGCCGGGATTACCGGAGGGGGAAATCGGCTCGATCCTGCCTTGTTCTCTGCGTCCCAAGCCTCCTCCCTGCTTATAACCCATGTTTTGCATCATCTGTTGGGCCTGTGGGGAATATTCATTTGACAATACAAAGCCCATGTTTTGCAAAACATCTCTTCCCCAGAGATTAACTGGGAGAGGCAATACATAGGGGGTAAACCGTCCCTTTTGTCCTTCTGGCGTCTCCCAAGACAAGGCGGTAGAACTGATTATGGGGCTGGATCGATACCCGAGGCCTTGTAAAGTATGTGAAGATGCTGTGGTGGGCCAGGACCGTGGCCACCAGAAAGAGGACACGATACTCTTGTCAGCCCCCGTATCTAGGATGCCCTCAAATTCTTTCCCGTTTACTTTTAGCTTTAATTTAGGCCTATCTTTGAGGGAGAGAACCAGATAAGCAGAGTCTGTTCCAGAGGAGCCCATCTTCCCCCTATCAATCCCGGGGGGAGTATCATCAGGGAGAAGGACAAGCTGTGCAATTCTGTCTCCCTCACTTATGGAAAAAACCCCCTCTGGACATGAGCACAAGACTTGAACCTCAGAGTGGTCATTGTCGACCACACCTGGATGAACAGCTAAACCTTTTAAGGTAAGTGAGCCTCTGCCAAGTATGAGGCCCATTGTCCCAGTTGGCAAAGGATCAATAGGTTGAACGGGGACCGGCTGAATGCCCATATGGGACATTAATAAGAAGTCGGAGGAGGCGTGCAGGTCCATTCTTGTGTGTCTTCTGACTGGACTTTCTCCCCTTTCCCCTGGCCTCTGTCCACCTTGTTCCCATACTTTTGAGGGCCCTGAGAACGTGGGCCCACCCTCACGTTTTTTGAATCCATCTTGTGTTGGTCCTCAGGTGGCGGGAGGAGTCGCCCCTTGATGTCCCTGACGGAGCGGCACTGACTAGCTTTATGATACCCCTTGCTACAACGGGAGCAAAGGGACACCCTGTCCTTATCTGGGGCGGGACAATCTTTCTTTAAATGTCCCACCTGGCCGCACTTGAAGCAGGTTCTCCTGTTCATCCCCTGCCTCAATGGTCTCTGTGACTGTAGGATGGCGGCAGCCAGCCCTGCATTGGTAAGGGGACCTCCAAGTTCTCGGCATGCTCTGAGCCAATCCTGTAACCCTTTATTTTTTCTCGGGGCTATAGCTGCTCGACATTCTTGTGTAGCCTGTTCAAAAATAAGTTGTTCAACAAGAGGTGCAGCTTGGTCAGGGTCTCCAAAAATACGCCCTGCTGCCTCTGTCATGCGAGCTACAAAATCTGAAAATGGTTCTTGAGGTCCCTGGATAATTTTTGTGAGCTGCCCAGAGGCTTCCCCTTTCTTGGGGAGCGTCTTCCAAGCCTTGATGGCAGTGCTAGAAATTTGAACATAAGCACCCCATGGGAAGGCTGTCTGATCAGCGGCAAATTGGCCCTGGCCTGTTAACATATCAAAAGTCCAAGTCCGCTGCTCAGGGGTCAACGCGACAGCGTTTGCCCTGGCTTGAGCCTGTGCCGCCTCATGCCATAGCGCCTTCCATTCCATGTATTGGCCCATTGTAGGAAGGGCAGCTTTAGCCAGCATTTGCCAATCCGCAGGTGTCATGGCGGCGCCGGCAAATCTTTCTAACATTACTACAGTGAAATTGGCATTTACCCCATACTTTCTAACTGCCTCGGCAAGATCTTTGATTTGGCTGTACTCAACAGGGGCATGGATTCGCCCTCCGCCTTCCACCTCAAAAACTGGGAAGGCGGCTTGCACCTTTCTCCTCACTTTATCAGGAAGAAAAGAAAGAGGATTGGAGCGCCCCTCATAGGGAGGAGGTGGAGGTGCTGAAGGCGCAGCTCGTGCGGGAGCCATTGGGGGCGGCCGCTTCTCCTGCTTCCTAAAGGGCCTCCTCCACCCATCGGGGTGATACCTTTCCTCCTCATATCTAGCGGCTTCCTCCTCTAGATCTGATTCCTCACTAGAGTCGAGGGAGTCAGAGTCTGATTCCCCTATGTTCAAGGCCTCTAAATCCTCCACAGGGTAAGGGCCCCCCCTTTTCTTTTGAACCTCACTCGGGTTATAAATCACTCCCTCGTCTGCGGACTTACCGGGAGGTCCTTTTTCCGTTTTCACTCCCTTGTCGGTAGACTCACCGGGAGGGTCCTTTTCCTTGTAGGAGACGTCTCTCCTCTTGCGGGTACCCATCCTCTCACTTCGCTCAGATTCTGACATGCTGTCCTGAACTTCCTCTAAAGTATTTTGTCCCTCCGTCACCACCAGCCTACAGCCCTCATCTTCTAAGCAGTTCTTAACAAACTTCCATATTGTCTTGGTGCCCTGTCTCAGGTCCCCTTCGAGATATTTGCGATCGAGGTCTCTGCCCAGTTTGTTCCAGGAGGTCAGGGTTAGGGAGCCAGAACAAGCATACCATGGAGCTACCCGGTCGACCTCTTTCACAAAATTCTTAAGGACGCAGTTCCCCACCTTAATTCCACGTTGACTCAGTACTGCATCCAAAGCAGAAATAGTGGACTGTGTGGATCCCATAATGCCCCTTTATCTACAGGGGGAACTTAATTTACTGGAGAGGCACCGCGGCTTATCGTAACACAAACCGCTTCTTTCACAGAAGTGACGGGTCCAATCCCAAGCTGGGGACAAGCATACCTTTCTGAGCTTACCTCCCTGCAGTTCTGAATCCTCCTCGTTGCCAAGGGGTCTCCGAGGGTGCTGAAGATGACACAAGTTCCCGGGCTTCGGCACCAGATGTCCCGTGCAGCTCTCTCGCCAGCAAGAAAGACGCGGTACACACAGGATCCTTCTGCAGTAAAGCTTTAATGCAACTTGAGAGGCAGTGCACAAGCTACTAGGGCGGAGACCCCGAACAACGAAAACCCATCCCCTTATATAGCATTCAGTCCCCCGCTTAGGACGTGTCCTTCCCTGATTGGCGTGGCGCCATCAGCCCAGATGACGCCACGGGAGAGGAAGAGATCGGAGGTAGGGGAATTCCCAGCGCGCGCTCTAGTCTAGTGACTTGTCGGAAGTCAGCGCCATGTTGTAATGGCGGTTACAGCATAGTGTGGGCGGCTCCCCACAGAAGTCCAAGTTTAGAGGAAATTTGGAAAGTTTGGAGCAAGAGAAAGGACATTGCCAGTTACTATGCATGTGAAAGAGAAATAAGAAATTTAGAAAATGTAACATATACAGAGATTCATATATAGAATCTCTCTCTTTCAAATTTTAAAGTACTTCTAAAAATAATGTGAAAAAAATATTTACTGTTTTTTTTTTTTTTTTGGATGTGCCATTATTCTTAGGCTGGACCACTAGGCATCTCAATTTTATTTGGGTTATACTACATTAATTCAAATCCTACCCAAGGAATTTGGAACCATGACTACAGTTTTCTTGAGGTGATTCTAACCAGTATCCACTATCTCAAGAGAAGTAACCTATTATCAGATATTGACATGTACATATTTAACATGTACCTATTTGTATGTACATTCTTTATATCAATTTCTTCTAAAATCGGAGCTGAGGCCAATTTTAGCATTATGTTTAAAATGACAATACAATGGATAGGTCTGATTCTTTTCTGTAGACCAAATTCTTCAAGGTTTACATGACTTTTTGAATGTGATTGTTTCAATATGATTATTAAAATACAGAATAACTACCTTTGCTCTGTGTAATTTGTGATGTCTTTGGCCAAAAACAGTATAATTTTGACTACAGCTGACTTAGCAGAAACATTTGTTTAATCCTGTTAACATTCTCACTAATGAACCATCTCATGATCTAGAATGGAGCCAAGATATCCAGGTGCCTCCCATCACAGGTCTGGCAGATATTTTTCAGTTACTTTAATTCCATATAGCAACATGATCCAGAGGAACTGAATGGAAGTGTTCTGCATTATCATTTCATTGGTCACTGACTTCTCTGACAACCAATTTAAAGGGAAGATTTTTTGATTTAAAGTCCAATTAGTAAGGGAGTTCCTTTTTCCTGTTTGTTTCAGATTCGGAAGATTTGGGGAATCTTTTGGAAGATTTCAGAGTCTTTTGGAAGATTTTGTGATAATTAGCATTGCTACCAGAAAGTAAGCAAATAAGGGTGACAAAGCAGAAATTGCAGCAATCGTAGTCTGTGACAGTGACCGGATTTTGGAGTACAATTAATCAAGCATTTGTAATACGTAGGACAGTGCATTGCATGGAAATGTTTAAAGATATGCCTACTCAACGCCTACTCATCACTAAGATCTTAGTTTTCACTTCCTCTGGGATCTTCCATCAGTCCAGATTAAACACATCTGTGATGTACAGCACTGATCCCAGTCCTTGCCTTACATTTATTTGCTTATTATGTATCTGTCTTTAAACCAGATGTTCCAGTCTTCAAGCTCCATGAGGGCAAGGGTTCTTTTCTTAATATGTCACAGTGGCACAGCAAGGAAGGGTTTGGTGGCCTGCTGAATGAATGAGTTTCTCCTCTGGGCCTACATTTCCCTATCTTCAAAAGAAGGGACTGGAGATTAGGAAACTTCTTAGCACTGATGAGATGGCTATTTAAATTACAGGAAAGACATTCATCTGCTCTAGGGCATACCAACTTTCCACTTCCAAAACATGTTTTGAGCAATCTGAAAATTACAGAGTACAACTAATACACACCTGGTGCTTTGATTTCTCATGAGAGGAATTCAAACACCAGTGTTCCAGAGGATCAGGAGTTTGCTGCTAAAACCCATTCTGGGCTGTTTTAGAAATGTGGACTCACCCAAGCCATAATGGCTTTAAAAATATCACTCTGTGCAGGATATTGCATGGACGCTGATAGAAACGGGTCTACTATTATTTTTTAAACCCCAAACATGCCCAAATGAACCTCAGATTAGAATCTTGAATGGGTGTTTTCTTAGTTTCTTTAAACCTTTTTTCCTTTTGGTGTGTCAGTGACTAATATATTGCAGCAAAGCTTGAGTTTATACTAGCTCATAGGTGATTACACTGGACAAGTAGTTTTCCCAAACCCTAGGGCCCCTTGGAAAATGAAATGACTCACATATGGAAGGCATCAGCAGAGAGAGGGGCCCCTACCTACCTGCATTCTCTAGCTGCTGAAATCGTGTTTTGATAAGATAAGAGGAAACAGGGCAAGAAGGAACTTATAGACTCCCAGAAACTGAACTAAAGCTCTTGTTGCTATAAAAGCTACACTGAATAGTTCAGCTAGGCCTGAGTGACTGCTATAAGATTGCTGTTTGACCTTACCCTAAATTTTTAGCCTCCAAGTCATTCTTTCTTTTAGCTACCTTCACCCTCTACCATTACATGATTCTAGAAACCATGCATTTCAGAAGTGCCAGGAGAATACAAATTTCAATGAGTTGGTCCCGATATTTTCATGACTACTCGCATTCTTGTCAGGCCAGGTGCTCTGATTTTTGCCTTCTGCAGCATAGTCTCTGGAATTATATGCAGGGTGGGAGCTGCAGACCTAAAAGTTGATGGAGGCCAGCAGCTGGCAGAAACGAGGGAAGCTGGCTGGGACCATGGGGCTGCCATTACGAAAGCCCCAGCCAACTGTTGCCAGGGAGAAAGCAGACCGAATATTTTAAGTCTTTTGATCTACCAAAATCCTGAACACCCACATTTTCATGTGAAATCTTCTAATTTTTAAAATGTTTATTACTTGACTTTAAAAAGTATGAGTATGCCAAGAACCAAAACCAAAAATAAAAACTGCAAAATCCCATTTGTCTATAGGCCTCCTTGGCCACACAGTTTCAATCTTTTCCTAAACTCTCCATGTTTTATTTGCGTCTGTCCGTGGATGCCACCCCCCCATACAATTTTATCAAATTCTCCACCAACTTATGAGATAGCTGGTGTGACGTGGGAACCCCAAATCTGAGAAGGCACTCACATAGTGTTTACCTATTCCAAACAAATCACCCACAGATCCAGCAGGTAGAGACATGGTTTTACTAGACTTACCAGAGGCACCAATGGCAGTGGGTCAGTAAGGGTCTTCTCAGCCATGGAGTGCATGTGACAGTTATACAGCCAACAGATCGATCACTTTCACGTGCTGGCCCTCAACCAGCCAACGTAAATCACCTTCACTCATGTGGTGTCTGGCTTCTTTCAGTATGCTATTAAAAGGGGACACACCCCTCCTTGGGCAACCACCTTGGCCAGGGGCAGCCCCCCCCATCAAGGAGAGAGAGGGGGGAATAGGGCTGTGTCCAGCATCTACCCTACAGCTGGTCATGTCCCCATTAGGAATTTCAACACAGGCTCAGATATTGCTAATTTGTCCACAGTTATATAACTCAGAGTGGATCTAAGGTTTGAGAAGAGTTCTTTCTGATCCTCCCACATCCCTGCTCTTTGTCCTGTTATGCCATTATCACACAAAACAAGTAAAAAACACCCCTCTATATTTTCAAAGAAACTACAATGATAGCCCCCAAACTCTATAAAAAGAGAGTGAAATCGAATTTTTAGTACAGAGTAATCTAGCTACAAGAATTGGGAGTTTGGGGCAGACAACAGTGAGAAGTTGACTTGAGAGAAGGGGTTAAGGAATAAATTAGTCAGAAACTCCTAGGGGACAAATGGATAAAAGACTTCAGTATTTAAATATTCTTATTCTTGTTAATGTTATGACTGATGCTAAAACATGAGATGCCTTTGTCATCTAACCATTTAGGAAAAGTCTGGTGCTGCACAGCTGGTGTCAGTGTCATTTGGGGGACTGAAGTATGGTGTTGTTTTCAGTGTAGGGATGATGCAGTGTGGAAAAAGGACAGCATGCGTGACAGCCAGGTGAGTGAAAGGGTCTAATTTATTAGAATCAGGAACCCATAGACATTGTAACCAGGAAAAATATAAACCTCCCCAGAAGAATCCCAAGGAGAGTAGAAGGGCAATGGCTTTTTCATCTTATGTGATAGAAGTTCAAGCTAAATATTTTTGTATCTCAAGGAGGAGGGTGTCATATCTTATGTCACATTATACCTGGAAATATATATATGTATTACAACAAAAGGTTTCCATAACCACCATCACCCCCTCCATGAAGAGTGAAACTAATTGCTCCAGTGTGTGTGGTCCCTTTGCACTTTGTTATAACATGCATTATATTGTAACTATGTAATCCTTGTGGAAGAGAGCGCATCCTCATCCATGTCTCTAGTATATATCACAGCAGGCATAGAGATGCTCAGTGATAGTTTAAGATGTTTTAAAACACCACCATCTCCAAATTAACAGCTGTTTCTATTGTGTCTGTTTTCATCAATTGTTTACACTGACTATCCTTTTGTAACTCTGAATTTAATTTCCCAGAAGGTACTAATTTTATTGCTTTCAAAGTGGTCAATTATTTTTCTGTTTACATGACATTCAATATTTCAATTTTCCTTCAGACCCCTTTGCAAACACCCAGTCAGGATACACACTTGGTAATATAAACCCAAATTAATTTGCACAGTTTTGCTCGACTGGGCTTTTTTTTCTCAGCCACGCTCCATGAAAAATTCTAACCAGGTGAGCCTTGGCGAAGCATCTGTTTCTCCCACAGTATATGTGAGGGATCACCAAGACGTGAGCTAAGAGGAGGCAGGTGATTGCCTGGTCTATTTGGGGGTCTTCATCTAATATTGACTTTTAATTATGAAGACTAAATGTTTGTTTTCTTGTGGGATCTATTTCTGCTCCTTAGTTATTGACACAGTTGCAATATGAAACATGTTTACTTTTTTTAATGGGGGTGGATGGGTGCGTTTATATTATAGTAATACGTTGAGTGTCAGCTCTTGTAAACTCTGATCCTACATCTGTCTTGTGTGAGTTTCTAAATGTCCTTTGTGTCCTAATAATTTATTTAGATTTTTATTATACTTTACAAGCTCACTGAAAATATATTAAGGATGTGCCATTTATTTTGGAAAACATTTTAGAGATATTCGTATGTACAAGGGTACTTTTAAAAGTTTGTGTAAAGATAGAATTGACAGATAAAATGAATCTTTCCATGAACTTTTGAAGTACCCTCATATTAATACCCTAGTGGTTAATCATTTAACATTGGGACTGGCACATAGAAGGGGCTTAATTAATTTGTCAAGTGCTAAGAATACAATGAGGAACCAAAGGCCCTGGCTCCTACCAAAGGACTTACACCTTAGGGGTCACAGGCAACAACGGGCTATTGCAATGGGCGTTGGTAAGTGCTGCAATAGCTGTGGGCATGGGGAGTTTGGGCCCAGAAATTTCACTTCTACGAATCTATGCTAAGAAAATCTGAAATGCAGACATGATTTATGCACAGATTGTTCACACAGGGAACATTATTATCAGCAGACCCAGTTCATGCTGATATGGCTCCTGCAGTACATTATTTAACAGTGGAAAAATTGTGGAAATGGAGAAAATTGTAATTAGCCAAATTGTTATTGTTATAGTAGAAATAATAGTACAATGTCAGTGTTAGCAATTCTGTGCCAGGCAAAGTTCAAAGCACTTAATCTGAATTAACATATTAATTCTCCCAACCCTATGTGAGTTATTACTGTTATCACCATTTTATATTTAAGAAAACTGACACCACAAAGTTAAATAACTTGTCCAAGGTTACTTAAGAGGAAGTCATTTGACAGGCAGTGTAGCTCTAGAGTCTGCCTTATGTTACAACCATTAACAATGTTTATATACTTTATACTATAATAGGGAAAAAGGCTTATGGTATTTATGTAGAGTTGGATACACACTACTTATCTTAGCCTGGGTTCTCCTTGAAAGCACAGACCCAGATAAGGGCTTGTTAGCATGCAATTTATTTGGGGAAATTATTCCAGGAAAGAGGATTGGGGAGATAGAAAGAGTGAGACAGGAAAGCCAATGCAAGGATGTATTATCTAGTTCATCATCACTGTGAACAACAGGGCTTAATCCCACTGGAGCCATATGGATGGAAGAGGGGAAGACGTATCCACTGAATCCATCCTCTACTGGAGAAGGGTTACCCATGGGTGCTACCCCCCTCTATGTCCAGGTCAGCACAAGCATGAGTACTGAGTGAGCACCCATAGACCTCTCACACTGAGGTGTCAGGGAACACCTGGGGCAGAAAGCAAGAAGCAGGAGGCATTGAGAACTTATGCCTGTGTGAAGCTGCTGCCATAGCAACGGGTGACATGAAAAAAAGGCCTAGAGGACAGGAGGCAGAGCATAGGAGGTGTCCTTTACGGTCCATCCTTCCACCAGTCATGCCTATCACTATATCTACTCCATCTCAGTGCCTTTGAGATGGCTCGCTGTGTTCTCCACAAGACTTAGTAGCACAGGCAGGTTAGTGGATCAAGCTCCAGTCCCCACTACTGCAGGTAGTCCCCAGGTGGTCACTGATAGTCAACATTCTCCTCCTCCATTCTCTATCTGGGGTCTCCCTCATGCTCAGCTTGCTCTTGGGCAGGGCTAGGGTGCTTGACTAGCAGGGTGACCCAGACCCTCATTACCTAAAGACCCAGGCCTGTCTCAGAAGGGACTCAGTGCCTCTTGGATGCTATGGGTTTCACCATGGGGGCAGATGATTTTGATGCAGGAGAAGACCTTCCCTTCCACAGTGGGCACTAAACTGGAGACTTATAGACCTCTGGGCTGTAGTTTAAGCAACGGAGATCCTTTTCTTATTCTTTAGGGACCCCACAGAAGATGCTGCGTTCCTCCCACATCTCTTGAGCCTTGTAGGGCCTCGCAGCAGACTTTTAACTGCTGGTTCTGCATCTCTTGGCCCTTATCACTTCACTCTTATCAGGCTTTGGTTGCTGAAGATGTCCTTTTGTAGTTATCAGGGGCATGGAATTTCCAAGAGATGTGCTAGTGGACGAACCCCTGTTTGTGTCACATGACAATGGGAATAGATAAGAGAAGTGGTATTAATGCCGCTAAGTTATATTCTTAAAACTGATTAAAATGGCATATTTTACGTTCATACATTTTACCACAGCGAAAAGTATTTAAAAGACTAGGAGGGGCAGCCAACACATTGCTCCTGTTTTAGTTTTAGTTCCTCTTTTGCTTATTTATGCAATGCCTTTATTTCTTATGTGCACACACATAACACTACCAGTGGTTATTTCTGGGCATTGTTATAAGCGATTTTTATTTTCTTCCTCATAGTTTTATATATTTTCCAAACTTTCTCTAGTGTTTTTACAATGAGAATAATAATCAGTTTTTATAATTTTGAAATCATCCAAAGGAAAACATTAGGTCTTAAGAAATGGCACCTGACCTTCAGAAACTAAAAGATGTGTACAGAGTTCCAATTAATGCTTCCTTCCAATACTGATTTCATTTGAAACATTTGGGGAATAGTCCAAAGCTAAGAAGGGAAAACAGATCTCTGTACCCTGACTATGAGAGATTCCGACTGTGCCCCTATCAGGGTCTGCCCCTCATCCTGCTTTCTGACCCCTGCAGTCCTAGAGAAGGTGTGCTTCATCACCATAATCTTAGATACTGGTCTCTGCAGCCTCTGCTGGTGCTACAGAGGGGCTTGCAGAGGCAATTGATCCCAATCCTTGGGGTCCCTTGAAGGCTTTCCCTTCCAGTGCCTGCCTTGAGCCCATACCTTCTGCCCTGGGACTTCCATGTCACAGCTGAGGTGTAAGCCCCCATGGGATCAACTTCCTAAACTGAACAATCTAGAAGTGCTGGGGAGTCAATGCCCTGTGGGGCTGCTCTGACTGATGGGAGACGGTGAGCAAACACTTTCTTCCAGACAGTCTAGAGACACGGCAGCTTCACGCAGCCTCTCTAAAGATGCCCGGCAAGACCAGGTAAGCCGCTCATTGCCCCACCGTGGCAGCTCAGAATGTCCAGTTGCACTGACCCCCTCCCTCTCCCTCACTCCACCTTCCCTGGAATTTTATTCCCCAGCAAAGGGTTAGCACAAAAACTTTAGACTCGGGTGAGTGGTCTAGAAACTTTAGATTCTGGGAGAACTGTGTCAAAACTCTACCCATACATCTTTTAGGTCCTGTGTGTGACTTTGAGCAAATCATTTACATCCCTGAGTTACCTTTTATGTAAAATGAAGCTTATGGAGCTTAAAGATTGAATGAGATGATGGTACATAGTAAGGGCTGAATGTCTGTTTAATGTAAAAAGTGCCCAGCATATTTGCTGACATAAACAATACTCAACAAAAATTAATCCCTTTCATTTTGCCCGTGGCTATCTTACAATTTTCACTGTGTTGACTGTGCCTGTGTGGCTGGTAACCTGTAATATAAGAGGAAATTTACTAAGGTGAATCAAAGGGAAAATTGTAAATACAGAAAAGAGTAGGGCGTTGGTGAGTTCATGTGGCTCAGCTTCGTATGACCTAAGGAAGCATGTATATACTCCACTACAAAATGCACCTGACCACATGAATCCAGGCCCTATTAGGCAGAAGTCACTTTACTTAACGTTTCTGGGAGGTAACCTGTATCAGCATGTTTCTCAGTATTTTTCTTTATAGGGCCAAGACAAGAAAGGACTTCCTTTCTCATCAGCTTTGTTTCTCCACATGAATTTAGTTCACCCACTGCTAACTTTCCCAGTTCCAAACAAGCTCACCTGATAGGGTTCTGTGTGTTTTTTAAAGAGCCAGGTTTGCGTGTATTACATCTCAGTGAGGTTTCACATTACAGTGGAGAGGGCATGGGGTTTGGAGTCAGACAGAGCTGGGTCTGAGTTGGCCACTGCTTAGCTACATGGCCTGGATAAGACACTTAGTGTATCAAGTGAGGATGAGAAAGGTTAATACCTAGAATTAAAAAACTGTTGAGAGAATTGTAACCTAGGGGGAGCTTCTATTTAACATAACGCCCAGCGTTCGGGGGATACTAAATAAACCTTAAGAAATGTTTTCCATTCTTCTTTTGGGCTACCACATGGTTGGTACTACTGTTAGCAACCAGATTTTTACTTGAGTTGGTTCTAACATCTAGTCTCTTTCTTCTGTCCTAGCTAGCTTCTGTTTGCCCTTTCAGATCCACTTTCTAGCCTTCTCATTTGGCTTTCTGCCCAGTCTTAGGTATTCTGATAAAGCAACACAAAAACGGACTAATACACCATCTTATTTATAATCGTGGACTAATACATGGGATAAGAGCATTTCTGTGGATGTCTCTGATAGTCTTGCCTCATCATCTGTGAACCTTGTGAGCTTTCAAATATGTCCCCTCTCTGCTCTTTAAGAACTAGCCCCCCCCCTGCCAAATAAAAAGTGCTATAAGACATTGCAGAGGTTTTGTATCCAACTGCACCTATCCCTCCTCTTGGTAACTAAGCCTATGACTAGATTTAGTTATAGCATTACCCATCTGGAGATATGGAAAGACATATACTCACAACCAATATGTACTGGCAGGGGATAGGGGAGTATGTGGGGAACTATCAAGAAGGCTGAATAAGGAAGAGTTTGCTGACTCAGGAGCAATCGCCCAAGATGCAGGATTTGATACTCTATAAGGATCTCAGGAAATGGTATGAATCTGCTATTATGATGGCTTCTAGAAGCATGGAAGAAGTTGTAGCTCATGCTCAGCAAGGCAGAAATACAAAAATTGCTGTGGTAAACAGTAAAAGGTATTAAAAAGCTTGGGGAAATGGACTTGCTGAAAGGTATATAATGTACACATCTGGAAGGCCTAACAAATAATTGTGTTCCTCAGGAAAATGCTGAAGGCACATGCAGTAGGAAATGTGCTAGTGAGTGGGACACCAGCATCACTAAAATATTCAGTGGTGGTTCTCCTCTGCCAGCCACATTGAGTGGACAACAATGCACATTACTGTTATTCCCAGGACTGTGTTAACTTTTCTGCCTTATCTCAAGCATAGTTTGAAGCAATCTGGACCATCTGCATACCCTTCAGAACATCACAACAATCTATTTTATCAATAAACTTCTGTTGGTTAAGCCAGATGAGCAAGAGTTAGCTAGCACACTGGTGGCTTTGGTAAGACACAATTACTGCAGAATGTTCAGAGGCTTGCCATATCCATAAAATTTTTAGATGCCCAATGGTTAAAGGTTTTCTGGAATTTCCCCTCTAAAGTAAAATACAAATTGTTGCCACTTGTATCTCCTGCTACAAAAAAGAAAACACAATGCCTGATGGGCT
Organism: Cynocephalus volans; assembly: GCF_027409185.1. Classification (NCBI taxonomy): domain Eukaryota; kingdom Metazoa; phylum Chordata; class Mammalia; order Dermoptera; family Cynocephalidae; genus Cynocephalus; species Cynocephalus volans. The sequence goes on along the minus strand of NC_084467.1, from coordinate 47,052,790 downwards.
TCTTTGGGTTTTGAAAGATTATTCTACACACAGGGGAAATTCTCTGGCTTATTTACGTATACCAGGTGATGTGAACGCCTGACAGTTTTGACCAGATCCAGAGCAGAAAAGGAACCTGATGCTTGTCTGCACCATGATGCAATCAGCCCCATTTCTTGGGCCATATGATCTGGCAGACACTATGATATTGGGAGTGTCTGCTGGAAAAAGATGCAGGTGGAATTTGTGGCCAGTCCCAGGGGGACAATCACACACAGGCCGCTGGGGTTTTTGAGCAAAGCCATGTCATCTCCAAAGGATAATTATCCACCTTTTTATTTGTTTTTCCAATTTAGAACTTTTATTTTAAAAGTAATTTACACAGTAAGGTATTAAATGTAATAGTTCCTCATAGATATTGCTTTCTTCCTTTTTAATCCTCAACCAGTTTAGTAATCTCTTCTGGAATTTATTGGGAGTCAACATTAAGATCATTGGTCTATAGTTTCCCAAACTCTTCCTTTCTTCTCCTTGTCAAAAGTTGAGGCATATTTTTGACTCATGTGTCCTATTGTTCTTTATTTCTCTATGATCACTAAAAGTGTTTTTTAAATTACCTTAAGATGTGCTCTTCTGAGTCTGGAAAAAATAGAAACTTACTTTATTACAGTTTATAATTTAGTTCATCTTATTGTCTTTTCAACTATTTTTATGTTTATGCCTTCGAATATTTTGAAAATTGTTCTTTGATAGAAAAAGTAGAATTGATTAACAGACACATAGAATTATGGTGTATTGTAATGCTGAATAAGCTAACTATCCTGATCTGACCAACACATTGTACACAGTTATTGAAAATCAATATTGTACCCCACATGTATGTATAATAAATTATCTTGAAAAAAAAAAGTAGAAACAGGAGATATAATGGGTAGGGCTTTTTTTTGTTTGTTTGTTTTTTTACTCTATCATCTTTCAAACCTCCCCACCCCCAATTGTGAATATGATATAATATTCCTTGTTCATATTTGGCTGATCACATTTATTTTCAATTAGCGATTTCTAGAAAATAAGCTTATTCAGAGATTCTGCCTCCTTGGCACTGTGATAAACAATACCTTGTGTGCTACTGGGCCCTGGTAGGGATGAAATGCTAATGCCAAGTGGCCATGTCATGAGTTGATTCCTGCCAGACCCCCCAAATCATAAGGTCTAATGGACCCAGCATCACTCCATCAAAGATGGAAATGGTACATTAAAGATCAAACATGGGCAACCAGAAGGTCCAAGCAAGCTAATAAGCAGGTAGCTCAGACTCACCACTTATGCACCAGAGTCTTCCCCTGAGCTCATAGCTATAACCATGGCTTTGGTCATGTCAGGTTGGAGACAACCAAGGGGAGATATTGAGTCATTGGTTACATGTGTGATTCTGGAGCTTGGGGAAGAAGTTTCTCAGATACCCAAGTCTTATTCTTAACCACTATGCTACAGTGTCCCACAATTAACACTCCTAAGTTGATTTCTGTCCATGTTACAACTCTTAGGGCCACCAAATGCCAAAGAGGCTAACATCAGTTAAGACCTCACTAACTGCCCTCAACTGTGATGTAATTGGCTTCCACTTAGATTATGACCTGTAACCACTACCACTGACACTCGGCAGTTGGCTTTGGTTTCATCTCCTTGGTTATTCCCTTTGCCTCCCAGTTAATATTTACAGTTCATCCACCTCTTTCCTGGCCCCAACCTCTGGTTTGTCCTCTATACCCTGAAGTTGATGCAGTCTTGGTTTTCATCATGGAGTGGCTGGGTCACAACCTCTTTCAAAGACAGAAAAAAGCTTAAAAGTAAGCATTTTATTACTACCAACAGCTCCAATAAGTGAGGAATAATCAAAGAATATCTCTTGACTCTTTGTTTAAAGAGTCATATACAGATGTTTATCTTTTCCTCATGTTTGTGTACAGAAAAACAAGCATAGACAGTGTGTCTTTAGTAAAGTACTGTGCTGTGAGTGGTAAAAACAGATAAACATCAAATTCAACTCCCAGTATTGAAACAAAACATAGCAATCAGAACTATCTATAGAGCAAAGGGCTGACTCCAGAGGTAGGGGGTGACTGCCATTGCAAGTAGCTGTACAGAGAGGATAGACAACTAACAGAGGTATTTTAGAGATGATGCACGCCTTCTATTTGTGCAGGAGTAGAGGTGGTGGATAGAAACCAATTGAAAGTCCTTGGTTCCAGAACACCCCTTATACAGCAAGCGCCTAATAAGGAGAAGTGGTGGTCTCCTTCACCTTGTTTATAATCTCATTCCAGGACTATTTGCCTCAACCCACCTTGCATTCTACTTCCTTTGCTCAACATATGAGTGTCTTCTAGGTGCCAGTCATTTTTCTACGTGCTGGGGATAAAGGGGTAAAAATGATAGAAAGTTGCTGCCCTCAAGTTTAGTGGAGAAATCACAAGTAAACAGATATACAAACAAAATGTTTCATAATGTGAGTAAGAGCCATGAAGGAAACAAGGAAATGAGACAAAATTGGCGGGGTGGAAAATGAGACCTAATTTAAGTGGATGATCAGAGAAAGCCCTTCTCTGCCGCTAACACCTTAATTCAATTCCTGTTCTTGCACTGGTTCTAGCTACTGCTGCTTTGTAGCTAAAGCTTGATATGGCTCCTCTGATTAAACACTCCTAGCTTCTCTTCTTATCTGCACTCTGAAATCTGCAATTCATGGTTGGCAAACAGACATAAATCATTGCTTGGTATGCCCTAGGTCCTGGGATTGCCTGTGACTGGCATCTCAGCTATGTTCACTCACCCTGTGAATCAGACCCAAATCTGATCATTTAGCCAGTGCTCTGTTGATGAGTAAGGGGAGATGCCTGATCAAACCTAGGATTGAGTCCTGGCATTTTAACCTCCACTCCACAATGGCTTTGACCCACCATCAGAAAAAAGTTGACCTTTAAATCAATTTTTGAATCAGTAGTGAATTTCAGTCCTTATCTTCTGAGAATGAAGGCAAATTGGAGCATTAAAATCCTGTCTTACTCCTGATTTACAAATGTCTAACCCAGGCCTTAAAATAGATCTCCATTGCACCTGCCTCTGTGATACTGAGCACTGCAGGAAAATTAGCTGAGAGCAGAGAGCTGGAGCTGGGTAGTGACTGGATTCCTGCAAATCCATGTATACTCTCCTCTAGCCACGTATGCTGGCCCTCTGGACTTCTCCACCTCAAATTCAGTATGCCCTAAACCTAATTCATCTTTATCCCTCATGTTGACCATTCCTCTCTTAATTGGCTCTTTTTCCTATGTTCATTCTTACTCTGTAAAAATAGCCACTCCATTCCCTAAGCCAAAAATCTTAGTCATATTGGATTTTTCCTCTCCCTTATCCCCAGCTACATTCAAGTTTCATCAGTTCTACCTTTTCCCCCATTGCCCCAGCCAGGAACTTCACCCAGGCTGTCATAATGTCATGCCTGATGCTCCAAAATAGTTTTCAGTCTGTGTCACTGATCTGGGTTTGATCCAGGGTTGGGCCACATGGAGACTTGGAAGGATGCTGAAGAGCCTCCTGAGCAAGGCGATCGAGGCCTCATGCCCCTGCCTAGCTTTCTATCTCATCTTCCAGCAATTGTCTCTACAAACCCCACTTTCTACATGCTGTCACGATTCTACACCTCTGTGCATGCTGTTCCTTCTGTCTAGGATGCCCTCAGCCACCTCTACCCCTACTTTGTCTACCCTGGGTCTCCTTTCTGAGACCCTTCTTGAGTCTCCTTAATGGAAGCAGATGCTTTCCTCCCACTCCTCCCTGCTCCATTATAGCATTTATCACAGAACCCTCTAATAACTGGTTTATGTATTATATAAGGCACAGGAGTCATATGTATTCATTCCCATATCCCTTTTACATTAGTTGATACCCAACTCATGTAGGATATAGCAATGTGACAGGAACTTAATAAAAAACTGGATCAATGAATCCAACACAACCACTAGGTCTGGCTTCTATTCATTGGCTTGAATTCCTGAAACTACATGCAAAAAGATTTGTATATATTGTTTAGAATATTGGGACCATTCCTGCCTCCAGTGTTATTAAAACATGAATTTGATAGCTTATCTCTTATGCCTTTGGTAATCTCATGCTCTCAAGTAACAGATACCAGAAGAAAGTCAGTGAACCACTTCTTGGACTCTGGACTCTAGGGAAGATCAAGGGCATAAGAAGGGCCAAGCAAAAGAAGAGATTTGTGAAGAGGGCAGTTACTGTCTGGGAGATTCTACCTCCATCCAAGAGAGGAGTCAGAGTGTGGTGGGGAATGCTGGTTTCTTCACTTCCAGCCTAATGTCAAAGAGGCTTTCATGGGACCACTGAAAGAGTTTGACAATCCTTCCTTGAGTTAGGGAGACATAAGATGAATGCAAGCCTCACGCCTGAGAAAGCTAAAGTTGCCTGTGACAGCAGGATGGAGGGACTGCTCTAAGATCAGTCTGTACCCAGACTTTGCTGGGACTAGAGATACAGGACTGTTTTCTGTAGCCAAAAGTAGGAGGGAGACAGCTGCCCAAGAGAGTTATTGCCAGAGGTCTAGAGGACTCAAGAGCAAGAACGTGAACCCCGAGCTGAGGGAGAGGCTCAGCAGCAGCCAGCTAAACCTCACGGGAATCACAGTCCCAGGCGATGCCCAGCAAGAAATACCAAAGCCCCATGAAAGAGCCCATGAGAAAAGGATTCCATTCCAAACATCTGCCACAATCAGAGAGCATGAGGCCAGCTCCAGAAAGCACTGTCCTATGACCTTACCACCCTTCCTCTGAGCCTTCAACGTAAACGGGCTCAAGCTGAGGAAGAGGAAAGAACATATACTACAAGTTTGGAGTTTGGGATACTATCTTAGATATTCTGACTTGCGAATTAAAACTGAGTTTTCATCTAAAATGACCACAAGCATAATACTTAAGAGTGAATGGAAAGGCCATGGATCCACTGGGATTTGCCTTCTAGGTACAGGGAAAAAATGCCCCCACTGATTACACTGTAAAGGAACAGTGAGAAATAAAAACAAGCTCAGTGGGGCTAAGACATGAGTTACACTTACTCACTTTTAAGGATCTATAGCTTCATCAGATTTCCAAAGGGATCTGTGATGAGAAAAAAGATTAAGATTCAACTTTTTTTTTTACTTTATAGAACAGGGAAATGAGCCGAAACATGCCTGTGTGTAGAGAGGACCTGAATAAATGTCTCCTGCTCCCAGCCTAGGGCTCTGAGACCAAAGCTTTAGGGTTTTAAACATCAAGTGTAAACACACAATTCTGCATCTAAGATCAGATTTTCTGTACTCTCGCATTTCTCTCCTAATGAGCAATCCCAGGGCTACAGACTGATTTGAAGTGTGGGGAAAGAAAAAGGGAGGGTCTGGCTTTCTCTTTAGCAAAGCACAGAGGATCATGTGTCTCCATAACAAGACTCCAGTAGTTTCTAAGCCATGGCCCCACTCACTGCCAACCACATCTGTCTGCACATTTGATGGACTGCAGACTTCATTTGTCCAGGAGGCCTGATTACCCTTGACAGGACCAGAAACCCTGAGGCCCTCAGGCTCAGCAAGGCAGGGGTGTCCTGTGCTTTAATGACTTTGCTCACCACTGGGGTGGAGTGGTTTGTGGATGCATTCCTTTTTGTAAAGAGACAGAAGAAAAGTCTAAGGTCTCTGGTTAGCATCCTGCTCTCGGTGGTGGAAGGGGAGGATTACGCTGAAGAAGGATAGGGTAGAAACTTGGCTTCATAGATGGCTCTTCCACTCATTAATGGGAAGAGAGATCATCGGTGGCAGAAAGAATCATGACCACGTTTTTCTAAATAAATGAAGACTTTACAACATAGTTCTCATCTTCTCTTCTTGTGCATTATAGCACATATCGTCCAATACCCACAGCAACTTCTAGCCTTCTCTGTTCATTTTGTTATGGAATTACAGCCATCCTTTATATCCCTAGGGGATTGGTTCTAGGACCCCATGAGGATACCAAAATCTATGGATGCTCAAGTCCCTTGTATAAGTGAAGTAGTATTTGCATATAACCTACGCAATCTTCTTGTATGGGTTACCATCTCTAGATTACTTAAAATACCTAATACAGTGCCTGTACATCACTTCATTTGCATGAATTCAATGTAGTTGTTTGTGCAACTTTTTTCCCAAGTATTTTTGATCTGAGGCTGATTGAATCCATGGATGTGGAACCTGTGGGTATGGAGAGTCAAATGCACTTGTTTGTATTCCCTAGTGATACACAAACTTCTTAAAAATAGATAGTTTATAGGTATAAAAATATGAATAAGACCATCATTGTATCTGGCTTGCAGTAAGTGCCCCCAAATTATTTTTTGAATGTCTTCCTTCTTTCCCGCGGATGACTGAGCTCTATATAAAAGACACGGTGCTGCAGATACCAATAATGAAATATAATTCCTAACTTTTAGAAGCTCCAACCTCCGGAGAGGACAGATAAGTAAGCAGATGAGTATAAGACATAACATGAGCACATGGTGATGTGGAACCACGGGTAAAGTGCAGCCAACCAGACAGGTAGTCAGGCAGCTTCCAAAAGGTGAGGTGTGAATTAACATCCGTGGAAAGAGCCAGATGTTCAGTGAGACTGGATCACAAAGTGAAGCAGGGAGGAGAAGCTCACAAGGACATTGGGGCCCAATCAGGAAAGGGTGTGCTAGATGGTGTGGGGCTTTGGTTTGTAGTTCAGCACCCATTTCCACCTGCTTTTCTGCTTTTACCATGGGGAAGCCTGGGAACCATAACTCCCCAAACTCCCTTGCCTCCAGAGTTCTGCATCGAGAAGATGCACTCATGTGAAAACTGGAAAGTAGAAAAGAGGGAAATTCTCTAGCAATGATAGTGCATGCAAGGGATTCAGCAGATGTGTTTTTGCAGCAGACTTCGGGTTCCCATGCCAGGAATCACAATTCCTCCTGGGGGCTATGTAGGGATTGTGAAGCCAGCTGAGCTGGGCTAGAGGCAGGAAGGCAGAGGAAGGAGACTATTACAGTAGTTGGAATGAGGGGGGAAGAGGCCCTGACCTAGCACAATGGCTGTAGTGATGGAGCAGAGAGGGCAGATGCACGGGTCACATGAGATATTGAGCATGGAAATATTTAGAGAAACTGAGAACCGCTATCCATAGAAGAATAAAATTGTACAGCATTAGTCAGATCAGCATTTGATAAGATTCTATCTGGACAACTGGAGTGTTCACTTTGAGTTATTTCCCTTGCGCATAAAACAGGGAGAGATCCTGGAGATGTTTTTTGAAGGAAGTGAAATGTATTTCCTTGGTGCTTGAGGAATGAATATGCTTTAGGTGATTCCCTTCACTCTTCCCTTTTCACATGTAGCTAGAATTTATTGTGCCCATTCTATGTTCTAGACACTGCTAGATTCTTTCACATATTATAAAAGCTTCATCAACCTACATTGTCAGCCACCTTACAAAAAAAGCATAATGATTATCCCAGGTTACTCAGTTAGAAGATAAATCAAAACAGGGTCTCCTGACTCCAAAGCCAAGTACTCTTTCTGCCCCTCTGTTTCTTCCAAGTGTGAAGTGTTGCAAGAACATTATAAGCAAAACCTATGCACATTGTACCAGGTAGATCAGCCAGGGTAGATTGGAAAGAGGTGTAGAGAGTGGACAGGGTCATTGAGGGGGTCTCAGTGTGCCTGCAGAGTAATTTCACTGTCTTTGTAGCAAAACTATCCACTCCTCCCCTACAGCAACTCTACCCTATCATATCTGAAGTTCTACACTTAGAACTTTATTTCATTGGGCTATGTATTTAAATTAAAAGCTCTTACAAATCAATATCACAAAGGCCAATAATATAACAGGAAAACACGCAAAGATCATGAACAGATAGTTCCCATTGGCCAAACCCAACCTGAGCCAGAAGATAAAAAGACCATGGACGTAGTCCATACCAGTTAACCTCCAGGGACGTAGAGCACGGGGAAGCTCGGTGGAGAGTGGATTTGGAAGAGTAAACTGATGATACTCAGCACAGTTCCCTTAGTTGTGTAGATTTCTCTGAAAAGAGTCCCTTCATTAACTCTCCTTGATTACCACTTTGCATGTGCTGGGACAGGGCAAATACATATACATATAAAGGAGATTTTTTTGGAAATGAAATGAGAATAAGAGTTTTTCATGAAATGAGAATGTCCTGAACCTACTTTCATGTAACTTTTAAAGTTTTAATTGTGGTGAAAAACACATAACATAAAATTTACCATCCTAACCATTCTTAAGTGTAGAGTTCAGTGGCATTAAAAGATAATATGAATCTCTCCATGAACATTTTGAAGACCCCTATACTTAATACCACTGAACATTCACACTGTGTGCTACTGCACTCTTTATCTTGTCCACAGCACTCTTTATCTTGCAAAATCAAAACTCTGTACTTATTCAACAATAGCTCCCTTTTCCCTTCCCTTCAGCCCCTAGCATCTACATTCTACTTTCCATCTCTATGAGTTTGACTACTCTCACTACTTCTTCTAAGTGAAACCATACACTATCCTTTCGTGACTGGATTATTTCACTTAACACATTGTCTTCAAGGTACATCCATAGTGTAGCATGTATCAGAATTTCCTTCCTTTTTAAGGATGAATAGTATTCCATTGTATGTATATACCACATCTTTATCCATTCATTTATTGACGGATACTTGAGTTGCCTCCACCTTTTGGCTATTGTGAATAATGCTGCTATGAACATGGGTATACAAATATCTCTGAGACCCTGCTTTCAATGCTTTTGGATACATACCCAGAAGTGGGATTGCTGGATCATATTGCATTCCTATTCTTAATTTTTCAAGGAATATCCATACTGTTTTTCCACAGTGGCTGCACCATTTATATTCCCACCAACAATGCACAAGGTTTCAATTTTTTACATCCTCACCAATACTTATTTTCTATTTATTTGTGGGTTTTTTTTTTTTCTCATAGTTATCCTACTGGGTGTGGAATGGTGTCTCATAATTTTAATTTGCATTTCCCTAATGATTAGTGAAGTCAACATCAATAACATTATGCATTTTTTCATGGCCATCGTATATCTTCTTTGGAAAAATGTTTATTCAAGTCCTTTGCCCATTTTTGAGTTTTTTTTTTTTTTTATTGTTTTTGAGATGTAAAAGCTCTTTATATATTCTGGATATTAGCCCCTTATCAGATATGATTTGCAAATATGTTCTCTCATTCCATAGGTTGCCTTTTAATTTTGTTAAGCCCTTTATTCAGAAGTTTTTAATTTTCATGTAGTCTAATTTACCTATTTTTACACTTGTTGCTTTTTCTTTTGATATCATATCCCACAAGTCACTATCAAATGTTGTGAAGACTTTTTCCTATATTTTCTTCTAAAAGTTTTATAATTTCAGCTCTTATGTTTAGGGCTTTGATCTACTTTAGAATAATTTTTGTGTATGGTGTAAAGTAAGGGTCCAAATGCATTCTGTTGTATGTCAATATTCATTTTTCTCAAAACCATTTGTTGAAAAGATTGTCTTTATTCCCAATGAATGGACTTGACACCCATGTTGAAATTCATTTAGCCATATGTGTTTGTTTCTGGGCTCTCTATTCTATTCCATTGGTGTATATGTCTGTCTGTATGCCAATATCACATTGTTCTGATTATCATAGCTTTGTAATAAGTTTTTAAATCGGGAAGTGTGAGACCTCCAAGTTTGTTCTTCTTTTTCAAGATTGTTTTGGCTATTTGGAGTCTCTTGATTATTTCACATGATTTTATAATGGATTTTACTATTTCTTCTTTTTAAAAAAATTTTATTTTATTTTGTCAATATACAATGTGGTTGATTATTGTGGCCCATTACCAAAACCTCCCTCCCTCCTCCATCTGCCCCCTCCCTCCCAACAACCTCATATCTGTTTGCTTTATCAACTTCAAGGAATTGTAATTGCTGTGTCTTCTTCCCTCCCCCCCCCCGCAGTTTATTTGTGTATTTATTTATTTATTTTTAGCTCCCACAAATACGTGAGAACATGTGATATTTCTCTTTCTGTGCCTGACTTGTTTCACTTAATATAATTCTCTCTAGGTCCGTCCATGTCGTTGCAAATGGCAGTATTTCATTCTTTTTTATAGCAGAGTAGTATTCCACTGTGTAGATAAACCACATTTTCCGTATCCACTCATCTGATGATGGACATTTGGGCTGGTTCCTACTCTTAGCTACTTTAAATAGTGCTGCGATGAACATTGGGGAACAGGTGAACATTGGGGAACAAGTATACATTCGACTTGATGATTTCCATTCCTCTGGGTATATTCCCAACAGTGGGATAGCTGGGTCGTATGGTAGATCTATCTGCAATTGTTTGAGGAACCTCCATACCATTTTCCATAGAGGCTGCACCATTTCGCAGTCCCACCAACAATGTATGAGAGTTCCTTTTTCTCCACAACCTTGCCAGCATTTATCATTCACAATCTTTTGAATATGTGAAATTCAAATTCAGCCATCCTAACTGGGGTGAGATGGTATCTCAGTGTGGTTTTGATTTGCATTTCCCAAATGCTGAGTGATGTTGAGCATTTTTTCATGTGTCTGTTGGCCATTTGTATATCTGCAAAAAAATGTCATTGGAATTTTGACTGGAATTACTTTGAAATCTGCAGATCATTTTGGGCAGTATTGAGATCTTAACAATATTATATATTCCAATCCACAAATACAGATGTCTTTCCATTTATTTGTGTTGTCTTTAATTTCTTCCAGCAATATTTTGTAGTTTTCAGGTACAAGTACAAACTCCTTGGTTAAGTTCATTCCTAAGAATTTTGTTCTTTTTGATGTTTTTGTAAATAAGATCATTTTGCTTAGTTTCCTTTTCAGATTTTCCATTATTAGTGTATAGAAATACAACTGATTTTTGTGTATTAATTTCTGTGCTACAATTTCGTTGAATGCATTTACTAGTTTTAACAGGTTGTGTGTGTGTGTGTGTGTGTGTGTGTGTGTGTGTGTGTGTGTGTGTAGAATCTTTAGGATTTTCTATGTATAAGATCCTGTCATCTGAAAACAGAGATAATGTTGCTTCTTTTCCAATTCAGACAGCTTTTATTTCTTTTTCTTGCTTAATTGTTCTGGCTAGGACTTCAGTACTATGGCAAATAGAAGTGAGAGAATAAGCCATCCTTGCCTTGTTCCTGTTCTTGGTGGAGAAGCTTTCAGACTTTCACCATTTAGTATAATGTTAGCTTGGGATTTTCATATATGGACTTTATTATGTTGAATGTGTTTCCTTATATTTCTATTTTGAGTGTTTTTATCATGGAAGGCTGTTTAATTTTGTCAAATGCTCTTTCTAATATCAATTGAGATGATCATGTAGGATATTTTCCCCTTTATTCTGTTAATGTGGTGTATTCTATTGATTTTGTGTGTATGTGGTGTTTTGTTGAACCATCCTTGTATTCCGAGAATAAATCCTGGAATTTATGGTGTATAATCCTTTTAATGTGCTGTTGAATTGTTGGAAGTAGTTTGTTGATTTTTTTTCATCAATATCCATCAGAGATATTGATCTATAGTTTTCTTCTCATGTCTTCATCTGGCTTTCGTGTCAGAGTAATGCTGTCCTTATAAAATGAGTTTGGGTGTGTTCCTTCTTCAACTTTTTGGAAGTGTTTGAGGAGGATTTGTGTTAATTCTTCTTTAGATGTTTGGTAAATTCATCAGTGAAGTCAGGTAGTCCTAGGCTTTTTTGTTGGAAAGTTTTTGATTATGAGTTCAATCTTATTATTTATAGATCTGTTCAGATCTTCTGTCCTTTATGATTCACTCTTAATAGGTTTTGTGTTTCTAGGTATTTCTTCATTTCCACTGAGTTATCCAATTTGTTTAAAGACAAGTAGAACTGTTCATAGCACTCTCTTATAATTCTTTTTATTTTTATAAAATCAGTAATAATATCCCCTCTTTCACTTCTGATTTTAGTTACTTAAGTCTTCTCCTTTTTGTCCATCTAGCTATATAGATTTGTCAATTTTGTTTCTTTTCAAAGAATCGGCTCTTAGAATTGCTGATTCTTCCCTCTATTTTTAATTTTTTTTAAAATTTTTTAGTCCTATATCATGTATTTCTGCTCTGATCTTTATTTCTTTCCTTCTATTAACTTTGGGCTTAGTTTGTTCTTCTTTTTCTAGTTCCTTGAATTGTAAAGTTAGGTTGTGGGGTTCTTGGTTGTTGTTGTTTTATTGGGTTTTTTTGTCTTTTTTCTTTTCTTTTAGATCTTTCTTTTTTCTTCATGTAGGTGTTTTGTTGATTTTTTTAAATCAATATTCATCAGGGATATTGACCTGTAGTTTTATTATCATGTCTTCATCTAGTTTTGGTATCAGAGCAAAGCCAGCCTCTTAACACTGCTTTTGCTGCACCCCATAAGTTTTGACATATTGTGTTTTCATTCTCATTTATCTCAAAATATTTTCTAATTTTACTTGTGTTTTCTTCTTTGACCCATTAGTTGTTTGAGAGTGTGTTTAATTTCTGCATATTTATGAAAAATTTCCAATTTTCTAAGTATTTCCCAGTTTTTCTGGGAAGTTTTCCAGTATTTCCTAGTGTTCCTTCTGCTACTGATTTCTAGTTTTATTCCTTTGTAATTGAAAATGATAAATTGTGTGATTTCAATTTTTAATATTTATTAAAGACTAGGATGCTGGCTGCTTAGCTCAGTTGGTTAGAGTGTGATATTACAACACTAAGGTCAAGGGTTTGAATCCCAGTACCAGCCACACACCAAAAACTAAAACTTTTTTTTTTATGGATTAACTTATGGTCTATCCAGGAAAAGGAGAATGTTTCATCTGCACTTGAGAAAAATTCATATTTGCTGTTGTTGGATGGAATGTTCTGTATATGTTGGTTAGGTCCAATTGGTCAATAATGTTGTTCAAGTTCTCTATTCCTTTGTTGATCTTCTTTATGGTTCTTTTATCCATTATTGAAAGTGAGGTATTGAGGTCTCTTACTGTAATGGTAGAGCTATTTCTCTCTTCAATTCTGTTAATATTTGCTTCATATATTCAGGAGCTCTGATGTTTAGTGCATATGTTATATCTTGGTGAATTGACTCTTTCATCATTATATAATGTCCTTCTTGTTTCTTGTAACAGTTTTTGACTAAAGTCTATTTTGTCTGATATTAGTATAGCTGATCCTGCTTTTTTGGTTACTACTTGCATGGAATATCTTTTTTCATCCTTTTACTTTCAACCTATGTTTGTGTATCCTAAAGTGAATTTCCTGTAGATAGCATATACTTGGATCCCATTTGTCTTTTTTTTTTTATTCATTCTACCAGTCTACAGCTTTTTATTGAAGAATTTAATCCATTTACATTTAAAGTAATTACTGATAGGGAAGGAATTACTATTGCCATTTGGTTATTTTTCCATATATCTTATAGCTATTTTTTTGACTCTCATTTCCGCCCTTACTGCCTTTCTTTGTGTTTAGTTCTTTTTTGTTTTGTTTTGTTTTGTTTTTTTGGTAGTGCTTTGTTTTGACTTCTTTCTAGATATTTTTATTGTGGTTACCATAAAGATTACATATAACATCCTAAAGTTATAACAATATATTTTAAACTGAAACCAGCTTAACTTTAATCATATACACAAAAAATTCTACTCCTTTAGAGCTCTACCCTCCACTTTGTTGTTGATTTCACACATTACATCTTTATATATTGTGTTCCCATTAACATAAGATTAATAATCATATTTTTCCTTGTTTCTTTTAAATTCTATAAAAGAATTAAAAGTGGAGTTATAAATTAAAATTTCAATGATATACGTTTTTATATTTATCCATGTATTTATCTTAACTGAAAAACTTTCTATTTTCTTATGGCTTTGAGATACTATAGAGCATCTTTTTATTTCAACTTACAGAACTCCTTTTAGCATTTCCTGCAGGGAAGATCTAGTGTTTATGAACTCTCATGGCTGCCTAATGTTGTCCCATAAAGCCCTGAAGTTTGGTTAATTGGTTTTTTTGTGTTTGTTTTTTCTTTTTGCTTTTCAGACTTGATGATTTCAATTAACCAGTCTTTAAGTTTGCTAATTCTTTCTTCTATCTGTCTGCTATTGAACTCCTCTAGTGGGTTTTTGAATTAAGTTACTATATTTTTTAGCTCCGAGATTTGTTTAGTTCTTTTTTATAGTTTCTATCTTTTTGTAGAGTTTCATTTTGTTCAAATAGTTTTTCTGTTTCCTTTGTCTATTTTCCTTTAGCTCTTTGAGTGTATTTGACAGTTATTTTGAAGTCTTTGTCAAGTAAGTATAAACCCTATGTTTCTTTAGTCAGTTTCTGGAGATTTAATTTTTCCTTTGAAAGATCCATGTATCTCTGTTTCATTATATCCTTTGTGATCTTCTTTGAAAATTGGGCATTTAAAAAACAAAAACAAAAATACTTTTCCAAGTCCTTGCAGACTGGCTCTTTGTAGGGAAGACCTTCACTAGTCAGCCTAGAGTGATGCTTGAAGTTTTCTCAAGCCTTTTCTGGGCATGCATCTTCCTTGGACCTGTACATGTGCTTTTATCACTTGAATCTTGCCATATACAGAGCTACATTTAAATGTCTTAACTTCCCTAAGAGTCTCTTCTGTGCTGCTTCTTGGGGTCCCTGTAATCTCTTGTCCCCAGGAACCTGCAGGTCTGCAGCCCCCTGCAGCTCTCAGGTGCCATGGTGCTCACCACTGCTTTCATCACCCTCCAAATTAATATCCTAACTATGCCACCATTCAAATTGGAGCTCCAAGTCAGGTGAGAAAAGAAACAGTCCCTTGAGTAGCCCCCAAACAAGCCAGAATGTTGCAAGTAATTTTCACTCTTTTTCTTCTATCCCAAAGGAGAAACTAGGAACTGGTGGCTTTCTCCTGTCTGTGCTACCACACTAGGGAGGCACTAGGGCTAGGGTGAGCAAAATGCCTCAAAATTTCCTACCATTTTAGTGTGGCTTTTTTTTTTTTTTTTGGTTGGGCATTCACTTGGTTTCTGTACAGCCTTAACTGGTTTCTAGAGCTCCCACAAAGCTATTTTGGTCTGTCTGTTGTCTGTCTGGGGTTTTCATGGGAGAATAAGGGCCTAGAGCTTCCTAGTTTACCATCTTGCTGATGTTACTTCCATGTAAGTAACTTTTTATCATAAACTTTTTTCAGGCTACTAATATGCATCTACAATAATTTCAATGAATATATCCTCTAATGTATGATATGTCATCATTTGTATAAACTTAATTGCAAATTGATCTGCTATTACAATTCAGTGAAGAACGGAGAGAGTGCTTTCTTTTAAGCTGAACAGATCTAGACTATACTGTTTGAGGAAAAAATACTAATAACTAGCAGAGCTAATTCTTTCAGTCACACATGGAAACATATGTGTTTTTCAAATGCAAATACTTTTTTGGCAGCTGGCCAAACACCTATTTTTAATTAAAAAAAAATAATTACCATTTAATAAAAACCTACCATGTGAGAATTTTTACCTATATTATTTACTACTCACTATGACTTCTATTCACTATTTACAAATTACTAGGATTTTAACTTGTATCATCATTACATACTCCACTTACCATAAAAAGTAGACATTCTGATTCAATTTAAAAGAATATTCAATCTTAGAATATTAGACATAGGAGACAACTGAGATTCTTGAATACGGAGAAACACACTAGTGTGTAGTCACTAGTTTTTGATGTGTAATCAAGTAATTTTCTATTTATATCAGCTTGTATAAAGTTGAGATAATCTGTAATCCCCTTTGATGTAGTGTCATTATCAGTAGAAATCATTAACATCCACAAATAATTTAAAAGGGCATTAAAATTTTAACTGCAGTCTCTTGAACAATGCCAACCATGGATTCCATTCACAACACACAACAAATCACAAATAAAATTTGCTCTTCACTCATCTACATACTCTTTCCCATGACCCAACACACACACAGACACACACACCCAACCAACAGCAGTGCCCCAATCTCTCTTCCAACTTTTCCAAAATAGTCTTCTAAAACCCTGACTGTGACACATTTCTCCCCAATTCACATCCCCACCTTCTCACCTACCACTGACTCACTTTCCTATTCATTTTTCCCTGGACCCAGGCTCATCTGTAAGATGGATCTAACCCATGTTTTCCTGTTTCCCACAGTATTTTAGAATGAAACACAAGAACATATGTGAAAAGGCCTTGTAAATTAGGAAATATTATAAAAGTAGTTTGGTACATATTAGATTTCATAGTATTTCATAGAGAACATAAAGTTATCCATTCCAAGTTTTTAAAAAAATACTACAAAGGAAGAAAAACACAATAATATCTAAAACTTGAAATAAGTATATTAGAAAAGTGTGGTCCAAAAACATTTAAAGACCCCTCTGATACTGGCAGGCCCCTGACTAAAGACCATGTGATCACATCTCCAAGCCTGAGAGATTTACCCAATGCCTCTGGGGGGATGTACTCTATGAAAGAAATGTATATTTCCAAATCCTCTTATGTTAGGATTCTCCAGAAAGACAGAACCAATAGGATATGGATATAAAAATATGAGGGGAGATTTTTTAGGAGAATTGGCTTACATGATTATAAGAGCTGAGAAGTCCCACAATAGGCCATTTGCAAACTGGAGACCCTGGGATGCTGGTGGCATGGCTCAATCCAGGTCTGAAAGCCTCAGAACCAGGGAAGTTGATGATGTAATTCTCAGTCTGAGGCCAAAGGCCTGAGTGCCTGGAAGTTCTACTGGTGTAAGTTCTGGAACCCAAAGTCTGAAATGTCTGGGGAGTTCTGATGTCCATGGACAGGAAAGAAGAGTGTTTCCCAGCTCCAGCAAGGAGAGAGAGAGATTCGGCTTTTCCTGTTTTTGTTCTCTCTTGGACCCCAGGAGATTAGATGGTGCCCACCTATGTTGAGGGTGGATCTTCCCCACCTTGTCCACTCAAGTGCACATGCTAGTCTCCTCTGGAAACACCCTCAGAGACACACCCAAAAAATACTTTACGAGGTTTCTAGGTATTCCTTAATCTGTCAAGTTAACACCTAAAATTAACCATCATGCCCCTCAGAAATTTTAATCAGAGCTTTGGCTTACAGACCAAGAAAAATCTTTCTTTTTTTCTATCTCATTTGGTGTTTGAAACAGTGAAAATAGGCAAATCTGCCCTAAAGAGGAGCCTAGTGTTTGGAGGTGGTAGGTCAGGAGTAAGGAGAAAGAAACTTGAATTGAATTAATTCTTACAGTGGACATGGCCTCTATGTTTTTCTAAACATATAACTCATCTAAACCTTGCATGGGTAAAGGTAACTATAATTATCCCTGTTTTACTAAACAGGCAACGGAGGCTCCAAGAGCTGAAATAATGTTCTGAAGGACGTCTGGCTGATTGAACCTGGTAAGCAAGAAGTAGCAACTACTCTAAATTTATTGGTAAGACATTTGCATGCCAGAGGATGGGAAATAAATCTGACCAAAATTCAGGAGCCTTCAACCTCAGTGAAATTTCTAGGGGTCCACTCATTGGGGCATGTTGAGGTATCCCTTCTAAGGTAAAGGATTATTTGTTGCATCTGGCCCCTCCTACAACTAAGAAAGAGGTACAATGTTTAGTGGGCCTATCTGGATTTTGGAAGCAACATATTTCTCATTTGAGTGTGTTACTTCTGCCCGTTTACCATGTGAACTGAAAAGCTGACAGTTTTGAGTGTGGCCCAGAACAGGAGAAGGCTCTGCAAAAGGTCCAGGCTGCTGTGTAAGCTGCTCCGGCCCATGGTCTATATGATCCAGCAGACCCAGTGATCCTTGAGGTGTCAGTGACAGATAGGGATGCTGTTTGGAGCCTTTGGCAGACCCTGATAGGTGAATCACAGTGGAGACCCTTAGGATTTTGGAGCAAGGCCCTGCCATCATCTGCAGAAAAACAGCTCTTGGCCTGCTACAGGGCCTTAGTAGAAACTGAGCACTTGACTATGGGCCACCAAGTTACCATGTGATCCGAGCTGCCATCATGAACTAGGTGTTATCTGACCCACCAAGCCATAAAGTTGAGTATGCACAGCAACACTCCATCATCAAGTGGAAGTAGTATATGTGTGACTAGACTCAAGCAAGCCCTGAAGGCAGAAGTAAGTTATACAAGGAAGTGACCCAAATGCCTTTGCTCCCCCTTGTGCTACACTGTCTTCTCTCTCCCAGCCTGCCTCAGGGCCTCATGGGGAGTTTCCTATGATCAACTGACAGAGGAAGTGGAGACTCAGGTCTGGCTTACAGATGGTCCTGCACGATACGTGGTCACTGCCTACACATGGACAGCTGCAGCTCTACAGCCCCTCTGTGGAACATCCCTAAAGGAAAGTGATAAAGGGAAATCCTCCCAGTGGGCAGACATCTGGGCAGGGCACCTCATTGTTCACCTTGCTTGAAAGGAGAAATGACCAGCCATGCTATTATACACCAATTCAGTCTGTAGCTAATCATTTGGCTGGATGTTCAGGGACGTGAAAGATAAGTGACTGGAAAATTGGTGACAAAGAAACTTGGGGGAGAGGTATGTGGATAGACCTCTCTGAATGAGCAAAAATATGAAGATATTTGTGTCCCAAATTAATGCTCACCAAAAGGTGACCTCAACAGAGGGGGATTTTAATATCAAGTGGATAGGATGACCCCTTATGTAGATGGGTCAGCTTCTTTTCCCAGCCACTCACTTCTGTCATCACCCAATTGTTTCTTTAAAAAAAAAAAAGTGGCCATAGCAACAGGGATAGAGGTTATGCAAGAGCTCACTAACATGGACTTCCACTCACCAAGGCCAACCTGACTACAGCCACTACTGTGTGCCCAAGCTGCCAGCAGCAGAGAAAAACACTGAGACCCCCATATGGCACCATTCCCTAGCATGATCAACCAGCTAGCTAGTGGCGGGGTTGATTACACTGGAACTTGTCCATCACAAAAGGGGCAATGTGTTATTCTTACTGCAATAGACACTTACTCTGGATACAATTTGCCTTCCCTATATGCAATGGTTCTGCCAAAACTATCATCTGTGGGCTTACAGAATGCTTTATCTGTCATAATGGTATTCACATAGCATTGCTTCATATCAAGGAGCTCACTTCATGGAGAAGTGCAGCAATGGGCTGATAGAATGGGTAGTGGAAGGTAGTTAGAAATACCAGCTACGACCATGTGACTAGTTACATAAATGAGGGCTGTAAATGTCATGAGTATTTTCTCCTTATTTTGATAAGTATATGTTTGTGCATATATACACATATATTAAGTCTCTTTGTCTTCTTTTCTCTCTTGTTCCCTTATGTAATGTAAGATGTATTGACTTTGTATCGTATTCAAGTATTTTTAATTTTACATCATAGTATTTAAATTATGGGATAACAGGAAAAAATAAACATTACTCAAGGGTTTTACTTACTTTTGGAGAAGGGATCAGTGCATTTTTTGTTATACACAGGACAGTAATATCATTTTGAGCAGAATTGTGACCTTGTTATTATCTTTATTTGGAGATTACAGTGTAAGGAGATGCCTTTAAACTGACACATTGACAAGGGGCAGACTTATGACGCTTAATTGTATGTGTCAACTTGTCTGCACCAATGGATGGCCAGATAGCTAGTAAAACATTATTTCTGGGTGTGTCTGTGAGGTGTCTTTCTGGATAAGATTATCATTTGAATTGCAGAGTGAAGCCGATTGCTCTCCCCAAGGTGAGTGGGCATCACCCAATACATTTAGGGCCCGAATCAAACAAAAGGCTGAGGGAGAATGCTCTCTCTGCCTGATTGCTCAAGCTGTGACTACAGCATTATCCTTCCCTGGATCCGTATTTATACCATCAGCTCTCCTAGTTCGTCACCTGGATCTCCAGCTTGCCAACTGCAGATCCTGGGACTTCTCAGCCTCCATAATTACATGAACCAATTCCTTATAAGTCTTAGGTAGGAAGCTAGGTAGATAGTATCTTTCTCTCTTCCTCTCTTCCTCTCCCCTTTCTCTCCCTCCCTCCGATTCCTCTTCCTCTCATATATGATATATATATATATATATATATATATATATATAAAACATAAAATATTCACATATATGAATATTTTTATGTTTCTCTGGAGAACCCTGACTAATACAGCAGGTGTGATTCTTACACTAGATGAAAGATTTCCAAACAAGTGGGATACAAGGTGACACTAATGAAATTGAAAAATTGAGAATTCGTTTGAATAATTTCTTTTAAATACTAAAACTTTTTTTCAGAGGAAACATTTCTGGTTCTTCTTAGTTATAAAATAGCTCCTTTCTTTTCAAATCATACAGCCCTTCATTTTGATACAAGTTTTTGGCATCAGTATTACAGGAGCCAAAAAAAAAAAAACAAAAACAAAAAACAAAACAAACAAAAAGGAATTACAGGAGCCAATAAAACTGAAGATAACCATCCTCTCATCAAATGCTGACTTTCCAATAACATGAAATTGATGCTGTTTTTAATATTGTACATTTTTAAATTCAGATTTCATTTTCAAGTTTTTATTAGAACATTTTCTTGTACACAGTGTTTAATTTGTTTTTATTCAATTTATTAGAATGGTGTATGTTAAGCATATTTTTATAATTTATTTTAACTTTTTACTCAGCTTACAAAAATTTTATTTAAAAGGTATTAAATATTTTATTTCACTTGTCTTTAAATTTTATATTATGACCATTCTTATGAAATACTGCTAATACCAGTATTTCCTGACATTAGAATAAAATCCTTAGATATACATATTGTGTGTTTTTTGCTCTTTGGAATTGCAATCAGTAAATTATATATAATCTCTTCTATCCAGGAGTCCACAATTTAGCAGAGATAGGAGCTCTCAATCTCTTTCTAGATTGCTGACAGAGATCATTGAGCTCTTACCAAATCGTTAAAGGGGCAGGTGTTAGATGGGTGACATCCCAGGAGGAGAGGACAGCAGGAGTAGGAGCAGGGAAGCAGGGAACGACATGTGTGAATGCTGGAGGGAAACTGGAAAGCAGCAATGGCAGGATCGACAGATGTGGACACACAGAAGCATGGTCAGGAAGGGTCTACACTCAGCAGCTGCCAAATGGCTTGTTCCCACGACACTGACCCCCAACTTCTTCTGCTACCAGTTGTTTTTCCTTCAGCTGCTGTTGAGAACAATTGTATACTGCATATGTGCACGTATGTATGGGGACTATACACACACGTGGCTTGTTTGAATCTTGCCTGTGTAGCTGACCCTTAGGCATCTGTTTGATCATGATTTTTACATTGTACAGCAGCCCAGACATCCAGGAGGTATGCTACAGAAATTGCAAAGACAAACATGGAAAAGAGATATGCTTGGCTCACAGGCCAAACTGGATTTCATAATGGATATTGAAACCAGGCCCCAATCAAAGGACCCACTCTCCAGGCCAGGTGGTGAGGTGCTGACACATGCCCTGCTGCAATCCAAATAAACACAGGATTCTGCATTGCATCTCCCTGGTACCTACACAGTGTTCTCTGAACCGCAGCTTTCCCTCCCTCGTGCATGTGTGAGTACACTACGCACGCTCAGATGTTCTAGAAAGAACTCAAGCACATTGTCAACAAGTTTGTTTTGATCTTGCTGCTGTCCAGTATGCCAGAAAGTAAAGGGGGTAAGAAACTTGTGATAGATTCATGCTGTGTGCTTTGCATATACTGTCACAAGTTCTACTAGTCCTACTCTTGCCAATCCCAATTTGTAGTGGAATGAACTAAGGTTTGATCAGTCTTGTCACTAATGAACTGTGTGACATTGGGTGAGTGAAGGGTAGAAAAAGGGAACAGCTTGCTTTGAGATGAAACTGCAGTACATACAGTCCATACACGAACCTGTTAGCTCAGTTGGTTAGAGCGTGGTGCTGATAACACCAAGGTCCCAGGTTTGATCCCTGTACTGGTCAGCAAAAAACAAAAAAAATGATACACACACTTATTGTAGATCCAGGCTCATGGTAGAATCACATTATGTTTACTTGGTGTATGTCCAATGTCATATAGTCATGACCTTATAACTCCCCTGGTACATAAATCCTGAAAACAACCATCACTTGCCAACCACCTCCCCCAGCCAAAGAAAGGCCAAGAAATGCAGTCTTTTAGCCAGAATTGAATCAGTGTTCTGCTCATAAGGCAGAAGGGAAATAGGAATTGGGATAAGCAACTAGCAGTTTCTACCACAGTGGTTGAAAGGAACTCCAATATCAACAATGCTTATAATTGTTTTGTTGTCATCTTTCAGTAGTAAAATGTGGAGTGTTAAAAACTGCTATTTCTGGTAGTGAGCATATAAATGGTATAGAAAGTAAAGATAGTAATATATTGTTTTTTGAGAACATTAGGAATAGTAATATAGCATTTTTTGAAAGCTTAAGGAATGTGTCTGTACTCATATGTGGATACTTCAAAAAGTGCCTAGAAAAATGAAATTAAAAAAAGATGACATGAATCTTTTCAGGAACTTTTGTGTGTGTGTGTGTGTGTGTGTGGCAGCTGGCTGGTAGGGGGATCTGAACGGTAGACCTTGGTATTATCAGCACCATGCTCTACGCTCTAATCAAGTGATTCAGGAACTTTCTGAAGACCCCTCCTATATGCTGCTGATTTCTTTTCCTGGAATAACCACAGCATTAAATTCCTCCTGCCCAGATCCTTCGTATTAAATCCTCCACAGAACCCAGGTTCACTTCTCCTTGGAGGGTCTCAGTGAGCCAGTCTAGCAAAGTCAGCTGCACCCAATCATACTCCAGTGTACCAGAACATACAATTGCAGCCACAATCACAGTACAATTGGTTTAATATTTACTAAACTCTAATGACCATGAGGACAGATATCGTGTTGTACAGCACTCACTCTCTGCCCGCTGCCTATCACAGCGACTAGCACATAGTAGGTGGGCAACAAATATTTGTTGAATTGAATTAAGTGTCAGGTTAGTCTCCTAGACTGGGTTTCTTGTATCATCTACCATGGTGCCTGGCACAGAGCAGGCACTCAGCAAATGAATAAATAAATGAATACACGCATGAATTCATGAGGGTTAGAAATACATGAGAAAGGAAGTGAACAAAACCAATACATACCCTTTTATGTTGGGATTATCCCAATTTCACAGATAAAGGCTGTCAGAAAAGTGAAAAGTTTTTCCAGCAAATTCTCCAAGCTTGCAAGTAATGGAGTCAAGATTTAAATCCAAGAATGACTGGCTTTTTATGCCATGCTCTTGACTCTTCATAAGATTTTTTGCCTGAGCTCTTAAAACCCCAAAACAATGATAATCCCAAATGTGCTTTTCTTTTTCTACAAAAGCATATCATAAATTTAAAAGTCCCTTAAATAATAGTGTGATGTTTGTGCAACTTCCAGTATCTGCTTGGGAAGCTTTCCAGCTAGAAAGGGAGTTGAAAATTCTTTTGTAGAATAAAGTTTTTTTATGAAGATGCAATTAACAGAATGTTAGACTTTTCCTTAAGAGATCTGACTTTAAAAGGGTTAAAAACCATGAGGTTCACGCTGTGCCCCTAAACAATTGCCCCAGCATGCACCCCCTCCCAAGGAATAACTGGTGCAGCAATTATTTGGGTTCAAGGATATATCCTTACTCTCTCTACAGCCCAGGGGCAATAGAGCTATTTTCTGTAAGAGCACAAATGATCCCTTTATACTTGC
Organism: Cynocephalus volans; assembly: GCF_027409185.1. Classification (NCBI taxonomy): domain Eukaryota; kingdom Metazoa; phylum Chordata; class Mammalia; order Dermoptera; family Cynocephalidae; genus Cynocephalus; species Cynocephalus volans. Next base: position 47,028,915 of record NC_084467.1, on the reverse strand, counting down.
TCTGTGACCTAAGCAGACAGACCATTCACAATGTCAAATTCATGGGCCCCTCACAGTGACCTTTGAGAGCCAAGGTCAGCATTTGCTTGCTCCCTGTGAATGCATATATTATGGTGGGTGCTCCAACGTACAAGGTCTCTCAAAGGTCCTGGTTTCAGAGTATGTCTCTGCCATCCTCAGGACTCATGGTCCTTCAGCATCATTAATGATCCCAGGACAGCCAAAATATAATGGGTTGCTAGGAAGCTTAGACTGCGAGGCCATCTGGAATGAGTTTGGAGCCAGGACCCACCTGTGATGCATTAGGCCCCAACGCCAGACTGGCTTGGTGGAGAAGCTGCCGGGCCTGCTAATCGAGGAACCTGGGGTTGTGTAACTGGAGAAAGGTGATTTTGGAGCACAGAGCTTGCCAGGATCTTTATGTCTCCTGAGAGTGTACAGGCAGGCTGTCTGCTGAAAGGGTTTAAATTTTCCACTTTGTGGAAGATGAAAATGGTTACTCATAGAGATGGTTCATCTTTTTCCAGATGTCTCCAGTGATAGAACAGAATCGCCTTTAAGATATATCACTGGGCAAAAGACAGTGGAGCCTGGCCTGTTGAACCTGAGGTTTGGGGCTCAAGCCCGCTGAGTTCTAGTCTTGGCTTTGACTCAATTTGCTGGGTGAACATTCTCTGTCTCTCTCTCTCTCTCTCTCTCTCTCTCTCTCTGTTTTTTCATCTGGTGTATAATAGCCACTGTCTTGGTCTACTTGGGCTGCTATAACAAATTCCATAGACTAGGAGGCTTAAATAACAAGCATTACTTCTCACAGTTCTGGAGTCTGGGAAGTCTAAAATCAAGGAATCACCAGATTCATTTCCTGGTGAAGGCTCTCTTTCTAGCTCACAGACAGCAGACTTCTCAGTGTATCCTTGGTGTATCTCTCTGGCGTGGCGGAGAGATAGCAAGCTCTGGTCTCTTTCTCTTCTTATGACACTGATCCCATCACGGGGATACTAAACCTAATGACCTCATCTAAACCTAAGTACTTCCCCAAAACCCCATCTCCAAATACAATCACATTGGGGGTTAGGACTTCAACACGTGAATTTTGGGGAGACACAAACATTAATTCCATAGTAGCCACCTTATGAGAACCTACTATATTCCAAATATTTTATTTACATTGGTTCTAATCTTCTAAATAATCTATGAGAGATATTATTTTGTTGTTTTACAATTTAGAAAACTAAAGCCCAAAGAGAAGAAACTTGTACCAAATCACACAGCTATAAAGGATTTGAACCCAATCTTGCTGCAATGCTCCTATTCTTTCCACTATAATATGCTAACTTGATTAAAAAATAGGTTAGATTACATAATCATAAATTCTTATCCTTGAATATTTTGTGGAAAAAAAGGAAGTCTCACTGCATTAGAATGGGTTGATTTGTGTTGGCCTCAAGAAAAACAAGAAGAGATTACCTAAAGAGAAACCCATATTAAAAAATTTCAGACTGCTACAACTAAAAAGGCCCACAGCATACCTGGCTCACCTGTCTGATGAGTGAGGAATGGGAAGTGCAGAGAATAAAGGGAACCTGCATAAGTTCACACTATATGAAATGTAGATATAAAATTTAAACCCAGAATTTTTGGACCAGAACTATAGCTCCCCCAGAACAATGACTGAATTCAAGTTCTCAAGAGACTTACTGTATTTTTCTTATTGTTTACATACAAATGTGGTCTCTCTAACAGGTCAGGACACATGAGCTATTTTGTTTTCCAGGTTTAAGGCTTTAATTGAGTGCTGGTTTTTTGGAGGTTTTTTTGTTGTTGTTTTTTGTTTGTTTGTTTGCTTCTTCTGGTCAATTCAGAAATTGAACCCTAGACCTTGGTGTTATCAGCATACACTCTAACCAACTGAGCTAACCAGCCAGCTAACTTCGTAATTTGAAGTTGAGATTTTCCCATCACAATTCCAAGAAGTTTAGTCTAGATTCAGTTTTTTATTCTAGATGCCCCAACTTGGACAATAGTCAAAAAATAAAAATAAAAAGAATGAGAACCATGGCCAAATCATAGACATAAGTACTTGTTAAGTAATTTGGTTTGGCAAGAGTGTCAGAATACTAACAGAAAGCCTATGTCCAGTATCCTTTGTATCACTAGCTGATGACCTTCTTGCAGTCCAAACTAATCACTCCCCAAAATTTATTAGGTGTATCAAAATAAGCAAATCATTTCACTTTGTTAACCTCATTCATTACTATAATGTAAGGATAATAATACCTACCCTGCCAATTTCACAGAGGGTTATGAAGTTCACATGAAATCATGGATATAAATGTGCTCTGTAAACTATGAGAATCTGTGGTTTTTAAGGCTTTAGGATATAGATTGACCTCTCAAATCTTAATCCTCACTCCTCCCCTCTGGGGCTTCCTAATAAGCTCCTAGTAGAGTCCATGCACATAAGAGTCAATAAACCAGCCTGAAAAAAAATATTACATGTCTCACAAACACAGAGCTTTCTGGTAATATGAAATTGGGTTTTCTATGTAAACAATTGTGTCAACTACAAACAGACAGTTTTCTTTTTCCTTGCTAGCAGTTATGTTTTTATTTCTTTTTCTTGCCTTATTGCAATGGCTGGAAACTCCAGTATAACTTTGAATAGAACTAGTGAGAGTGACATCCTTGCCTAGTTCCTGATCTTATGGGGATGGTGTTTAATATCTCATCATTAACAATGTTAACTCTAGGTTTTTCATAGATGCTTTTTATCAGATTAAGGCATCCCCCCCATTCTTAGTTTGCTGAAACTGACCCTTTTTTTTTAGAATTTGATTTCTACTATAAAGAAAAGGAAAGACAGAAGACAAACTTGAAGTCAAATGATTGATATTTGGAAAATTATCAGTAGAATTTTAAAGAAGCAAACATTTTCTGGAAAAAAAAAAAAAAACTCCCGTATATTATGATGAGAGAAAAGTATAACATCTAAGTCTTTAGATTTCTATAAAAAGTATTATCATATATCTTTATTTGCTTGAGAAAGTTCTGGCATACTGTTGTTGTCTCAGCATACCATCCAGCTTATGACTTGTCCTGGATTTTTCATTTTTAAAAAGACTTTATTAATAGTAGTTGCATTAACATGCCCTGGGATGGATTTGATAGAAAACCACTTTTTACTTCAAGCTTCTGCCATGTTCTTGTCAAGTATGTGTGAGATAAATTCTCACTTTATGTTGAAATATAGATGATAATTACAATAAACCCATGTGATAACTGATTTTTTCCTTTGACATTTTTCAGATGCAAGATAAATAAAATGTTATCCTCCACAAACAATTTGCTGGGTACTCAATGATAAGAAAAAAGTACACTCAGATATGATTGGATATAGGGGCAGAAAGAATTCTGATTCCCCCACCAGCCACTTGACGTTCAAGCAAGATGTGCTATGGCTCTTTCCTGGGGCTTCAATATGCACAAAGCTGCCAGGCTACCAGTCAGTGGGGTCAGCAAAAAACTTGTGAAATTATTAAGTGTAAGTGAAATGTGTGCAGGGGAAAAAAGGCTGAGCAGTCCTAAGGTAGATCATGTCCACAGCAGTCTAAACACACGTGTTACAATGGTCTTGTCTTTGTTGTATTTTGTGATAAACATTTAAGCAACAATAAAAAAGTGCATGTTTAATGAAGAACTAAGTATTACATTTCCATTTCTCAAAAAATTTAGTGATAAACATGAAACATGTTGTAAAACATTTTGAAACATTTCTTATATACCATAGGATATCACTAACCACATGAACACCACAACACACAAATCTATAGGAGGATTATACAAATTTACTTTGAAATGTAATTGTTTTTTTAAGAAAATATTTAAGAACCTCTGCCTGAGGTTGACAGGGTCAGCTACAGAAGGTGCTTTTACATAGCATTCTATGAAGCATGACTTTTCATTGAGATCAGATGTCTCTTCTTTTAAATTAATTTTGCTTATATTCAATGCAACGTTTCCTTATTCTTGTATAAAAGTGAAGTGATAACTCTTAATATGTTGGCTCCATTAGAAGAAAAGTTTTGCAAATAGTTAAATGATGCCAGTTTTATATCAATGTGATAAAATGTAGCAAATAGAAATGGATTATTTCAATAATGTGCATTTTTTCCCATCAAATTCATAGAGTTTGTATATTATTGAATATACTAATTAGACTGATTTCAACATCACATATTACACACAGGTATTGATATTCAAATCTATAACCCACAGATATGTATAATCAACTATGTTACAATTTTAAAAAAAAGAACTGGAGATAGGAAGGCAAATAGGAAAAAAACTTAAATATTAAAGACAAAAGTTTTCATTTTTGTGGTAGTAATATGAATAAAATTTTGGTAGGATACTCCATTGTGGTAAAAACAATATTTTTACTAAATTAAGAAATTTATGGTGGTATGGAAATTTACTTGAAACTGGTTGTGTACACACATAATTTACACTTGTATCCTTACTCATTGTCATATTCTACAAGTGAAATAAAATATTAATAAATTTTGATAAGTATAGATTCCAACATATATAGAGAAATTTGTTGGAAAGATAATGTTGAATTTATACATAGATGCACACACACACACATATAAAATCTTAACTTTGCTGTGGGCATTTACTCTCTTCACTGCCTCTGATCAACTGGATTTTAGAAATGCTTGAGCCTAGGAAGAACTGCTATGTAAATCAACCTAAATGTCATTTGGAAATAAGTACTCTCAATTTTGGTTGCATTTTGTTGATAGTCAAATAATAATTTTTAATATGATCATTCGAAGAAAAAGCATAAAAAAGTCAGCTTTTGAAACTTTTAGTAAATTGCAATGATAGAAAATACAGCTTGCAAACAGGAAGAGATTGACATTTATCCCTACATAAGCAAGGGAGAAACAGACAAATTAGACAATAAGCGCTCAAATCATCTGCAATATTTAACTTTGAAATTTGATAACTGTGCTTTAGAATATCTTCCTGGGAAAAGTATCTTTTGATGAAGCTACTACTTCTAATTGGATAAATGTGTATTCTGTACTGGAATGAAATTACGTTGAGAATACCTACACTTTTGAAACATCTAAATTTGGTGAAAATTTTGGTGAAATAATGATAAAAAGAGATGACCTATTGGATGAGTTTTGTTTTCTAAAAATACTAGTCAAATACAGATTTTCTAAATGTGGGGAAAATGAAGTATCCGTGAAAATATTTGGGCTATACAAATTTTAATGCACACAAAAAAGTTGTATCCTCATTTAACAGAATTTTCTCTGAATTTACCAGATACGGCAACACATATGGGTAGAGTTTTCTCAGTTGAAAATGTTATGGTCTTAAACAAAAGTTAAATTGAATTTAATTAAAAAATACAACTTGAAGAATCTGTCAGGCAATTTTATGGAAAAATTAAAATAACAAAATGATACTGAAAAAATAAATCCTTCAGAGGGATACTGTGAAAAAAGTGATTAACGTGGGTATGTATAATTATGATTTTCTAATGTTCACATAGCAATACAAAGAGGTTTTCAATGACCAGAGATGTTACTTATATTTTTAGAAATAATTTTATTTTTTAAAATAATTTTGAGGGCCAGCCCCGTGGCGCACTCGGGAGAGTGCAGCGCTTGGGAGCGCAGCGGCGCTCCCGCCGCGGGTTCGGATCCTATATAGGAATGGCCAGTGCGCTCACTGGCTGAGCGCGGTTCGGGCGACACCAAGCCAAGGGTTGCAATCCCCTTACCGGTCACAAAAAGACAAAAAATAATAATAATAATAATAATAATAATTTTGAATACAATTATTTATAGGTTAACAAATGCTAGCCAATTAATAAATATTTCAAAATTTTGTGTAAGTTTTAGTGTACTCAAATTGTCCCAGTTTGGTAATGACTTATGTCTCATTCTGTCTATAAAGACAGGAGGAAAGCATCTGGCCCATTCTGTGAATAATATGGTCTCCAAAAGATTAGTTCTGTGGCCCCTGAACGTTGGACAATTTTATGCTACAAGAATAATCCTTTCTCAGAACAGCATGACTGATGACAGTGACAAATCTGCAAATTTTGAGAGGCCAAAAATGATGCCTCCCCACTTAATCCCTTTGTGTCAATGGGCCAAGACATCCATGTTTAAATTTGCTCTCACAAGAGGGTTCACAAATCAAGGGAAATGACATGGATGGGATTCCTGTACCAACAAGACCTGGGAGTGGGGGTTTGTTTATCTTTTCCATAAGTAATCATTGTGCTCAGCCCTCACCTCAGTGTGGGGTATAGAGATAGGAAAGTCACAGTCCCTGGGTTCAATCTATTGGAGATGATAAAAGACTATTCAACTATAGTACTAAGACAGAATGAAATAATGCTAACTAGAGGATTGTGTCAAATGCAGTGCAAGCCAAAGGAAGCAGCAATTAACTCTGGCTGGCGGTCAGCTGTGGTGGCATTGAGCTGAGGCTGGTGGGATTTCCATAATGGAGACAAGGTGTTTAGAGTTGAGGGAGTCATAGGGAGAGAGGCAAAGTTTTTCAGTTCATGCTGCTGGAAGGCCATAGAAAGATCTGGTTGAGAACTGACGAAGCTCCACTGACACTGTGCCATAGGTGTCCCACAGGCTGGTTCAAGACAGCACAGAAAATAGTGGTATTCAGCAGTAGGGATTTTTTATTCCTTCAGGAAAAACACTCCTGTACCCTTTTGCCCTATCCCCGGACCTACAAAGAGTGTGATGTGATCTATCTTCTATCCCCAACTGAACATTTCTTAGTATACAATGGCCAAACATCCCAGTTACTATAAGTGCTCCTCCTGGGACAGAAAATGAGGACTGGTAAAGAAAGAAAGGCTCATACTGAAAGGAGGGACATGACTTTCTCTTTATCCCCTTTATTTACTTGGACATGAGATAAATAAATGCATGACATGAGAAGAACACAGTTCTCAGAACGTGGGGTTTTTCATTCCTTCAGCAACAGTTCTTACATGCTTTTACACACTAATATTTGAAAAATAGATAAGGCTCATAATTGGAATGTCTTAAATGCCCTTCTAAAGAGTCTGGTGTTACCACATTGCCTATGTTATTGTCTTAGTCCGTGTGGGCTGCGCTAACAGAATACCATAGACTGGGTGGCTTACAAACAACAAAAGTTTGTTTGTCATAGTTCTGGAGGCTGAGAAGTCCAAGAAGAAGACACCAGCAGATTTGCGTCTGATGAGAGCTCACTTCCTGGTTCATAGATGGCCATCTTCTTGCTGTCTTCACATAGTGGAAAGGACAAGGGAGCTCTCTGGAGTCTCTTTCAAAAGGACACTCCACCCACATGGCCTAACCACCTACCAAAGGCCTCACCCACCTCCTAATACCCTCACATTGAGTGTTGGGATTTCAACCTATAAATGTGGGAGGACACAAACATTCAGCAATTTAATAGCAAGCATCGAATTCAAAGATTTATAATGAATAGCGTCATCCCATTTACACTTTAGGAGCATTGCTTTGGTAGCAATGGGAGTAGCTAATTGGAGAGGAGACATTACAATAAGCGTCTGGTCAGGAGACTGATTAAAAAGCTATTGTAATGATCCAGCATTACTTATCTCTATTCAGACAGTGAAATAGTGGATTCATACTGTTTGGAAAGTCAAATGGACAGAAAGTAGTGACTAATTGAATGTGGAATGTCATGGAAGGGGAAGAGTCAAGACTGATGGAGAGACCTGTTTGGCTTGTGTGGGTGTACAGTGGTCACAATGTAAATTGAGTATATAAAGGAAAAAGAGATATGGGATCTGGGGAGTGAGAGAAATGCCAACTTTTGTTTGCACCTAACTGAGTTTAGGCCTGGTGGACAGACCTCCAGATTGGAAATATACAGTAGATATTTAGATACATGATTCTAAAGCTTAGAGAAGTTATTAGAAAATTTGGCTAGAACTCTGTGGGAAGGAGAAACACCCCCTCTAATTGTCCTGTCAACTACTAAAATTTTAAATTTCTTTTTGTCCAGAAATCTGGCAGGAACCCCAGAGAAAATTTGGTAGCTGGACGGACATTTTCTTCAGATGCCCAGAAGAAAAGAAATTGTGAAAATGCCAATAAAAGCAGTCCCATGCCTTGTCCTTGCAAACTTTTATTTCATTAGTTAGCTGCCCCTAACGTTGCAAAACGCTGTGTTAGTGCATGTCTGTTCTTTCTCTTAATAAAGGCAATTATATTTTAATGCATTAGGTTGGAATACTGCCAAGAAGTTGCAGGCAACAATATGCGACCATGACTGACAATACCCAGCACCCACTTGGCCAAAAACAACCATGCCGGAGACCACCCATCCACACAACATGTATGTTCAGCCCCATTCGTTGTCCAGCACTCTAGGGAGAGGACTCACCAGACCTGCTGGAAACCTGGACCTTATTTAGAAAGGTAAGGAGGAAAAAGGAATATGTCATGTGGAGACTTGGACACAGGGATGGAATTTGGAAACTCCAGGCTCTGCTTTGTTCCCAGCCAGGCTTAAAGAATGGTCTACTGCCTTAGCTCCTTCCACATGCCTGCCACTGTAGGAGCAGCCCTGGCAGGGCCTGGCCTTTGCTGAGCCAACATTCAAAGAGTGAATTTAAATAATATCAGGGTAGTTTTAGGTGCTTGATGTATTAGTTAAGGTTCTTTTGATTGCAGAAAAACAGAAACCAACCAGCACTGGCTTGGGTTTAAAGGCAACTTTTTTTGGAAGGATACTGGGATATCATATGGAATCCAAGAAAAATTAATAAAGCAACAGAATGGGATAATAACAAGGATTTCTCTAGGGACCAGCAGGAGTTTATAGACCTTTTCTGGAAGCTTTTCAATGCATGTGAATTGACTCCCAATTTCTAGGTTCCAGGCCTTGAATAAAATTCTCAAAGGACAGAATTTAGCCTATTTAAACCAGCTATGGCCAAAGGGTGCTGAGAAGATACAATATCAGTACAGTTTCCATGGCACTAAGCTATGGATAAGGACCCTCTTCTGCCCAGAAAAAGTGTCTGGCAGATATTCCAATAAATATTCCGATAAATGTCGACCACACTAGAGTAGTGGCATCAGTTGGGCTATTCAGCATCAAGGTTTACATCAGTCACTTTTCATTAGGTTATGCTATGACGTCTCAGTGGTAACAAAACTTATTTTTTTACTCACATTACAAGCTGACTTCAGGAGGCTGTGGCTCCATTCCAAGTTAAGGGTCAGCTGCAGCTTTGTTTCACATCTTTTTTATTCTGGGATCTAGGTTGAAGAAGCAGACCCTATCCATTCTTGTGGCAAAGGTAAATGAACAAAGATTGAACCACAGAATGGCTTTTAACATTTCTGCATGGGCATGACTTTCTCCCATATCCCACTGGCTAAACTAAATCACATGGCCAAGCACAGCATCTTTGTTGCTGAGAATTCTACTCCTCCCACAGGGAAGCGCTGCAAGTCCATGGCAACAGGTAGATATGTGTAATTTTTTTACAAGGCGGTAGATATATATAATCCTTTATAAAGAGGGTGTGGATAACAATTGATTACGATGATAGTATCTACCACGAGTGATTGAAGTCTTCATATTGAGGTGTCCAAGTCAGCCTAGCTTCTGATGCCATTTGGAGCTGGTATACAAGATGTGGCCTTAATCAGTACAATAAGCCTAAGCCACATTACTTGGCCTTGTGCCTAGCTCTCCTCATAATGTTCCTGTCACTGTGTCTGGTAACTCTAAGTTACTGACAGGATAACCTACCTGGTCTCTCTGTTATCTGTATACCTTGTGCATTTAGGCCAGGCTGACCCTCTTGTCTGGAGCACAAATAGCAGCTAACAAAAACAAATGTCAGTTAGGTCAAATTTGTTGGTACTCTTGTTCAAGTCTTGTATATCTTTGCTGATTTTCTGTCTAGCTGTAATATCAATTATTGAGAGAAGATTACTGAAATCTCTGTGACAGTTAATTTTATGTCAACTAGAGTAGGTTATAGGGTATTCAGATATTTGGTCAAACATTGTTCTGCCTGTGTCTGTGTGGGTGATTCTGGATGAAGTTAACATTTGAATTCATAGACTGAGTAAAGCAGATTGCCCCTTCTAATGTGGGTGGGCCTCATTCAATCAGTTGAAAATCCAAATGGAACCAAGAGGCTGAATAAGAGGAAATTACCTGCCTGACTGTTGTGTTGAAACATTGTTCCTGCCTTCAGACTGGAACTTACCCCATCAGCTCTCCTGAGACTCTAGCTTGCCAACTGCAGATCTTGAAACTTCTCAGCCTCAGTAACACTAGTCAATTTTTATATATGTGTGTGTATATATCCATATACATACACACACATACATACATACATAGATAAGTGCACATCTGTACGTATACATATGTAATCTCTATGTATACATATAATATAATCTCTATGTATACATATAATGTATACATACGTATACATATGTAATCTCTATGTATACATATAATATAATCTCTATGTATACATATAATGTATACATACAGATGTGCACTTATCTATGTATGTATATATGTATGTGTGTATGTATATGGATATATATACATATTATATATGATGTATATACACATATACATATATAATATGTATATATAACATATATAATAATATGTTAGAATATAAAGTGTGTATATGCATATATGGACATATACACATATATATGTCTGTTGATATATACATATTGTCATATACATGTGTATGTCCATATATACATGTGTATACATCATATATAACTTGCATATATAACATATAATATATATAATTTATATATAATTATATATGTAATAAGTTCCATATAATGTGTATTATGTATATTATGTGGAACTTTCTCCGAAACAATGGGCTCTGATAATTTTTATGCATTTATGTATATATCCATGTATATATTTATATGTGTGTGTGTGTGTGTGTGTGTATCCTATTGGGTTTTGTTTTTCTGAAGAAACCTAATATAACCTCCAGCTACAATTTTTCAATTCTCTATTTCCCCTTTTATTTCAGTCAGGTTAAAAATGTATTTTGGGGTTCTGATTTTAGGTGCATGTACATTTATAACTATTATATCATCCTGATGTTGACATTTTTATCAGTATAAAATTATCCTCTTTGTATTTAATAATATTTCTTGTCTTAAAGCATATTTTGTCTGATAAAAATAAAGCCACTTCAACTCTCTTATGATTACTGTTTTCATAGTTTTCTTTTTTCTTTTAAATTTCAATTTATTTGTGTCTTTAAATCCAAGATTTAAGGGTGGATCTTGCCTTTTTCCAGTCTGATATTCTACGCCTTTCAATTGAAATATTTAGTCCATTAACATTTTATGCACTAACTGATATGGATGGATTTGCGTCTACCACTTTGCTGTTTTATATGTATCTCATGAATTTTATCCCCCTTTCCTATTATAATTATCTTCTTTTGTAATACAAATATTTTTAGACTACCTTTTTAATTACTGTGATGTTTTAACTATATTTTTCAAGTATTTGGGGGGAGTTGCTCTAAAGATTTCAATATTTATCTGTAACAACACAACCTACCTCAAGTTAATACTAACTTTATTCCAGCAAAAGATAGCAACTTTAAACCAGTATGGTTCCATTTTTTTACCCCTTCTATGTGTAAATATTGTCATATATGTATATTACAACCATATATGCTATAAACCCTATCATACCAAATTATAGCTATTGCTCATGTCCTTTTAAAGAAATTAAGAAATTAAAAAGAATAAAATTGTGTATATTCTTTCTGGAGCTCTTTATTCCTTCCTGTGAATCCAAGTTACCACATGGTATTGTCTCCTTTCAACCTAAAGGAATTTAGTATTTCTTTTAGGGCAAGAAATCAGTTTCCTCACGTTTTTTGAGGGGGAGGGGAGAATGTCTTTATTTCATTTTCACTTTTGAAAAATAATTTTGCTAAGTATAGAATTCTTTCTCTTCTTTTTTCTTTCAATTTTCTTAATAAGTCATCCTACTTCTACCTGGACTCCATTGTAGTCATGAATTGTATTGTTTTTTCCTGTATGTAATGAGTTATTTTTGTCTTTCTGCTTTCAAGATTTTTCTCTTTGCTTTGGCTTTTGACAATTTGATTATGTTGTGTCTAGGTGTGGTTATCTTTGTGTTTTTCCTACCTGTGCTTCATTGAATTTCTTGGATCCTTAAGTGAATAATTTTTAATAAATTTGAGGAGTGTCAAATAATAAAATTACAACAAATTTAGTTAAAGATCTCAATTAGCTTTACTGCAATTTTAGAATTGGGCAACACATTATTTTATAAAATAGAATTAGTGTTCCAATGAGACCAGCAAAGGAGGTTGGTTTTATACATAGAAAAAGGCTGAAGAAAGCAGAAACAAAGAACAAAAATCAGATTGGTCATTTCACAGTTACTTTCCTTGTAAGGTGGAGACAGGAAGGCATAACAATAAAAAATAAAACTACTAGTTAACATCGGGTTACTTCAGGCTATCTCTTTTGTGTAAGAATTAAAACAGAGGGAGCTTCGTTATCATACCTATTGAAGATTAAAACTTTGGGAAATGTTTGGGACTTTGGGTGTTATCTCTTTGTCCTGACTTCTTGGAAGGTTGGACCACAACAACTTAAATGATGTGGAACTTAGCAGGAGTGACTTCCTTTTGATTGTTTAGTCTTGTCTTTTGGGACCTAGTACAGGAACTTACTCCAAAACAATGGCCTCTGATAATTTTTATTTAACAGGAGTTTGCACCATTATACCTCCAAATGTTTTCTTTAGTCTCTTTCTTTCTTTATCTTCCTTCTGTGTCCCTATTATACATATATTGGAATACCTGACCATTATAACACAAGCATTTGAAACTATGCTCATTTTTCTTTAATTTTTTGCTCTCTATTATTCAGTTTGGAATATTTCTATTTATCTTCAAGTTCATCAATTCTTTTTTCTACCCTCTCAACTAAACCATTAAGCACACTCGGATGCTTTTTAAAAAATTATTTTATTTTTAATTATTTTATTTTACTAGTCATAGTAAAATAATTTTAATTATTTTACTTCATTCATCTAGAATTTTCATTTAGTTATTTTTGAAATATATTTTCCATTTCTTAGATTACCTGTTTGTTGATTTATTGTTAGGATATTTTCCTTTAGTTCATTGAACATATCTTACTTTAAATACGTAAACACACCTATCAAAGCTGCTTTGAAGTTTGTGTCTGAGAGGAAGTCTAACATCTGGATTTTTCATCTACTCCCACTTGTTCTATGTGGGTTGGGGAATACATTCAAAGTTTCAGGCAGTTCTCATGTCTCCCTTGACTTTCACTTTTTTCCAGGCTCTCTAAGTCTTCTCATGCATGTGTAGTTTTCCAGACTGTAGGAAAATGTAGAAAAGCTTTTCGTGGCTTTCTATTTTCCACAATCTTTCCATAAAGTTCCTGAGTGGTCTGTCACTCACCCCAATTGGAATGGCAATCTTGGTCTTTCAAAGCTGTGGGTTTTCCCCATCAATTCCCAATTAAGTCTGCCATTTTAGCTAGCGAAACCAAAAGTTTGTTTCATGCCCCAAATTGAGTTCAATGCTTCTGGCAGTAACTATACTGGGTTTTACAGCCAATCCCAGACTGACAAAGCTACTGTTCCTTCCAGTGGAGAGAGAAAGGGAAAGGGAAACCCCAGACAAGCACAGAGTCCTGTCATTCTTACTCAAATCTCTAGCAGGTTTCTAAAGATAAATGTTTTCCTCTAGTCAATTTTTAGTGCCCTGAAATTTTTTTGACTACTTTGTCCAGTTTTACACTTGTCTTTTTGTAGAAGGGAATCACCAACTTCTTTGATTACCATGACTAAAAGTACCCTTCTTGTTTTCCTTCTTTTTGAATGCAAGTTAATAACACTGATACAGATTGAATTGTGTCCCCCAAGTTTTACGTTTTGAAGCTTAATCCCTATTGTAACTGTTGAGAAGGGGAAATCCTACTATGGTAGTTGAAAGGTGGGGCCTTGAAGAGGTGATTAGATTCTGAGGATCATACCATAATGAATAGATTAATAATGGTGGTCCTGGGCATAGTTCTGAGGGCTTTAAAGGACAGCACATGAGCGTCTCTCTCTCTCTCTCTGCTTCTGCCATCTCACAATGAGATACCCTATGTCTCTGAAGCCACCACCAAAAAAAGCCTTCACCAGATGTGTTCCCTGGACTTTGGACTTCCTAGCTTCTGAAACTGTAAGCAATAAATTTTGTTTTCTTACCAAGTACCCAGTTCCCAGTATTTTGTTATAAGCCACAGAAACTAGAACAGATTACAATCAGATTTCTGAGTGTAAAATTAGATCGCCTATGTTAGATATATAGTATTCCATGATTCTTCTGATGTACTACACTGATAATGAAGGCATAGTATGCAGATCTAAAAGAAAAAAAAAGTGTATCTGTTCTTCACAATAAGTTAAGTGAAGTCATTCAAACATGGCTTATGCTAAATAAGACTAAAAAGAAGTTGCCTACAAGGGTTTCCAGTACCAAACTTTACTGAATCCAAGAAGCTATGTGCAAGAATCTATGCTCAGTATCTGAGAGAGTGGGTGAAGAGCTATAAAAATGTTTTCAAAGTGAATGTAAAGGAAACACTCTTCTAAAATCTTACAAACACTTGATCATAGATAACAATAATAAAATGATACATAGCCACATTTATATTTGTATTTTGCAAAAGTTATTTTAGATAAAAATTTCAACTTCTTTACTAAGCATTTGTGGAAATGGACATGGAACAACATAGAACAAAATGCAATTATCAGATAAGTGCTCTGAATTATATTTTTAATGAAAATGTCTATAAAGTATAGTTAGGTCAAATTCTAAAATAAAACATTAGACTTTTAATAACTGGATAAAACTTATAGGTAATGATTAGGTGGATTTATTGAAAAATGTAAAAGCTGGATTTGTTCAGCACTGAAGTATTTCTGTTTTATGGCTACCTTTATTATCAACTCTGATAAAGTTATTCACATTTTTTAAAGTTAAAACATAATAGAAACAAAAATTCTCTGTCTTTGCTAACAAGTGTGGTCAGTTTTAACTATAGAATCGAAGTGTTAGCATCATTATCAACCTGGTGACAGTTTCCTTGAATTACAGACAGGAATTCAAATATAGAAATATTGTAAGCACAGGCTGCTTCTATGAATTTCACACTAATTTGGGGGCTTAAGACATATGTTAGTCCTTTCCTCTGGACTCTCTCAGAGACAAAACTTAATGCAATACGATTTGTATAAAACCAACTTAAGACAGAAGATTCTGGGAAGATGACAAAGTAGGAAGCACCAGGAATCTGACTCCCCACCTAGGCAATAATTGCATGGGCAGAATCTATGTGGTGTAACTATTTTGGAACTCTGAGGTCTATTGAAGGTTGAAAATTCCAGGGGAAGTTTTGGATGGTAAATTGCACTTAATTTTTGTAAATTTCAGCTTTTAGCACAGTAGCAGCTACTCATCCCCACCTTTATGCCTGTGGTAGGCAGCTATGCATGTTCCAGAAGCAACCTGACCAACACTAGCAGGAGGCAGCATGGACAGAATTAACCCTGAGAAGACCTTAAGTTTACACTTCAGAATAATCTTTAGCACAGAGAAAGCCAACAACAATTTAATAATAATAATAATAAACAAAAACAAAAATCAGCAAAACCTAGAGAGGGGACAGAATCTGATTTCCAGAGTTACTACATTATTAGATTCAAATGTCCTGTTTTCAACCAAAAAAAAAAAAAAAATCACAAGTCATACAAAAGAAAAAAATAAATCAACAGAAAATATTACTTTAAAAAAATACTGATTGCCGATCTACTATACAAATACTTTAAAACAACTGTTTTAAAGAAGCTTAAAGAAAACTAAAGCCAAAAGTAAATTCTGGAGATGGAGAGTACAATAACTAAAATGAAAATTTTACTAGAGGGATTCAAAGGCAGATTTGGGCAGGTATACTAAGGAATCAGTAAACTTAAACATAGGACAATGGAAATGATCAAGTTTGAGGAACAGAAAGGAAAAAGATCGAAAAAACATGAACAGAGTGTAAGGGACGTAAGTAACACCATCAGCCAGACAACACTGTGGGAGCTCCAAAAGAGGTGAGAGAGAAAGATTCAAAGAGAATATGTGAAGAAATAATGGCTGGAAAATTTCCCAAATTTGATGAAATATATGAACATAAACATCCAAGAACCTCAACAAGTTCCAAGGAAGATGAAGTCAAAGAAACCCACACTGAGTTATACTGTAATCAACCATCAAAAGCCAAACACAAAGAGAAAATCGTGAAAGCAGCAAGAAAGGGTAACTTGTTGCATACAAAGGATCCTCATAAATTATCAGCAGATTTCTCATCAGAAACCTTAGAGGCCAGAAGGCAGTGGGCCTATACATTCAAAGAGGTACAAGAAAAACTTCTCAAGCAATGATATTATATCTGGCAAAACTGTCCTTCAAAAGTGAGGAAGAAATTAAAACTTTTCCAGATAACCAAAAGCTGATGGAGTTTGTTATCATTAGACCTTCCCTGCAAGACATGTTCAAGAGAGTCATGCAGGGTGAAATGAAAGGACACCAGACACTAACTCAAAGCCATATAAAGAAATAAAGATCGCAATAAAGGTAAAGGCATGGACAATTATAAAACCCAAATATTATTGTAGCCATGGTTTATAACTTCACTTTTTGTTTTCTACATGATGTAAATACATTTTTAAAAATCACTTTTTAAAAAATTATCAGTCAAAAATCTAACATTATTGTAACTTTGGTTTGTAACTCTACATTTTGTTGACTACATAATTTGAAAGACTAATGCATTTAAATGAATTATTAGCTTTGGGGCACACAATGTATAAAGATATAATTTTGTGACATCAACAACCAAAGGATTAGGAACAGAGCTACAAAGAAGCACGGTGTCTTTATGTTATTAGAGTTAAACTGGTATAAATTCAAATTAAAGTGTTATCAGTTAAGAATGTTAAATGTAATCCCTGTAGAAAATAGCTATATGCTATAAACAAAAGAAAATGAGAAAGGAATTTAAACATTTCACTACAAAAAATCAACAAAGCACAAAAGATAATAGTAATGCAGGAAATGAGGAACAAAAATGCTTAAAGCATGTAGAAAACAAATAGCAAAATAACATGCCACTCCTTATTTGTATTTATTTAAAATATAAATGTATTAAACTCTTTAATCAAAAGACAGATTGGCAGAAAGGATAGAGAAACATTATCCAACTATATGCTGTCTACAAGAGACTTACTTTAAATCTAAAGACACAATTATATTGAAAGTAGAAGTACAGAAAACAATAGTCCATGCAAATAGTAACCAAAAGAGAGAAAACAGGGGTGGCTATACTAATATAAGACAAAAGAAAATTTTTATTACTTATTTATTTATTTATTTATTTCTTAAAAAGATGACCAGTAAGGGGATCTTAACCCTTGACTTGGTGTTGTCAGCACCACATCCTCCCAAGAGAGCCAACCGGGATCTTATATAGGGATCCAAACCTGCGGCCTTGGTGTTATCAGCACCACACTCTCCCAAGTGAGCCACAGGACAGC
Organism: Cynocephalus volans; assembly: GCF_027409185.1. Lineage (NCBI taxonomy): Eukaryota > Metazoa > Chordata > Mammalia > Dermoptera > Cynocephalidae > Cynocephalus > Cynocephalus volans. The sequence goes on along the minus strand of NC_084467.1, from coordinate 47,011,188 downwards.
CCTACAAAAGAAAATTTAAATCAAAAAAGTTTAGAAGAAACAAAAAAGAACATTACATGTTAATAAAAGATTCAATACAGCAAGAATGTATAATAATTTTAAAGGTTTACACACCTGATATATATGAAGCAAAAAGTGACAAAATTGGAGAAATAGACAGTTCTACAATAATAGTTGGAGACTTCAGTATCCTACTCTCAGTACTGAAAAGAGCAATCAGACAGAAGATAAGTAAAGAAACAGAGGACTTAACATAATAAACCAATTAGATCTAACAGACATATACAGAACACTCTATCCAACAACAGCAGCATACATATTCTTCTCAAGCACACTTGAGACATTTTTCAGGATAAACCATATGTTAGGTCACAAATTCAGTCTTAATAGATTTTAAGATAGACATTATACAACTTATCTTCTCCAACCCCAGTAGGATGAAGTTAGAAACCAATAATAGAAGTAAAACCGAAAAATTCACACATTTGTGGAAATTAAAGAACACACCCAAACAACCAATGGATCAAAGAAGAAATCACAAGAGCAATTAGAAAATACTTAGATAAATGAAAACAGAAATACAAACTGCCAAAAACCTATGGGACACAGCAAAAGCAATGCTAAGGGGGAAACTTGATAAGCAAAATGTGGTTTATACACACAATAATGTATTATTCATCCTTATAAAAGAAGGAAATTCTGGCATATGCTACAACATGGATGAATCTTGAGGACATAATGCTAAGTGAAACAAACTAGTCACAAAAAGACAAATACTGTATAATTTTACTTATATCAGGTACTTAGAGTAGTCAAAATTATAGAGACAGAAAGTGGAATGGTGGTTGCCAGGGGCTGGAGGAAGGAATGAGGAGTATTTAATGAGTATAGAGTTTCAGTTCAACAAGTAAAAAAGAATTCTGGAGATAGATGGTGGTGATAGTTGCAAACATTATGAATTTATTTAATACCATTAAACTGTTCTCTTAAAAATGGCTAATTTTATGTGGTATTTTACCAAAGTAAAAAAAAAAGAAAAAATGGGAAAAACAACAAAGACAACATTGCTGGACTGAAACAGCAACAACAAAAAATCTATTACGTTTTGAAAACCTGTGTTCTGGACTTCTAGCTACCTTTTTGAGAGCAATTTCTTTCCCTTTTCTCACCTCATTTCTCTATTATTGCATTTCTCTATTTTAGTAAATATACACAATTATTCTATTTTTTAAATATTTTCCTTCCACTAGACTAGGAGCAATTCATGAGTATAGATCATGTCATGTATCTGTGAATTTCTATAACCTTCTACAGAACCTGATAAAGAAGTGCTTGGTAAGTCACAAATGTTTAAATGATTAATCAGTTAGCTCCTTCTTTATGGTCTATAAAGATTTTGGCAGCATTATGAACTACAATAACATACATATACAAACTCTCACTAGGATGCTTAGAAACTTTGGATTAAAAATGACTAGTTTATAAACAATACCCCCAAAGCACAGGCAAAAAAAAGAAAAACAAAAGGGATTATATCAAACTAAAAAGCTTCTGCACAGCAAAGGAAACAATGAATAAAGTGAAAAGACAACTTATAGAATGGGAGAAAATATCTTCAGCTATACATCCAACAAGGGATTGATATCTAGAATATACAAGGAACTCAAACAACTCAACAGTAATAAAACAAGTAACCCAATTAAAAAATGGGCAAAGGAGCTGAACAGACATTTCTTAAAGGAAGATGTACAAATGGCCAACAGATATGTGAAAAACTGGTCAACATCACTCAGCATCAGAGAAGCGCAAATCAAAACTGCATTGAGATATCTCACGCCAGTTAGACTGGCCAGGATCAAAAAGACAGAGAATAACAAATGCCGGCGAGGATGTGGAGAAAGGTGAATCCTCCTACACTCTTGGTGGGACTGTAAATTAGTACAGCCATTATGGAAAACAGTATGGAGTTTCCTCAAACAACTACAGATAGAACTGCCATCTGATCCAGCAATGCCACTGTGGGGTGTATACCCAAAGGAATGGAAATCATCGTGTCAAAGGAATACCTGCCTTCCCATGTTTATCATAGCTCTATTTATAATGGCCAAGAGTTGGAACCAATCTTAATGTCCATCAATGGATGACTGGATAAGGAAAATGTGGTATATCGACACAATGGAATACTACTCTGACATAAAAAGGAATGACATTCTGCCATTCACAGCAACATGGATGTACTTAGAGAAAATTATGGTAAGTGAAATAAGCCAGGTGCAGAAAAATACTGCATGCCCTCACTCATAAGTGAGAGCAGAAAGAAAAGGAAGGAAGGACGGAAGAAAGGGAGGAAGGAAAGAAAGAAACAATAATCACAATAATTTGTTGAATTTTCAAACGGAGAGAATGCAACTAAGGCCCCCAGAGATGGGGAGGGGAAGGGGAAGGGGAGATTAGGGAGAAATTGGTAAAGGGCCACAAAAAAAAATTGTTTACATTGTGCAAGGATAAAACTAAATAAATAAATAAATAAATAAATAAAAAGGCTAGTTTTATTGTTTCATAAGAAATAAAGGAAAATAATCCTATGTCAGAAATAAAGAAAAGTTATAAAAATCAGCAGTGATTCTGTGGCTTATGGCAATTAACACCAGGGCTTGGATTTAATTGCCTCTGAAGAAAAGGGAAAAAAACTGGAACCAAGACCTTTGCATAAAACTGAGACTCTCAAAAAGGTGCAATATCAATGAAAAAAAAAAAAAAAGTATGTCTTCCAGAATAGGAAGACAGCAAGGAAGGTTGCCTGCCTCTCTACCTGGACTCTGAGTGGAAAAAAATAATTCTTCCTAATAAATTTAGACCAGGCTTGTCCATCTCTTATATTTGAAGTTTCAATTTTACCTAGTCATGGGGTTCAGGAATCCCCACACCAATCAATTATCATAAAAATTATTGTTAGCCAGTAATATTCTTGGAGTGTGCATCAGAAGGAAATGAACAAAAACAACAAAATATTCTGGGAATATACTCTGAAAAATAAGACCAAATAGGATTCCATCAGGTGGAGAAAAACAGGTAAAGATCACATCATATTACGAAGTTTGGAAATATGAAGAAATGAATAATTATGGAACAAGAGTTAATAGCGAAAGAGAAAGAGAGAAAGAGAGGATCAGACAATAGTCCCCCCACCCCCAAAAACAACAACAAAAACGAGATAATTTGATTAAAACTTTTTAATTCGAAAGAGTAAATATAAATAAATATTTTTAAAATATATAAAAACACACAGAAATCACAAGTAAAAAAACAAAACATGTAATTGACTGAGGCATTATATACCATTATCTAGTTTTCCTTCTCTTCCTAATCCACAGGCAGAATATACTTTCCAGCCACATTATAGGTGGGTGGAGAAATGTGTCTCTTTGTGGCCAATAGTCTGTTATGAGAAGCCGTGTGTATCACTATGGAGCCAAAGCACTTAAAAGCTGGTGCGTAATTTTCCACGCTGTCTTAGTCAACTCAGGGTGAAATAAAATACCTTAGATTGGGTGGTTTAAACAACAAAAATTTATTTTCTCACAATTCTGGAGGCAGTAAGTCCAATATCAAGTAGATTCCATTCCTGTTGAAGGCTTTCTTCCTGGCTGTGCGGACAGCCACATTTTCACTGTGCCCTCACATAGTGAAGCAAGATAAAGAAAGCTCTCCAGTGTCTCTTTCTCTTCTTATAAATCACTAATCCCATCACGATGGCCCCACCCTCAGGACCTCACCTAACACTAATTACCTCCCAAAATCCCCATCTCCAAATGTCATCACATTGCAGGATAGAGCTTCACCATATGAATTTGGGAGGGGGGAGGGATGACACATGTTTTCTTCCCCTGCCATGATGACTGAGAAACCACATGTTTCAGATTATGCAGAAACAAAATGCTGGTGCTGCAATCATTTTAGATTTATTAGTATCTATGTGGAGTGGAGCATTCCACCAATTTTGTCAGGACATGTAGCATAAACAAAATTTTGTTGTTTTAAGCCATTAAAAGTTTGAGGTAGTTTGTTATTGCAGCATAACCTAGCCTGACCTAATCTAAGACACTGTTGAAAGAAAGACCAATGTGAGAGAACCAAAGAACGAAACATGAGATTATAAACACTACTAGCAAAATAAAAAAGATAAGACACAAATGAAGAATGAATAAACTAAAAATAGATCTAAGAAATTACTCAGAATGCAGCAGAGAAACCGTACTAGAGGTTCTAGGCACAGCAATAAGTCAATAAACACAAATATAAAATATCAAAGTTGGGGAAAATAAGAAATAAACCTACCTGCATCATATGCAGAGATAAAATTATCTGCTTGAAAAATCTAAGAGATGCTACAGGCAAACTGAAATAATTCATCGTGGTTTACTGTATCAATAAACAAAATTTGGTTTTCCTGTGAACTTGCAATAATTTAGAAACTGTAAACACCATTTAAAATATAACAAATATACAAGTCACTTAGACATAAATCATTCAAAACATACCTATGCATCTGCTGACATCTTTTATAGATGAAATTATAAAACTTTACTGAAAAACACACAAAAAATAAATGGAGAGATAAATCATGTTCATATCTGGGAAGACAGTCATACTCATGACAGTTTACATAAATAGAAAAATCCATATAATTCAAATTTTAAATCTCTACCATGGAATTTTAGGCAAATCAAGATGTTGACAACAAAATTTTACAGGAGTCAGGATTAACTGATTCAATGGAGGGGAAGGGAGATTTACCTTACCAGATATGAATATTTATGAAAAAGCTATAACAAAAAACAGTGTGGTATTGACACAGGATAGCCAAACCATAAAAAATATAGTGTTTAGAAGTGGATCTACACAAATATGCGAACAATGAATATGATAAAAAGCATTAGAAGTTGGTGGAAAAAGGAAAGAATAACAACTAAATGTTGTTGGGGAAATTGGCTATGTGAAAAAATGGTAAAATTAGATTTTTTCTTCAAAATTCATTAAAAAAAAATTCCAGAGAATTTGAAACCATAAAGGTAAAAGCAAAACTCTGAGACCATTAGAAGGCAACAGAGAAAAATTTCTCATGACTTCAGCATAGGAAAAGATTGTCTTAAAACACAAGAAGTATATCTGAAAGTTTAATAAAATCAATAAATTAGAAATAAAATCATCTCCTCAATGAAAACCAGCATACCTGAAGTGGAAAGACAAGCCAGAGAGAAAGAACATTTGTCATGCAGATGTAGTAAGTTTTAAAAATAACGATACCAACTTCAGAATTTCTCTGACCCGAGAGGGGTGAAGGTGCAGGCTGGAGAAGCAAGAATTTAGTTGTAGTATTTAGAATCATTGAATTCTTGGAGGGAGGGAGAGGGAGATGCAGCAAATTTTACAATATGATGACTATTAAATCTGGACAATGGATATACCTGAACATCTATTCTATTATTTTATGATTTTTGTATATTTGCAATATTTCATAATTAAAAGAAAAACCTCCTGAATCAATAAAGTCAATAAAACTCTCCGCTGTTATACCTGGGGCACACTCTCTTGTTACACTGTTTCTGTGGACATAGACATGAAAAGAAACTGCAGCTCAGTCCTTAGTTGTTTATAGTATTCGGCAGAGTTTCCCATACCTCTATAGTGTCTAGTATATTGTGGGTGATCAAAAAATGCTTATTGAATTGGTGTGATAGATTTCTTTACTTCCCAAGATTTCCTGTGCTTTCTCAGACCCAGGGCTTTCAATTTACATCATATATTCCAACATTCATCAAACTTGACTATGAACAGTTAATATTTATTTAACTATGGTATCCCTAGGTAACCACACAGTGCTGACACTTATTAACTAGAATAACTTAATCATTAATAATCTCATAGCAGAAAGCTCCCAGGATCCATTCTTCACTATTGGTAACTACCTAAGGTTAGCTCATGCCCACCACACCACAGACAAACATGAATTGTGTTCCCCCCATCCATTACTTGCCTTCTAGAGCAACATTCCAGGTCTGCTTCTTCCTCCTCTGCTCCCTCTCACTGAATTCTGCCTGTCTGAAGACCACATTTTCAAACTGTTTGAACTCAGGTTACTTTCCAACTTTGGTGACCCAGCTCTGTGCCTAACACCTTGCTCTCAGATTCCACCTGGAATCTTTTTCATCATCCTCTTGATTTTGGCCACCCAGGCAGAATCATTTGGCTCAAGGGTAAGTTTTTACATGGACTGATTTCAGTATTGGACATCTGGACCTGGAAACCTGGCAACAAAGAAACCATCACTCAGAGCCACTCAACTGAGCAGGCCCTACTCATAAGGGCATTGCAAAAGCACTCAGAATGGCCACTTTCTGACCCACATGGAAACTGCGAGGTGGCCAGAAATGATTCTTGGACTACCTGAGCTGGTCCCCAGGAGCCAAGCCCAGCATTGGGCAGGGACAACTTTGTGGGAGTCACACAGTAACCATAAAGGGCTTAACAATGATTGCCAGTGAAACCCCCTAAACTGTGCTAGCAAAGCTGGGCTTGATGAGATATGCCTCTATGGCTCTCTCTTTAGAAATGGATTAGACTGGGTGCTTGTTTTGTTTTCTTTCCAGTAGCTGAGGTTCAGACACTCCCATCTCCTAGCACTTAACATTCTTACCCTGGGCAGCACTACTGCAATATATCACTTACACTCCCTGCTGACATTTTATGGGGATTTTAACACAGCAGGTGTGTGAGATAGAAGGCATTGTCAATCATTTGGTGAAAAATGCTCCACCCTTTCAAATGCCTAATCAGGGGGTTGATGGGTTGCAGCTGGCTTCTAACCAGCCAGGGTTGGAAGATTTCAAGGCAAATAGTGCTGCCCCACTTTGGAAGGAGAGGGGGTGGAAAGCTGGGGAAAGGGGCTGCTGAGAAGCTGGGTCAAGGCCAAGGCACTCCAGCCTCATGGCTGAAAGTGGTGGGAGTGCTTATCAATTAAAAGGAAGTTAGCATAAAATTTATGGGCTTTCCTCCATGCTGTTGCTGTTTGCATGGTGTTAATCACTTGGAAGTCTCCTTTCAGAGGAAAGCAGCCCTGTACAGTGATTGATTCCCTATTTAGATAACCTGCCAGAGCCCCTTCTGAGGGTCTTGCTGAGGTTCTGGTCCCCTCCCTTGGGTATATTAAATGAAAGAGTAGTAACTGAACCACTTTATATTAGGGTCCAGATAGGCTGTAGGATCACTTCTAAGTTTGTCTGTTGGCTAAATTGAGTACATTCGTCATATATCAAGCACCACCACCACTCCTTTTTTTTTGACAAAGCTTTTGGGGACAGTATCATAAGCAATGCTTATGGCCAGATGGCAGTATGTCCTTGGCCCTTCATCAATTCCAAGAGCCCACTCAACACTCACGTTTTAATTTCAACAATTTCATAGTCTTAATCTTTTATAACAAAGTACTTCATACCCTCTTTTGATCCAGACTATCATCTCAAACTCTGCTTATTTATAAATACCACCTCTACACCAAAATCAGGATACCATGTCTTTAAGTCAAGCTGAAGAGCTTTAGAAATATGTGGCTTCGGACATTCATAACCATCGCCGGGTGCTAGTGGGTTTGGACATTCACATTCATCACAGGATAGTTGCATGCCACTTCATGGAGACTCACTGAAGAAATGTGAGTCCCTGTCAGTCCTGGTTGTAGGTTCACTTCTCAGACACTGGCTCTCTATTCTCCCTTCTTGGGCTTCCTGTCTCCTTCTCTCAACTTGGCTCCAGACTTCAGTTTGTCTACTCAGGGTGTTCTGTGCATGCTAGCTGGTGACCTGCCCATGACCCCAGCATCTGACTTCAAATGCATACCGTGTTTTCATCTTTTAGCAGGCTCTGGTGGCTCATAGGAACTTTGTTTATGAATCTTTTATCCCCACTCAATACTTTTTGGAAGGCATGGATTGTCTTTCAGTCATACTTTATCTGTAGTAACTCAAATACAAAGTGGATTGTCTTGTTAATCTCTGTATTATCAATTCTTGGACCTCCATTATAGCATTTATCCATATAGGATCCAAATTCAAGGAGCTCACTGTGCCTTCTAGAGCAACATAAACAATCTTAAGACATCTTAAGAAACTGCATAAAAAAATGCTGCAAAGGATGCATGTACAAAGAGCAATATGGAAGGGATAGCCAAGACACAAAGAGACAGAATATCATGGGAGAGGAAGATGTTAATCTCACGTGGGATGCAGGAAACCTTGCTTAGAACAGGTGATAGTTATAAAATACTACAAAGACTAATAAGGCTTCCACTGGGGAAGGAGAGTTGATGCTGTAAAGACAGGGAAGAGCTAAGCTGTGCAGGACTATGAATGCCAAGGTAACGACAAGGTTGGAAGAAGATGACTCCACTGGACTCAGAACTTCATTCTTTTCCTCCATAATCTATTCAGCCCTGCTCTGTTTGGTTACTTCTTGCCTGCCCACTGGGTGAAATCTAGGGCAACTCCCTTGATTCTTCTGTTCATTCTTTTATATCTCAGTAATGAAAAAACCCAACCCCATGTACTAGTCAAAAATTTCTAACTTCACTGAAAGTTAAAACATCTCTCCTTTCATAGATTTGAGGGGTTAACATCTTTTCTGTGTATGGTTTCTTGCTTCCCTTTTTCTTCCCAGCTTGCTAGCCCAGGGTGTGGACAGGGTCACAAAGAGGGAGGTACATGAAGTAAATGTCTTCATAGGTTGGCACTGTGTGATCTCTCATCAGTGCGCTCTGGGAATGGTAAATGTTCAAAGCTGACCTTTTTCTCTCATGGGCTGCTTTTGCGGACCCTTCAGTGATTGCCTTTTGGGAATATTTGACAAATACTTTCTTAACAGGAAGTATTAGTTATCTGTTACAGCGTATATATAAAAAACCCCAAAACTTAGCATTTGAAAACAATAAACATTTTCTCATGTGGTTTTTGTGTTTAGGACTCGAGGAGCAACTTAGCTGGTAGTCCTGGCTCAGGCTGTCCTTTGAGGCTGCCTTCAAGCTGCTGGCCAGGGATGAACCATCTGTAGGCTTGACTAAGGCTGGAAGATGTTTCCAAAATTGCTTCATTCAAATGGATATTGGTTTGAGGACTCAGTTCCCAGCTATGTGAATCTCCTCTTAGAGTTGTTCCAGTGTTCTCATGACACTGCAACTAGTTTTTCACACCTTCCCCCTCCCGCACATGAAGTCCTCTTGGGTGAGGGCTCTGTTAAAGAAATCCTCAATCTGATCACTTCAAAAAAGCATTTAGTTAGATATATACCCAACAGTGGTATAGAAGAAGGAGAGAACAAACCTAAGGATACTAGAGATGGGGGGGAGGGACAGATGGAATTTGGGAAGTGATAGGATGGGCAAAGGGCATAGAGAAATATCATTTGTAAAAACTAATGTGCTAATAATAAATTTAAAAATTAAAAATTAAAAAAAAATCTAGCTGCTTTATGAGAAACGTGTACCTTTGGCCCAGACACTGGGGAAGTGCATCTTTTCTTGCTCCCCAAATAGCCCCTTATCCTTGCTCCACCACTAGAGAAATAGTAAAACCTCTTGGCCCTAGGACTTCTCAGATGTGGGTCAGAGACAAGGTTCAGAAAACATGTGCATGCCTCTTGGATGGGCTCTTTGCAGTCCCCCTCACTAGCTGCTTTGGTTTGAATGCGCCTCCAAAGTTCAGGTGTTGACACTTAATGGCCAATATGACAGTATTAAGAGGTGATTAAGCCATGAGGGCTACTTCCTCATGAATGGATTAAGGCCCTTATCAAAGTGACTTCATGCAGCATTTGGCTCTTGCCCTTCTGCCTTCTGCCAGATGAATCCACAGTGCTCCTCCCTTCTGGAGGACGCAGCAACAAGACACCATCTTGGAAGCAGAGAGCAGCCCTCGCCAGATGACAAACCTGCCTCTGCCTTGATCTTGAACCTGCCAGCCTCCAGAACTGTGAGAAAATAAATTCCTCATTTTTTATAAATTAGCCAGTCTCAGGTATTTTGTTATAGCAGCACAAAATGGACTAAGGCACTAGCTTTGGAGCAAGGGAACATCGACAGAAGAGGCAGAGAAAAGAAAATGCCATGGTGTGATAAAAACTTTCTTCTCAACCCAATACATACCTCAAGGTATAGAAACCATAATGTTGCACAGGCTGAGTCACAAACCCCCCTGCTTTGGTCACCCCCTTTGCAAGACCTTCATAGAGTTTTTGCCACCTGTTTGTACCAGCTGCTGAAACCTTCATTCAAAACTAAGAAAAATCCCATTGCATTTTAGTATTTTCTTATACAGGATGAGGATTTCATCAATGCAAGTATCAGCCCAGGTCTGCATTTAGCAAGTCATTTGTCTTCAGGATCTCCCAGAAGCAGACCCTAAGACAAAGATTTCAGTGCGAGTAGTTTACCTGAGAAGCAATTCTGGGAAATACCCATAAGGAATTGGAAAAGAGAAAGGAAAAAGAAAGGAGCAAACAAATGTTGTATACTTGAATCAGTTCCTGCTGTGGGCAACAGGACCTTAATTCTGTTGAGAAACTCCTGGAAATAGCAGAAATACAACTACAGTTATCCTCTACCAAAGGGCAAAAAACCTGGGTATTTGTCCACCAATTCCCTGTTAGTCATTAACTGAGGGCTGCTTCTTGGGCACTAATTAACATTCTGAAACTTCTGGCTTATCATGCTTGAAGGCTGAATAGCTTGCCACCCTGGGTAGGGTGGCCAACCATCTCAGTTTTCTCAGGACTGAAAAGTTGCAATGCAGAACTTTCATTGCTGAAATTAGGACAGTCCCAGGCACACTAGATTGACTGGTCACCCTACCCCTAGGCAGAGAACTTCAGGTATTGTTAGAAGCAGACTTTCTCATGTAGAGGTTAGTGCCAAGGAGATACAGTGTGGGCACCAGCAGCATCTGCAACATCAGATGACATAAGAAATTTTAGAATGATTGTTCTGTCCTTCCTATGTTTTTCTTCTTGAACCAATCCCTACCTCCTCCAAGTACAAAGGCCAACTTAATAATCCCTTGCTTCAGATATTTTGGCAGGGGGTGGACATAGAAGCAGCCAGAAGCCAATGTCTTTCTTTAGTTTTTAAAAGCCTGAATCTATTGAAGAGAATACACAGGTATCTCTAGGGGAGAGTAGAGAGGGCAAGAATAAGGGGGAAAGAAATTTTGAAGACAAAGTCATTCATTTCCTTTATTAGCAGCTCTTGTGTTGCTCAATAGCAGAGCCCATGGAAATGGTTTCAGCGAATGTGGATTGCGTTCTAGACACAGGAAATAATGCTTTCGTGGAGCTTACATTCTATTTGGGGGAGGCAGAAATATCAAACACTAAAGTATAAGGTATTAATGTGTGCTATGGAGAAAATATAATCAAAATAGCGGGATGGAGGGAGAGCAACCATTTTACATTGGGTAGTCTTGAAGCCTTCTCTGAGAACATACTTGAGCTTAGAGCCTTCATGAATACAAAACAAAACAAAAAAGCCAGTCAAAGGAAGATCTGGTGAGATGACGGATGAACAGCGAAGACCCCTTGGCTTTGACTTGCACAAGACCTTGGAGCCACTTAACAATCTCCGGGAGAGAAAAGCCCCAATCATTATTAAGACATATTCTTGCCAGCTCAGTTGGATGGATGCTTAATAAAGTTGCTCTTAGGGGGCAAAAAAGGATAATGATAGACTAAGTGGGATTTTTTTCATTACTTTACATTTTTTTTATTGTAACAAAGTTGATTGTATATATCTGTGGAGTACAGAGTTGAATATCAATACTCCTGTGCAACATGCAATGCAAATCAGAATAATTATTGTATTCAGTAATATATACAATCATTGCTTTTCGTGGCCCTTCACTCATTCCTCCCTCCCCTTCCCTTCCTGCATCTAGTAACCTAATTTTCAGTCCAACTCAATCTTATGCTTCTCAAAGATGGTTCCCAGATCATCTCTCTTCCATGCTTTTGGTGTTCCACTAAAAGCAATCTGCCCTGTTCCCTGGAAGAGACAGTGCAGCATACTTGCTGGAATCCCTGTAGACAAAGCCAGGGCTTGGGGGGCGGGGGGGTAATCCTAGACTCAAAATACAGAAACCTGAATTCCATCTCTTGCAATGAGGCTTACAAGACTTTACAAGCTGAAAGACCTCACCTCTCTCTGGACCTCAGTTTCCTCATCTGCAAAATATAAAGTAAGCTCTGCCTACCTGGCAGGGCAGCTGCAAGATTCAAAATAATAATGGTGAAGTGCTTTGCAAATTGTGAAGCAATCCCTTATGCATGTTTTTGCTTATGCAAACGTAAGGGATTGTCATTTCTATTCAGGATCTTCCTAACTGATGTGTTTTTGCAAGAGTTTGGCTAGAAACATGATTAACATATGTCCCAGCTGAGCAGCTTCTTTCCCTGCAGTTTCATCCAATAGCCACAAAGGGGATAGAATAGGCCTTTTGTGATTGTTTTTTACATAGCTGGAAACATTTCAAAGCATCAGGTGTTTTTTTATAAAAGTGAACTCTGTTTTATTTGCATTCAGTCTACTTCGACCAGTACCTAAGAAGCGTTGTAAATCGATGGTCTCAAAGTTAATAGTTTAAAATGAAAAGACACATCTTCTATTTTCTTTTTTTAAGATTCAGAATTTGCAAAGAATTCATGTATCACTGGTAATCCTGACAAATCACATTCGAAAGGAGAATTGAGGAAGCAATTTTGGTTAAACAGGAAGTTTTTCTAGGCTAATAATGAAGTGTAAATCTTTCTCCTTGACTGTTGGAAAAATAAAACTTAAATCTAGCCAATCAATCAATAAGTCCTTGAGCAAACAAACATAAAGTAGAAAGACAAAATAAAACAACCCAAGACTTTTAGGAGAATATTCCTGAGTGACAAACGCTGGAGAAGGAGCAGGTTAGGGGAGAATATGATGAATTCACTTTGCAGCATGTTGATTTCAAAGTTCCTTTGAGTGAGGCCATGCTGGAGTTTGGATATGCAAACCTAAAACTCAAAAATGATGAGCAGAGCTGAGATACGAATGTGGCAGGTACTGACACACAGATGGACCAACACCCTGGGAGTGGACGTGATGGGTGAATGTGAAAAGGGCCAGCCCTTAGGGATCAGGACAAAGATAAGCACCCAGAAAAGAAAGCTCGAAAGGAGAAGCTAGAAAGGCAGTAAGATAATCAAGTGAATGTTGTGCCACAGAGTCACAGCAAGAGCAAACCAAGACAGAGGGCCATGGTCAACCGTGGTAAGTTCTGTCTAGTATGGTGAGAACTCAAAGTGGCTCACTGGATTCAGCACCATGAAGGTCATTCCAGTGAGCGCCATTGTGCTGTAATTACAAGGCAGAACCAGACGGCTATGGGTTGAAGAAGGAATTAAAAATGAAATAGAGACAGAGCATGGACATTTTTTCTCAAGAAACTGAGCAGTGAAGGAAAGGAGAGAAAGACATCAGTATCTGGAGGGGGAATGTGGGCTCCAGAGAGTCTTTTTATAAAAGACTGAGTGAGGCGTGCTTGATTATTGATAGAAGGGGTTGAAGATGTAGAGGAAAGAGAGATGATTTCCAAGAAGACAAAAGAACATGGAAAGCAAAACACAGATCAAGATCACCTATCCCACCTGATGGTCCAGGGAGAAGATAACACCTGAGCCAAGCTACCGAAGGACAAGAATTTATCCAGGCAAGGGGAATAAATGAAGAAAAACAGCACACTCCTCAACCAGCATTCTTTTCAATGTCACCACTGGGGCCTCTAAAACTTGCCTGGATTGAGTGGAAGAAAGTGCTCTCGAATAACACTTTGTGGGGCTGTAATTTTTCTAAACTCATTTTTATAAATAAAATGTGGGTTTGCTTACACAAGGCTTATATTATGTGCCTCCACCCAAGGTATATTTCTCATCTGGGTTATTTCCTTTAGAAAATGTGTGGCCAATGATAGCGAGTCTTAACTCCCAAGTGTCTGTGACTATTTATATAATGCGATGGGCTGCCTTACTCGCTGTCACATTTCCTCTGTATTGCATAAGTGAATAATTTCCTTATAATCATGGTGCTGACTAATTTGAACCTGTCCATCTCTGCCAAAAAGGAGAACGTGGCCCTTTAGGTGGTCAGGTCTCAACTCACTTGATGAAAGACATATTTTCAGTGGTGAGAGATTGGGGGTTGGGTCTGGTTAGGGACCCAGATGCAGAATGTTCAGATGCAGAATATTCTGTGAGATGCACTTTCCACAAGGAAGAATAAACTATTAAAGATAAAAATGATTTATATTTTTTCAAAGCTAATTGTTACACACCAACTAAAACTTAATACACATAAGAAGAAATTCAGTTCACAAATAAATATGTGGCTTAAGGTTATGTTATCATAACTTAAGAAATGTTTGTTGAATTGAAATAACATTTTCCACTACTCACTCAGCAATATTTTCTTTTATACTACAGCTAGCGAGTGTATGATTAAACCAGTGTCTTCAATCATTCTTGGTATCAGGATAAATTAAGGGAATTCTTGTGGAAAATAATCTGGAACTATGAAACAAGAGATCTAAAATTGTTTATATATCTTGATCCAGTAATTCTGAGTGAGGAACTTTCTTTAATACATATTCACATGCCTACACATATGCGAGTATTTCAAAAAGTTCATGGAAAGATTCATATTATTCTATTTTTCAATTCTATTTTTCCATGAACTTTCTGAAGTACCCTCATGTATATGTATAAACACACACATATAGACCTTAGATCCAGTCAACTAATCCATCAATAAATCCTTGAACAGATATAAACTAGAAAGAAAAAATAAGATGATACAAATTTGTAACAGATATGAATTTTAGCTCACACAGTCAGAGTGAAAGAAGTATTCTATTTCTATAATTCAACTCAATTTCTGCCTCTGAAATCTATTTCTTCCATGGTCCTGGAAAATTTAATCTGTTATTGGGGTTTTCCTGAATACAGGATTGTATCAGGGTTTCAGGAATGTATAAAATGTTGAAGCTTCATGGGGTTAGGAAGAGGTTGGTATTCTGCTATCCATTACCCGACCTTCGTGGTGCCTTGGGACTCAGCCTCTCTCAGTTGTTTCTGTGTCACTCAGAAAGCAAAAGGATTACTGCTAAGGCTAAGAACCCTTTTCTCAGGGTTCCACACCACACATAGCCGCTCTTAGCAGGGTCTTGCTACCTTCCCAGTTGTCCCGTCAGGAAGAAGACCTTGGATTTCTGCTTTCTTGATGTTCGTGGTAACATTGTTTTCTTGCTCCCTTTCCTCCCTCCCTCCTTCCCTCCTCTGCTCAGGAGGTCTGGGAGTGCCAAAAAAATTAAAAGCAGAAGGAGAATCATGCTCGTACTCCTGATTTTCCAAGACACTGTGCCTCTCTCCGGGTCCCCTGGCTGCCCTGTCCTTTCAGCTCACCTCCACCCATACTCCCACTTCAAGCTGTTGAAAACAAAAGTCAAAAACAGAAGAATTTTGTAGATGGTTGTGCTTTTGGCCGAGCCCTAAAAAGTTGGAGTAGAAGCAGCCTCTCTGTGTTTGAATGGGAAGCCACAGATACAGAGAAAAAAATTAGTATCTCAAAATATTATCCTGGCATACATGCAGGAAGATCGATAGAAAAAAAAAAAAAAAAGATGGTGAAGGAATTAGAAACAACAAATATATCCAATAGCGGTAAATGATCGTACTTCAGTCACCAGCGCAGAGTTTGTTTTCAAACATTACCTTAATTTAATCATCACAGTAATCTTTGATGGACTATCATGTAATCATTAGAAATAATTACAAAAACAAGGCATCAACCTGGACGTATTGTGAAGACCAAAAGTCACAATGGCAAAGTCAGCAAAAAATGAAAATATCTAATGTGCTTGGGTGGTGGGACTTTGTGTGAATTATTTGTATAATAAGGATTATGTAACAACATTAAAAAGAGGGCCGAGCCCGTGGCGCACTCGGTAGCGTGCTGCGCTAGCAGCACGGCGACGCTCCCGCCGCGGGTTCGGATCCTATATAGGAATGGCCGGTGCACTCACTGGCTGAGTGCCGGTCACGAAAAAGACAAAAAAAAAAAAAAAAAAACATTAAAAAGAGATAGAAACTAGAGGAGAAAATACTTCTTTCCAGATTCGGAATGAGAAATGAAGAAATCCTTGTGGATTTGGCCTCAGAATGTATTGTCAAGATCCAGAGCCAAGAATTCAAAGCTATTCCGGCTGCTGCCGCTGTTAATGAGTTGGGATTGCAAAGATGGTTTATTTCTCTCTTGATTTAATCTTCTCTAATTCAGTAAGACCTATTTCTACCTCTTCAGATCCTATCCATCCTTTGGATGCTGGAGAAGAATTTGGGAAAAAAAAGTCACTGGGGCTTCTGATAAGCGGTGAGCGATGTCTGTTCCTTGTGATAGACTTGTTCTAAGAAAGGGGAAATCACATTCGTTGAGCATGAATTCGGAGAGCTATTGTTTCCAGAGCTCCAGGGAAGCCAGAATCTCAGCAGCTGCTTAGGAAGAACTCAGACCACAGAAAGGGGATTATTCAGTGGTAGCCAGAACCATGGAGAAGACGCAGGCCCTGCTGGACATGCCACTCTATGTTCTAGACACTGGGGTAGATACTTTACCATCATTATCACATTTAAAGGACTCTCTTGTTTCCGTTTTACTGATGTGAAAACCGGTACCCAGAAAGTTTAAGTGATTTGCCTAATTCTACTCAATTACTGAGTCAGAATTTAAACTCAAGTTTGGCTGAGCCCACAGCCCCAGTTATTTTCCATGGTACTATGTTGTCTCTCCTCAAAGTAGCCTCTCACTGGCAAGTCCATCCTGTCTGCATAAGGAAAAAATTTTAAAATATCAGAAGCTTCATTATCATCACAAATTAGTGGAAATACTAAGTAATATACTATTCTTACTGGGAAGCAGTAACACCATTAGGCAGCATTTCCCAAATCATGGTTCGTGAAATACTCATTGATAGAAGTGTTCCACAGCCAAATAACATGGGAAGATGTTATACCCAGCAGGCCCCCTTTTGGAGATTCACAGTCTGCTCAAAGGCTCTGAATACTCAGATAGAAAAAACTCCCTTTTTATTCTTTTTAGTGCAGTGTTTCCCTGTCTTACTTAGTCATAGAATCCTTTTCATCTTAATACTGTGCCAGCTCCTAGACCAGTTGCAGAAACCTGTGTCTGAGACCATGGAAGGAGCCTCCAGGGGAAACTAAAGGGAACCATTTTCATGGGGAAGGAGGGTGAAACTGGGGACAGCTGTGCTCAGTGAGCTTGTCACAGTAGGAGAGAGGGATGTTCTCCTTGATTCTGGGTGGAAGCAGAATGGCCTCAGCACAGTGAAGGCTCCAGGAAATGCGACTGTACTCTGGTGCAGCAAGCACTTGTGGCCTTAGGACCTTCGGAGACTGGCAGCAGCAGGGCATAACTGAGTCACGCCAAGCAAAACCCAGCAGGGATGAGAGGTCCTCCAGTGGTTCCTTCACAGGACAGCCTTCAGTGAGGGACGTCAGAACGAGAGAAAGCCCTGGCAGAGCCCAGCGCAGGCACTCAATCAATAAGTCAGATGTTACATACTAAAGATGGCAGAGTAAAAGGTTTGCTTGACTCCACTCAAGTTCACCCTGGGACTCTAAGAAGTACCTGGGTATAACATCTTGGTCTTGGCAGGAAAGAGAGGGCCCACTCAGAGGGGCTTCACTGAACACGAGTTGAATGAGGGGACTTTTACAGTGTCACAGAGAGGATTAAGGGAATGGATAATGGATGGTGAGGCACCCAGGGGCTAGCAGCTGCAGGAACCGCCCTCTGGAGAGAGAGGGGCCAGCACTGTTACCAGAGCCTGGCGAGACCCAGCTCTACCTGACAGGGCTGGAGGAGTCGGGGAATCGCCAGCCCGATGGCATGGGCGGAAGAGCCTGCCAAAGCAGATGGGGAAAGTAACCAGCGAAGTGTGGGCAAATACTAAGGGGACACAACTTATGTCCATAGACTGGGGAGGTTTAGAGACACGAGAATTATACCAAGAAACTCAAAATCAAAGAACCTCAGAATCTTAAAATTTTTAAATATCAGAAACTCACGGTTAATCTGGAAAAAATCATATTTGGGTGAAATTGAGACTCTCCTTCCCATTTCTGTAGTCCATCGACTTTGCCTCCTACTCATTTTTGCAAAGTAAAGAGTTCATTTGTGCATGTTGCCTTCTTTCCAGCTTTCTTCGGATGGGACACTTAGAAACTGTGATGGCACATTTATTTGCTTAAACTTTTCCTGTGGGTGAGTTCCCCCACCACATTCTGGAAAGAGATTACATCCTGGATGGAGTGTCTCCATGCCAGCTAAACAGAAAGGCTATCAGGCACCCCAGGGGTCGTTCCATAAAACACCCAAGGAACTTTTGTTCTTGGGGCTTGAGTCCCCATGTCCTTCTCAAAAATGTGCTTGGAAACCACAGGGATGTCTGGATAATGGCCCAGAATGTGTGGAACGCAGGGCTCAGGATTCTGCTGACCAAAAATAGATAAAGTCAGACTGGTCTCTGGGAGTGGGCTCTGCCTAGGGAAGAGATGAAAGAGTGGCCCGGGAAGGTGAGGCATCTCCAACATTAACCACAGCAAAAAGCCACCACCACCCATAGGACTGGAGAGACAGGGGGAAGAGCTATTGTTTCCAGAGCTCCAAGGAAGCTGAAATCTCAGCAGGCAGCCCACTAAGAACTCAGACACAGAAAGGGGCTTATTCAGTGGTAGCCAGAACCATGGAGAAGACACAGGCCCTGCTGGACATGCCACTCAAAGCAGCCAGGAAAATACTCCAGCTTATCTTTTCCTTCTGTCCTCCATTCTCCTACAAGAGTCTCCCAGAAATTCAATCAGGTCTCAAGCTAGTTGGCCAGGGATAATAGAAATTAAATTTCCCTGCAACATAGAACAGAGGGAGAAAAAAGTGTGGGAGAGATGTAAATGATTGCACCCTCTGCTGTGCAAGTGTTCATCCCCCACACCTCTGAGCTGCCCCATCAATATTACCAGTGACTTTCACTTTGCAAATACTATGGCAAATTTGCATTTCTTTTCTCAACAGCACTTGACACAACTGATCCCTTCTTCTTAAAGTATGTTCTCTTGGCTGCTGGGAACCTTCCCTCGGCTTCTGGTTTTTCTCCTATAACATTTCCTATGATTTTTAGTCCCTTTTGCTAGTTCCTCTTCATCTCCCATCTTCTATGTTGGAGTGCCTCAGAATTCATTCTTTGACTATTTTCTATTTTTTATTATTCTTACTCCTTAGGCGATTTCATCTGATCCACAGACCACCTATCTAGACAGACACTATCACCTAGAAAATTCTATCTCCAGCCCCACCTCTCCCCTTCCACGCTGCCGTTAGTATCTCTGGATGCCTATTGGAAAGCTCCAGTTGGATGATAGGGGGCATCTCAAATAGAGTATTTTCTAATTTTTAAAAAATTTTTCTTTCCATTTTCTGAGCTTAGCTCTGTGCTTATAGTAGATGTGGAAGGTATATTTAATGTAATAAATATTATGAATACATCTTCCATAATCATTATGAAGCATTTCATAAGCATTTTTATTCATCATATACTGGCAGAATGTCTGAGAAATGCCAGACCCTGCACTAGTCACTGAGCAAACAAAAGCGAATCAGACTTGGGATGGACAGGAAAGCTGATCATCTGTGCCTATTTGTGGACATACAATCAAATCCTCACCCAGCTTTCAGTACCTTGAGAACTAGTGTATTTTTATAGTTCTTTGAGTAGAAATACCAGCTAGTTTGAGTAAGAAGCAGGATCTTGGGGTAGGGAAGGTAGAATAATCAAATCACTGTAGAGGCTGGGACCTCATCAGCAGTGTGTGGACCTTTTTTCTAATTTTCACAGTGCACTTGTGAGAATTAAAGAACATTGGACACATGAAGCAGAGCATGATGCTGGCCACAACAAAAGTGGCTGCCATTCACGGAGTGCTTGCCGTTTTTATTTTATTATCATTATTATTTATTCCAACTCTTCATCGTTTATGTTGATGGAATTTTGAGACCGAGGGGTAAAATAACTTACTTAATGTCACTCTGTAAGTTAGGCAGGAGCAGAGCTGGGACCAGAACACTGGCCACCAATGCACATTGTGCTTCTTCATAAGGTTAATCCTCTGGATGTGAGAATCCTAGAATCACCATGTTTGAAGGAGTCTTTGTGTTCATAAATGGTTCACCTCACGTTATGCAACAAGACCTATCTGTGAACTAATGAGCTCCGCATCAGAGTCCATTGAGGGTAACCTTTTATAGAAAACTTTTAGGGAAAGCACCATGTATAAAAAACTCAAATCTATCTCTGTCAACCTCACTCTTCTTTGCTCTGCCTTCAGAAGACATTCAGAACTTGAATCAATCAATATTTATTTGTTTTTTTTTTTCCTCTGACAGCTCTTGAAGTATTTAAAGAAAGATTTCATCTCACTGAGTTTTCCCTTTAACGGTGTAAATGTTTCCTCCGTTCCAAGACAGAAACCCTGTCATTATTATAGAGTCCGGCCTTCCTCATTCCTGAGGCCCTATTAAATACCAATCCTTTTAGTTCTACCACATTACCATATATCAAGCTATCCCGTCTGCTCCATCTCCACTGTCACCATCGTACTGAAGTTTCTGATCACCTTTCGGTGAGATCATTGCAACTGCTACTCTAGCCTGGTCTCTCTGTGCTCTGCTCTTTTACCTTTTAACTCACCATCTACATTTGCAGCAAGAGTGATTTTTCTAAAATGTAAATCTGATCCCATCACTTGGTTCCCCATCACTTACCAAATAAAATGTTTAACTCCTTAGCATAGCATGTGAGACCTCTGATATGTTTCACCATTACTACCCAGTGATACTGAGCTTTTGGAGTCAGAATGTGGAAAGGCTATTTTAACAGCTGAAGTGGGAAATGAGAGTGGCCATGAGGGTAAAGGGACTGGAGTTTAAACACAGGGGCTAGAGTTGGAAGACACTTCAAAGATAAACTCCAAAGTAAATGGTTGTCTCCTGTCTCCACCGTCCAAAGACGACTGCCAGCTCTCTGTTTTGATTGACAGAAGAGACGCTGGTGTCATTCAGGAGACTGAGACACCAGAAGAGGCAGGCCATGGGGGCTGGGGATGTGGGAAGGTGCATGCACTTTTCAGTGAGATGTGAGGAACATGAGTGCATACAGAGGCCAGGGCTAGGGGGATGTGCATGTCAGTAAGGCAGCCCGGTACAGAAGCAGCTTTTGTGGTGGCCACAAGTCATGGTTGGTTCTTATTAAGCTACAAAGGGAGTACATTCTGGAGATGAAAGAATAATGAGGTCCCGGCCCCCAGCTGACCCTGGGTGGGAAAACAGCTTCAAAACAGCACTTGTATATGATTGAGGAAGATTGTTGTTATTGTTGTAAAGAACCATTCTACGTTGCTTAAAAGATTTGTTTCTTTATCCTTTAATCATGAAGGATGCCTCTGGCTGCAGCAACTCTTCATAACTTAAGCTTTACTCTTTCTTGCCCGTAAGTAGTAGGTCACCCATGAAGGGAGGGGAATGGTGCAGGAATTGGTGTAGGAATGAGAACTAGGCCAGAATGATACCTTATGTCTCCAAGAGCAGCACACCACCATATAGTGGCCTCACTGGTGGCCAGTTGAAGCCCAAAATCAGTGTAATCCATTTTAATAGTGATACCGCGTTTTATTATAATAGGTACTAATACATGACCAATAATCGTAAGAAAATATGTTCTTCAGATGGAGACACTGAGGCAAGACAAGTCAAATAGCTTGTCCAGGGTCACACTTCTAAGTGTAGAAACAGAACCTGCACTCAGATCTGTCCCACTCATGGAACTGGCCTCATTATGCCCTTCAAAGCAATCAACAAAGCTAGGAGATTGATTTGGCTCAGTAACTAGCTATGTGCAGAGATGTACAGTGTCAAGAGTACACGATAATTTGCCACAAGACCCGGGTTTCAGTGAAGAGACTAGGATTGCTTTTTCTCTTGATTGTGGAATTTTGATCAAGTCACTTCATCTGAGTCCATTTCTCATGAAAGATGAGAATATTCTCTGTCCTGTTTGCTTAATGATGTTACTATGATATTTAAGAGAGAGCAATTAAATAAAAATGATTTATAAACATAAAGCTTTTATACACATAGTCAGAGATATTAGTCATGATCAGAATTCTTGCTTATTGTGATTGTGATTATTATAATTGCAAAGTCATTTCCTTTTCCTCTGAGCCCCAATTACCCCATCCATAAAATGTTTGGATTTCACTAAATAGTTCCTAGGATCCTCTGAGCTCTCTTAGCAAAGAATCATGAGAATTTTAAGTACAGAAAGCAAGGGGCTGGGGTATAAGAAACACTAGGGAGACCGCCTTTAGCTGAGAAGATTGCAATGTAAACTGAAAACTGAGAAGGGGTTGTCAAATCAAATGCAAATTGTCAGCTTAAGAGCCTGGTTAAAACTCAAAGAATAAAATCATCAAAAACCTAGAGTCTAGAAAACCAATCAGCAAGTGCTTTGGGGGCACCTAAATAGAGTCACATTTGCACATGGTCAGCCATGGACATAATGCTACAGGTGGTGACTTGTTTGGGGTCCGAGGAGGTGGTACAATGAATGACTCTGTGCCTGGAGATCATCCTCCTGCTGCCTTCGCCTGTGAATACTTCACATGAGGTCCATTCCGGAGGTGAGTGCATTTTAAAGGCTGGAAGACATTTTCCTTCCATGAAAAGCCCATATGACATACTTATCCCTCATGTTCCTCCGTCACTGGTCCTCTTTCCAAGCTTTTTCACATCAATTTTCTCATTTGAACACAACATGACCTGCACAGAGTCCTGACCAAGGAGTGGGGAAGTGGGGTGGGCCCAGAGTCCATCACCCACTTGCAGGGTGGGGACCTTGGACAAGTCTGATTTCAGTTCAGGATTCCCGTCAGGAGGACTTTGCTGACCAACTCTTCACAGGACATCCTCTCCATTTCTATAAGCATCGGGCAGTCTTTTGGGTACTGTGAGGGACCCCATATGAGATAAAGACCCTGCTCTGGTCAGGAATGAGGGAGTCAGGGTCCCTGCGTTCAAATTCCTAGTATCACCACTTCCTAGTGTCATCTTGCAACAAGTGACCTAACCTCTCTGTGCTTCAGATTACTACTGTATTAAAGGAATAATAGTTATACCCACCTTGCTGGGTTTTTAATGAGGATTAAAAGACATAATCGATTTAAACGATTTACATTAGGGCTCATCGGCATTCACACTATTGGCATTTTGGACCAGACAATTCTTTGTTGTGGGAGACATCCTGTATATTGTAGGATGTTTAGCAGCACCCCTGACCTCTACTCTCTAAATGCCATAGCACCCCAAAAATGTCTCCAAACATTGTCAACTGTTTCCTGGGGGATAAAATTATTCCCCATTGAGAACCCTGCTTATGCCTAGCAATAGTTCGATGGATGTTAACCGTTACTGTGATTTTTATTTTAGTATGTGATCATCAATGTCTTTCTCTGAAGTTGAAGTACAGATCTCTCCACCCTGTGGTATCACAGAGAAGAAGGAATTCAGTTTTTAAAGCTTAGAAAATCAAAGAATTCTAGTATCACAGATTTGCTGGCTCCAGTTTCCCTATGTGTTAAATAGGGACAGCATCACTGCTACTTGTTAGGCTGGTTGGAGATTCAGTGAGCAAACGCACATCAAGCAGCCTGGTGCTGAGCAGGAGGGCAGTGGCTGTCACCTGAGTCACACTGTATGGTTCCTCTGGGGAGGGGTGCTTTGAGAAGAGCCCCTGCGAGCATCAGTAGGAAGGTACATTGCTGGGCGGCGGTCACACGCAGTGCTTGTCTCAACAGAGCAAGGTCATATTTGGCTCGCACAGCTGGGGGCGGCTGTTCTCTGTCCCTCGGGATAAAGTCCCGCTCTGTGGATGAACCTTTTTGGCACCAGAATGGACACAGCTAAGCCCAGCTGGGTGTCTGCCAGACACAGAGCAGCCCTGGCCTTGCCCACCCATCTGCAATTCTCCTCTGCTATAGTCCGAATAGGAAGAAAGTAAATTTACCTCTAGGTTCTCTGCCTGGGAAAAAACTCCACTTCCTCTGACTTTCAGAATAATTGGCAGGGTAGCCCGGTTGTGTATTGCTGTCAGGCTGGCACATACATAATAATAGTTCAACATACTTTCTAAAACCTTGACTGTACTAGTTTTATGTGTACTGCTTCACTTAGTCTTCCCAATATTGTTATTTTATTATAATCTTTCTTTCTAATACATTCATTCATTCTTTCTTTCTGTGGAGTCAATATTATTGTTGAATTATTAGATAAAGAAACAAAGGCTCAGAGAGATTAAGTGGATTTTCTAAGAAAACATAACAAGCCAAGTGGTGGACCCTGAATTTGAACCCACGTCTGTCTCTGTGCCCAGTGCTCTTTCTAATATTGCACCTGTCGTGTAAAGGGCTGGGGGAAAAAAGTAAATAAGGAGGTTGTTTTCTAAGATATCCAAGAGTGTGAGTCCCACGATAAGCATTTGTTGACCCTCAAGCAGATGAAAAAGCTGTCCACTCACACGGACGCACGTAACAGATTGGTCTCTTCGACTTTATTAGGAGCAATTTCATATCACTGAGGATTTAGTGTCTCACTTATTCACCCTTTTTCCAGCCAGGCCCAGTGTTAGAGGCTGAGAATCCTGATCTGAAAAACCCAATTCAAAGACTTCCCTGCCTTCAAAAAGCCCATAGGAAAAAGAGAAGAGATGGCTCATTTGACATTTCTTTGCAAGTTCCTATATATTAATCCATTTTTTGCCACTGATAACAGAATACCTGAAACTGGGTAATTTATGAAGAAATGGAATTCATTTTTTACAGTTTTGGAGGCTGGGAAGTACAAGGTCTTGGGGGGACTTCTGGTTAGGGTCTTCTTGGTGGTAATTCTCTACAGAGTCCTGTAGTGACACAGGTTATCACATGGTGAGAATGACAAGAGGATGTCCAAAGCTCGTTCATGAGCTCTCCTTATAAAGCTGCCAGTCCACTCCCTGATAACCCATGAAACCATTAACCCATTAATCCATAACTAGATTAATCCATTCATGAGGACAGTATACTCACCATCCAATCATGTCCCAAAGGCCTCACCTTTCAAATACCATAGTCGAATTTTCCACACTCTTAATACTGTTACAATGGGGATCAAGCTCCATTGAGTTTTGAGGGGACATTCAATCCATAGCAGGTCCTGATTGTGACAATTATATTCTCAAGTGCTGTGGGGACGCAAGGCGGTAGTGACCAGCTCTGTCTGTGGAAGTCAGAATTTCCCAGTAGAGGAGACAGCTAACTGATCTCTAAGCGTGAGTTGGACTGTGTGCAAAGTAAGTGTCCCTAAGTCCAGGCCTGGCAAAGGAAATTCCATGTTTAAAGACAGAAAACCATGTAAAGTGCTTTAAGGAGCAGCAGGTAGGGCTATGTGGTTGGATCTGTGGATCTGTCATTGGGATGCAGCCCTGGCTAAAGATTTGCCAAGTAATATAGCCCTCTAGTATGTCAGATCAAGATATTAATGAGGAAACTGAAGCTTCAAGAAGGAATGTCGCCTGTTCAGGGCCACTGCAGTGAGAACCCCTCTCATAATTCCCAGAACAACACTCTCTTCACCACACTGGGCTGCCTCTTGCATAATCACCCTCACTTGGAGCCACCGCCTGTTTGTCTCCTGCCTGGCCCAGATTCCTGGGGTCTCAAACCACATGAGACCTAGGAGGATGCGTTAGTCATTTGTATTACTACCCAACCAGCATAGTTTCCTGGCCATGAAGCCTCCTGGCTGTGGATACGTGGAACATGTGCTCATTTCCCTGCAGGGTTCAGCTTCACTTAAGCTCAAACAAATGAGAAATGCTATGAAAAAATGTACAGACCTTGACCTTTGAGCTCTTCCAGTTGGCCGATGGCCTTGGGTGAATTCCTCCCCCGTGAATCAAAGTCAGGAGTCAAGTTGCATTATTTTAAGGACTTCAGACTCAATGCCTTTCCCTTGTCTGCAGTGGCCTCCTATTCCCCCCAGTTCTAGAATCCTTGAGTCTCAGGCCAAGTGCCATCTCCTCTGGAAGCCATCTCTGATCCCCTCCTCTCCGTGATATTCAGCCCAGAACTATCGCTGTCTTCTCTGAACTCCTAAAATACTGTCTTTAATATCCATTCCACACCCAGCATATTTTAATTTAAATATGAAAGAGGAAAACGTAAATTATGTCTTGCTACCTCCCCAAGGTTATGCATCCTGAAAGTTTCCCCTCACTCCTTTCGGCCTCATCTGTCTCAGGTCAGTGGCATGTTGGCTTAGTTCTACCTTGGATGTCATTCCTCCCTCCCTCCACATTGTTCTCACATTGTTCTCCTTTCCAGCCACATAGCCAATTCTCTGGCTTGCTACTGAGCCTTCGTAGAGGTTAAACACTTAACCATGGCCCCCCAGGTTGCCATGGGACCTGAGCTACCCAGCATGGACCGGATATTGTCTGACCATGAAGTTGGGCGTGCACAGCAGCATTCCATTATCAAATGGATACATACAAGATGGAGATCGAACAGTCCCTGAAGGCACAAGTAAGTTACATGAAGAAGTGGCCAAATGCCCTACTCCTCCTCCATGGCCATCTCTCTCGCAGCCTATACCTATGGCCTCATGACAGGTTTCCTATGATCCCTTGACACCTTCGTCTCCTTCCTGGATAACTACATAAGCCTCTGAACTGGTCCCCTACTTCCTGTCTCTTTCACTTCCTTTTCTCCACCACAAACTGTCACTATGACCTTAAAAAACAAGCCACTCTGATCACGTTGTTTTTCCCCTCAGAAAGCTATGACGCACCCCTGTTGCCTGAAGAACTTCTGCTCACTCTTTGAGGTCTTGCTCACACCTTTCTGCATTCTCTACTCACTTCCCAGAGTGTGCAGCTGGACAGTGCTTCTCAACATTACTCCCAAAGGACTCTTAAGGACAGAAGAAAGTGACCAGGTGCCCCTGAGGGTCCTAGAGGTAGAACCCAAAGCAGACCTCTGCAAGAGTCCTTAAAGGACAAGTGACATATCAAAGAATTAGGACAACTTCCCCTGCTATTCTATAATATTTCTAGATGCTTTAATAGTACTTAAAAGTTTAGTTACTTACATGTTCCTAGTAAATTTAATATTCTATACAAATGTGCTATCATTATCCTGTAGCTCTTTATACGCAGCACTGACATGCCACCGTCTTTCTCCCACGTAAGTCTTCCCAAGTTTGAGAAACCTGGATCCTCAAGCACTTTTTTGGAGTCCTACTATATCTCTCAGGCATGGTCCTATGTCTGAGAAGTTCAGGGTCTAATGAAGGAAATTTCATACTATGCTATACTATGCACAGGACAGTAAAGGGCATTGCGAGCATTAGTAGATTCTCAGTATCAATTAAAGGATAAATTCCTTAGCCTGAAATTAAAGATAAATTATAACTGTATGCAATAATAATAAAATAATACTATTAAATACGATACCAGTAGCTACAACTTTTATAGTGCCTACTCTGACCAAACACTTCTCTAAACTCTTTACATATATTTATGCATTTAATTCCAAGAACCACACCATGAAATAGGTACTCCTTGGATCCTCATTCCAATTACATGATGAGAAAACTGAGCCTGGCTTTGAAGCAGGCAGTTTGCCTTCAGTGACCATCATCTTAGCCACTCTGTTATGACACTTCTCAACTATCTTTAGTATTAAATAATAGTAATAGTAGCAGTAAGAATAATAATAATAGTGATAGTAGCTGTACCAGCTGCAAACCACAGTAACTACACACACTCACACATGCATGCACCCATGCACACACATTCCTTGGATTTAAATAAGTCATATAAAATCACCTTGAAATCCTCATAATACAGATCAGTCTGTTAGGAGAACTTCCTAAACAACTAGTCTCTGAGCTCCACCTCTCTTTCCTACCCACAGAAGTTCAGGAAGAGGTCTCCCAAGATCCCTGTGGTTAAAAGTTTTGGTGAGAGCATGTTGAAATTGGATGGCTATGCATACAAATTGAGACATCTCTGTGACTGAGAGAGCCATAGGAAGAGAGAAGGTAGAAGTTCAAAGATCTGAATTCCTCTGATTGACATTCACGGATTCACTTTGGTCTGGCACTACTGACTAATAGGCAGTCCTCAAACTTGAGAAGGCCTTTCCCACAATGGAATTTGTGTTTTAGTTCCAAGAAAAGACGCTGTTAGCAAAAGAATAAAAATGAGTGAGTGGGTGTGAGGCAGACCCTGTGCTAGACTATCGTAAATAACTACCTCAATGGTTTCTTATAATGGGCCAGTGATGGAGGTAACGTTATCGTTGCCATTTTACAGATGAGTGTGCTTGTGCCCAGAGAGATTAATTTATGCAAGGTAATAAAGAAATAAATGTTCAGCATCAGTATTTGCAATCATATCCATCTGACCACCAACCACATTTTTTTAAAATGTACATTTTATAAATGAGTTCTGTTTCTGACCAAGGATACAATGTTCTCTAAAACTTTAGAAAGGAGGTGGTTAAAGAAACACTAGAAACTTTAAGTTTGAAGTCTCTGGCCCTTTGTATAAGACTGCTCTTACAGCAACAAGCAGAATAGGTAACTTGATGTAGAATCCTATGAATACCAAATAAGGATTCCTTATGGCCCTGTGTCTGGGGATGGCATGTGCAGGATTTCACCAAATGCTGATGTCAAGAAGAACATTACAAGCACAGATAATAGCAGGTGCCCAAACATAAAGGCTGAACAAACATGGCATTTTGGGGAATAGCAAATAGTCTTATTGGGCCTGGGATGAAGGGAACTAGTACTTAAACAATGTCAGGGAGTAGATTACAGAAGACCTTGAATGTCCAGTTAAATTGCCCATAATTTATCGTAGAGAGTCAACAAGTCTGAGTAATGCTAACTGGTGGATGACAGAGAAGAGGAAGACACAAGGCCCATGGTCAGTGCTGAGTAGGAAAAAATGGATTGTATGCTGGATTCTGCTGTAGGATGACACACACAGCAAAGAAATGAATCAAAATATTCAAGCTAGATCTTGGAGACTGTGTATTGTCCTCATTTTATATTTGAGGAGACAAGTCTAGAGAACAGGAACTCACAGTGATCTTGAATAACTAGAACCCAGTGCTCTTCCCAGACCATTATATTTTGAGATAGAGTTCTCCAAATTTTGACATTGTTGGGGAAAAAAAAAAAAAAAGAAAGAAAGAAAATCAGAAAGCTGTTTGTGTCTTGGGAGTGAGGCTGAATAATAAAACTCAAAGCCAATTTTGTGACCTAAATTCACAGAGTCCAAGGACTTGACCATGGGCCACCCTTGGCTGTTCTCCCCAACTTCTGCAGGTTGGCCTCATGTGTGTTTAATCCCTGGGTCTGCAAGCCTTTTAACTCATAAATTGCATAAAACATTGCAAAGTCAGGCAAATAATTGCAAGAGATTTTCTGCTTTACTAACTTTGCTTAGTAATGAAATGTGATTCCAGGAAAGAGCTAGAAACCAAATCTAGGGAAAGGCAAGAACAATATGAAGATAAATCCACTCAAGTTACCAGCCACTGGCTGACATGTTCTCTTCTTCTGAACAGAGGCCTCAACAGAGGAGTAAATAACGATTTTTAATACCTGGGGTTCCCAAGCAGGCAAACCCAACTGCTTAGTTCTGTCTATTTTGTTACCTGTGCTGGTGCCATAATTGAGGTAGAGATGCTCAAAAGTGCAAATGGAGCCCAGAGGAGGAAGCCACTGCTGTTGTGGGGATGAAAATGTTCACCAGAGAAGACAACATTTGAAATTTGTTTTGGAAAGATTAGGAGGTACTTCTCCAGAAAGACAAAAGACAGGAGGAAAATTATTCCCAACAGAGGAAATAATTTGTGCACAGACATAAAAGTAACTATTGGGTGGACAGCAAATAGTCCAGTGTGGCAAGAAAATGTGGATAGTGAGGGTGTGGAGAGAGAAAAGCATGTCAGGCGTGTGCAAAGGCAGGCAGTGTGGATGCACATGGAGTGTTAGGGAAATGTCAAATAGTCCCCTATGAGTTGAGCCGAAGTACAAGAGGGAATGCAGGGGGAAATGAGATGAGGCTGGAAATGGGGGATGGGTCAGGCCAAGGAGGACTTTGAATACCAGGCTAAGGAATCTGGCTTTCACTTACAGGTGTGATGGGGTTGGGGTGGGGCCCACGAAAAGTGTTTGAGCAGGGGAGTGACACCATTAGAACTGTGCTTTTGGGGAAATAGACTGGAAACGGGAAACTGGAAAGAGAGTGGCTAAGATATGAGCCCAGGTGAGAAACTAAAAGGATGCAGACTAGGGTCTTGTTAGTGATCTAGACCCAGTTCTACAAAGAACCTTTCCTCAAGTTTTCCCACCTGCACCAACATCACCCTTCCCTGAACAACTTGCCATGAACATGGGTACTGGTCATCAGACCCTTAACAACACTGCTAACTGTGGATTTGCCTCCCTTGTGCTATGAACAGCTTGAAGACAAGGGTGGGATCTAAGTAACCTTGGTGTCCCAGGCACCCAGCACAGAGTCCGCCCCATGGGGATGCGTGTAGCCTGAATGCAGGCTGGCATGCCCAAATCAATCAACAAATGAATGGAAACAGGATGCAGCTGTGTGCTCATCCACCTCGTCCCACCCCCCACCCCACCAGGTCCCAGCAGTGTCTGTGAAATGGGCAAGGTCGTTTCTTCACTCACTCATTGGCAGTACAATATTGATTACTTTTAAGTGGCACTTGCTTACCAGTCAAACAGGAAATATGGGAGCAAATGTAACCAGCTTCCTGGGTGACTGACGGGATATATTCCCTATGACCAGGACACCACGAATGCATCCCTCTCCATTCCTCAGCTCCCCCTTGGTTCTGCCCACACAGACCCTCCAGAGCCAGGACAGACTCCTGATACTGAAGGTGGCTGACTAAAAATGGACACAGCAGGGTCCCTAAGACCTCTGTGTACCTGGCTGAAGACACAGGATCCTTCCAGACAAGTAGCTGTGCCAGATGATAATCACTGCCTTTTCATACCTAGTATCCATCTTTACCGGTTCTCACAGCAACACAGCAACATAGGTCTTAGAATCCTCATTTTACAGATAAGGACCCCACAGCCTAGAATGGTTAAATCACTGGTTCTCAACCCTGGCTGTAGAGGAGAATCGCCTGGGGAGCTGGTGAATAATTCTGACTGCTCGAATCAGTTTCTGGTGTGAGACTCAGGCATTACTGTCCATGGTTACATGGCTGGTGAGTCGGAGACCCAGAACTGGAACTCAGCCTCCCCCAGCCTCAATGTCCTTTCCAAAGCTTGATTCACAGTAAGTAAAATGCTGCTTGAGGACTTTCCCTGGGAGCTGTGAGTCTGGTGTAAATGTTCAGGAGCTGGGTGGGATGCAGGGCAGGGCACAAAGAAAAAGGCATCTCATCAATTTTCCACTTTCCTATGCTGCTTCCTTTTGATCTAAAACCAAAGGATTTATTTGTAGCTTCTATGAGCATTAACTATTGAGGTTCTTGTTGTCAGGTTCAAATTGTGGCACAGTCTCCTTCCTGCCAAGCAGGGGAGTTCGGGCACAGCGCCTCTGTCTCTGCCTCCTCTTTGATTGGGGCAGAGCAAAGGGCAGTTTTGGCAGCTTTATGGGCTGCTTCTCAGGCTGCTGACACAACCGCCTGACAGATGGCCTGCCACGCTGGGCTTCTGGGGCCACATCCCCCATTTCACCAAAGGAGCTTGCTTGGGCCATGTGTTTTGGCTTCTTTTTATGAGATTTGTGTCAGTCCATGAATCACCAAGCAGCCATGCTGGAAAGATCATCTGGTCCACCACTCCCACTATCACCACTCCCCGGACACTTCTCTGATGGGAAAATAGAAGCTTATTTGATAATTAGATATTAATAATCATAAAAATCAACATAATAAAGTATTTTAATAGCAAGAAATTATTATAAAAATAAATGTTCATTTCACATCCACTCCATGCCAGAGAGACTGCATACATTATCTTGCTTAATCCTAAGGGTCACTTGCATTGCACAAATCCAGGGGCATCATTTGTCTCAAAGAGCACACATTACATTGATCGGGATGTTCATGGGCCTCCTAGAACAGTGCTGTCTAAACTTGGGGGGCCATACCTGGAAGCCCTCTTAAGACTGATGGCAACCTTATGAGGAAGCTGCCATTCCTGCAGTGGTTCAGGGTACTGGACATACCCCTCCTCCTTCTGGAATAGGAATGGCTCATCACACAAAGATTACCAGCCAAATGGAAAACACGCATCACTTTTAAAATTTGTGCCATCACCACATGTATCAGGTGATATACACAAATCATCCCAAAACTTAGGGGCTTAAAACAATAACCATCTGTTATTGCTCACAAATCTACAGGTCAGTTGGGCAGTTCTGCTTATTTGGGCTGGGCTCAGCTGACCTTGGTTGAGCTCATTGCATCAACCCATGGGTCAGCTAGGGTTGGCCAGTCTAGGATAGCCTTGGCTAGGCTGGCTAAGATGACTGGGGCCTCTCTTCATGTGATCTCCCTTCTTTCAGGTTAGACTAGGCTGTTCACATGGAGGTCATGGGGTTTCAAGAGAGCAAAGGGGAGCAGGTAAAATCTCTTAAGGCCCAGGCTTAGGACTCACACAGTCACTTCTGCTTCCCTACATTGGCTGAAGCAAGTAACAAGGCCAGTCCAGATAACAGGGGTAGAGAAATTGACTCTTCCTTTCAATGGGAGAAGGAACGAAAATATGTGGCCACTTTGGTAACCTA
This sequence comes from Cynocephalus volans, assembly GCF_027409185.1. NCBI lineage: Eukaryota > Metazoa > Chordata > Mammalia > Dermoptera > Cynocephalidae > Cynocephalus > Cynocephalus volans. Next base: position 46,978,120 of record NC_084467.1, on the reverse strand, counting down.
CTGCACCCTTTAACTCGAGATTACAGAGTTGTGGGTTAACTCCGTGAGAGACCATGGCTTAGGTTTCCATCTGAAGGGGGTGTGACCTACAGTCTCGCCACGATGTTCCAGCCTAATGGCTGCCCACTTACAGGTGGAGAATCTGGAACATGGGCCAGAAGATGGGGATTGCTGTCCAAGGCAGTGACCCCACCCACTAGTAAGGGCTTGGAGTTTGACTCTCTTGGTACCTATTACATTAGATACTCCTTTTTTCTCAGAGAGAAGTGAGGGATCGGAAAGAGAATCTGTAGGTGTTCCACTCAACACTGAGAGGGGAATAGAATATATTCTTTTCTCTGTGGATCAAGGTGAGAATGTGGAAAGAAGAGAGGAGAAAGTTTCTCCCTGATCAACAATCCCCAAATCCAGACTAGAAAATGGAGGCTCAGAGAGATAAATACACATGCTCAAGAACAAAGAGTTGAAAAGATTAGGCATATTACCAAATTATGATACCAAGTCGTGTGCCAAATCGAGTCATGAGGCCAGTCCAGATGACAGGGGTGAAGAAATGGACCAACTAAGATCGGCCCTCTTTGGGTTTCCATCCTTAATAGTTTCTAGCCCTTTGCTGAGAGAGCCAAACCAGGCTTTCAAATGTACTGAGCAGCTATTTTGAGCCACACACCTTTGTAAGCACCTTCATATAAAGTAGCACATAGAATCTTCACCACTCTGAATGACAAACATTAGCATCTTCATAATTAATGAGGAGCACTAAACTTAGACAGATAAAGAGGTATGTTCAAGAAGACACAGTGAGTGAATGGGGTAACATGGACCTAATTTTAAATTCAGGCTCTCACCAACTCCAAATGCTCTCTCCGTTATAGCATAATTACTCAATTCCTTTGTCACATGGTATGTGCCAGGCAAACTGGGTTGTTTTTCTCCCCCCCAAATTCTTTTTTATTCTTTAGTTCATGCTTTCTCTCCACCTGGAAAGTGTCAGCAACCACTTTTTCTGTGATGTAAATTTCCCCATCCCCACCCCCATCTGGTACCATAGCTCTACCTACAAGATCCCTACCATCTTTAAAGGACCAGCTAGAATACCTCCTCCAAGATCTAAAATTAAGATCTGCGCTTCCTTCATTCCTCCAGCAGAAGTTCTCTCCCCACTTCTTCTGTGTGTCTACAACATTTCATTTCACAACACTTTCTGCCATATACCATTACTAGTTGTTTACTTACTTATGTCTACCATGCCTTGAAAGCTTGTTGGGTCATAGGACTCATTGTTGTAATTCCAATGTCCAGAAAAGAGCCTTGTCATTCACTGACTGAGGGGACAAAAGCAAAATAAAAGAGCTACATGATTTCCATGGTGGTAGGTAGGCAGATATTGAGTAAATCCTCATTTGCTGCTAACAAACCTGGGAAGACTGCCTGGAGGAAGGAAGCTATGGGTCTGAAATCATAAGACCCTTCTGTCTGAATTTTCTTGATGTTTTCATTTCTTCTCAGCTCTTTGGTCTCTGATGTTTAAAAGGCATTGAAATTGCTTGGTAGAAATCAGTAGTTTGTCAAGCTTCGTTACAGCTGTTCTGGGAAAAGAGAACGGAGAAAAGTGTGCAAAGACTGGTGTGGTAATAATTTAAGTTTTATCCAAATAAGATGTTCCGTGAAATGTGGAGGACTGCCTGAAGTGACACATTTCTGGCAACTCGTGGTCCCTGAAAAAGATAAAAGGAGGATTTGAAGAAGCATTTTATAGAAACTCTCGCCACTTCGAAACCAAGCCACTTTTGTTTCTAATTCTTAGAGGAAAGAGAGGATGGGGATATTTTCTAAAGGTAAAAGAATAAAAATCTTCACACTGTGTATATGTCAGGCATCTGATTTTCCAGCATGTGTACATTGCTTTACAATCTATAAAGTGTTTTCCATCTCTTCTTCTCACAACAAGCCTACGGAGTAGATAAATCCATCGATGAATAGCAGCGCTTGAAGCTTAAACTCATAATTTAAATTTTAAATTGTATAATTTAAATTTTTATAAGTATAATTTAAATTTTTCATTGACTTTTTAAAAGAGACTTTCAGCTAGACACGTGTTTTCTTTTCGATGACCTTTGATTCTTCTTCCAAGACATAAAGACTGACTCTTTGAAGACAACTCTCCCCCACTAGGCTATTTAATCCAGAGGAAGTGATCCAAGACACAGGAATAAAAGGAGCAAGATAAAGGATTTAAGTAAAAAAAAACATTCTGGCCCAGATTCTAGTCTGGGCTTGCCCATGACCCACCACATGGTTTTGAGCAAGTTGCTTCAACTTTCTTGTTTCCCATCCAGAGAGTTAATCACTTCTTCCACTCTGCTCCCAGAATATTTTCAACACCATATTATAATTCAAATTTTGTTTTATATGTGTTATTTGTTGACATGTTACCTCCTCAGAGAGACTCTCCCTACCATCCTGGGCAGGGCGGTTTCTCCCATCGCTGTTCTCTGTCTCTGCCCCTTGCTTGCTACCTTCATAACACTCACTACGACTCCTCATCATTTTCTTTATTTCTCTACTTACTTGGTAGAGTTTCTGGCTGTCTCCCCAACTGGAATGCCAGCCTCATGAGGACAGGGGCCAGGTCTTCTTGGTGACGTAGGTTCTCAAATATGGATGGAGTGGATAATGCCTCCAGGAGACTGGGGACTCTCCTTTGAGTGCTCTGTTGACCCGGGGTCCAGCACAGAATTGGTGCCCAATAAAATGTGGTGTTGAGGAGAAGGAACATGTCTCTGCCAACCCTCTCCTCACACTTTAGCCTTGGCCCACAAAGGAGGGGACATCTACCTTTGTCCTTGTACTCGGCGTCTCTGCCCCTCACTGGTTCCTCCCCAGAGGAGAAGGAATTGTCCACCTGGCTGGATAGGCCCTGAGAATGCTGGCCCCTGGATTGTGAGGGGCAGTGACACTCCATGGAAGAGCAGCTGTGAGTTCATCCTAGTCTGCTTCCCGAGGCGTGAGGAGAGCAGGATTTTCCTCCTTCCTCTTTCTCTGGGTTCCAGCAGGGTAGACTGTTGTCCACTTCCCATCTGCCTGCAGTAAGCACCTGCTGGGGAGACATCCATCAGCTGTTTCTCATGCAACATGTAGTAGGCTGAAGGGATCAGGCAAGCCATCCACATTCTTGAGGTTGTTTAGGTAAGTAAACTTGGGGCCTGCTTCATCAACCCAGACATCTCACTTTGCAGATCTGAGATTGTAGAATCAAATATAGATCCAGGATGTAGGGTAAGGCATGTCTGGTCTAGGCTACTTTCTCTAAAACAGCCATTACCGGTGCTTTGCAGTGAGACAGTCTGTGCTTGTCTAGCCATCAATAAAATTGCGTATTATTTTCTGTTTTGTTGTGAGTTTGTGTATAAGGTACCTCAAGAGGCAGGAGAGAGAACCCTGGGTATTCGAGCACCAAACTCTACCCCCAACAACTAGGAGTGTTTTACTTCTCAGTATACAGTCTAGACCACCTATATCCTGAAAACACAGAGTCACTGAGTGTTAGGTAAGATATTCTAAACACAAGGATCATCCCAGCTGACTCCTGTACACTTTAAAAATTGAAAACCATGTCCTAGCAATATGCTGAATAAAAGTAGATTGAGCCTGTTCTGAGATTATAAGTTTACTACCTCTCTCTCAGGTGAAAATCCAATTCACATGAAGTGGTTGCTATTTGATGGCTTCTGGGCCTTGGCATTAGACTTATCTGAGTTAGGGTCACAGCCCTGCCACTCTCTAGTTGTGCAACCATAAGCTAGATACCAAACCTCTCTGAACATCAGTTTCTTCACTGTGTAAAATGATACCCATTACACAAGGTAGTTGTGAGGACTACCAATAACTTATATGCAGTTTTTTGATGCATAGAAGTAGTTAGTGAATATGTTATTAAAGAAAATGAGCAAAACATTTAAAAAACTTTCAACCCTGAAGGGCATAGAGCAGAATGATGGGAGATGCCTTGTATGGTGAAGAGTCTATAGAAGGCTTTGAACTTTCATGATTCTGGAGTAAACACGTGCAGACATGTGCATGTGCACAAACAGACACACTTGGATATGACCACTGATCAGTCCTCTTGCTGCAAAACAGAACACAGCCTATGCTGACTTGGGGATACAGCTGAACCAGTTGTTTCCTCCAACTGACCTCCACCAAGTCCTTATGGCAAGAATGTCGTGTTTTCATAACCTTGAGGATACCAAGTGCACCATCTGCTCTGCAAGGAGATAAAATATGCAAGGCCACAATGTTTTATCTCAGAACCTTCAGTTAATAGAGATCAGTAAAAGTAATTGGAGCTCATTAGTTGAAGAGGGAAAGTATTCTCATAGAAAAATTATTTCGAAACAAAAATCAGAGACTGTGAATGCTAGAAGATACTGAAGGGTGATTTTTTAGTTCAACCCCCTCTTTTCACAGATGAGAAACAGGCCCAGAAAGGTGAAGTCATCATGTCACCAGTTTCTGGTTAGAACTGGAGTTGGGAACTAGCTGGGAGTCAGGACCCTATCACAGCCAACCACAGCAAGCCATGATGCAGAGCCTGGCACACTTCTAGAAACCCATGCAGAGGGCTTACAAGAAAAGTGGCTTCCCCAGTGGGTATGGGCCCTCAGCTGGGAGGAGGACTCTGCTCCTTTGCCACACAAGACCTGGGTACTTGTCCCTTCCCTTAGGAAACCACAGAAGCCCCTTTATTGTTGGGGTGCTGGGGGCTTCACAAGTCATTTCCCCAGGGGATCTGTTCCAAGGAAGCCATCAATCAGGCGTTTGACTTTATTTAGTCCTCACATCTATCTATAGAGGTGGGCATCATCATCCCAAATTGGCAGAGGAGGAAACGGAAAGGTGTGCGTGGCTCCGAGGCTCACGAGTCCCACACTTGAGGTGGCCAGCCCTACTGGAGGCAGAGCTCTCCAGTTCTGAGGACCTTCTGTACTCATCACACCCTGCTGCACCTACTGCTTCTTGTTTATTTCATTCATTCATTAATATAAATCATGCTTATTTGCTTTATTTGTTTCTTCAACAGAAAATATGCTTTGTGGGGGCAGGCAGATCTGGTCTGTCTTGTTCTTTAGTATTTCTTTAGGCCTTGGGCAATGCCAAACATATGTAGGTACTGAGGAAGGAAGGAAAGGAGAAAAGAAAGAAAGAAGGAAGGAAGGAAGCAAGAGAAAGAAATTCTGCTTCAGCTCCCTGCATCTGTATTTTCTGTTCTAGAATCAGATCATTGTAATGACAACCCCTCTATTGTGCACAGCCTTACCTTTTATAAAATGTTTTTGCATTCTTTGGATCCTCTCAATCGCCCTGTAAAGTAGAAAGAGAAGGGATCTTTATCGCTATTTTGTAGATGCGTTCATAAATGGATCGTCTCCTCAGAATTGCTAAGTATCAGTAGCTGTGATAACTACAGGTGCGCCCAAGACCGTAACCTGGTCTCACGGAGTTCAGTTTTCACCTGTCTCCCCCAATAGAGTATAGCCGGCTATGGAAGGGCTGCAGTGGGGCTGTGTACAAAAGGAGGGATTTGCTTGGTCAGGCCTTCCCGAGCTCTCCTTCAGACAGAGCAGAGGGTGGAGACAAGTTTCAGAAGAGCACATGCAGAAGGAGCAGCATGTACAAAGGCGTACACATCTGAGAAAGTGTGACCCCTTCTGCCAGTGATGTGTCTGGACCCTGCAGAAGAGCAGCCAGGGTGTTGACGCTGGAACCGTGAGTGGCGCCCCGCCTCTGGGAGGCCTGGCATACCAGAGAAAGAGTGTGGACTCCAGCCTGGAGGTGCAGTGCAAGGCAGAAGGAGCAGCGAGAACAGGGAGTGGCTGGAAGGATCAACCTGGAGAGAGATTAAGAGAGGCTGTGGCCCTGCAGCAGGGGCGGGGGATAGAGGGAGACTCGGGTGGAGTCAACCCAGAATGGGCTGTGGCCCTGCAGCAGGGGCGGGGGATAGAGGGAGACTCGGGTGGAGTCAACCCAGAATGGGCTGTGCTGCAGGAGGGGACAGATTGCCCAAGGTCCTCACGGCAGATAATGGCAAACCTAGGTCTCTGAATTTGTAGTGCCTAGCTCTTCCCGTCCTAGGGCAGTGTTGCCGCACACGTGCATTCTGTGCTGTGTTCCCCAAGCCCCAGCCCCTACACTTGCTCACCCACCAGCTCCTGGCCCTAGTCCACCGGCCTCTGTTTACCACCACAAATGAAAACTTCTTTCCCCCTCAGGGAGGGTTAGGGATTACAAAGCTGTCGGTCTTGGGAGAATGTCCAATTTCCTCTACCCTTGAGGGTTAAGGTACCTCCTCAGGTACTTCCTGTTCACCCATTCATTCAATACTTTGTTTATTTTGTGCTGAGCACTGGAACCCACCCGGCCTCTCAGGACTTCTCCTCAGCTGTCTTTTTGAAGGTTTGTTTAATGTTAAAGTTCAAAGAGATGTTTGAGCTTCACCTAGACTCATGGTAATTGTGTGACTTGTCCAAGGCCACAGCAAGTTGACAGATCAAGTCCCTGGACTCCCAACCCCGTGGGGCTTCTATGACCTCTGAGTGGCCTAGGCAATTAGGACTTTGACTTGGGTCTGATCAAACCAGAATGCTTTTCACTACAGGAACAAGGAGGATGTTGACCACGGAGAATCAACCCAGGGAGTGACCGTCTTTGGTCCCTAGGACAGGCAATCACAGACCAAGTCCCCTACCCCCCTGCACACCAGCAGCACTCTGATACTTGTACATATGGTGTTTATCCTTTCCTCATTCTTTGGTGATGTGCTCGTTGATGAGCTGTGGAGCATATCCAAAATGTTTTTGGAGCTGTTAGCTATTATGTCCTAAAAAATAATAAATTGCACACTGTGGCTCCATTTCTTTCTTTCTTTCAAAGCAACTACAGAGCTAAAAATACCAACCTCCTTCCAGGGCCCACCTCATGTCAGAGTTACCACCAACAGGAGGGTCCCACTGGCCCTGGAGACCTTGTTTACTTTGAAAAGCTCACTCAGCACCAGCTGAGAGCCCTCTTGGCCCCCGTGCCTCCTGCCCACCCTCCCAGGCTCCTCTGTGAGACGCAGACAGCAGGCTGCCCATTGTTGGCAGATGGCAGCTGCACCCCCAGCCTGTGGCCTGCCTGCTCCTCAGGCCACCAGGTCTGCGTTTATTATTCCAGATGATAAAGCGTACTGTCCTGAGGAGTTCAAAGCCCCCAAGTAACACACTGCCTCATGGGCAGGAAAGTCGCTGTTGTTGATTTCCTAGAGTGGCCAGCGAGCCTCCCGCTCCCTTCCCCCCCGTCCTTCCCCTTCCCTGCTCTTCTCTCTTCTTCTACCCCATCCTCTTCTCCTCCTTTCCTCCCCCTCTCTCCTTCTCTCTCTCTCTCCCTAACTGCTTTTCTTCTTTCCTTCCCAGGCCCTACACCTCATCTTCCTTTTTCCTCCTCTTCTCTTTGTCTTTCCCTTCCCTTTCCTCTCTCGAGCCCCTTAGGCAGCTCTGTAGAAAACAGCTTGAAAATCCCTGGGTTAAAGGCAAAGGGCCTTCTTGGCACCAACATTGTACAAGAGCCATTTCTTTCCACTTCATCTTAGGCACAGCTTTCACGGGGGAGTTTAAAAGGTGGGCGCTCATTAAAAAAAAGAAGGAAACCCTCCCATTCGTGGCAACACGGATAAACTTAGAGAGAATCTTAAGTGAAATAAGCCAGGCACAGAGAGAGAAATACTGCATGTCCTCATCATAAGTGGGAGCTAAAAAATAAGTTAATTAAAAAAAGAAAAAAGCTATAACAGTCACAATAATACATTGAACTTTCAAAAGGAGAGAATGGAACTGAGGTTACCAGAGGTGGGAAAGGGGAAGGAGGGAGGATAAGAGAGCAATTGGAAAAGGGCAGTGAAAAACGGTTGCATTGTATAATGGTGAATATACTAATTACCCTGATTTGAGCATCACATATTGCACACAGGTATTGATATTCAACTCTACCCCACAGATATGTACAATCAACTATGTTTCAATAAAAAAAATTAAAAATATATAAAAATAAATAAACGGTGGGTGCTAACCAACAAATGCCCAGCCTTCAGACTAGGGGACAGTATCACTGAGCCCAGCCTTCTTGGGGTATTAGTATGTTAAAGAGCATGAGAAGAAATGGGAATCTCTATATGAAATGGAATTGACCATTAGCCAATTCTGCAACTTTGCTAGATTTGTGATCTTGGAAAATTATTTCTCTGTGGGTTTCAGATTCTAATATGTTTAAAGGGGTTAGGAACTCCTGTCCCGACCTCTTCCAGGAAGGATTAAAGGTCCCTTAGGATCACAGATAGCAAAATTATTTGGTGCATGTGCAATAGTATAGTGATGTTATTATGGGCTACCTACTGCCTGTGGTTATTGTGAGAATGAAACAAGACTATGTGCATGAACTTCCTCACATGCTGTCAGGCACAAACAAATGTTAAGTACAGTTATCATTTGCTGCTGGATAGGTCCGCCAAGAAGCAGGCTGCAGTGGAGATGTGCATGCAGAAACTGCATCAGGGGGTGCTCTCAGGATCACCACATGGGAAAGGAAAGGAGGCAGAATCGGCAGAGGAAGAAGCGGGCTGCAGTGTAGCCTCAACAGAGGACTCGGCCCACGTTAAGGGAGCTCTAAAGCAAGAGGGCCTTTCGGAGTTGTCCCACATGGGGGGAAGGGGGTTAGGAATTTATACTTACCCCGTAAAGTTCAGTCACTGGACATGGACTTCCCCAGAAAGGGTGGGGGGGGGGTGATCTTGGAAGAGGCTGCTCTCTTCAGTTGAAACAGTCCTCAAAGGGAAGTAAGAGGTGAGAGCTGTCTGCTGGCAACCCTCCCAGCAGCTGGAGGAATTATTTCTTTAGTACAGAGGAGAAGTCTGAGCCATGCATCTCAGTGTCCCCTTCATTATTAATATTACATAAATCTAGTGATTCATTTCTTCATATAGCTGAAAAGAAATCTGATATTGGCCCCAAAGTCTGTAATTACAAGAGAAATGTGGGAAAATTACTTCTCCCTAACAGACCAGCAAGTAACCACTGATCAGCTGCTTCCCAGTGGAATACATCAGACTGGCTGATGTAGTAGATCCACAACACAGAAGCATGACTTACAAGACCACTTACAATGGCCTCCTAATGATCTCCCAGCCTTGCGCTCTCTGTCACCCCTTACTGGCCAATTCTCTGTACTGCCTCTAGAGTTTGTTCTTACTCTCAACTCTTTGACTATACCGCCCTGCCAGTGAAACATAACCAACGACTTCATCCCCTAAGGAAACAGTCGAGACTCCTCTTCACAGCCTGACTTCGCTCTGCCTTGGCAGCCCCTTTCCCCATGCCTCCTTTTGTCACCCCGCCACATGACCGCAGCATCCTGCATTCCAGTACATTGCATACCCATGTCTGGAATACCCTCCCCAAGTCTTCCTTATAATGAATTCCTGCATATTCTTTGAAGCCCAGCCCAAAGGCCCCCTCCTCTGTGCTTCCTCAGTGTCTTCAATGCACCCTGATTATAACAGATAAATGAACAACCAAGCTGACTCCATGCGAAGCGTGTGATACTAGATAGAAACAGGGCACTGCAGTGAGGACTTGGTTGAGCTTTAAAGCCAATTGGCCTTAGTTTGAATCTATTCTACTGTTTCCTTCCTTTCAGCTGTTGCGCAAAGTTTCCGAAGGATTCTGAGGCTGTTTTCTTATCTGTGTAATCAGAATAATACCTACCTCCAAGGATTGTGAAGATGAAGTGAAATGACAGACATATAGTACCTAACTGAGTGGCCAGCTCCACACACCATAACTGCTGTTGGAGGACAAGGGAGAGTGGTGTCCTCCATTTCTGCATCCTTTTCTCTGAGCTTCTCTCCACTAGACTGTAAGTTCCCTAAGGGCAGGTTCTAAACCTCCTTGTTATGATTGCATTCCTAATGCATGGCTCAGTGCCTCAATAAATAGGTTTAAATAAGTTGATAATAAAAATTCTGGAAATATTGAAATAAATGGACTTGAATTGAATCCCTTAAGGTTTTCCAATGCAGAGTAAATACATCTCATTTTTAGAGAAGTGCAAAGTAGAAATCCCAGAAGACAGTGGCCAGCCTGCAGCCTTGGCAGGTAGACTGAGGAAAGGAGAACTGGCCTGCCACCATGATTAACACCCCATCTTTCTTCTCTTTTTGAGGTGGCTGCACTCCCTAGCAATGCAGCCATGCTGGACAAGTTCAGACTAAACACATATACATCATTGTCTCCGTGTGCGCTGCTAATGTGTCCGCATCAAACTCTGGAAAGGGCTCCTGGGGACAGTAAATGTGTCTCAGACCACCTCGAAGTAATTTTGAACATACATACTGTTATCCTCCTGTCACTCTTCCTGGAGCAGCCTCAGGGCAAGTCCAGTGAGCAATGACTCAAAGTTAAACTCATCCTTCATGACCTGGGCCCAGGCCAGCTCACAAGATCCTGCTCCTAAGAAGAGAGCAAACCATGTGGTTCACTTGAATTCCACCAAGAAGAGTGTCACTTCTTGGCTCTTTTAATTGTTCAGCGTAAAGGACATTTATGATATAATGATGGGTGCTTGGAGGTACTCACAGACAGTTAATTTACTCGGAGGTACTCACAGTCAGACAATAATTTCAGCATTCATAAATGCTAAAAAGAAAGGAACATCAAAGGTTGCATTCTTCTTTTTTTACTTGATATTGAACAAATATTTATTAAATGTCTACCCTATGCCCCCCATTATCCCAGGCACTGGAGGCCCAAGGAAATGAGGCATCAGTACTGTCCACATGAAGTTCAAATTTAACCAGGTAGCATGGTGACAAACACCATGGGTGACACCTGCAGATCGTGGCCTCCACTGCATATGTGGTGAAGGATCCTGAGAAAATGGTAACTAAGCAGAGACCTAAGGGGTCATCTCAGAATTACTCAGGTGAGAAGGAGCAGTAGCAGAGGAGGAAAGAGCACTGGCCATTAAACTTGACAAATCCTTGTGGTGGGAGCACTGAGTGTGCAGAGGAGTGGTCAGGAGAGGCTGTAGAAGTAGGCAGAGACCCCACAGTGAAGGGCCTTAGGAGCCACAGTGGGATACTCAGGCCTTTTCCTAACAGCACTAAGGATCCAGAAAGATTTTTAAGGAAGATCCTAAACAAAAATCCTGCATGGAAGGATCATATCTGCCACATTCATTAAATGGGAGTCTCCCAAGTTCCAAATCCTATGCTAGCTTTTGTGGGCACTTTAAATCATCAATTAAATCTAAGAAAATTTGAGAAAGCTGTCTTGTAGAGCTCCCTAATTCTGAGAAAGTATGAGGAGTAGAAAAAAGAATCGACTATTGTAATGGTTAATTTTACGTGTCATCTTGGCAAGACTATAGTGCCCGGTTCTTTGGTCAAACGCTAGTCTAGATGTTGCTGTGGAGATATTTTGTAGATGCAATTAATATTTACAAAACATTTTATCAGTTGACTTTAAGTAAAGGAGATGACTCTCCATAATGTGGGTGGGCCTTATCCAATCAGTTTTAGACCTTGAGTGCAAAAGTTAAGGTGTCCTAAAGAAGGAATTCTGCCTTAAGACTAAAACATAGACACTCTGCCTGATTTTCCAGCCTGCTGGCCTGCCCTACAGATTTGAGACTCAAGACTACCACATCAGTCCTTACCAGAATCTCCAGCCTGCCAGATTGCCCTGCAAATTTTGGGCTTGCTAGCCCCCGTACTTGCATGAACAAATTCCTTAAAGTAAATCTCTCCGACAGATAGAATAGAGAAAATGTACACACACACACACACACACACACACACACACACACACACACACTATATACATATATGTGCACACACACATATTTATATACTATTGATTCTTTTATCTGTGGAGAACCCTGACTGATACAACCAGGATTCAGAAAACCCATTCCAATCTCCCATCCCTTATTTAACCTCCCAATACCATTTTCTCATCAGAATAATAGAGACTAATGACCCTCCCTTCCAGGGTTGCTTTGAAGATTAACTGGATATATAACAATACTTATCACCATAGCTAGCACACAGTGCGTGTTTCATGGTTATTTCTCTTTCTCTTTCCTTAATTGATTGATAGGATAGATAACTACCCAATGAAAGGTTGTTTTTCTGCTGACATAGGCTGCCCTGGAAGAAATCTAATCTACAATGGAAAGTGCTAAACAAACAAAAAAGAATTTACTCTTGGAGTATTATTGCCCCCGTGACGGATGGCTGCTCCAGAGGCTATTTCTTAAGAGTTCACAGTACAGAAAAATGTTCAGGCTGAATTTTATATGTGTGTAGAAAATAAATTGTATGACCAGGGTGGCGACATTTGGACAGGGAGAGGGTTTAGCCGAGGAATTAAACATGTCAAGAACCTCAGAATGAAAATAACATTGAAATGGAAGGTGAAAAGGGGCATATTTGGAAAGCTTGACAAGTGTCACAATGGGAGGAAAGGTGGTGTTCTGGAATGGGATGTCAGCTGTCCTCTGCCACGAAAGCCACAATCTGCTCCTAATAACTCAGCAAGGTGGAAAGGAAAAAATATGAGCCCAGGTTCCAACACTCTATTATCACAGCTGGCTTAAATTATTATTTCTTGCTTAATTGACCACATAGCAAACCCAGGGAGAGTAAAACCAGACAGGCCTTTTTTTATAGAGTCTTTGTCTAGATAATCTCTCAAATTCTGTGAGCAAAACTCACAACATTAGAGATATCTGAGGCACAGAGAGAGAAAGTGTCTGGAATGTCACACAGCACACCCAAGTCTAAAACCCAGGTCTGTGAGCTCCCAATCACAGCTTTTGTAAGAAACTAAGAGTATTATCTAGGCAGGGATGGCAAAGGGAGGGATTCAGCATACCAACTCTGATCGGTTGATAATGCTAGCCTGAGGTGTGGGAGAGTGAACACAGGCCCAGAATGGAAAAGGGGCATGATTGATTTGTGATGTCTGCATGGGAGCCAGAGAGTCCACAGGCAGGCTGGAAATTGCCATTCCTAATCTGTCCAACCTTTTTATTTATTTATTTTTTTCCCACATCACAAGTCAGCAAAATACAACCAATGAGCCAAATCAGGCCCACTGCCTATTATTATAAATAAAGTTTTATTGGAACACAATCCTGCTCATTCATTTGCATATTGTCTATGGCTACTTTTGCTATACAATGACAGTGTTGAGTAGTTGCGACAGAGACCGTGTGGTCCACAAAGACTAAAATATATACAAACTGTCCCTTTGCAGAAAAAGAATATATATGTATATGCTTGTGCATCACTTAACAATAGGACATGTTTGAGAAATGTGTTGTTAGGCAATTTCATCATTGTGACAACATCATAGAGTGCACTTATACAAACCTAGATGGTATAGCCTACTACACACCTAGTCTATATGCTATAGCCATTATAATCTTATAGGACCATTGTCATATACAGGGTCTGTTGTTGACCAAAATGTTGTTATATGGCACATGACTCTGTGTGTGTGTGTGTGTGTGTGTGTATACAAGGGTACTTCAAAAGTTTATGGAAAAATTGAATTAAAAGATAATACAAATCTTTCTGTAAACTTTTTGAAGTACCCTTGTATATATACACAATGTAATCTCCAAACCATGTCATCCTAAGGCTGTTTCCCTTCATAGTCACAGCATGGCTGCCAGAGACAATCCGGCCTGTATGCTTCCTTGTTTATATGCAGGAAAAAGGGAGGAGAATCTGCTCCTCCCTTCAGTCTAAGCCACTTAGGTCACAAGCCTAATTCCAGACTAACACTACTTGCCAGGAGTATATCATGCCCAGGCTGGCTCTAAGAGGCCACCCCTGAACTGGAGGTGATGGTAGCTCCCGCTGAGTCATGCAGGAGAGAGATGAAAGCTTGCACAAAATCAAGTTTTAATTAAGAACAAGGAGAGAGACATGCATGATTAATGGACAACCATGCGTGCCCACCGCAGAGGCTATTGCTATAGCATAGGAAGATAACACTATTGGATTATGGGAGAGCAGAAAAAAACAGGGATATTGTTAGATTACACGTGACAGTGGTAAGCTGGAGAGAACAGAGTTGGCCCTAAATTTCTGCCTTGAGCAACAAGTCAGTGATTTTTACTCACAAAGTGCAAGAGCGGAGGGGTCGGGGAACTCTAAACCACTAGTTCTCAATCCTTTCTGCCCATTAGAATCACTGGTAAACTTTTAAAAAATGCTTATGTCTGGGTCCCTCTCCAGACCAATTAAACCAAAATCTCCAGAAAGATGCCTGGGTATTAGTGTTTTTGAAAAGCTTCCCAGGAGATTCAAATGTGTAACTTGTATTTTAACCACTGCTCTAAAGCATTCAGGAAGGAGTAAAACCAAGAGACCATCTCACCAACCTCCTCATTTTATGACGAAAAACTCCTGTGTCCTGCCAGTGTCCCACCCTTCACCACACTTTCATTCCAGTGAGTTTTGTTTGGGTGTCCACAGTGTGTCAGGAGCTAGGCCATGTTACCAGAATCTAAGGTTAGTAGAGGCCCTCACCACGTCTGACACACAGGAGTGCAGAAATCATGGGGAAAAAAGAGGACCACACCGTGTCCCATGTGGTTTAGTAAAAAGAGCAGAGATTCTGGAATCAGACAAATCAGAGCTCACTCCTGGCTCTGCCACTGCGAGGTCTTGGGTGAATCATTTAAACGATGAGAGTCTTTTTAAACTCATTGAGAAGAGGGGACAATAACGAAGGCATGGGGGTGGTTAACTGAGAGAATAAACAGAAAGCCTGCAGAGGACGTGAGAGGCACTTGGAAATTATGAGCACCTTTCAAGCAGTTTGTGGATGATGAAATCCTAGAGCCTGGACTGGGAGATGACTGTAGCTGAGCTCGAGGCCTCCACCAAGTGATCTCCGTGGGCTGGGGGCAAGTGAATTCACAGCATGATGAGCTATTATGATTTCAATTCAGGAGTTCATCATTAATGACAGCTCTCCAAGATGACTGATCCCAGAAGAGAGCCCAGTCTAAATTTAGAGGGTTTCATAGTTCTTTTGAAAGCCCATAAACGGGATTTGTCTTCAGGCTGCATAGCTTCCAAGATCACCCGTGGCAGCTAAGCTGACTGTGGCGTCTTCTCTTGCTGCACGGCGAGAGGTGAGTCATGGCACCCATCCAGGCAGTTTGGGAGCTGCGCTGGAGCTGCCTCCCTGAAGCCCGCCAGATTTCCATGGTAATCAACCATCATTAGGGGAGGATGGGAGTCATTAGGAGCTTGCACATGTGTGTCAGTGAGAGGGACTTGCCCATTCCCGCTACACGGGTCAGATCACCAAAAGTCATCACAAAGTCCTAAGTGAGCCCAGGCCCTGGAATCCTCAGTCCTGATTCAAGACCATCAGTAAACAAGCACGCATCTTGCCTCCCTTATGACTGTCCCCACTGGACATCTTGTGGTACCAGGATTGGAGGTGACATTTGTCTGGAGGGTCATAGGCTAAACATATATTTAGTGCTCCTCTCTGTCACACACACTGAGATCACATATATAAAACACCACAATAAATTAGTTAACTCTCTGAGCACTAATTTCCCTGTCTTGTAGCTCTATTTTTATAACATACTGCCTAAGTTTGTCTTGAATTATAAAAATACTCAATAATAAGAAGAAACGTTTATTAATCACCTTCTCTGTGCCAGCCTCTGTACTAAATATGTCATAAATACTATCTCAGTGAACACCACAACACATCTACGAAGGAGGTATAGCCTACAGCCACTTCACAAATAAGAACTGAGGACTCGCACCCAGCCCCATCCATCGGATTTCATGTAGTGAGAGCAGAGCCAGTACTGTAGGCCACCTAATTCCAAATCTCATTTCCCCCTGAATAAATGAAGAAACTATAACTGTTTGGCAGCTTAATTTTTCTGAGCTTCAAAGTGGCAAACCAGGGACTTGAATCGGTGGCTTCGTAGCTGCTGACCCATTGTAATTTCAAACCCCCACCTTAACATGTCCTATAAAGTATGAAGCAGGGTCACACGGCCAAGGAGGCTGGACAAAGCTTTCTGAGGTTCCAGGGTATTCAGGAGTCTCCTCTGCTGCAGCCCATGGCAACGTGGAGGCAAATGGGCCTGATCAGAGCTCATGATGTAATGAGAGACACTCAACAAGGGTAGCACTGTGCCCGGGCACCTTGTCATGCATGATCTCATTTAGTCATCACCGTGATGGATCAATTAAGATAATTATCTGTATCATATAGGAAACTGTCCCACAAAAGTGGAAGGATTTGCCCAAGGTCACTGTGCTGGGGTGTGACACAGTTTTTATTGGCACAGTAAATTTGTCTTTCCTACCGTACTGAAAGTCCTTGAGGTCAGAAGCATATTTTGGTATCTTTGTTTTCCTAACACTTGCTGCAGTGCCTGGACCAGAGCAGAGCCACAATAATAGGAAGTTTACGCTCCTCTTTGACATTAATAATATTCATTCAAGAATGTGCTTGCCATCATGCTGCTTGCTTTATAACGCATTATTTTTTCACTGTTCAAAATAAGCCTATGAGATAGGTTTTAGCTACACTTTTAAGGTGCAGAAACGTTGAGAGACTAAGGTTAGGTAATTAGTATATGAAGCAGGCGGAATTTAAATCCAGGTTTGTGCAGTTCCAAAACTGTGTGTTACCCAAATCCATGTGCCTCTGCTCTTTGGAAGAAGAACACTGTGACCAAGACTCTGATTGCTGGAACTGCCCGGCTTACACATCCCAGGTGCCTCCAGCGATCTGCTTCCATCAGCACCGCTCGCTCGACCTTGCGAAGTGAGACACCGGAGGCTTCAAGGTAGGAACTGAGTTTGCCAACATCCTTCAGGGTGTCTTGGGGTTCCCAGAGTCTGAAACAAGAATTATTGGAGGTTGGAGCTCCTTATAAACTATTTTTATACCTGGAATGTGTTGGGAGCCAGCTGGCTGCTGCCATAGCTCAGATATCACCTGGTGCTTCTGAACGGGGTGAATAAATCACGTGAACAGCTAAGCCAGACTGTCTGTCTGGGTCTGTATCTGATAAGAAGCTCTCAGTAACAAGTGAGCTGTGTTCCACTTTCTGCAGAGCTGGCTATGTAAAAGGTGTCAGCCCAGGGGATACGAATCACCAGATTTCAAAATGGGAGGGCCCGTTCAACCCCCTCACTCTACAGGTGGAGAAACTGAGACCTAGAGGCTTAGACTGGAATACTGGGTTACAAGGCATGCAATTCCATTCAACTTAATGGAGAGTGGTGTATTGAATATATGGAAGGGTATTCTACGGAACCCACTTGCAGGACAGACAACCAGAACACACAGGAACTGGAAAGTCCTCCCCCTGTGGTAGACACAAGATGCATTGCACAAATTCCCCTTCTAGGAAAAACTTGGCACCCAGCTGAGAGGAGTGCCATCAGCAGATGGCATCCAGCTGCCAGCTCCTCTAGGGTCTGCCTTAGCTATAGAGACTAGCCTCCCCCTCAGTCATGCCCTTGCTGGGGTAGCCTACATTCTGTGATTAAGCAACATCTTCATTGCTGTCCTGAGAAGGGACAACTCTGACGGGTAAAATTCACTCCAGATCACCCGGTGGGTCAACCGAGGCTTTGTCAAACCTCCATCACAGTTCAGCTTCTCCCTGTGCCCAGCACTGCTTTTTCCCACTTTCTTTCACAGGTGTTGATCCCTAATAAACACCTTATACCCCAACCTCTAAGTATCTCCTTTGGAGAATCTAATCTGCAACACCCGTATTCTCTCTGGCCAAATGGTATTTTCTTTCTGCATTTCTTGGGTTGTCGGCTCCATTCAATCATCCTATAAACCACTTGGACTTTTATTCTTGTATATAACCCATCATGGCAGAGCTGCCTCAGCACCTGTGGCAGATTGTATTTTCTAAATTGACTACAGCAACATTTTCAGTCCTATAAGTTCCAGAAACTGGCTACTCTGCATCAAGAGACAGAGTCTATTTCTCCTCCTATTGAAGCTGGGCTGACTTTGTGACGGCCTTGATGAGTAGAATGCAGTGGAAGTGGCATTGCATGACATAAGGCTAAGTCACAAAAGGCGATATGGCTTCCACCCGGCTTCCCTTTCTCTGAGGACACTCACTCTTGGAACCCAGTCACCATGCTTATGAGGGAGCCCAGACTAGCCCATGTGATGAGACCACATGGAGGGAACTGAGGCCCCCAGCTGACAGCAGCATCAACAGCCAGACATGTGAGTGAATGAGGCGTCAGATGATTCCAGTACCCTACCTTTGAATCTTAAGCTAAGACTCTAGATATGGTGGAACAGAAACAAGTTGTCCCCACTGTGCCCTTTCTGAATTCCAGACCCTCAGAATCCATGAGCACATTGGCTCGCTTCCCATAGCCAATTGACTCCAAGTTCCACTTTCAAATTCCTTGGAGAGGGAAATTGATTGGATCAGGAATGGACGCCCTACTCAGATAGGACCAGTCAGCTTTGGCCATATCATCATGTGGCCAGGAAAACAGGTATTATTCATTAAACAACTATCACAGGTCATGTGCAAGTTTTGTGCTGGGGGAGCTACTGTTTAAAGTGGTGAATAAGACATGGTCCAGACAGCATGAAGTTTACACGTAGAGGAGATGAACAAGGAAAAATATATACATTCTTTTCCTAAGGTAGCAGTTTGCAGTGATAGAGATTACCAGTGGAACCTAATTTATTGGTGAGTCACAATGTGGCCAGGGAGCTAAGGACTATTACATTTACTCTCCTCGGATTCAGATTCGACAAGCATTTGTTAAACATCTACTATGAATCTCAGGGTCTATACCAGAGGGTATTTCTATATAGGTTATCCCATGATGAATATTTGCCCCTCCCTTCATGTCCTGAGCATAGTATGCCCAGAGAGGTGACATAACTGCTTGCATTTGAGTTCAGACCCGGACCTCTGTTTGCCATTCTTGTGATATCCCCTACACTGTGCTGCCTCCTATAGCATCTTCCAACATGGCTCAGAGGTGGAAGGGGTTCTGTCTGACTAAGGATAGTAATACTTGCATGTGTGGGCTCTGGAGACAGCCTGCCTCATTTCAAATCCTAACTCCACCTACACTGCTGATAAGGCAGCAATAAGAGATGAGTTTGGCCTCTATTCACTTCAGTCTCCTTGTTTCTAAAATTGGATAATAACAGCACTCACCTCATCGGGTTCTTGTGAGGATAAGAAGTACAGCATGTAACGTGCTTAGAACACTGTCTAACACACACAATAAGTGCTCAGTAAATCTTAGCTCTTATGATCCAGTTTAAGGGCCCAGAGGAGACTTCCTGGGAGAGAGGGGCCCTAAGGGTGTGTAAACTTTTAACACTTAAACTGAGAAGAGAGATTCATGATGGAGGAAGAAGTGTAAGCAAAACTAGGGAAATTGTGGGATGTCTTCAGGAACAATAAGCAACCCTATTTCACTGAACCTTTAAGAAAATTTGTCTACTTGTTTATTTTCTGTCTCTTCCACTGGAACATAAGCTCTATGAGATAAAGGGCTTTGCTCCACCTAGACGAGTACTTGGTACACTGCAGGTGTGTAATAAAATTTTACTGACTAAATTAATGAGCCCACTGTGTGGTCTTGGGCAGGCTACCTCTCCTCTCTGAGGCTTAGCACCCTGCCTTCCAAAAAAGAGATAATGACATCCTCTTCATGGGTTGATGAGGGGCTTAAATGAGATAATCATGCAAATCCTGGCCCAGAGCAGGTGTTAAATACCTGCTAATTCCCTTTCCTCAGAGTTGTGTATCTAGTAGAAGGTCAAAGTAGTGTGGGATAGGCAATAAAAAGGTTAAGAGGTGAAAGAGAGGAATCCGTGTGAGCTAGAAAAGTTAGGGGTGTCTTCCTGGAGAAAGCAGAACTGAAACTGGGCTTTGAAGGGTGAAGCTGAGCTATGTCTGCATCAGAACTTCGGGATGAACTCCAAGTTCATCATGAGGTAGGCACAATGGTTATCTGTATGTGTGACACAGCTGGGTCCCCATCAGAACCATCAGGCAGAGACCTTGTGCCAGAGGGATGTGCTCTCCCCTCAAAGCTTTTCAGGCTGTACATTCCTGGCACCAGAAATTGGCACAAACCTCTCAGTTAGGACACCAGTTTGCTATGTGACCTCAGCAAGTCACTAAACAAGCTAGACTTCAGTTTCCCTATCGGTCAGATAGGGGGTTTGGTGGATGAGCCCCAAGGTCTCTCCTAGCTCTGACATTCTTAAGTACATGGACAGACACCAGACAGCCAGCTCCCGAAGACATTAACAAATGAAGTTATGCGATCATTTGCACATGGAGTTCTTACTAAAATTTCAAAGCAAACCCTGAAGAAAAACAAATTGGTTTGACTAGAGACATGGTTTGGGAGTCAAGAAATATAGAGTTAACACAACGGAAGTGGGAGTTGACCAGCTCTTGGCTTTTCTGGGCCTTAATCTTCCCATCTGTATAAGAACAGAGCTGAGTGAAAGATTGGAAGGCACTTAGGAGCCTTTCAGATCACCAAATTTTTATTATTCTCCTGGGCTAAAATCCTTCAGGGATAAATGCCAGGAGTCCCTCAGAAGCCTGCCCATTTGGACAACCTGCAGGGCTGTGGAATCTGGGTCCATTTGTGGTCACACCAGGATGGTCTCACTACTGAGCTCATCTCTGGCACATTCTCTGTTATGACAAAGGCCTCAGTGCATCCAAACGACCTGCCCTAGGTCAGGGGCGTAGCTGTTGCACATGGCAGCTAGCTTCAGCCGAATTGCCTAAACCTCAGGAATTATTTTCCTAGGAGCCCTGCTGATGCCGGTAATAAGGGTGGTGGATAACAATGACTCACAAAATCCGCCAAGGGCAGTGAAGGGGGTGCAAAGATCTCTGATTCTGGACTCAGGAAACTTGGGGCTGCACACCAGGCTTTGTCCTAACCAGCTCTTGACCTTAGACAAGTGCTGACCCTTCCTGAGCACTCCTTTCCATGTCTCAGAAAGGGTATGAGATCCTGCACACCTCACAGAGGGCTTGTGAAGATCAAATGAGATCACAGATGCAGGCCCTTGGAACATCATTAGCTCACACGGTTAGGATAATGCTGTTTTTGATGGCTCTTGTCTACAGAGTGCTTGGCAATTCACAAAGCATTTTACTGTTAACGCACATCCACATCAGTCATCTCATGCTCCCCCAACAGCCCTATAAGGAGACAGAGCCAGCCCTATTATCCCCTCACTCCTTATCAGTTCGCCTCTTAGGGCACTTAGAACGTTAAACCTTCAACTTTGTATTTTAGTTATTTATACATATGTCTAATCTCCCTACCCTGAACAGAAGCCAGAGCAGACACCGGGGCTGATCATCTTTGCTCCCCCCCCATCCACTCTCTGCCTTGTACGTGGTTGGACCTCGGTAAGTAATGAAAGAAAAAGGAGAGGGATGGGAAGGAGAGAAAGAGAGATGGGGAATTACATAGTTGAATCCTTTTCGAAGTTAACTTTTCTGGTATGGGTCGAGCCATCCACTATGGTAGCCATTAGCCACACGAGATTGTTTAAGTTAATTAAAATTATATAAAATTAAAAATTCCATTTCTCCATTGCAGAAGTGCTCAGTAGCCACAGGTGGCCAGTGCCTACTGGATTGTACAACACAGACAGAGAACATTTCCCTCATTGCAGAACAGTCTATTGGACAAGGCTGGTGTAGAGGAGGGAGCATGGGTTCTGGAGTCACAGAGAGCTGGTTCCAACCCTGCCACTGGGACCTATGCAAGTCATTTCACCTCTCTAAGCCTCAGTACCCATATTTGTAAAATTAGGATGCTCATTAAGCAAACTAATTCTTTCTTTTTGACATAAATGATGGCAGTCCTTCCACACCAAGGCCTCCATGTGATGTTAAAGATAACGATAGACCCAGAGGCAAGTGTTTACATTATGGGGAGTGGTGGGGCCGCGTGGAAAGAACCCAGGCAGCCGGGGAAGTTTAAATCCTAGTTCCGCTTGCCAGCTGCATAATCGTAGGAAGATCATCCAACCTCTCCAGGTCTCATTAGCTCCCTTTCCCAGGTGGGAAAAAAAAAAATCACTATATTATTTAATTCTCACAATATTCCTACATGTTAAATATATAAAGAACCTTACTCTGTGCCTGGCATATAGCACATGTTCAATAGCTAGAAAATTCCTACATTACATTGATATAAAAAGACACAGTTGAAAGCATTAGTATCTAATTGCTTTAGGTGTTCACTGTTTTGGTCATTATCTGTGTTACTATTAACTGATTAGTTAAGGGTGTGTACCTTAAACATATTGAGAGGTCAAGAGATACTGAGTTGAAATAAAATGTGCTCTCCAGAAAGCAGCCCAAAAGGTATCTTTTGTTATGGAAATTAAATGATGTCTCTGTCCTGGTTGAAAATGTCATGTCTTCCCCTCACTTTCAGAATAAGTGGAAATCTCCTGTCCACGAGGCGAGGTGGCCAGCAGCTGGCTCCTCTGGTGCACGCATCTCAGCACCCCATGTCCCGGCCACACTGTGCAATGTTCTCTCCCTCCTGCTCAAGACCTCTGCGTTTCCTGCTACTGAATTCACTTCCTCCGGATCCTCCCAGAACTTCCATTAAATCTTGGCTCAAATGTCATCTCTGCAGAAGCTGCTCTGCCTGGTTGTTTTCTGTGAGGCCCCGTTCTTCACAGCATTGACAGAATATCACGTCAGGTAGTGGTTTGCATTCCTTGCACCTGCCATTCCTTTACTCACGTATGAATTCCATGTTGGTTAACATATTAATCGGTCACTCAAATGTAAGCTCTAAGAGAACAGACATCTGAATTGTTCTTACTTCACGTTCTTACTTCATGCCTAAAACAGTGCCTAGCCCATGATAGGTTCTCAATGAATTTCCACGAATTTCAACATTTGAACAAAATCTCTACGAGTTAGTAGCTGACCTTCTCTTTTCTAATATCCACAGACACAGGCTTGAGCTAAATGGCCATACTTCCCAATGTATTTATTCATCCATTCATTCCCCAGTTACCGAGCACCTACAGTATGCCCAGCATCTAACACAGTGCCTGCCAACGAAAGGGGACAGCTGGACTTCCCTTAAGGAGCCTCTCACTACCCATGAGTGGACCATCCAGAGGTAGGAAACAGACGACTGTAGTACATTTTGTAGATTTAAGGAACAAAATGTTGTTGAAACCTGGAGGAGGGAATGACTTCTTTAACTGAAGAGTCAGGAAAAACTTCTCAGTGAAAATAATATGTGAGTTGGGATCTGAAAGAAGAGCCAGCATACAGGCTCCCACTGATGACAGTGTGTCCTCTGGAGCCAGACTGTCTGGATTCAAAACCTGTCTCCACCACTTCCCACCTGAGCAACCATGGCAAGTTCTCTCATTGATCTGTCCTTCAGATTCCCCACCTATAAAATGACAATAATATTATATACTTTATAGGGTTGTTGTGAGAATTAAATTGAATTATCCATTAAAAAAAAAAAAACCATTTAGCTCAGTGCTCAGTAATATTACTTATGCACACATTATCTTGGGAGATCAGAAGCATACCAGACAGGCATGGAATTAAGCTAGAGCTTCCTGAGAGCTGGCACACAGGACCCACAAGAGGGAGATGCACAGATGAAGGGAGAGGCTGAGGCCAGGTCACAGAGGGCTTTGTAAGCAAGCAGAGTTTGCCCTCGATCTAAAGAGAAAAGCCATGAAAGGGTAAGTTGGAAAGTTGCATGCTCGCATGTGCAACTTAGGAATCTCTCTGGCTGTAGCATGAGGCAGGCAGGAAGGAGGCTGTCACACAGATCCAACCAGGAAATAAAAAGCAGTTTATATGGGGGAAAGAGGAGAAAGATACCAGAGAGAGAAAATTAATAAGCTTGGCCACTTTGTCACACAAGGTATGGTAGGACACAGGAGGTACACTCAGAAGGATTTAACTCAAGATTGCTTAATAAAAGGCCTTCTCTAGAATAGTGGGCAGGATTAAGAGAACCAAGAAGGAATGGTGATGCATCCAGACACGAGCAGGAGAAGGAAGGCTTTGCCACCCCTAGACCTAGGGGACAAGGGGAGGGAATGGTATTGCAAGAGCCCAGGAAGATGACTGACCCGATGAGAGCCATGGACAGCAACACAGCCTCTGCAGACCATGGCCAGGCAGGGGAGAGGGGCAGAGAACAACATTCCTGTCCTCTGTCCCCTTCCACTCTCTCATCTCCTGCCAGTGCCTCTTATTGGCCAAACCCGATGGGAAGCAGGAGGTCATTTGATCCGTAGACGTCAGCCTTCCTGGGTCAAAAGCAGGTCAGAGAAGGGTAAAAAAATGGATGGGGGGGCAGTGCATAGATAAAGAATAAATATCATAGTCAGCAATTAGATGGGAGTGGAGAGCATTTCAGAATGTGGAGAGGAGGAATTGTTCCTAACTCTTGAGGTCCCTTGCCAAGGAAGTTACCCAATTAAATGTGAACTGCAAGACTGAAACATCTATCCAAGTAAATTACATTTGAGTTCCCATTGGCCCTCAATGTTTGTCCCAAATGTGTGGACCTTCCTCCCCTTTTCTGTCCACCTACAAATGTGGCCTACTGCTGAATGCTGGGGAAAGGTATCCAGAAGAGGATTTGCACTAGACTAGTATGATTTAATTGGAACTTCAGCTACCAAAAAAAAAAAAAAAAAAAAAAAAAAAAAAAACTGGTTTATAGTATATTTTCAAAATTCTAAACAGAAAGTAATATAAAAATGACCTGTGCAAAAAAAGGGGGAGAGGGCAGCTCCTCCTCCGCAAAAATTTTTCTTTTCCACTGGGAACCAAAAAGCTATGTGTAACTTGTCCCAGCCCTCAAGGCCTTGCCCCTCTCTGCCTGACACATGCAAATCTGTGTCTTTGACAGGTTCCAGGGCTGAATGGGTCTGCAGACTGGATCACCAGGCCTCAGTGACGTGATCCTGAATGACGCTGAGACAGGCACACCCTGGAGATGGGAAAACGCCTGGGACCAGGAATCATGCTGCTACAGGAGTGACAGGAATTGTTGACAGCAACAGCCAGGCTTGCTTTCTGCAAAGTGCTCCCAGGAAGCCTGTACAGGCCTGGAGAGCAGTGGAGTTTTCATCATTAATTAACACGTTTCCACACTGGGGCCAGAAGTAGGACTAGCTAAGAGACACTGGGGGGCAGGAAGGAGATGACTGGCTGCTGTGGGCAAGCCTCAGCTTAGAACTCTGCTCTGTGAGCCTCAAGGAAAAGCCCAAGTTCTGTGGGAGACTTTTCAAAGCCCTTCATGATCTGGTGCCCACTCTGGCTAACTTTTCCAGGTCACTGCCCCAGCACTTCACGCTCACCTCAGCACAGCTAAGCTACTAGCATTCAGTCCATACACTCTGCAAGCTCTTTAGGCATCTGGGCTTCTTCATATGCCGTTCTCTCTGCATGGAATGCTCTTTTCTTGTCCACCAAGAACTCCCCTACACTTTCTGTAAGACCACATCCAGATTTCTCCAGGAAGGCTCTGCTGAGGAGCTGTCAGGCGCTCCCATTTCTTTGCTTCAATAGTACTTTGCACTGCCCTCTTAAGTGGCAAATAAGTAAATGCCTTATTAGGGTACAATGTGCTGTTTCCACTTTAAGACCATGGGCTCCTAAGAAGCAGGGTTGGCATCACAGTAACTCACAGTGCTCATACCTTACTGCTGGGTCTGCTCAGAATAACAAGAGGAGCTCATATCTCTAAAATTGACCATTCTCCCATTGAACAGTTCTCACTAGAAATGTCTTCCCAATTTTCCCTGAAATCTGGAGCTTCTTACTGATGGGGCCCAGTTTTGCTTTCTAAAGCCATACCTCTAATCCCTTCTGATGCCACATGCCACCCTTCAGCTCTTTCAACACAGTGACCCATTAGGCCTGCTCTCTACTGTAGTCTTTCCCCCAGCTTGAATTAGTTTTTTGGTAAAGTATCACTTTTGAATTCAAACAGATTTGAATTTGGATATGAGCTCTGTCACTCCCTAGCCCCAGTTTATTCCTCTATCAAATGGGGATAACAAGATCTACTTTGTAGGGATGTTGACAGAATTAAATAAAATATTGAATGGAAAATGGCACACAGGTCCTGGCAGATAATATGCCCGCAAATAAATATTGAAATAGTGAATGAATGAATTAATGAATGAGCGAAGTGGGATTTTGTGTCCTGTAGATCAAGTAATATTTTAGACATCTAACTCTCTTATACTAGTTGAGACAATAAATGGTAGATCTGTGCCAGGCACTTGCTTGGATCCTAGGACAGAGCACAGAACAGATAAGGCATCATCCCTGTTCATCTAGCTCCTGGAAAAGTCATTGAACAGATAACGACAAAACAAGTATAATTAGTGGTATGAGA
The DNA here is from genome assembly GCF_027409185.1 of Cynocephalus volans. Taxonomy (NCBI): domain Eukaryota; kingdom Metazoa; phylum Chordata; class Mammalia; order Dermoptera; family Cynocephalidae; genus Cynocephalus; species Cynocephalus volans. Next base: position 46,951,557 of record NC_084467.1, on the reverse strand, counting down.
GTGAACTTGCAGGTCATTCAGCTGAGTTCATCTAAGCAGGTCACTGAAGGGCTTCTTGTGAAAGAGGTCCTACATCAGGGAACAGGGTACTTAGGCCATCGTTAATATGATAATTCTTTGCTCCTCCTTCTGTTATTGTTTGTATAGTTCTCTTGGGAACATTGTGAATAAGGAAAGATAAATTGGCGAGGAAAGAATGGTGAACCCTGAATGTAATATTATCAGACTTGAACAATGAAAAAGACTACTCCCTAATCTCTGAAAATTATGCTGACTGGTAAATATGATTGTAAATACACTAATAGGTAGATACACTAATTCAGTGATTCTCAAGTGACAATTGATATGTTGCATGCCTCTCACAGGTTGATGCAAAATTTTTATCAGTGCATAAAATGTATGTTTGCTATAATTGAGATTATACATTATCCCTGCAATACTTCTCAGCTGAAAGGATGAACCATGGAAATCATATGGCCATGGTGTCTTGTGGAGTGAAAATTTGCTGTTTGCAATATCATCTGTTCTATTCAGTATTGTACTGGAAGGTCCTAGCCAGTGCAATAAGTCACCAGGAAAAAAAAGCATGAGCGTGGCAAAGGAATAAATAAGACTGTTATTATACACAGGGGACATAATGATATATATGTAGAAAATTTAAAAGAATCTATGGATAAATTATTAAAATTAATAGTAAGGCCACAAGGTCAATATACAATTTTAAAAAATGAATTTTAAAAATACTATTTACAATAGCTTCAAGAAACATCATATATATAGGAATTAATCTAACAAAAGATTTTCGAAATGTGCACACAGAAAGCTGCAAAACATTACTGAGAAAAATTAAAGAAGGCCTGAAAAAATTAAGGGATATACCATGCTCATGGATTGGAGGGCTCAATATTAGAATTTTGTTAGTTCTTCCCAATCTGATCTATACATTCAGTGCAATCCTGATCAAAATCCCAGCAATTTTTTTCTGGAATGTCTTCATTTGGAACATCAAGGAATAGACCCTGACACAAGGATTCGCATGCAAGTACTTTATTAAGGAAATGTTCCCAGAAGAAACTGATCCAGAAATGGGTAAGTAGAAGCTGGAAGGGGAGAAAAGCTAGCAAAGGTCTGATTTCAGCCTGATCCTGCAAGGAAGCTCAGGAGTGTAACTTACACTTCAGAGCTTTCCCTCTTCAAGGTGAACAAGCTGGGCTTTCATAATCCTGCACCATTTGGTCATTGCTAAGATCTACCTAGGAGGATGTAAACTCCCAAGCATTCCCAGCTCTTTGTACATTTGGGCCAAGTGGCTTCAGTAGCTTTCAAATACACAGAAGCTGGGAGAAACAGGCGGACATAAACAAGAAGAGAGATCTGAAGGGATCTGGGTAGAGAGCTGACACTGCTCACTATATGGAAATTAGTAAGCTGATCCTTAAATTTGTATGGAAATGCAAAAAGCCAAGCCAAGCAAATATAAGCTGAAAAAAGAATAAGGTTGAAGTACTTAAACTTCTTATTATAAGTCTACATTAATTAAAAAAAATGTGATACTGGTATAGGAATAGACAAACAACCAATAGAACAAAATCAGATTCCAAAAACAGACACAACTATACGTGGCTGCATGATTTATAACAAAGATGCCTTTAGTGCAGTGGAGAAAGGATGGTGTTTTCAATAACTGATGCTGAATTAAATATTAAAGCAGCGAAAAAATGAGCCTTGAATTCTAACTACACAAAACTCAAATATTTACATTGTGTAATGATAAAATTTTTAAAAATTCAATTCCAGATGGATTGTAGAACTAAATAAAGCCTCTAGAAGAAAACATAAAATCATATCTTCATGACCCTGGGGTAGGAAAATATTTCTTAAATAGAACACAAAGTCCACGAACCATAAAGGATTTATATATTTGACTTTAGTAACATTAAAATTTCTGTTCATCAAAAGATACCATTAAGACAGTAAAAAAAAAAGGCAACAGAGTAGGGAAAAATATTTAAACTACACATATCCAAAAAGAATTCAAATAAAAACATGTAAAGAACTCCTATAAATCAATAAGAACAGGACAGTTACAATTTTTTCATAGTCAATCAAAAAAGCTTAAATATTTCGTGAAAAAGGACGTCCAGATGGTCAATAAGTGCATGTTCCACATTAGTAATCAGGAAATGCAAATTAAAACCACAATAAAATGTCACTACAGGTCCACAAAAATTACTAAAATGAAAAAACAAAGAACAAAAACAAAAAACAAAAAACCCTTGATAATACCAACATTTGCAAGAGTGTGGAGCAGCTGGAACTTTTATGCACTGCTTAGTGGTGTAAACTGACTCAACAACTTTGGAAAACTGGAAGGGTCTATTAAGGCTGAAAAAAATGTACAGTCCATCACCAAGAAATTCAACACCTAGATGTATAACTAATAAAAGGTTTTTTTTTTTAAATTTCTGCAACAGAAGACATATACAAGGACGCTCCCAGCAACTTTATTCATAATAGGCAAAAGCTGGAGGTAACCCAATGCCCCCCCCAGAATGGAATACTGTACAGAAAGGAAAACCCTCAAACTGTTGCTACACACAATGTGATCAATCTCACTGATATAATAACAAGCAAAAAAGGCTCAGTGGAAGTGAATGAAAACTGTATTATTCCATTTTTATGAATTATAAAAGCGGATAATAGAGATCAACGGTGATAGGGGCCAGTATAGTAACCTTTATAGGGTGTGTCGATTGGGAGAGGATGTGTGACCCTACTGAGGTTCAGGGAGGGATTTATCCCGTGATCTAAGTGTACGGATTTGTAAAAGTTCATCAAACCACAAGTTTAAGATTGGTGGCCTTTACTGTGTGTAAGTTATACTTTGGTAATAAAAAAGGAGATATTTTAAAAACTCAAAAGTCTTACAAATTTATTTTGGACATTCTGAAAAATATAGAAACATACAAAGGGACATCTCAGTGTTAACATTTAATTGTCAAAAATGACAGTATATTGTAAATGCTGTTTTGTAGTCTACAGACAATTTTCCTATATCCAATATGTCACGATCGTTTTCCCACTTAATAAATTTTCTACTACAACGTGAAAAAAACATTTGCTCTGTGTAAAAAGTAAGGGTACTTCATGACTCCAAGCCAGTTGCAGAGAACTTCGCCTCTGCCCATGCACAGGAATGATAATAGAACAGGGGAGAAAATAGTTCTGAAATAGGGAACACCCTGGAGGGTGGACACAGACATAGGCAGTGACAATTTACGAGGGCTTTGCGTAAGTAATTGTACAATGTATGAGGGCTTTTCAACCTTTCCGTGTATGCCATACTCTCAGATAGTGAAATTTTGCAAGCAATATTAAAGTATTAAAATAATGAGTAATTCATTCTGCCTTCTCAATTTTTTTACTAACTAATTAATTTACTAATTAATATGTGGAATTATTTTTTAAACTTGACAAATGTCAGGAAAAAATAGGATAAGTCTTGGGTAAGGAAAAATCAGGGAGCCATTGAACTAGACCATCCACGGTCATGTTACCCCTAAGTGTTTTACACACCAGTGTTTATGATCAGCTCTGGGGCTAGTTTTAAGTCTTTTGTTACAAATATTAATGAAGAAACAGCAATTATTAGTGTTTTATACATTTTTATGAATTAAAGCAGATTGAAATATATTATTGTAATATTTTCACTCTTTTTATATACTGAGATGCTAACTTGTATGGGAACACAAAGGATGGCATTTCACGGAGTTTGCAGGGAATGGCACACAGTTCTGAATGTACCCAAGGGTGATACATTAGTATCATCTGTCACATATATCCTCTTTTAAAGCTTTTTTTTTTTCTCTTCTTTTCTACATCTTTTCTTCTGAACGTTCTTGTGCCTCATTGTCGTCATCCATAAAAAAGGTAGTCATTCTTGCCTAGCCTGTATGTCGATGTGAGGATTCCGTAATAACACCTGTTCAGCAAGGATTATGTGCTTGATGCTCTACTGGGCACGTCCCATGCGTTGTGTTTGTTTTCTGAACTCACATTCTGAGCATAGCATGTGAGTCAGACTCTTCCTCTAAGCAACATCCCAGGTCAAATTCAGTTCATAATTTTATAACACGTGATTTTTTTCATGGAAACAACCACATATCAGTAGGTTTTGACCTAGATTCAATTTGTTGGGGTAAGTATTGGCAATCTCAGATAGAAACCAACACACTTTCCAGTAGCAAGAAAGAGAACCACAAGCCTTTAGCCTTTGTAGAGTTATGATTTAGTGACTCGAATACTGAGTGTTTATTCTGGGGATTCATTTTTTAAGCAAACATAGGGCCATACAACCCTATTCTTTATCCTCTTCTACTTCATAGCTTTTATCCCCACCTGAGATCATAAATAAACAAATAAAATAACTGTTTTCTCTCACTAGAATGTAAATTCCAGTCAACCAGCTATTTTGCCAGTTTTATTTATGATCTAACTTCAGAGTCTGGAAAACTGCCTAACACATAGTAGCCACCCAAGAAGTACTTATTGACTAACTGAACAAACGTATGAATAAAAGAATGAGCGAGTGAAGAACGGGGGAGGATGTTAGAGCTGCAGTGCCAGACCCTTCCCCTCTGCTCACATACTTCCTGTCACTTGAGCAGATGAGTCCCTGGTTTCAGGAGAGAGCTCTGCTTGACCAGCTCATGTTAACATGTAATGTGCAATTATACAGTCCAGTGTCCCCTGGATCAGTCAGTGTCTTGACAAGAAACAGAACATTTCAGTATTTTAAAGAAAGCTTAATGAAGAGATTATTTAAAGAGGTGTGGACAGTGTTGAGAGAACCTAACAAGGGATAGTAACATACCCAGAGACTAATGATAGCAAAAAGCTGCTACCACCCCCGCAGTTAAAGGGACAAGGAGAGGGATCAGCATTGCCTGGTGGGTCTGGGAGATGGGGCAGGGGCGGCCAACAGGAGCTGCTGCTGTAGACGGTGCAGCCACTGTCAGAGCCACGTGAGGCAGGGAGGGAGGCGAAAGACTGAGTACTCGCACCTCCCTCTTTCCTGCCCTCCAGTATCCTGCCCACACTTACTGACCAAACTCACCTGGACAACAGAGAACAAAGAGCCTGGGAGATACATTTCACAGAGGTCAGACTCTGGGGGCACAGACCAAATTGGAGAAAAGTCGAGAGTATATCTGGAGGGACAAACAGGGACTAACCAGCACGGTCCCCTTCATACATTTTCCACCACACTGGGGAAACCTTGAGGCCATGACAGATGAGCCCAAATACCCATTGGTCCCCTGAACCTGCTCCCCTGGCCTTCCATGTTTTCTATCTGTTCCTATCTGTTATCAATTTTAATCTTCTGTCCCTGACTACATCCAACAGCCTGAGGTCTTGATGATCTTGCATGGTTACGTATGGAAAGCACTGGTTAAATACTAGAAAAAGAGTAATCCCATTGTAGGGGGTACTCAGTATGTGAGCACCCACCAGATGTCAGGCATTGGACTCAGCACTAAACAGAGAGCAGCAAATAATGCTCCTCTTTCCTGGAAGAGCTTAGAGTCAGAGAGTGGGAGTTCCAGAAAGCAAAATACAAAAAAACAAAACCTAAAATCATGATAATGCAACCAGGAAGATGACAGCTTATTGGGAATAAATGAATAAATCCATGAAATGCTTTCTCCATGAAAAATAGAAACTTACATTATTTATATTCCTTCAGCCAAAATCTTATCCCTTTTAAACTATTGTATTTCACAAGCAAAGAAAGACACTGGTATCAATTTCAGGTAACCAAAACAATTGTGAGCAGAAAGAATTTCTGGGCACAAGAGTGGAAACAGAAGTTTTGGAATCAGAGACCAGGATCAAATCTTTGGTTCCGTCGCTTTAAAGTCCAAAATAACTGCAGTGTAATCTCTAAATGGTGATTGTGACACCTGTGCTGCAGGGTGGCTGAGAAAACAAAATCACTGGACTTTCTGAGTACAAAAACTTTTCTGGGCACTGTGCTAAGAATGTGGAGTGTTGTGGTTTTTAGTCAAAATAACCTACCAGTGTATAATAAGGAGAAGGGAAGGAAGTAGGCCTAATATAAGTGAAATCTCTATATGTCCCTGCAATTCTGTCCCTATAATTGTGATTAAGGCCGCCTTGGGAATAAAATTCTATGGCAACACTCTCCATATGATTCCAAATTGTGCTCTTGGTTTTCTTCTCCAAGAAAAGAAGCCCATGATTGCACATCATAAAAGGTCTGCTCAGAGGCTGAAGTTTCAGATTGGACTTAATTTCAAGATTGATTGGAATGTCAGTTAATGAATTTTGTCCCCCAAAACTTGGAATTCATAATTATCCTAAAGACTATAAACAGCACTGGAAAGAGCCTATTTGTCTTCAGCTTGTTTTTTCCCAGAATTTCCTGCTACCATAACCTCTTTCTACAATAACCTCGACTGTATGCAATAGTAGTTAGAATCATGGCGCCTGACAATCTCTCGTGAGTTTATAAACCAGTCAGTCTGTTATCAGTGTTGCTATTAGGTCACCAAGATTGTATAATCAAAAAGTGACATAGTTCTCTCCTCACAGTATCTGGCTAAGGCTAAATAAAAGACAGGAAAAATATACATAAATTAGATAAGTTGGTTTGGACCCTAGATAATAAAACACATGCATCAAAAAGAGAAGTGGATACATGAGATACAAAGCTGATTGTCCCCCCTCCTGTGCATGATGTGAGGGCCAGATTCACACTGGGGGCATACCCATTACCAGAAATTACTTTTGTACCCTTTGTCCCCTCCCAATTATCCCCCAACCTCCCTCCCCTCCCGCCTCCCCTCCACTCCAATTTGTAGCCCTAGGAATGTTCCCTCCCTCTGTTAGAACATAGAACTACTGTGGTCTTTCTTTCCTGCCTGCCTTTCTCTCCTAGCTCCCACATATGAGTGAGCACGTGTGGTATTTATCCCTCTGTGCTTAAATAAAAGAAAAGAAAAGAAAAGAAATAAAAGAAATTTCTTCCCCAACTGTACCGCCTGGAAAAGCTTTAACATTTCACCACTGGGGATGGTCCTACCTTTGGGTTTGTCATATATGGCATTTACTGTGTTAATGTACATTTCTACTATCAACCTAGAAAAAATACAGTAGAAAAAAATATCTTCAAAAAAAAGAGAGGTGGAAAAAAAAAAAAGAGAGGTGGAAGAAGCAAAGTTCTTGAAAAAGGGGAAAGTAGTTAGTTGTCAGTAGCAAACCAGGACTGCGGGAGGAGAAGAGAGTGGGTAAGAGAGGAGGGGAGGGGAGGGAAGGGGAGCCAGGAAAGACAGAAAGACAGACAGAGAGAGAAGAAGGAGGAGGAGGAGGAGGAAGAAGAGAAGAAAGAAAAGACAAAGAAAGGAAAAGAACGCAAGCATAAACTCAATCCTGCGAAAGTCCACAATGACATTACGAAAGTCCACAATGACATTAGCGTTTCTGAGAAGAACGGGCTTTCTCCCTCACTGTGGCAGCCAGTGTCATTGGTACTTAAAGGACTCCACCATCCAGGGATTATTTATGGACTCCAAGGCTGTAAATCTTTTCTGTATGACCTTGGAGCATGGCTTCTGTCCTCTGGGACAGGTTATATGACACAGCTAAGCTCTGTTCCAGTCCATTCCCCATCCTTGATGCTTTTCTCTCCACAGTCTTTCAGTCTTCTCACATTAACTTGGAATTCCACACTGGCAGAGCTAGAGGGCTCTCGGAGGTCATTGAGTACAACCTTGCCACTCTAAAGAGAAACTAAAGCCCAGAGGAGAAGAGCAGCTATTTGTCCAAAGAACCAAGACTGGAAAAACAATGCTTCTTCCACTCTGGGATGCCTCCAAAAGGTGGGAGTGTGTATGGTGCTGCAATTGGGATGAGAGGATCAAAAGTTGCCTGTCTTCCTTAACCCTGACCTTTAGCTACCATTCCCTGTGCTCAGAGATTCAGTGAGCAGGAAACACAGTCTCCTTCTCAGGGAGAATGAGGAATGTTGGGACTGACACTTACTGAGTACATTCTATGTGCCAGGCACTGTGCTCGGTGTTTCATGTCCATGATCTCATTTAATCTTCATAACAATCCTGTGACATGGGTTCTACTAGTTCTACTTTCCTTCTGTGAGCCTCCGTTTTCTCATCTGTGGACGACTTTCACAAGGTCACATACAGAAAGTTCCAGAGACAGGGTCCAACCATAGGTTTGTTTGCCTCTCAAACAGCAATGGTGTGCTGGGGGTTGGGGGGTACATGTAATGCATGTTGGAATCAAGTTATATTGAATAAAGTAGCACAAAAAAAAAGTTATAAATTCTGAGTATTCTTCTCAGAATTGTTTCTCAAAGCAGATGGATAGGGATGAAAGGTGAGGGGGAGGAGAGAGAAGTGCCCATGTATCTGCTTTTTTCATAGTCTGCTGGGTTGTGTTAAGGATTGCATTAGTCAGGGGAGGCTACCACCTATATCTATAACAAGCACAGCTCTATTGTTAATCCACTGAGATTTGAGAGTTACTTCTTGTCCACTCCACAGTCCAATCAAGTGTTCATCAAGCAGCCTTCTTCATGGTGACTCAGGGCCTAGATTCCTCCCAACTTGTGGCACTGCCGTCTCCAACGTGTAACCTCCAAGGCTGTAACAGAGGGGACAGAGAGAGTGGAGTATCGTGCAAAAGAGATACATCCCTTCTACCCATCTTCCATTGGCGACAGGACTGGGATGAAGTCTAGTTATTTGCCCAGGAAGAAGAAAGGAAACCAGATCTTCAGTAAGCACCAGTGCTCTCTGCCTCAGTAGGCTGTCTTAAAAAGGCAAGGAACTCTCCCGTTCTCATCTGAGCAGAGGACCCCCAATAACCATGTGAGTTCTGCACTCTCTGGGTGAGGCTGAGAGAAGAACTGTGCTAGATCAAGGGCATGCAGACTTAAGCTGAAGAGCAGAAAAGCTCTGGTCAGACGCCAGCTATGAACGTTCTTCCCTCCAAGGTCCTGGGCGGTTGATCCTCCCACTGATGAAGTGAATCAGATAACATGTGGCTCCTCCTTACCTGGCCAGCATCTGCAAGGAGTTTCTCAACACTGAACTATGATAACAATCACACAGACTCGGACACTCATCCACTTCTCTATTTACTTCAATCAGAATTCCCAGATAAATGCAGCCAAAGAAGAAAGAACTCGGGCTTTTCTCTGTCTCAATTCTTAGAATCATTGAGTCAAACTATCTTGACTGAGAAATCTTAGGAAACCATGATGGCACAGTCTGGGTAGAGGAAATCGGGCATTCTGACTTCTCACTCAGAACTCTCTAAAGCTTCCAAGAATGCTGAGGCTCTCTGGTTTGCAAAGCGTAGGTTTGTTTTGGTATATGGTTTATAGAATAAAATCAGCAGCATATTAAAAACAAAAACAAATGAACAAAAAACACTAGGACATGGGACATTAATAGAAACCAAACCAGAGTCAAGAAATCTGGGTTTGGGACCTGGCTTTGACGCTATTAATCTGTGTGGTCCTGGACAATCAGGGACTCTCTGAATCTTGACATCCTCTGTGGGTCTCAACTGGGGGCAGCACCGCCCCCTGGGGGGCACTTGGAAAAGTGTGGAGGCATTTATTGATTATCGCTACTGGAGGACACAGCTGGCATTTGCCAGTCAGAGGCCAGGGAAGCTCCGGGTCCTGCAACATGTGGGATAGTCTCACCCAATAAAAAGTTGTCCCTGCCATAATGTCAACAACACCTATGTAAAAAAAAAAATCCTGGATAATATCTTACTGCTAGGATCAGAGATGTTTAATGTAAAATTGGCCTAACTTTCTGCTTTGGTAGCTAGAAAACTCATAGCAAATTGGAGAATTCTTATTCACAGTTCCTTGTAGCCTATGTCCTTGCTATTATGATGCTTGCTACCTCTTCTTTCTCTTGCTCTCACTACACATTCACACACACACACACACACACACACACACACACACACACACACACACACACACACAGAGAGAGAGAGAGAGAGAAACACACTCGCACCCCAATTTCAAGCTTTTTGACTTTTCATCCTTATTTTAATGACCTGATTTTAAATAAACCTCACTTTTTAAAGATATATTTCTACTTCGATATCACACTGTTTCATTGTGAGCTGTTTATACACATTTCTCCCACTAGACCAAACGCCTTAGTAGTAACTAACATGTCTTATTCCCATATTTACTCATTCACTCGATCTCAACATTTATAATGGCTAATATATATTGAGCTCTTACCACGTACCATGAACAAGTACTAAAAGCGTTACATGTATTAAGCCAACTAACCCCTCAGTTATATTAGGTACTGTACTTAACCCCATATTACAGATGAGGAAATTGAGGCTGCAAGAGGTTAATTAACTTGCCCAGAGTCGTACATCTAGGTATTGTGTTAGGAACCAGACAGCCAGAGAAGGAAGTCAAGTTCTTGAATTCAGGAAGCTTGCATTTCAACAGGCAAATAAAACAGTATATACAGAAGAGCATGACATGGTCTCCAAGAGTAACTGTAGAGAACGTCAAATGAGCACCACTGAGAAGCACAAAGCCCTAAGTCTGAAGAAGAGACCAAAAGAAGGTGATGCCTGAGCTGACCCCAAAATGAGAGGGTACACGTGACTCAGACTGCAGATGCTCACATTATAAGTCACTGCTCTGAAATCCAGGCAGAACAGATGCCTTGCTCAAGTCCCGGAGCTGGATTCAAATGGGAGCTAGTGTGACTAAATGGTGGTGACACAGCCTACGACCTCAGTGTCAACATAAACGTGTTCTGCCTGGCTTTTCCAGGTATGGTTTCATGTGAAAGGAGGGATGGGGGAATCGAGCCCTTCCCAAAAGCCATGTCTGCCCTTAAGCACCTTCCCTGCTTGTCATTTAATCCTTGCCTCTGCCAAGCCGGGAATTAAACTCAGATCTGTCTGACTTAAACTCCAAAATCTTAGGAGGGCACCATGCTGCTCCTGGGGTCCCACCTACGTTCTCTCAGCCCAGCGAGTACTTATCAACTCTGTTGTCCCCAGGACCCCAAGAGGCCCACGAGGTCTCCCTGTCAGGTCTGCTACTGCGCCTTGACACCAGTGTTTACTTGGAAGAGTTTTCTCCCCTCTCCTGTGTGGTCTGAAGCAGCAAATCCTATGTCAATTTTGTTCATGCTCAATCTCCGTTTAGATAAACCCGTTAGCAGAGTATAAACGATAAAGCTCCCTGCCAACTTATAAACTAAGTAGTCAAACAAACAAACACAAAATCAAATGAAGATCTAATTAGCTTGGTCCAATTACTCTGCTCCCTTCCAGCTAGTCTAGGATAATCTATAACAAACACTGGGGAAGCAAAATAAACTACCCAGTTTCAAGTTTGGTTTTTTTTGTTGTTAACTCTTTTTAATCTTTCCTCTCTCTCTCTCTCTAGTGGTTTCCCTCTTTTCTTCATTTCCCTCTTTTTTTCCCCTCTCTTTCTTCCTCTCCCATTTTCTTTCTCTTTTTCCTCCTTCCCTCCCTACCTTGCTTTCTTCTCTGTTTCTATTCGCTTCCAAGGCTAAAGGAGGGGGCTGTAGCCTGGAAGAGACTTAGGGCCTCTCATTACGCTGAATTCTGCAAGCACTCCATCAGTTTTTCCCTCCTGACATAAGCAGCCTTGAACTAAAAATCATCTCTAACACCTTTTAGCAATGAAACAGGATATGGGCTGCTCCCAGGACTCTGGAACCAGAGTAGGTGTCCTGCCTTCTCAAACAGTCTCCTTAGACACGGCAAGCTTGGGGACTGCTCTTTCTTGAAATGTTAACAGAAAGGAGGCCTGGGGCATGGAATCTCCTGGTAGGCAGAGTGGGCACCAAACCTAAATCCTTCTTTTCACTTCTCAGCCCCAGCCTCAGTTTTAAAAAAAAATCCATTCCAAGCAGAGGGAAGAAAAGGACAAGTAAGCCTAGATTTAGCTTTTTAACTATGTGAAAACTGAAGTAATTGAGGAACAGTTATTAATAAACATACTGTTCATGCTATGAAAGCATGGAAAAATTTTTTTTCGTAAAGTGGCATAACCATGGAAGTGGAAATGCTGATTCATTCAGAATGAACCTCTGGCTCTACCTTGCAGTGACAGAGGAGATGTGCACACTGGGTAGAGCACTGAGCTTGGAGTCCAACCCCATCCACCACCTATGAGTTGTGTGACCTTGGGCATGTCCCTTCCCTCCTTAAACCTATCTCCCCATCCTCCTCTTCACCTGTAAAATGGGGGCAAGCAAACATATGAATACACCCCACCTCAAGAGTTGTCCTGAGGATTGTATGAAATGACCAGCATCAAAGCTCAGTTTACCAAATACGGTTCAGGACTGAGAGCTGACAATACTCTAGGACTCTTACCCACATTTCCTCATTTGCTTTGTGATCACTTCTCTGGGCCTCACATTCCCTCTCTGCAAAACTAACTTGAACTGCTGGCTGCAGCCACTTTGGAAAATAGTTTGTTGTTTTTTATAAAGTTAACTATGTACTTAACATGGGACACACCAATCCCACTACTGGGTATTCACCCTACAGAAATAAAAACTTGTGTTCATGCAAACATTTATACACAAATAATTATAGTAGGTCTCTTCATAATCACCAAAAAGTGGAAATAACCCACATGTCCTTCAATGGATAAACAAACTGTAGTATATCCATGCATGACACACTACTAGGCAATGAAAAGGAATGACCTGTTGACACACAACTTGGATGAATCTCACAGGCATTACGCTGAGTGAAAGAAGACAGCCTTAAAAGGTGACAGAGCATGAGTCCATTAATCTGTCATCCTCTAGTCATAGAAGACAAAACTAAAATAACAGAAGACAGATTAGTGGTTGCTAGAAATGAGGGGTGTGGGGAAGGTGTGACCACAAATGAGCAGCATTGGGTGAGTTTTGGGGGGTAAGTACTGTATCCTGATCGTGGTGTTTACATAATCTATACATGTGCTCACATCCCTAGAACTGGACACCAAAAAAAAGGCTTTTTGCTTGTCAATTTAAAACATCAATTAAAATAATAAATTGAGTGGGAATACGAATAATAAGAAATGACTCTTATTTGTCCATCACTTTTTGGTTCACAAAGTACTTTCATTTGGTTCTCACAGCTCAGAAATTATATCTAAGAGGCACAAAATGACTTGCCTGGTAAAGATTATGTAATACTTGAATTCCATTCTTCCAATTTCAAATTCTTGGTGCTTTTCATCATCACACCTCACTAGGTGATCCTTTTCTTTTCTAAAAAGCCATGTGAGTGTTTACAGAACAACAACAACAACAAAAATTTGTATATTGTCTGGTTTTTGTCTTGTTCTGTTTTTCTTTATCCAAGATCCTGTGTCAACCTGCTCATGCTCCTGGGAACATTTATATTTTCTTAAAGAAAAACAAAATAGGCCAATGTACAATTTAGTAAAATAACACCTTAATGAGAAGGAGCTTTTTTGATTAGCTCTTTAAGGAATGATTAGGAAAATAAATTGTTGTAAATTTTAAGGCATTCATTCATATATATATATATATATATATATATATATATATATATATATATATATATATATATCTCCATTCAACACATCTTTACTCAGCCATATCATGGGCTGTGCTGTGACTTAGCACAAGCCATTTCTCCTGCTGTGGAAATTCTCCCTACATCCCTCTCTGGCTAACTCCTATCCTGCCTTCATATCTCAGCAGCAACATCACTCTCTCCGGAATGTCTTTCTGTCCTCCTCCGACAAGTTTGCTTAGGTGCTTTCTTGGTACCCCTATAGCATCCTGCATATTACTCTGCATTGATGTCAATAATTTCAATACAACATGGGCTCTGTCTCCCTTGCTAGACTGTGAGCACTAAAAGAGGAAGGACCAGGTCTGAATCACCTAGCACTGGTCTTAGCACAATTAAGGGGCTGTCACTTATTCATTCAACAGTTGTTTACAAGTCTCTTCTCTGCATCAGGCAATGTTCTTCTGCAAAGAAAAATATACAGACCACCTTTGTGTGGTGTTGCTTGAAATCTGCAGGGGAGAACAGGGCCTTGGTGGACCCCAGGCCAGCAACACCAATAACAGGGTTCCTGTGGACCCACGTAGGAGTGAGTAGCCACAGACAACTGAAAAAAGGAGCCACTCAAAGACTGGTGAGTCATCACAAGGAACTGGCACACGGCCCATCCCATGGGAAGTGTTTGGAGTGCGGGCAGTGGGGGAGACGGGCCATCGGGAGAACACTGGGGCTCATCAGTACCAGACAACTCAGTGGAGACTGGTCAGGAATATAGAACTGCAGGGGTGTTGTTTGCTGAAAAGACTCAGGCCCAGACCAGAGTTTCCACACAACCCAGGTGTACCAGACCTCACAAGACCTGGAAGTGCTTACAAGGTCAACAATTAAAACCTGGCCTGCACAACAAGCCTTCCGCAGTGAATCAGCAGCAAAGCAGCAATTTAGCTCAACCATAGGGCTCAAGTGCTGGTTCCCACAGGAAGTTACCCCATTTTAGAAGTAAACAAAGAACACCAAATTAGTTCCAGTGCAGAGTTCAAGTGGTGTGAATAGTGAATAATCCAACACAGAACTGAAAGAAAAAACAAAAACCCACAGATCAGCGACAAATTTCCAATATTAACCAGTAAAGGTCTAACACCACCAAAGAACATCTATAAAACCTAGAAGAGGTGGAAGCTCCCCAGGACCTCAAGCTGGGTTGGAGAGGGGGCCAAGGGCCTCAGCCACGCCCCCTGATGTCTGCATCCACCCAGTGACCACCAAGCCACCACTGGAAACTCCTCAGGCTCCCAAGCTGGAATGGGGGGGTGCTGTGGGCCTCAGCCACACCCCCGCCCTCTGCAACCAGGCCAGAAGAGGAGACAGCTGTGGGCCAGCCCTTCCCCCTAACCCCTTTCCTGTCTCCCCAGCTGCTCTGCAACATTTTAGGATGTAAAAAAAATAATAATTAATTAATTAATTAATTAATTTAAAAATATATATACAGACCATATCCACATGGAGCTTATCATCTAAAAATGAAAAGACAATAGGAAAACAAACAGCACACATCACTTCTTGATATTATACCACATATGTCAATAAAGAAACATCACGGAGGCAAGAAGCCAGAGTGCAATGGGTGCCCCTGAGGAAGAAATATTTGAGCAGAGATCTGAATGAGACAAAACTTTTCATTCAGTGTCCATCTAGTAAGCATTTACTGTGAACCTAGTATTTCCTCCCCCCCACCACCAATCTTCCAGGCCAGAGGTCCTTCCCTGATCTCCACATCTTGGTAAGCCTGGGCCCCTCACCTGCTGCAGTGATTTGGGACCCTGGCCCCCATGGTGCGTGGATCAATTGGGATTCCCTCTGTCCAGTCCTGGGGCACACCACCTACTCCATTGAGTCTGACAACCTGAGCAAACCTCTCCCTGGACAAAGGGTGGTGGGAATAATTTTTTTTGGAATCGGGTCAGTGTTTAGATTTCAAACTGGTAATCTGCCAGTCTCCAGCCATTTGGGAACTTGGCTTCCTTTGACTCATAAAGTGCCCTTTATGCCTCGGGGGTAACATAAAATATCACTCCACCTTTGCCCTGAAATATTCCTAACTGATGCATGAAATGGGCCTTTATGGTACATCAAAGGTCCATAACTCTATCCTTTCCTGGGCCTTTGATATTTTAATACTTGGCCAGTGGAATTATTATCTCTTCAACCCACAGAGCACTTATTTATTTTGTGGTTTACATCTTTGTTTTTGCTTCAAAGGTGAAAGGGCTGAGCAAGAAGAAGGCGCCCAGCCTCCTGGCAGCCCCAGATTTGGATGTCCTCTAACTTTTATCTCCAAAAGCTAAGGAACTCAGCATTTGAACTCCTTTGGCCAGAGCCTCCTAAGGGACATGTCAGACAGCATCTCCCTTAACGAGCACCTCTAATTTATGCTTCTCAGAGCCAGCCAAGTTCCTTCAGTGGGCTTCCATAGGCTATTTGAATCTTGAGTTTAAAACAGGAGCCAAAACTTTGTTAGTATCAGCGAAGTGCTGCTCACATTCAACTAAGAGCTATTGAATACCTACTATGTGTCTCTTTTTAAGTTAGAAACCTAGAACCACCTGAAATCCCTTTCCATTTATTTCTTTACGCGAGAATTATTTATCAAGGTTCCATGTTACATAGGCACTAGGCTGGATACCAGGGATACAAACCCTTTAGTCTAATTTGCCTCCCTCTTATCCTCCTTATCTTAATTTATTACAAAGTTCTGTGGATTCTGCCTCCTACGTAATTCTCAGATTCATCCCCCCTCTCTATACCCTTCACCACTGTAACGCAGCAGGATCTCAGCATCTCCCAGTGAATTACTGCAACTGTCTCTGCACAGGATTCTTGGCCACCAGCATCATCCCCATATCCACCCAGATCCGGCTACAGGCATCAATCAAAACTCAAATCCAGGGCCGAGCCCGTGGCACACTTGGTAGAGTGCTGCGCTGGGAGCACGGCGACGCTCCCGCCGCGGGTTCGGATCCTATATAGGACTGACCAGTGCACTCATTGGCTGAGTGCCGGTCACGAAAAAAAAAACGACAAAAAAAAAAAAAAAACTCAAATCCAACATCATCAGTGTTCTCGCAAACTCAAATGCCTTCAAGATCCAGGCAAGGAATAAAAATGAGTGAAGTAGCAGGGCAGGGTCAGGGCCAGTAAGACAACAGAAAGTAGAATTGAAGAGTGCACGCCCCACCTAAGTCAGGCCCATGTCAGTCACACAAAAGACATCTTTGGGCCAACTCCAGGCCCCCAGCCTACAAGCTCTGTTTCAGGGTGAGTTCCTCCTCTTTAGCTGCTCACTCCAGCTGCCTCATGTTCTAGCCTGGACCAAACTCTCTGGTCTCATTTCTCACTCCAATCATCTCCCAGCCCCGCTTCTATTCTGTGCTCTAGCTATGCTAAATTACTTATTTCAGTTTTGCAAAAGCCATACACATTCACACCTTCACACATTTGCTCACAGTATTTTATGTCCCTAAAATTACCCCAATTCCTCACCTAGAGAGTTCTGTTTCGTCTTTCAAAATTTATTTGTCAATACCGCCTCCTTTGGAGCCCTTTTATGACTATCTAGAAAGAACTGATTGCTCCTTCCTTGTCTCCCATCTTTGCCCTGCACAGCCTTCTATAGCTGACTTTCTGTCACCTTGCATTTGTTGATTAGCCAGTGGAGAGGACTAGCATGTAAACTGTGAGTCCCTGTGGCCGGTGCTTGCTGGTGACACTGGGCTATCTTTGTTGCCCTGGTACCTTGCACTGAGCAGGCACTTCAGAAGAAGTGTGAAAAACCTAATTATGAAATTCAACATGCTAGGTAAATTACATACTTCTTATTTAAGTTTTACAAGAAGCAGCCTGAGAGGTATATGTTATTATCCCACCCATTTTCTAAGTGAGGAAACTGAGGCTCAGAGAGAGGAAGCAACAGCCTAAGGTCACATGGTGAATGAGTTGCAGAAACAGGGTTGGGCCCAGGTCTTCTACCCCAGAAGCCAGCCCACTCCCAACAATACAGCCCACCTGGCTCTCAAGTCAAAGACAAATTCTGTATACGAGTGGAGAATTTTAGAAGTACCTGTGGGGTTTTTAAAAGAGGCCAAATATTGTTTAGATCAATGATGGCAGAAGATGATGAAAAAGAAAATGCATAGAAGAGTCAGGCGCACGAGGCTCACAGCTCTCCTTGGCCGTGCTCCAGCACCACTTCACGGACTGTTCTGTATCAGCAGCACAGGTATCCTGAGCTCTGGCCCTGGTCTTGCTTATAACTTGCTAGATGACCTTGGCCATGCCATTTCCCCACTCGGAGCCTTCAATTCTTCACCTTTAAATGTAGGGGTTGGACTCCCAGGTAATTGAGGTCCCTTCCTGCTCTTTGTGTCTCTAATTTCACATCACCAACATCTGGAGAGGCGGCAGGACTTCCGATGCTCCCAGGTCCACCCCCTGCCATCCCTCCTGCTCTGCCTTTCCCTTGGGAGGTCCTAGAACCTGGCAGGCCAGGGAACAGATGTGGAGAGAAGCAGCAGTGAAGAAGAATGATCGCTCAAACCGGATGGGCAGGTTTTCCTGGTGAACAGACCATTCAAAAGCGTGTCCTCACACCATGGGAGGTCCTGCTTTTTTGAAGAACTTGCATTTCCCATCATCTTTATTTATATCTTTAAAATACAGTACTGAAGACTTCATTGATATTAGGTGGAAGAAGATGTCAACTCTTCTTAAATGTATTTGACTCCTGTCTCTTCCTCCTTAAATAAAGTCAAGACAGGGGGAACTACATCATGTGACCATTTATTCAGGAATAATGTACTGGTCTTGTGACAACCTCTAGGTTCCATCACGTCCTTCTGCCCCTCAAATCCATACCCCACACTGGATGCCAGAGACTGGTGGTGGAGCTCCAGGAGGAAACTGTCGAGTGCATCAGGCCTACAGCATCCCCAGCCTGGGTTATGACAATGGCAGAGAAAATGTAGAGAGGGAGGTGAATGGGAGAGGTCAAATCCACAGGACTTAGTTAACGAGAGAATGTGGGAGGTGAGACCCAGGAGGAAGAGTCTAGAACAACTCCTCGGTTCTGGTTTGGTGATGTGGTAGATAGATGGTGGTGCTATTTCTGTGGAGAAGAGATACAGAAAGAGGGGCACCTCTGAGGAGCAAAAGTGGTGAGTTCAGATGTGAATATGCTGCATTTGATGGGAGACATCCAAACGTCCATGTTCAGGAAAACAGTCGGGCCCCATTTAACTAGATGGTATTATTGCCAAGATAATGTGTAGTTCTCCCCTATAGGGCCCTTCCCTCTCGGGCCTGTCCCTGAGGAGAATCATAATTCCCACCCCGTTGACATTAAACTTGTCCATGTGACTTGATTTGTCAAACAAAATGCAAAAGAAAATGATATGTGTCATTTGCCAGCAA
Organism: Cynocephalus volans; assembly: GCF_027409185.1. NCBI lineage: Eukaryota > Metazoa > Chordata > Mammalia > Dermoptera > Cynocephalidae > Cynocephalus > Cynocephalus volans. Next base: position 46,932,471 of record NC_084467.1, on the reverse strand, counting down.
AAACTTCATAGCCATATGATGTTTCTGCCATGTTCCCACCCTACCCCGCCCCCCCCATCATGAGGCTGGCATGTTCCAGAGAGGGGCTGCTCTTTCTGCTGCGATCCAGGAAAAAAGAAGACCTGGAGTTGGGCCACAGCCAATCCAAGAGAGCAAGAAAGAAATCTTTGTTGTTGCAAGTCATTAACATTTGAATGGGTAGTTGTTACTGCAGCCAAACTTAGCCTAAACTAGGTGATATGCTCACCCCTCGTTTTATAGAAGAAATCAAGGCCCAGAGTAGGGAAAGAAATTTTCTCAGATCTATAGAATCTTAATAAAGTATATTTTTTCTCATACCCATGTAGAAGTTCTCATGTCAACAGTTTTTGTGTTCCTTGAAATTAATATGTTAGAACACCTTGGTAGCAGGGCCCAAGTTTCCCTTTTTTTAAATAAGTAAAACATTATTTTCTTTTCCTCTGCAGAGATTTCATCTGTAGATTTTTTCCCCCTCAGTTCAAAGGTTCCTGTCTAGCATCAAAGCCCATTAACATGAGACTTCTTTCCTACGAATTTCCTTCCCAGCTCCACAATACTAACTTTATACATGAAAATTTTACTTGGAGTTAAGGCCAGGTGTGGGAAATTTTAAGACAGAAAGCCATTTAAAAATATTTATATAGTGGAAGAAAGAGCACAGGAGTAGGAGTTAAATGATATGTATCTTCCTCCCACCTGAGCCGCAATACCGCCATGAGACCTGGCACAGCTCATTTCGCCTCTCTGGGCTTCAGGGCCCTTACATGTCACAGAGGAATCATATATGTGTGCCTATTTCTGAGAATTTTTTGAAGATGAAACAAGAGTCTATTGGTAAGTGTTCTTTGAAAGACTGAAAGTTGAAAGAGAGGGGTGTGGGAAGTGTGGGGCCAGAGGATGAAGTATTGCCAAGCAACCTTGGACCAGCAGCCTCCTGGCACATTATAAGCTCCCAGCTGCCTGCAGAAAGCATTTGCATCACACCAGGCCACAAGGCAGAAGTTTGGATGGAGGAAAAGGATTTTTAAAGTTTTTCCAGTGTTTGAGTTTCCCAAAGAGTAGGACTTCTGGCCCAAGTTTCAAGGGGGCAGGGTTCTTGGGGTATATTCTGCTGAGTGGTGGTGGTGGTGGTGGTAATCCCTTCCATTTAGAACAACAGATTGCAGATCTCATCAGACCTTTACAATAATCCAGCTGTAACCTGCTGTTGTTAACTTTCATTCTATGAGAAACTAGTCTCAGAGAGCTTAAAATGTGTAAAATGAAGACACCCAAGATAATTTTTGAGGAAGGGAGTGACATCATTGAAGGTTCCCTTTAAAAGCTGGAGATTGGGCTGGAAGGGATGGAGAGACCAGGTGGTAAGAGACTGCCCCAGCCACCCAGAGGAAAACAATCAGAGCTTGACCACACAGGCAACCTAGAGATGAACTGGAAACACTACAAAGAGAGGTCAAGTGGCAAGGTCAAGTTCAAGTGGCACTCACCCAAGGTCAAGTGGCAAATTTGTGGGAAAACAGGACTAGAACTCAGGTCTTGGGCTCCCAGCCAAGTTTTTTTCTTCTTATTTCATATGTCTGCATTAGTACAAAATGTTCCTCATAAGAAAACTGGAAGTTTACATTTAACAAAGAAAGTGAATCTTGAAGAAAAAAATTAAAAAGAAGGAGCACATAGATAAACGGTAGGAGATGGGGAAAATAGCTGTGAATAAACAGACCTAATTCCTGCCCTCATGGAGCTTCCGGTGAGCAGGGGAAAGAGACAAGCTGTGGTGTCGGGAGTAAAGGTGCCAGAGCAAGTAGGGACAATAAAGGGAGGGGGGCGCAGGCGGTGATTAGGAGCTGCCAAGAGAGTAGGGGACCAAAAAGAAAAATCTAGACTGATCAGGAAGGAGAACATTCAAGGAGAGTAAAAAAAACATCAGCCCTGCTCCCTTCTCTGCAGAGTACAAAATGAGTATCTGTGGAGCAACTGCTGTGTGCTGGGAGCCCTACACAGTTTGCCACGTTTACTCCCTAAAGCAATCTTAAAAGGTCAGCAGTATTTCCTCTGCTTCAGAATTAAAGAACCTGGGCATCAAAGACATTAGGCCACTCGTGCAGGCTCCCTGCCAGCAGCCCAGGGTGGAGCAGTCTTCCATCCCAGGCCTGGGTAACTCCACAGCCTGTCTCTAGCTCTCCAGGCCAGGCTGCCCCTCCCAGGGAGTTTGGTTGGGGGGAAAGAGGTGGAGTGAGAATTATACACCCCATTGTTACTCCACAGCCAAGGCCAACCCCCAAAACTGAGAACAAGCATTTAGAAACTTGTAGAGCAATTTGGCAGAGTAAACAGTAATTCCTGGCTATTGAATTTAATAATAAAAAACTGGGATTTGTAGTTTGTATGTCTTTTTTTTTTTTCACTTTATTTCCTCAGTAATTCTTTTTTCTTTTCCTTTTTCTTTTTCTTTCTTTTTCTTTTATTATGGTAAGAACAGATAATATAAGATTTACACTGGATGAATTTTTAAGTATACAGTATGATATTGTTAACTATAAGCACAAGGTTGTAGAGTAGATTGCTGGAATTTATTCGTCTTGCCTAACTGGAACTTTACACCCACTGAACAATTCTGTATTTCCCCTGTTCCCCAGCCCCTGGTCACCTCCACTCTATTTTCTGCTTCTATGAGTTTGGCCATTTTAGATACCTCATATTTTTATTAAATTTTATAAAAGCATTGGCTTAAGACAGATTGAACATTTTAAAAATAGTTTTGAGATAGTCTGAAAAGTGCTGCTTAATAGGAAAGGTGCTGGAATCAAAATCCAGAGACTGAGCCAATGACCTTATAAGGGACCTTAGCAGGACAGTGAGTCTCCCTAGACAGGTTATAACTTGCTGTAAACTATTAGACGGTCAAAGAAGTCCTCTTATTAAAAATCAAATCACCATTTTTTGTGGTATGGAGGAGTGGTGGAGTTGGAGAAAAGAGGAATGGAGAGGAAGAGAAGGAAAGGAAAATAAAATCAAAATTATACTCAACTCCCTTCTTATTATTTTTATTATTTTGTGAAGGAGACTGGAAAAGACAGATCAAGGCAATGTTTTTCTAACCTTAAAGGAAGTCAGACACGAAAAATAAAGAAGATGAAGACTCAGCTCCCTTTTGGAGATCTCTAACAACCCAGGGGCAGGGCCCAACTTCTCCTTGTGCCCAGGAGAGTCCACACCTGCCAATGACATCATGTCGTCTGCTCTGCCGTCCCTGCCCCAGCCCAGCCCTCCGTCCAGGCTGGGATGAAATAGGTGCTCCATTTGTCCCTCTGCCAGATGCTGTCTCTCCAGCTCATGTCTCCTCCACAAGACCTAGAAAAGCCCTCCCTACCTCTGCCAGGGTTTGCGATCATCCAGTTTCCCACTGGAGAAATCCAAAATTAAAGTCTAAGGAGCACTGAAGGGACAATTTCAGATCCTGATCTCTCATACTCTTGTTTTGAATATGGAGACATGGAGGCCCCAAGAATGGGAATGACCAGCTCAGAACTGAGACCCAGGTTTCTTGAGCCTCAAATACAGCTTCCTTTCACCTACTCCATTCTAGCTGCCTTTCCTGGAGTTGCCTCTCTTTCCCCTGTTAAACATTCGTCAATCTTGGTACCAGAGTGTGAGTTCATTTTTCACTCTGAAATTCCTCAGGTAGGTAATTTTATTTCCATTGCCCTGAGGGGAGGAATCCACGAAGCATATGGCACGTAATTCAAAGAGAGTGGCAGGATGAATATATGCCCACCCACCTCCCCAACTCCCTCCCGCACCCACTCCAACCATTTCTCATCTTGTCTTACAGCTCAAATCAAGCACGAGTCTACATGAAAGAAGAAAGCTCTGCTGGTGTGAGTTAAGTGCAGCCAAAGGCCATGAGTGCCCCAGACACAGAGGCCATGTTCCGGAACACTCAGTGTCCCTTGGGCAGTCTGGCTTGGAGCTCTGTTATGAAATACCAGGCAGGTGGATTGTTTTTGTCCTCTGCCCCAGCTCCTTTCAAGAGCTCTTTGCTTTTTTTTTTTTTTTTCGGCCTTAAGGCAGAAGGCGAAAATCCTGACCCAACCCCAAACAAGGGGTTTTCCTCCCTTCAAACAAGACTTCCAGGATTTCTTTGCCCAAACCTGGATATTCCAAATTTCTCCTTTATCATCCCTGCCAAAAATTTTGTACCTGAAATTGTCTGCCACTCTCTCCTTAGATGGCTTGCTCCAGTGTTTCAAGGATAACCTTGTGTTTAGGACAGAGCTTTGAAGCCTTGCCAATACAGAGTGCCAGAAGCATCCAGATTTTCCAACCAGCTGGCCAAATTCAGCAATCCTTATTTTATTTCCTTAGTTAAAATTGATTTTACATACACACAGAGAGAGAGAAAGAGAGATTTCTGTGCTTCAAAGCTCTTCTCTTTAAAAGAAGGGAATAAAAGAAGCAGATACAGAAAATCCTGTCTTAGAAGAAGTAGGGAGGGTTAAAAGCATAGATAGCCAGACTTGAGGACTAAACCCATTTCTGCCACCTTGTAGCTGTGTGACTTTGGTCAGGTGACAGAACCCCTCTGGGTCTCAGGTTTTGGTAATAACAGCACCAATTTCATGAGGTACTCCGAAGAATAACTAAAATTATCCATTGAAAACATTTGGCATAGCCTCAGTATATCCAACATTTATTGCATGCTTATTACAATAATTATCAATACGGTAATCATCCTTTTGATCCACAGAACATAAGCTCCATGTGGGCAGGAGCTTCAAGTGTCTTTTTGCTTCTCTGTCTCCACTGCCTGAATCAATGTTTGGCTCAGAGGAAGTACTCATTGAATATTTGTTAAATAAGTAAGTGAACAACTGTTAGAAAGAACCTGAAAGATGATCTGTTCTTAACCAGGTTCTTAGAGTTTTATAAAGATATTAGCCATTTTAGTTCATTTATTTTTGCATATTTAGAAGTTATTTTTCTAATTTTCATGTTTTCCAAATGTGCATGCATTCTTTCCTGTTTTTATTTATAAAAATATTTGTTTTTGTGTGTTTACAAATTGCCTCTAATTCCATACTCAGAGACTTCTAATGTTAACATATCCATGTATTTTGTTTTGCTCTGAGCAATTTTTGATCCATAATACAAAGACATTCATTTCCCAGAAATGAGGCCGCACAGGTAAGCCTTTCTTCCGTTTTAGTTTGAAATCTATCATTTTGGCAGGGTCATATTGTTAGACGTGAGATAATCTGCTCTGTGTACTTTTGCATTTTTTAAGCTATAAATGTGTTGTGTTCCCCCCACCACCACCATTTTTAATTTATTAGGTTGAGAAGCAAAATCTTTCAAAACATAAACTCTATTCTTGGATTTTAATAAATGAGGTATTTATTGAAGAAAAGTTAGGAAACTTCTGAACAGGTCCAGTGTCCTAATTTAAGCAGGGGAAGGCAATTAATGTTTATAAAAGCTTATTATATACCTTAACCCAGTAATCTTCAAAAGAGTCTACAGAGCTAGCTAGGTACTTCAATGGGGTACTGTGGTATAATAAAAAATATATATACTAATGGTGCCTGACTTAGGATGGTTCAACTTACAAATTTTCAATATTACAGTGGTGCAAAACCATCACAATTTCAACGTAATGTACAGTTTTCAATAAATTACATAAGATACTAAGGACTTTATTATAAAATAAGCTTAGTGTTAGATGATTTTGCCTGAGTGTAGGCTAAGTGTTCTGAGCACATTTAAGGCAGGATAGGCTAAGCTATGAAGTTTGGTAGGTTAAGTATATTAAATGCATTTCTGACATGATATTTTCAACTCACTGAGTTTATCTTTATGGGGATGTAACCTTTCATAAATCATGAATCATCTGTATTTGGTCTTTGTCCCCAGTTCCTGGCACAGAGCTTTAAAAACCCTTGGAATTTCCTGAGTGGTGAGAGTATCTTTTGATATTCATAGCAAGCCATTTTTTACCATACCTGAGTTAATGCTAATGAGGTGACTCAAGGTGGAGTCTTAAATAGTTTCCAGGGAGAGGCTGGCCACACATGTGACTAGAGGGTTGGAACTTCAGCCCCCCACCCCCCTCCAAAGTCCAGGAAGGGAAGAGGGGCTGGAGATTGAGTTCAATTACCAAGGAGCAATGATTTAATCAACCATGCCTACATAATGAAGACTCGATGAGAACTCAGACAAACAAGGTTTGGGCACTTCCAGGTTGGTGAACACATGGTGTGCTGGGATCGTGATGTGCCTGGAGAGGGCATGGAAGCTCTGTGCCACTCCCCCTCCTTACCTTGCCCTATGCAGCTCTTCCAATTGGCTGTACCTGAGTTGTATCCTTTATAACAAAATGGTAATTGTCAATTATAGCACTTTCTTAAGTCCTGTGATTCGTTTGAGTGAATGATCAGATCTGAAGGTGAGGGCATGGAAACCCCTTAATGTGTAGCCAAGTTGGACAGAAATGCAAGTAGCCTGAGGACCCTGGACTTGTGACTGGCTTCTGAAGTAAGAGCAGTGTCTGGCTAGGCTAAGGCCTGGAATCCTCATGGCACCAATTGTCTAGCTCTTAATCCTGTTCGTGATGCCAATTGTAAAGCTACTCGAACACAACTATGCCAGTTGTGGTGCTCTGGCTAGGCGACCATGCCAGTTGTTGGGCTAAGGCTGGGTCTGGAGCCCACAAACCCCTCAAGCCCATTCACAGACTGGGCCACAAACCCTTCACATGCCAGGCTGGGTCCCCAGACCCCTTCACACACAGATCTATAAGCTAGCTAACTGGCCAAAAGGTCCTTGGACCCATAGGTTGGAAAGCATGGCTGGGCCGGGCGGATGCCAGAGGCCAACGCCCACGGCTGACGCCCACCCGTCTGCTTCACCAAACTCCTCTCTTTCTCTTTTTCTCTCTCTCTCTCTCTCTCCTCTCTCTCTCTCTCTCTCTCTCTCTCTCCCTCTCTCTCTCTGAAGAACACAAGAATAGCAACAAAACTAAAAAGATACATTGGCACACATGCGCACTAACTGCACACACACACACACACACACACACACACACACACACACACACACACACACACACACACACACACACAATTTCCTTACAAAGGATGCTGAACCACACCCAACTGGACCCAAGGTGAGGGCCCCGACCAAACTATTCTATTTTCCCAACAAGTGGTCTTTTGAGACTGAGCCCTTTAAAACTGTGGAGTATAATGTCAACTCTGGGTAGTTAGTGTCAGAATACAGTTGAATTGGACACCTTGTTGATATTGGAGAATTGATGTCAGAAAGACACAGCTACCTGCTCTATAAAATGGGAAAAAAGATAAAAAGGAAAAAAAAAAAAAGAGTACATGATGTTACATCTTTTTTCTCTCCATGTCTTTCTTAAGGAAACTTCCTGCCTCAGAGTCAACTTCCTCACACTGTACTCAATTCCCCTATTGGAGAAGGAACAATTCATCTCAGGGCTGAGCAGTGAGAGTCTGACTTTCATCAGTCCATGTTTCTGAACAGGTGGGGTTAAGAGTCTTGACTTGTGGCCCTTGCCATTGGAACTAGGTGGTTAAGAGCAAGATTCTTCTTGCAGCAGACTGTGTAAGCACCTGCCCATTCTGTACATCTGTATTCTCCCTTCAGTGTGTCATCCAATGTCCTGGACTTGGGGAAAGCGATAGTAACTCTATTTGGGCTCTGGTTCAAGTCCTTGTCTCTATTTCTAAATTGGTTCAGAACTTGTAGGGAAGGTGGGCATGATTAACTATCATTCTTAAACCCCTATCTATGGGCATTGCTTTCAACTATGATTCCAAATCTTCTTTTCCTTCTATTATTCCACATAGTCTCACAACAATGAGACAAAAAACTTAAGGAGAAAAGAATAAACATACAAAAAAGCATTTTTTTTTTCTAATTGTAGCCCAGATATTAACAATATTATGTAAGAGAAAGAAGATAGTTTCCATATCCTATCCAAACTACCTCACATGGCTTGGAAACCTTATAATGTTTCCTGGAAATACTTTCTTATTGAAAGAGAAATCACCATGGGTAGCACCAGCATATGTTTCCATTTGTTGTTTTATATATTTTATATTTGCTTCTATTATGGCTTTTTAAGCCAGGAAGTGTGTATAAAAATGTGTGTGTAGAACAATAATTTTTCTTAAGGTTTATTTTATTTTAAAATAAAATAAAATAAAACCCACCATGGATCACATGAAATGACCCGATTAAAGACAACCCCTCTCTTCCTGCAGGTCTTTTCATAGCTGTGGGACTAAAATTTCCAAGGTATTATTTTTGACTGTTTTCCTAAATCATCAACATATTGAAAACAGCTGTTAGTTAGGTACAAGGAGCTAGAGGGGAAATGCCAAAGGTATCCTTTTCTCTCCCACATTTCTACCCATTGATCACAGGTCATCTCTATGCCTTTGTGATTTAAGAAAGATGCACTTTAGTTGAAATACATTGTCCATAAATGGCCTTTATTCCTACCTCATTGTATTTCTGAAATTTGCATTTTTGGCCCAGGTGCATTTAATCAGATCTTTAAGATTCTCTCACCAAGACCACCAGTAAATAGGATCCGAAGCAGTCATTTACTACCTAAGCGCCCTATATTGCCTTGACAAATCCTCAGGTCAACCAGGCAAGGTAGATACAGTATTTTTATCCACATTTTATAAATAAAAAACTAAAACTCAGAGTTGCAAAAACATATAGTGCCTTCCTTTGTGGGGTCACGGAGCCTAGTGGGTGGCTGAGAAGGGACTGAAATCTAGCTCTGGTTGGTTCCAGAGCTAGTGCCGTTAATTGCAACAGGCTTTGAGAGAAAACCCTGGGACCGGGAAGCCTCAGGGAGCATGCGCAGAGTTCTGGATCTAGAGCACCAGCAGATACAGGCTTAGTAAACGTTTAGCAAATGCACAGGGCATAGAATCTTGTGTTTTGTTTTGAAGTGAAATCAACTGAAGCAGCCTCATTTCCTCAGTAAAGCACGTTTTAGTGGGGGAGAAAAGATCTGAGAGGCTGCAAGGCATTGATAGCGTTGTTGGTTTTTTCCATGTTATCAGCTGCAGATTAAAAGAGAAAAGGAGAACTTCCCCCTTGGAGTGTTGGCTCTGCCTCCAGAAAACTCTCACTGCGGGATTTTAAGAGCAAGAGATGCTGAGATCAGAAACCCTATCTGCCTCTCCTCCTGTGGCTCAGTGGAGCTGCTGTTGAAAAGCACCAGAAAGTTCTGTGTTCTAGAAGACTTTGGGGGAGGGGAAAGTGCCCCATGCTGCCCCCACTCTCAGCTTCCTTCTCAGACACGCTCCAGCAGTGCAGTAATTAGACCAAGGAAAATACCTCTCAGGAAGTTCTGCCCACAGAACCCCGTCCAGGCTTGTTTAAAGACAGCTGCTCTGATCATTAAAATGAAATAGGACATGTAACCAGATTATGGGAAAATTATTGCTATTAACAGCAATAATTACCGTCTGTTCAAGTAGCTTCCTGAAATAAAAAACATCAAAGCAAAAGCTTCCAATTACTTTACTTAGCACCCCGCATGAACCCTTTGGGTATGTGTATGTTTGGGAGGCATCAGAAAGAAAAAATTAGGGTCAGGAGGGAGGAAGGAGAATGCGGGAATATTTTGTATTTTACTGTAAATATACCATGAATTGTGTGAATACCTATTCTTGAAACAGTAAGGCTAGGCCTGTGAACAAAACTGACTCCATTTTCCCTGCAGAGGACACTTTGTTACTTTTCCACTCCTCAGTCATGAGACCCCTCAGGGCAAATGATTACCCTATGGGCTGCCCTGACAAAACAGACTGAGATAAGAGAGGAAACAGATATTTACTGAGTTGCAAAACTCCTCCCCAAGGCTCCTTTACTATAATTGTAAAAGTTACAGATTAACCTTCAGACCCCTTTAGGAATTCCCACCTGTGCACAAAGCATCAAGGTGACTGCTGCAATGACCCTCCTGGGGTGACAATGATGAACAGCACGGCCATTTTGGACCTACTGAGCATGCAGACATTGACGCAACCAGGAAGAACAGAATGTACCACCTCCAGTGATGCTGGCCTGTACCCCTTAACTCCTTTCCCTATAAAAGACCCTGAACCGCTCCCCTCGGGGGCTAGCTTTACTGCTGCTACCCCCACTTATGTATATGTCTATCTACTCTTTTAATAAAGCGTTGCTTGCTTTACTGTTGGGTACATTGTTCATCTCTATGACGTTGAAATCCAAGAGCCTAATTTAATCACAGGCAAAAGTTGGAAAGCTTTGGACTCCAGAGAAGACTCTAGCTGCAAGAGGCAAGTGGCCACTGGGACTATTTTGCTCCCATGTCTCTGCTGCTGGTAGATCTCTCTCCTGGCGTCCCCGGCCTAAATTCTGACAAGGCAATGCTTTATTCTCTTTACCTTTCTCTGATTTTTCTGAACCCTCTTCTGTTGTTTGGTTGAATTGTATCCACTTCTATATAGGTGCACCCTGGAGGGCTCCTGGCTATGCTTTGTTTTTCTGATTTAAATCTGTTGATACTTTTCTTTTTTATGCTGAAAACAGTGGGGAGAACTGCTTTTATCAATTACTGTTAATGGAATAGGTTGGCCCCACCGATTGGGACTAGGCTAAACTGGACCCAACTGCTCCTCTTTTCTCTTTGTTTGTTTGCTTGGTTAGACGTTTAGTTGAGTACCGGTAATCCCAACCCTTGCATCAACTTTTGGATTTTCAGATCATTTGTTTAATGTGAGAGGGCAAGCCGAGCCTGGCCTGTCGGTAACATTGTCATTAAGATTAAAAAATTTAGAGTACCCGTATTGTGCCAGTACATAAACCCAAGTAAGACTGAGTCCCTGCCCCACAGAAGCTCCAATCTGGGGCAGGCGGCACAAATTCAAAGAGGCAACTAAACTCCAACATGGTGAGTGCTGTGAGAAAGGAGAGCATGCGTGGCTTTGGTAGCACAGAGCAGCAAGCCCCAGTCCACCTGGCTGGGGATGAGGAAGTTCAACTTACCAGAGCAGGGGTGCCTCAGCCACCTCTGGAAGGATGTGCAGGAGCGAGGTGGAAAAGGGATGTGGGCAGGGTGTCTGAGCACCGAAAACCAGGCCATGTCAGACGAGGGCCTCAGTGACCTTGGCCACTGGAGACAAGGTTGCAGATGAGGGCAGACAATAGACCATCAAAGTGCAGAAATCCGGGGGCAGTTTTAAGCAAGGGAGCGCATGCTATAGAAAGGAAACTGCGGCCTTGGAAAGGGGAAGGTATCAGAGGGCAACTGCAGGCAACCATGCCAGGAAACAGATAGCCCGGAATCTATATAGACAGGAGAGCATGGATGTTAGAAATCTTTAAGAACCAAAAACTTGTAACATTTGGGTAAGGGATGGACATGGGCAGCAGTGACATCCTAAAGGTTTAACAACGAGGAAGGCACGGACACGGACCAGTCGAAATGGACACCAGCCAAACACAACTGGCAGAGCCAAAGTATGCGTCCTGGCTGATGGCAGTCCTGGGCTTATGCACCCCCTTCCACCCAGCTCAGCTGGCTGGAGATTCCCTAGTTTGCCTGCGGGAGGCATGTCATTTCACCAGCATCTCCTCTCCCCTTCCCTGCGAGACTGCTGCACTAATAGGCCCACATTTTTACTCCTCCCAGTCATTTTGGACTTGGAGTTTCTCCCCTAAAGGCAGAGTACATTCCCCCACCCCCTGTGACTCACTTTAGCCAATATAATGAGGTGGAAATGATGATGTGCCACTTCTGAGCCTGGGCCACAAGAGGCCCTACATGTTCCCTCGGGCTTAATCTGCACCTCTGCTGTTGTCATAAGACCATGCTCAGGCTAGTCTGCTAAAGAACGAGACATACAGAGCAAGGCAGGGTCACGCCAGTGACCCCAGCTGCACCAGGTCAAGATTAGCACAGCTGCCTAGCTCATCCCAGCTGACTCCTGAAGATAAATGTCTATTGCTGTTTGCATTAACGTTTTGTGGTTGTTAGACACTATTACTATGGTAATAAATAGTAAATACGCCCTCCCTTCTAGCCCCTTCCTTTACTCCAGCATTCACGTATACACCTGTTTTACAAAATGTCAGTGTGTCCTCCAACCCTCTCATCAGCATTCTTAATACAAAGGTATTGAAAATATTTAACAGGGAAATACCTGAAAATAAATCTGCAAGTGGCTTATAGGCCGAAAGTCTCAAAATCCCCACTCTCGTTGGGTGTAGGCAAAACCTATGGAAAACGCACAGAGTATGGCAGGAAGTACACAAGTGAGGAAATTAACTAGAACGTCTCTGCCCTCCATTTCTTGACTACCCTGCGCCTGCACTAAGCACCTCTTTAGTGTTAATCCAATGCATTAGGACTTTAGAGGATCCATAAATAATGCACCTTTCTCCTTGTACAGTCAGAGCCAACTAAAACAGACATGGCAGCCAGGAAGGTAGAAAAAAAATCAGCTTTTATGCAGATAAAAGCTAGATTGGAGAGCATGGCTTTAGATATGGCCAACAGGGCTAGTCAACACCATTTGGTCTGGCACAGGGAGTGCTGGAAACTGGGAGCCGAAACTGCCGGCTCCCAGCAGGGCAGGCTGCCCAGACATGTCTGAGAGCAATGAGGAGACACGCTCCCTGCAGGCAGGCAGACTGCCTCCCACGGGCACCATCAGAGGGGCATTCCTCTTCCCAGGAAGAATAGTAGGGGTATAGAGAGATGCCGAGAGAGCCTTGCTGGAAGCCCTCTGCATGGAAAGGAGGGACGAGGAAAATTGCTCCTGCTGGCATCTGGACAATACATTTTCCCTTCTTCCATATTACAACGGCCTTTCCAGTCATGTTGATGCTGATTTTGCCCAGGTCATAGCATCTACCCTTCTCCCTGACAGCAAGCATAGCATCCCAGCAGGAAGAGATCCACTTCCAATCCTTCTGTCTGTAGGGACCCAAATGCCCCAAGGGATCACACCCCGATCACATAAGCCCTTCTCGGCCACACCCCATCATGGCGCTGGTTGCCCTTCTCTTCCATATTCTCCTTCCCGCTGGTGCGAATTACACACCAATCAGCTCCCCCCAAACCCCATGCGGTATGCTAAGTAGGGATTGTATTTTAAGCCAATCAGCTTTCCCCTTAAAGCCCTATATATGTGTGTGTGTGCTGCCTAATAAATGGGCCCTCTCCGGTGGATCGTCAACTGGTGTCGACTCGTCCTTTCATTTGGTGCCGAAACCCGGGACGGGGTTCGCGGAGTTTCTCTCGAGTGGCGACACTTTTCAGATCGCAGCGACAGCACCTTCCGAGTCGCCCCTCAGGGCTCCCTCGAGCTGTAACACTTTTCAGATCACAGCGGCAGCACCTCTCGAGTCGCCCCTCGGGAACTCCGTCCCGCCAGGCCTCCCTTCCACCGCTCAGCATTGACGGTCCACCCTCGTCCATTGTTTTCGGCGCTGGCTTCTTCCACTCACCACCGGCTCATCATTAGGTAAGCCCCCTTTTCTAAAGGCCACCGGCCCTTTTCAGGCTACCACAGGGAGTCTAGATCGTCCGGTAGCCCCTAACACCCATACACACCCCACCACGGTCTTCACGACCACCATAAATTCCCAAACTATAACAGGTTCCAAAGCCCCGGTAAACTTTTACTTTCATTTTTGGAGGTTAAAAGCCCCATTCTGTTCTCTCCTTCTCTCTTTCACCCTCTTGTCCACCACTCTCTTCTAATCTCTGTCCGATTTCCGTCTCTCTCCACTTCCCGGGTCCGGGACCCGACCAGAAATTCCTAGCGCTAGGTTTCCTTCAGGCACCGGGCTTTTGCCCTAGAGAAGTGAAGGTCTGGGTGATGACCCACACCTCCCTTCTCTCCTCCTGGTTCGTACCTGAACCTGCCGGGACTAACGTGACCTACTGGGGACGCCCTCTAGGATCCCGCTTTTCCCAACCGGCTGAAGGATCTGTCTTACCACTAATCTCTGTCCAATTTCTGTCTAAAATTCCCATTAAGAGACCAGAATGGGCGCTTCCTCCTCCTCCCTAGAGGACTCTCCACTTCAATGCCTTCTGAAAAACCTCACCAATCTTTCCCTGAGGCTACGCAACCTCTTTAACTACTGCCAGCGCCTAAAAAAATGGAAGGAGATCCCCACATCGAGGCTTTTCGCCTCTTGGCTCAGAACCCCGCCCTCTGCTCCTCCTGTGCTCCCTCTCAAGTCCTTGTAGCCTGTAAACCCTCTTCACAGTCACCCCTCGATCCTTCCACCTTCGACCCTGCTGATGAACCCCCACCCTACCGACCTCCTCCTCCCCCAGTGCCTCCGGCATCCACTCCTCCTCCCCCGTCATCCGCGTCACCTTCTGCACCTCCTGCGCCATCCACTCCTCCGTCTTTACCCTCACCTACCCCTGACCCACTAAGCCCCCCTTTCACCCGTTCCCGAGGTCCTCCCCCCACCCCTTCAACAATTGCCCCACTACGTGAGGTAGCTGGGGCTGAAGGAGTAGTTAGGGTCCATGTTCCCTTTTCCCTAGCTGACCTTACAGAATTAGAAAAAAGACTAGGCTCTTTCTCTACCGACCCTACCACCTACATTAAAGAATTCCAATGGATCCTGCAGGCCTACAGCCTCACACATCATGACATCTTCATGCTCCTAGGAGCCAATACCCTCCTCCCCAAGGAACGCTGCAGGGTCTGGGATACAGCCCAAACCCATGCCACTGACACCCATCGTACCAATCCGAATCACCTGCCAGGCCCCCAAGCAGTCCCAGAACAGGAACCGAATTGGGAATATAACACAGCCCAGGGAATCCAGGCTCGAGACCGTTTTGCCTCTTGCTTAATAATTGGCCTCAAAAAATCGGCTCGCAAGGTCGTCAATTTCCAAAAAATTCAAGAAATTGTCCAAAAACAGGAGGAAACTCCCTCCAAGATCCTCAATAGATTAACTCAAGCCTTTCAACAATACACTAACTTAGACCCCAACTCAGAAGACGGCCGGCGTGTCCTTATGACCTATTTCCTGGCCCAATCCTACCCCAACATTAAAACTAAACTTTAAAAATTAGAGCAGGGTCCTGCAACCCCTCAGACCAAAATCCTGTCAGTGGCCTTCAAAGTCTTTCATAATCGAGAGGAGAAAAAGGAACGTTGAAAACAAAAGGCTGACCACGCCAACTTCCAGATGTTGGCCCGGCTTATCAAACCCCCTGGGTGCCCTCCCACAGCCTCCACCTCTTAGCCTCCACCTGGAGCCTGCTTTAAATGTGGAAAGGAAGGGCATTGGGCAAAGGCTTGCCCCACCCCCAGGCCACCCACCACTCCTTGTCCAAAATGCAAAAAGAAGGGACATTGGGGATCTGATTGCCCCCTCGCCCGAAGGGGTGAGGGACCAACTGCCCCACAGTCCCCCGAACCGTGGACACCACCTATGGTGGGCCTCGCTGAGGAGGACTGATGGAGCCTTGGGCCCTTCCCGACCATCTCTATAACAAAGCAGGAGCCCAGGGTATCCATGGTTGTGGACGGCCACCCAATATCTTTCCTCCTGGACACTGGAGCCACCTTTTCAGTCTTAAGGGAATATAAAGGCCCCACCACCTCCAGCAGCTCTCCTATAGTCGGGGTAGGAGGTAAACAAATCTTTCCCCAAAAAACCCCTCTTTTAACCTGCTGCCTTCAAGGCACTCAATCCGTTTTCTCCCATTCCTTTCTAGTCATGCCACAATGCCCCGTCCCCTTGTTGGGTCGGGACATTCTATCACAGCTTCAGGTCTCCATTACTTTGCCCCTGTCCTCTTCCTCTTCCCCCGTTTCCTTACTCCTAGCTCTAGTTCAAGCCCAAGATCCTACTAATTCCACCCCTCCAAAAAGGTCCTTATCCATCCTGACACACCCTGTTAACCCCACAGTTTGGTACACTGCCAGCCCCGCTCTGGCCCGGTGTTCCCCTGTACACATAAAACTAAAAGACCCCTCCAAATATATTTGTCAGGCTCAGTATCCATTAACCACAGCAGCCCTCCTCGGGTTAAGCCCCATCATTCAGGACCTATTAAAAAAGGGGTATCTCCGTCCCACTCGCTCCCCTTTCAATACTCCCATACTCGCTGTAAAAAAACCTAATGGCGCCTTTCGTCTCGTCCAAGATCTCCGTCTTGTTAATGCCGCTGTCATTCCCATTCATCCCCTTGTATCAAATCCATACACTCTTCTTTCCAAGGTCCCAGCGACCTCTACTCATTTCTCGGTTTTGGACTTAAAGGATGCCTTCTTTTCCATACCCCTGGAAACTGGCACTCAGGACATTTTTGCCTTCACATGGACCAACTCCCATTCCTGCCACTCCGAACAACTCACTCGGACGGTCCTGCCACAGGGATTTCGAGATAGCCCTCATATTTTCGGGCAGACCCTAGCACAGGACCTCAAATCTTTTCACTTAAACCATCCAGAGTCCACCTTATTACAATATGTGGACGATCTCCTTCTATGCAGTCCTTCATGGGAACGATCCCAAGCTGACACTGCCCATTTGCTTAACTTCCTAGCGCGTAAGGGATATCGAGTGTCCCCCGCCAAAGCCCAAATCTCCTTGCCGTCTGTAACCTACCTTGGTTTTCTCCTCTCCCTGGGAAAGAAGGAAATCACCCTGGACAGGAAACAGCTTCTTACTGACCTGCCCATCCCCAAAACCAAAACAGAAATCCTATCTTTCCTGGGTCTAGCCAGATATTTCAGAGCATGGATCCCCAATTTCTCTTTGCTAGCCCGACCTCTCTATAATATTAGTAAGGGTCCTCCTGAAGAACCTTTACTCTCCTCACCTCAGCACCCTTTTCTCAAGCTTCGGGAGGCCCTTCTAACAGCCCCTGCACTTCATCTTCCTGATCTAACTAAACCCTTTTTCCTCTATGTTCATGAAAATGTGGGACAAGCTCTAGGCATCCTAGGACAGAATTATGGCCCCTCCTTTGCCCCTGTAGCATACCTATCAAAACAGTTAGACCCCACTGTACAAGGCTGGGCACCCTGTCTAAGAGCCCTAGCAGCAGGGCAGTTGCTGCATAAGGAGGCATCCAAATTAACATTTGGGGCACCTCTTACCATTCTCTCACCACATCACCTTAAAGACCTCCTTACCTATAAGGCTCTCCACTCCCTCCCACCTTCCAGAATTCTAACCCTCCTATCCTCGTTTCTGGAAAATCCTGCCCTATCCTTCAATACCTGCCCACCCCTAAACCCGGCTACTCTACTGCCTATACCAGATTCCCCCAACACCCCTTTGCACAGCTGCTTAGAAAGCCTTCAGAATTTCATACCTTACCGCTCTTCCATCACTGAGGGACCCCTATCTCACGCTGATCTCACATGGTTCATGGATGGGTCCTCATTCAAGGAAGAAAACACTCATTACGCAGGGTATGCCATAGTCTCCCTTGATTCGGTTATAGAGGCCCAAACTTTACCCAGGGGTACTACCAACCAGCCGGCTGAACTTATCACTGCCACGCAAGCCTGTGTTCTAGCTGAAGGAAGAACTCTTAACTTATACACTGACTCCAAATATGTCTTTCATATACTTCTCTCTCATGCCGCCATATGGAAAGAACGCGGTCTGCTTAACACCAAGGGTAACACAATCACCAACTCAGCTTTAATCTCCACATTAATTGAGGCATCCCATTTACCTTGTAAATTAAGAGTCATTCATTGCAGAGCCCACCAGAGGGACGATTCCCTAATCACTCGCGGGAATTGTAAGGCTGACCTCGCTGCACGCACTGCGGCTCGGCACCCACAGACACAAAACCAACTTCCCATTCTTCCTTACGGCCCCCAGGGTTCACAGACACCCTCTCAGCCCCAACCGCCTAATGATGATAAGTCCTCTCTCTTTCGCTTGCTCCATGACCTGTTTCACTCTAGCCCCCAAGCTTTATCCCAGTTTTTACAGGCCTTCTTCTCAATCACCCCATCTGACAAAGCCCTCTTACGAAAAATCTCCTCCTCATGCACAATCTGCCAGTGTACCAATCCTAACACCCCTCTCAAACCTGGGCCATACCCCTCCCACTAGGCCAGAGGTCTCACACCCTCAGCCGACTGGCAAGTCGATTTTATACACATGCCTTCTGTCCAGCGCCTCAAATACCTCTTGGTGTTTGTTGATACCTTTTCAGGATGGGTGGAGGCATTCCCAACATCCAATAAAAAGGCCTCCACCGTAGCCCAGACTCTCCTTTCCCAAATCATCCCACGATTTGGGATGCCCACTTCCATTCAATCTACCGCCCAGATAGTACAAAAACTCTCCCAGTCACTGTCTCTCCCCTGGCACCTACATTGCCCTTACCAACCTCAGGCATCTGGAAAGGTAGAGAGAACCAACAGAACCTTAAAGGACATACTAACTAAATTGTCTCTGGAATTACACCTTGATTGGGTCCGTCTTCTACCTCTCACTCTACTCAAGACCAGAGCTCTCCCCAAAAAGCCCTCCAATCTTTCCCCTTTTGAAATCATGTATGGTAGGCCCCTCCTACCCCCAGGGATCACAGCAACTGAAGGACCCATACCACGCACCATGGCCTTACCCTTGCTCTCCCACCTTCGCACTGAATTATGGAAGTACCAGGACTGGCTACTTCCAGATCCGTCACTTTCCAAAAATAACCTTTCACTCAGCCCAGGCCCTTCCTCAACCATTTATAACCACACCGTCGCCCCACCAGTCTCTTTCTTCTGGTGCAATGGAACCCTCTCTACCTCCATCCTGCCTAATCTTACTGCCCAATGCCTTCTTGTCACCATCGTCCCTCAACTCACTCTGTACACCAGTTCAGAACTGTTCCATCTTCTTCATCCCCCCTCAAGGCAAAAAATGGCCGCCTTCCTCCCGATCATGGTTGGTATTTCCCTAACAACATCAGCGGTTGGAGCCGGCCTGTCGGGAGGAGCCTTAGGACACAGTTTATGGGTGGTCAAAGACATAAATGCTAAACTTGAAGGGGCTCTGACTTCCACTGCCAAATCTCTTTCCTCTCTACAGAGACAGCCCTGTCCTAACTTGGATTTGGCCCATTTGGGGACCTCTAATCATTATCCTCATAACCTGCCTTTTCTTGCCCTGTATCATTAGGTTTCTTCAAGCCCAAGTGGGAAAAATTTCTAATCAGGCCTTTAACCAGCTTTTGCTTAGAAACTACCAGCTCCTAGGTACCGATGAACCCCCCGCCTCATCTGGTGAGTGCCTCAGCCGATGCTGAAGAGGTACCACCTTACAGAGGAAACGCATTCCTAAACGCCCTTGCCACCGACACCTGGCTGCTCCCTCCAGTCTCCAACTACGAAGAATGGAACCAGTGCATATTCGACTTGTGGCTTCAAGGAACGTTTATGGACTTTCCCCCTTTTGAAATTACTTGTTTCTCCACCCTCCGTTGGGGTTTCATAATGGGTATTTATGTACCTTCCTCCTTTTGCCTCCCCCACAATGTCCCAGTTCAGCAGGAAGTAGCTCGATGACTTCAATGTCCCCTTTCCTAAAACAAGAAAAAGGGAGGAATGTAGGGACCCAAATGCCCCAAGGGATCACACCCCGATCACATAAGCCCTTCTCGGCCACACCCCATCATGGCGCTGGTTGCCCTTCTCTTCTGTATTCTCCTTCCCGCTGGTGCGAATTACACACCAATCAGCTCCCCCCAAACCCCATGCGGTATGCTAAGTAGGGATTGTATTTTAAGCCAATCAGCTTTCCCCTTAAAGCCCTATATATGTGTGTGTGTGCTGCCTAATAAATGGGCCCTCTCCGGTGGATCGTCAACTGGTGTCAACTCGTCCTTTCACTGTCCACAGAAGACTCTCACGTGATCCAGCCATAGGTGCACACTCACACACATTCACACACACAGCACACACACACATGCACACCCTCACATACACACACAGAGATATGTGCCACGCAGCTAATAAAATGCCTTCACTCTTGACAACTTCCTAACCCAAATTCTGAGGACCCAGACCTCGTAGTAAGAGGCACCCCGGCCAGAGCTGGGCACCTCCTGCAGAGGTTTAACAGCTATGCTGAGAGATCTGCACTCTGGAACCCTAAACTAAGTAAGTCTGAATCCTGCTGTGTTACCTCCTAGACATTTATCCTTAGGGAAATTACATCATCTCTTTGAGCTTCCCCTTTCCTCATCTGTAAGATGGGAATAATCATAGAACCCAATAGGTTTGTTGTGAAGCTTGACTGAGATAGTTCATGTGCCCGCCCATGGTAGTTAGGATAACAGTCCTCTTGAATTGTTACATCACCACATACACATAACTTGTATAACTGAATCTTATCTGGGGGGCAGCAGGGGCCTCTGGGAGCATCTAATCACTCCTTCCCCTAGCTGACATGGGCCAGCACGATCTGGGCCCTGACTTCCCCTCCTTCTTCATCCCTTGCCACCTGCTGTGTTGCTGATGCTGGGTTGTGATGAACACATTTGTTTTCGTCAGCCTCCATGCCTTCCGTTTGCTGTTCCCTTAGGCTTGTAGATGGCCATCTCCCTCTGACTTCACTTGGTCTTTCCTCTGTGCTCACACATGTCTGTGTCTTAATCTTCTCTTCTTACAAGGACACTAGAGGTATTAGATTAGGCCCAACCTATACGACTTTATTTTAATTCAATTACCTCTTTAAAGACCCCATCTCCACATACAGTCACGTTCTGAGGTACAGGGGCTAGGACTTCAACATACGAATTTGGGGAGGACAAAATTCAGCCCATAACAGTGCCAGATACAAAGCATCTCCTACTCCCCAAATATGGCTGAGAAGACACTTCTAAGTACTCCTATATATCTCCAATTATGTCTGGATAGTTTGTTTTCAGGTACTTCTCCAGCACAGTGGCAGTGTCTACAGCCAGACTGCAGCCCTCTCAGTAAGGAGAGGCACTGAGTTGGTATAGTCACTGTGCTAGGCTCTTCAGATATACTGGTGAACAATGTACAATAGATGGCAGTGGATATTTCTCAGAATAATAAATGAATGAAGTGTCCTTTGCTGCCATTTCTGCATGCCCAAACCACATCCTTAGTAGAAGATATGGTCTAGAAGAACGTGTGATGATAATTCCCTACATCTAAAGAGTCCTTTACAATTTAAAGAGCCTTTATTTTATTTCTCCTTCTACACAGCCCTGTGGTGTAGATACAATTATCCCCATTTGGCAAAAGAAACAGCTGAGGCCCAGGGAAATTAAGGATCTTGGCCAAGTTCACTCCATAAGCAAGTAGCTCCAACAGAGCCATGCTACCTCTGTGGATAACCACAGCTTATGAACTTACAGTGAACTAAAATTAAATTTGCAGCAAGATGTCCTGCCTCTCTGACAAACCTGAAGCTAGTAACTGGAGAAACTAAAGTATCACTGGAACCAAGAAAATGCATCTTGGCTCCCCCTTCCATTGCAGTTTCTATTGTCCCATCTTGCAAGGGTGATCCTCATATTTAAATGCTAGCCTCATCTTTTAAAGTTTGAAGATCTGAAAAATAGTCTGATCTTCAAACAAGCAATTTAAGAGCCTTGCCCTTTCAAGTTTAACATTTCTTGAAGAAAAAAATATAGGTCAATGCATGTTGCTTTTGGAATCCAGTTCTTATTACTCATGTTTTAATCCTCCAAAAAAAAATCATTTCACATTTTAGTAATGCCTCTTGGCAGCACTTGTTGAGAGCAGTCAACAAGCACCTCCAGGATCCAGCATGACCTGGCCGTAGAAAGAGGCACAGGGCATGGGAAACTATGTGATTTTTTTAGAGCAGTCATTTAAAAGCAGGAGAGTCGTCAGACAGGCTTAAAACAAAGTACACTGTGATCCATGTGTAAAAGCATAAAGTAATGCTAAAAAGCACAGGATATGGCACATTTAGACCTGCTTTCAGATCTCAGCTATACCACATTTGCTGAGTGATTTGGAGCAGATAGCTTATCCTCCTCTTTTCAGTTTCATTATCTGAAAAGCAGAAATTATAGTAGGACATACTTGAAAAGATCATGAAAATAAAATGAATTAATGCACATAAAACTCTTATCCCAGTGCCTGACACATTCAATACTAACATTTACTGAGGGATTATCCCAGCCTAGGAGGACGGTCAAGAAAAAGAATCCTAGAAATGGTTGAATCTCCATGTGGAAGTTCCATTCCAGTCCTTCCTCTCTAATCTAGGTGCTCCTGTGGTGGCTCTCATGGCCCCTAAGATCACAACTGTCCTCCTCTTCACCTGTGCTTGGCACCTGGTCTCTGCCCCTCTGCTCCTCCCAAAACTCACCCTGTGCATCTCAAATTTCCATCACATTTCCTTTCTAATGCTCCAGACCTTCCTCACCACCCCCATGCCTGACTGATAGTCTTCTATTTCATTCCATCTTCTCATCCCCAGCCAGGAGTCTTTGATTGCAAGGACAGTAGCTTATACTGAAACTAGCTGAAACAAAACAAAACCCAGAGTGGTAGTAAAGGGGTACTTGAGCATTGCACAGAAACAAAACACAGTTAGACCTCATAGAACATCAACAGGGACCAATAGAGCTATGAGGCCTCTGTTTCTATGTGAGACTGTTTGAATCTCCTAATCCTCTCCACCCTCCAGATTTCCCTGCTTAGTCATCATATGAAACGAGCCTAAAATTCAACCACTCACCACTGTTTGACCATATCCTTTAGAGTGTCTCTCAAGGACAATCTGGTTGTCCCAGCTCTCCTCCTATATACAAACTTCCCTTGAGTCAAGGACCCATCCATATTCCAACAGGTGGTGGCCATAAAGGCATAGCACACAGCATAGGCATGGCCAGCCATGCCCCCTCCTTCAGCAGAAGCTTCAGAAAAGGTTTAATGCTCAGAGAACAGATCATGGGCTGTCATGACATTATCTGTGTTGACATGAAATCATTAATCTGTATCTGGTTTTCTCTTACAGGGCTGGGGAAATCTCTTGGGAAGAGAAGAAGGAAAAAGTCCTTGAAAAGGGTGCACTGAGATGGGAGGTGTACTTGCAGGAATGTTTGCTGGAGGCACCAAGAAGCCAGGTAGTGAGGGTGGATGACCAGAGCTACTGTCTAGAGGCCTGCATCAGAGTCGAGAAAGTGGGGTCCAGTGTCAAGCTGATCAAGTGAGGCAGGCTGGGCAAACAGAAGTACCTCACCAAGGTCAGAGACCAGAAGGGTTAGAAGCAGCACAGAACCAGGTAAGGACGCAGGTCCAGGATCTGGTTCAGAGCTAAGACAGGAACTGAAGAGTGTGGAGTATACTAATATTTATAAAGCAAATATATTTCACAGGGCCTAGTTTCTTGTAGTTTCAGGTTTAGCCTAATTTCTTAAAAGTACATATAAAAATGTTAACCTTGCAAAAGACAGGAAATTTTCCCCAGGCTTAAAGTCTCTGTTGTAAGATAAAGAATTGTAGCACAGCAAGGTTACTGGCTCAAGGACAGACGAGTTACTGATTAATATGTAAAGATACTGGGAACTTGCTGTAGGGGAGAGAGAATGTTTGCTAAGATCAAGCTTTTGTTGGTGGATGGACTTAACCTCTTGCAAATTGCATTATGGAATATCACCTTGCTTGTTTTACTGAATGTTACCAGCTTCTATTGTTAAACTTGTTAAACTATACTTAGCAAAAACCCCACCTATGTTCTTTTTCTGTAACTTCCTGGTCTGGAGAATAAATGCAGGACAAGAACCCCAGTTCGTGGTTAATTTCCCAAATGGAAGGAATGCCTCACTCTTGAGGGTTCTGGGAGATTAACCCCTTTTGGGGGCTTCTCACTGCTCAGAAGAGATGGGCTTTGAGTAATCCTTCGTGGCTCCGTCACCCAGGGGAAGAGTGGTGAAAAATTCGTGGGAGGCAAAAGCTACAGGAGAGGAATTTGGATTCTCTCCCTGAAGTGAGCATGCCATTTTAGGTTGTCTGTTAGGAGCAGATCATTCATTTCACTCCAACTGTAGCCACTGCATAGAAGGTTCCTGCTCTCATCCTAATGTAGGAAAGTTCCCTACACTTCCCCTACATTCAGATATAAACTCCAGATTTTCCTGGTGCCCAACAGCATCTCTCATGGCTCTGCTCTTTAACCCGATTTCATCTTTCAGGTTTCCAAAAGTCTTATCTTCCTCAGAACTTCACATGATCCCTGGCCTTCTATTGGAAGACAATTTGAAAGACACTGCTTTGGACTTTGTTTGGTCCATTGTTCCTCACTGACCACCAAACTGTGTCCAAGACCAACTCTGTTAACCAACTTGCTTCTCTGGAGGTGAGTTCCCTCCTTCCAGTACTTACACTTCCCTGCAGGATATGAAGTTGCCATTATTCCATTATTTCTCACTTCCTGGGATCCTGGCACCAGCATCAGCCATCAGACCTGATGGAGTTTGGATGTGTTGTCTCCTCCAAAACTCATGTGGAAATTTGATCTCCAATGTGGCAGTGCTGGAAACTGATTGAGTCATGGGGGCAGATCCCTCATGAATGGATTAATGCTCTCCCTGGGGTAGGGGAGATTAATGAGTGAGTTCTCACTCTAATAGTTCCCACAAGAGCTCGGTGCTTAAAAAGACCCTGGCACCTTCTCTCTCTCTCTTGCTTCCTGTTGCCATGTGATCTGCTTGTACCTGCTGGCTGCCTGCCACTTTCCGCCATGAGTAGAAGCAGCCTGAGGCCCATGCCAGATGCAGCTGTCCCAGAATCATAAGCCAAATAAACCTCTTTTCCTTATAAATTACCCAGTCTCAGGTATTTCTGTTATAGCAACACAAAACAGACTAAAAGAAGACCTAATAGCTGCAGTCATTTTCTCTCCTGAAAAAGCCCATTAGGTCCTCCTGTGAATAGCATCCAAGTTGACCCCTGGACAGCATGCCTCCCCATCAGCCCAACACTTCTTGGCCAGCCTGGATTCTCCCCAGCCCCACTCCTAATTCACTTAATAAGCATATTTACATAGGACTGACTCTACACCAGGCACTTGCTAGGGACTTTAACAACATTTTTACTTTAGTTTCTAAGAGTTTATAGTCTGATGGGAAGGTAAGACCTGTAAATCAACAATTACAATAATGTGGTACACATGCTTAGATATTGGTGCAAGAGGATACAGTGAGAATAAGGATGAGTGGAACTTATCACAGGCTGGGGAAGTCACGGAAGGCTTCCAGGAGGGAGAGACACATAGAATTTTGAAGAGTCATACTGAGCTGACTACCTGAAGAAGTATGTGCAGGGAGGGGATGCAGGGAGAGAAAATTCCAGACATCAGAATGCTAAGGTCAAAGTACAGGACTTAAAATAGAGTGTTGTGTTTGAAGAACTACAAGACTCCAGTTGCATGACATTTTCCCTCATGAGTCCACAGTCTGAAAGGTGATGATAGGGAAAAAGGCAGGAGCAGGACCTTGAGGGAAAACTACTCAAATTGAGAGTTTCATGGCACTGTTGATTTTAAGTAGGAGAGTGATGCACTTGGACCCAGGTTGGGAAGGCTCAGCAGAAAACAAAGGTATAGTTCTGTCTCCCTCTGAATGCCACACTGGAAGACCACCTTTTCACCCACCCAGATCTGCTGTGGGGCCTCCAGAGAAAAGTACCCACCCATGGGCCAAAGGAAAAAGGAGGGTGGGAGGACTTGCCTGGGGGGCAGGGGAAGGAGCAGCTTGACCTCTCAAATGACTTTTCAGTCTCTACTTTCCTGAGCACAGCAAAGAAAAATAAATCATCCCTCAAATGGCAGGGGCCAGGGCTTGCCGCATGATTGTCTAATTAGGTGTAAGATTACACCGCAGGTCTGGTTACAGGAGGCCCACAGGAATCAAATCCAACAGCATAGGACCAGACAAGAATAAGAGAGATCTTGCTCAGAATGAAAACAGAAGGGATATAAAAGCCTGCCAACACCCCCATCTCAGCCCCCAGCTACCAATTTGAAGAGCCAGATAGTGAGAGATTTAGAAAAAGGAAGATAAACAATCTGCTAAGAATTTACACTCAGTTTCATTTCAGATGCAGATCTCTGATTACCAACAGATAAGTTTTAAAAGACTAGAGGAAGTGGGAGATAACCATAAACACAACCTATTTTTCTATTAAACATTACTGAAAAATAATTGCTTGTTGTGTGTAAGACATTGCGCTGTCTACAGGGTACATAGAAGTGATTAGGACATGACCTTTTCTCAAGGAGTTCATGGCCTAGTGGAGAAGAAGGACTCAAAAACTCAGAACAGGTATTTCTGTGTTAGGGTTTTTTATTCTTATTGGTAGAGTGGGTTTTCTGTGTACATGGAGAATACTCGGAAAGTTGTCACAAGATGCTGGTTTGAACTGGGTCTTAAAAATAAGATAATGATAAAGGGAGAGGAAACTGCTTACTCAAAAATATAGACATGAGAAAAAATAAGGCATTTGAATGAATAACAAGGACCATATTCCCTTGATTCTAAGAGTTCATTGATTGGCATGCATACCACTAATTAATCTTTCTCAATGGGGAATAAAAAGGAAGGACATATTAAACACTTTTTTCTTTTCTAAAATATTTATTTATTTATTTCTGATTATACACATTTATGTGATACAGAGTTGATCATCAGTATTTGTGTATAGTATGTGATAATCAAATCAATATTATTAGCATGTTCACCATTACAAATCATAATTACTCTTTGTGTTGCTTACCCTAGCCCACCTCCCTAGCCCACCTCCCCTTCCCCCTTTCCCACCCACCTCTAGTAACTATAGGTTTGTTCTCTCCTTCTGAAAGTTCATGCATTATTGTGGTCTCTCTGTCTTCCTTCCCTCCTTCCTTCCTTCCTTCTTTTGTTTTTTCTTTCTTTCTTTTTTAGTTACCACTTATGAGTGAGGACATGCAGTATTTCTCTTTCTGTGCCTGGCTTATTTCTCTTAACATAATTTTCTCCAAGCTCATCCATGTGGCTGCGAATGGAAGGATTTCATTCTTTTTTATGGCTAAGAAGTATTCCACTGTGTATATATACCACATTTTCCTTATGCAATTGTCTGTTGATGGACATTTAGGTTGGTTCCATATCATGGCTGTTGTAAATAGAGCTACGATGAACATGGGAGTGCAGGTATCCCTTCAACCTCATGATTTCCAACATTTTAAAATTATTGACACACAATGGCATATATTTGTGCCCACCCTTATAGACCACGTTCTTTTTTTGTATCACAAAGTTGTTTTTTTCTTTTAAGTATTTCACGTATTCAACATCCGAAGATTCTTCTGAATCACTTTTAAACATTAGAACTTATGCATAGCATAAGAATGACTCATGGATTTTGTAACACATGCTCAACATCTTGACCTCATTTGTACCTTTAGAACTGACAGTATAATTTTTAGAAGTGCCTTAGAATACCAAGGTTTCATTTGCATTTCCCATTTGATAATGCTCAGAGTTCTTCCACTTAATTGAATTATGCAATACTAGAAATTAACCTTCTTTTAGTTTTATTATATTATATTTCTAAAGGATTTGTCCATTTTGTCTAAATAAATAAATAAATAGAGAGCCTAAATACTACTGTAATCATTAAAGAAATAGAATTACTCATTTTAAATCTTCCCACAAAGAAAACTCTGTGCTCAGATGGATGATTTTACAAAAGAGTTCTACCAAACTCTCAAGCAATAATTATTCCAATCTTATACAAAGTCATTAAGAGAATAGAAAAAGAGGGAGATTCCCCAACTAGTTTTATAAGGTTAATACATTCTCTATGCCAAATCCAGACATGGATGATATGAAAAATAAAAACTAAGGGCTATTGTCATTCACAGAGATTCAAATATTCTAAACTCATTATTTTCAAGTTGGTTCTAGCAATGAATAAAAAAATATAATACAGTTGGATAAAGATTCATTTATTCCAGAAATGCAAATTTGGCATGCCATTTAAAACCATATTGACATAATTCATCTTATTAATGGTAAAGAAAAAAATGTATCATTCTCAATAGATTTATTTTAGTGTTCAATAATATAAATTTATAATTTAAAATTCTTTAAAACTGGGAGTAGAGGGAGATGCTTTTAACCTGATAAGGACATCTATTAAAGATATATGATAAAGCATACTTAAAAGTAAAATGTTAGAAACATTTCCTAGGAGGAAAGGGTAAGATAGCTCACTTCCTGAGCAGGAGCAAGCAAGCATCCCACAATCAGTGGCCCAGCCAGAGCCCCAGACCATACATCCTACCACCTGAGCAGGAGGCAGGTGAGCATCCTACAACCAGAGAGCACCACAAACACTGTTTCCATGTAGGTGGCCCACTACACCCACTGCCACAGCTACTGCCACCACAGAGATGGCTCACTGCCACAGTAGCAGCCAGGACCACCCTCCAGGCAGCCTGCCACACACTCAACTGCATCAACACAAGGAGAGTCACCAGCAGAGCCTGCAAATAAAGGAAGAATTCTCTCTCCTAACAGCCTGCTCCAGAGAAACAGAAGAAACAACTGCTCTACCAGATGACCAGACATTAATGTAAAGATACTAGAAATATAAATAAACAAGAAAATATGACACCAGCAAAGGAATACAGTAATTCTTAAGTACCAGACCCCATACAGCAGGAAACACTTGAAATGTCTGAAAATGAATTCCAAGCAATGATCTTGAGAAAACACAAAGAGATAAGAGAAGACTCAATTAGAGAAAACAATGGAATGAGAAAAAATATCCAGGATATGAAGGAAGAAAATTACAAAGACATTAACACCTTAATAAAGAATGTAGCAGAACTGCCAGAACTAAAGGATTCATTCAATGAAATAAACACAACTGAGAGCTTAAGCAGTAGGTTAGATCAAGCAGAATAAAGAATTTCAGATCTTAAAGACAGTCTTTTTGAAATAACCCAGGCAGACAAAAGAAAAGAAAAAAGAATTTTAAAAACTGAAGAAAATCTAAGAGAGCTAGCAGACAACCTTCAGCACACAAACATCTGAATCATGGGTATTTCAGAAGGGGAGGAGAAAGGAAAAGGCATTGCAAACCTATTCAAGGAAATAATAATGGAAAACTTCCCAGGTATGGGGAGAGACATGGACCTTCAGATCCAGGAAGTCCAAACATCCCCAAATTCAATCCATAAAGATCCTCTCCAAGACACATTACAGTCAAACTGGCAAAGCCCAAAAACAAAGAGAGAATTCTAAAAGCAGCAAGAGAAATGTGACAAGTCACTTATAAGGGAGCACCCATCAGTCTAACAACAGACTTCTTAACAGAAACTACAAGCCAGAAGAAAATGGAACAATATATTCAAAATACTAAAAGAAAAAAATCGCTGGCTAAGAATTCTATAGCCAGCAAGGCTATCCTTCAGAAATGAGGGAGAAATAGCATATTTCCCAGACAAATATAAATTGTGGGAGTTCACCACCACACAACCATCCCTGCAAGAAATTTTCAAGGGAGTCCTGCATCTGGAATCCAAAAACTGATAATTACTATCACAAATATACAAGAAAGAACAAAATCTGTCATTAAAACAAAAATGCAAACAAGAGGAAGAAATTAAATCATACCACCTCAAAAAAACCAACAAACATTGAAGATGAATAATAAAAGGAGAAAAAAGGAACAAGAGATATTTAAAACATCTAAACAAAAAGCAACAAAATGCCAGGAGTAAAACAATACCTGTCAAAACAACATTAAATGTAAATGGATTAAACTCCTCATTCAAAAGACACAGACCAACTGATTGGATTAAAAATCTACACCCAACTATATGCTGTCTTCAAGAGACTCTCCTCACCTATAAAGACATACACAGGCTAAAAGTGAAAGAAAGGAAAAAGATATGACATGCAAATGGAAACCAAAAAAAAAAACAGGAGTAGCTATTCTTACATCATATAAAATAGACTTTAAAACAAAAACCATAATCAGAGACCAATGAGACCACTATATAGGGATAAAGGATCTGTCCAGCAAGAAGACATAACAATGCTAAATATGTATGTGCCCAACACCAGAGCATCCAGATATATAAAGACTATTACCTAAAGAAAGAGATAGACCCCAATACAATAATAGCAGGGGACCTGAACACCTCTCTCTCACCATTGGACACAGCTTCTAGGCAACAAATCAGCAGAGAAACACAGGATTTAAACTACACCTTAGACCAACTGGACCTGGCAGATACCTACAGGATATTTTATCCAACAAGGAGAGAATATACATTCTTCTCATCAGCAGATGGAACATTCTCCAGGACAGACCACATTTTAGGTCACAAATCAAGTCTCAGCAGATTTTTAAAAATCAAAATCATTTCAAGTATCTTTTCAGACTACAAAGGATTAAAACTGGAAATAAATAATAAGCAAAACTCTGGAAACTATGCAAATATATGGAAACTAAAAAGCAGTCTCTGGAATGACCTATGGGTCCAAGAAGAAATTAAACAGATAATCAAAAAATTCCTTGAAACTAACAAAAATAAAGAAACATCATACCCAAACTTGTGACGTACTGCGAAAGCACTACTAAGATGGAAGTTTATTGCAATTAATGCTTACATCAAAAGAATAGAAAGACTTTAAATAAATTATCTAATGCTTTACCTCAAAGAACTACAAAAACAAGAATAACCCAATCCAAAAGTAGTAGATGGAAAGAAATAATTCAGATCAGAGCAGAACTAAGTGAAATAGAGACCCCAAAAATGACACAAAAGATCAATGAAACAAAAAATTGGTTTTTTGAGAAGATAAACAAAATAGACAAACCATTAGCTAGGTTAACAAAGAGAGAGAGAGAGAGAGAGAGAACACCCAAGTAACAAAATCATAAATGAAAAAGTACACATTACAAACAATACCACAGAAATACAAAGAATCATTAGAGACTATTATAAATGACTACATGCCAACAAATATGAAAATCTGAAGGAAATGGATAAATTTCTGGACACATGCAAAATACCAAGACTGAACCAAGAAGAAACAGAAAACCTGATCAGACCAATAACAAACAACAAGATTGAAGCAGTAATCAGCAGTCTCCCAACAAGAAGAGCCCAGGATCAGATGGCTTTACTACTGAATTCTATGAAAACTTTAAAGAAGAATTAATACCAATTCTCTTCAAATGGTTCCAAAAAATTGAATCAGAAGCCACTCTCCCAAACTCATTCTATGAGGCCAGCATCACCCTGATACCAAAATCAGACAGATACAACAAAAAAAGAAAACTACAGACCAATATCCTTGATAAACATAGACACTAAAATCCTCAACAAAATATTAGCAATCAGACCACAACACATCAAAGAAATTATACACCACGATCAAGTGGGATTCATCCCAGAGATGCATCCCAGGAATGCAAGCATGGTTCAACATATGCAAGTCAATAAATGTGATACACCACATCAACAAAATCAAGGACAAAAACCATGTGATTATCTCAATAGATGCAGAAAAAACTTTTGACAAAATTCAATCCTTCATGATTAAGGCTCTCAGCAAATTACATATAGAAGAAAAGTGTCTCAATACAATAAAAGCCATATATGACAAACCAATGGCCAATATCATCCTGAATGGGGAAAAGCTGAAAGACCAGGAACAAGACAAAGATGCCTACTATCACCACTCCTATTTAACATAGTATTGGAAGTACTAGCCAGAGCAATCAGGGAAGGGAAAGAAAGAAAGGGCATCCAGATTGGAAAAAGGATAAAGTCAAATTGACCCTATTTGACTTTACCAAAAAACTCTTAGAGCTGATTAACAATTTCAGTAATGTTGCAGTATACAAAATCAACACCCCAAAATCAGTAGTGTTTTTATGCT
This sequence comes from Cynocephalus volans, assembly GCF_027409185.1. Lineage (NCBI taxonomy): Eukaryota > Metazoa > Chordata > Mammalia > Dermoptera > Cynocephalidae > Cynocephalus > Cynocephalus volans. The sequence goes on along the minus strand of NC_084467.1, from coordinate 46,900,475 downwards.
ACAATAACAAAGTAGCAGAAAAATAATTCAAGAGAGCAAGCTTATTTATGTCACCAAAAAATATAAAATACCTAGGAACTAATTTAACCAAGGAGGTAAAAGATTTCTACAATGAGAAATGCAAAACGCTACTAAAAGAAATTAAAGAGAACATTAAAAAGGTGGAAAGACATTCCATGCTCTTGGATTGGAAGAATTAACATCATGAAAATGTCCATACTACCCACAATTATCTGTGCAATGCAATCCCCATCAAAATACTAATGATATTCTTCAGAGAACTAGAAAAAATAATCCTAACATTCATATGGAACAACAACAACAAAATAATAAAGCCAGAGGCATAACATGATCCTACTTTAAATTATACTATAAAGCTATTGTAACCAAAACAGCATGATATTAGCATAAGAACAGAGACTTGGAACAATGGAACAAAATAGAGAACCTGGAAATCAACCCGCATACTTAACAGCCAATTGATCTTAGACAAGTGCAACGAGAACATACATTGGAGGAAAGACTGCCTCTTCAATAAACGATGCTGGGAAAATTGGACATCCATATGTAGAAGAATGAAACTAGATCTGTACCTCTCCCCATGTACCAAAATCAACTCAAAATGGATTAAAGACTTAAGTATAAGACCTGAAATCATAAAATTACTAAAAGAAAACATAGGGAAAACACTTCAGGAAGTAGGACTGGGTGGAGGCTTTATGAACAAGACCCCAAAAGCATAAGCAACAAAAGAAAAAATAAACAAATGGGATTATATCAAACTAAAAAGCTTCTGCCCAGCAAAGGAAACAATCAACAGAGCAGAAGGACAACCTACAGAAAGGAAGAAAATATTTGCAAACTATACATTCAACAAGGGATTAATATCCAGAATACATAAAAAACTCAAACAACTTCACAATAAAAAAAAAAGAACAAGCAATGCAATTTTAAAATGGGTAAAGGAGCTTAATAGACACTTTTCCAAAGGAAAACATACAAATAACCAACAGGTACATGAAAAAATGTTCAACATCACTACTCATCAGGGAAATGCAAACCAAAACCACAATGAGATATCATCTCACCCTAGTTAGACTGACCATTATTTAAAAAACCAAGAATAACAAATGCTGGTGAGGATTTGGAGAAAGGGGAACTCTTCTACACTATTGGTGGAACTGTAAAATAGTACAGCCATTATGGAAAACAGTATGGAGGCTTGTCAGACATCTACAGATAGAACTACTGTATGATCCAGCAATCCCACTTCTGGGTATATACCTAAAGGAATGGAAATCAGCATGTTGTAGGGATACCTGTACCCCCATGTTCATTGCAGCTCTATTTACAATAGCCAAGATATGGAACCAACCTAAATGTCCATTGACAGACAACTGGATAAGGAAAATGTGGTATATATACACAATGGAATACTACTCAGCCATAAAAAAAGAATGAAATTCTGCCATTTGCAGCAACATGGATGAGCTTGGAGAACATTATGTTAAATAAAATAAGCCAGGCACAAAAAGAGAAATACTGCATGTCCTTACTCATAAGTGGGTGCTAAGAAAGAAGGAATGAAAGAAAGGAAGAAATGAAGAAAGAAAGAAAACATAATAATATGTTGAACTTTCAGAAGGAGAGAACAAATCTATGGTTACAAGAAAGGTGGTGGGGAGAGGAGGAGTGTGGGGAGATATTGAGCAAGGGTCATAAAGAATAATTATGATGTGTGATAATGAATATGCTAATAATATTGATTTGATCATCACATGTTGTACACAGAATCAAAATATGTAGAATCAATTATGCTTTAATAAAAAAAGAAAAGAAACAAATTAAAAATTAAAAATTAAAAAAAAAAGAGTAAGATAATGATTCCCTATTCTATATTGGTCCTAGCCAACATAGTAAATCAAGAAAAATAAATAAAAAGGATAAGAATCGAAAATACTCATTGATATCGTAATTGTCTATTATCAAAAACTGAAAAAAAATGCAAATAACCATCATTCATAAGAGTAGAGTGATTTATATAATATCAATATGCAAATGTCAATTGTATATTAAGATTGAAGAAACATTTACTTTGAATAAGTAACCTTCTAAAAGATAGCAGTTATCCAATTATAAAATTAGTACGATGTGTTCTGTGTTCGTATGTGTGTATGCATGCAGAAGATCTCCAGGGAGAAAACTCTAAAACCATTCAAAAAAATATTTAAAAAAGAACCAGTAAATGTAAATTCTCACTATGTTCATGGATGGGAATGCTCAATATTATAAAGATGCCATTTTCCCTAAGGTAATCTATAGAGTTAAATTATTCCCACAAAAATCGCAGCAAGAACTTTTTGTTGAAACTTGAAAAGATCTGTACCTAACCTGTATGTATTTATATCTTTATAAATTATACACATTTATTTCTCTACCAATAGAGTAAATATGAGAAGAAATATTTTCTTCCTACACCCCAAAACATCGTCTTGAGCACCTCCTGAGAAACACACACCCCTCTGTAGAGGCCTCTCCTCTAAATGAGAAGATCTATGGAAGGGTTTTAAACTGAGGGGGTCACTATCTGCTCAATACATGTTAAATGAGAGAGTGAGTTAGTTAATTCTTCAGTAACATGTGAACATCCAAGAAATAAACTCTGACAACATTGCAAGACAGGTTAGAGAGGGAAAGACAAAGGAGGGTCTGTAGGTGTCTCGTTGCCCAGGATAATGGGGTTTGGTTTCAACTGTATCCTTGCCTCCAAAGTCAACAGCAGTGGGAGATGGAGTGGAAGGGATAATTCTGGGATTTCATGAGTAATGTGATAGAACTAAAAAGCAGATTTGACATATAATTAAGAGGCAGTTGCTGAGGATGATCCTGTTGTGATGGATCATGACATCTCTAACAGGGACACAGAACACAGGAAGAGGAACAGGGCTACAGAGGAATGTGGGAAGATCAGGTTGAACCTGAGAGGTCTATAGGATAACTTGGGTCTGGACCAGAGCACAAGAGAGAGAAGGGGGATAGTGGACTCCTGACCACAACCTGTGATAAAATACACTGTATTGTACAAGGTTAGCCACGTCACTCCTTCCTAAGTACAGTCGAATACATGTATGTATAGAAAACTGAAACAAAACTTTTACCAAATGGTATTTGTCCTTACACTATTAAATGCACTCTAATATTTTTACTGTATTATTTTGAATGACAATAGCAATCTGTAAAATAGATTTTATGATCACAGAGTAACACTAGGCTAGAGAAATTGGTTTAAATAGAACAATGCACTTCAATCACTCTAGCATCATGTTGTGAAAAGACATTGGAGTATGGAATTTCATGGGCTTCAGTTTGAATTTCAGAATTACCACCTACTAACTGGGTGACATTGGGCAAGTCAGATTCCTCCTCTGTAAAAATTGAAGTAATAGTGTTTGCCTCAATAGGCTTGTAGTAATGATTAAATAAAAGAGCATAAGCATGTTACCTGTCACATGTCTGGCTCCAAATTTCTGTTAGCCCCTCCTTATTACTTCTCCAGTACTGATAGATAACACAAACTATTAAAGCATTTTTTCTAAGAAACTCACTAATTTCCTGACAATGAATAGCAAAGCTTAACTACTCAACTCAATGATCAGAATAAGAATTAAGACTGAGCTGACCTTGTTTTACCCGGAGATTTAAGGGTGATTTATGCTGATATATGGATGCCTTGAAATCCTGCATAATCTGGATGTCCTATGACCCAATTAGGTAATTCTTGGCCAAAGGAAATTGCCCTGTATTGTGAAACACTTGAGACAATCTGTTATATTAAAGCCATGGCTCAACAAAAAGTCAGTGTGGCCCAGAGGGCAGAATTGAAAAAGGATTCTTGTTGATGGAAACATGATGATTCAACACATAATCCAAAAAATAATATTCTGATATCTCCAAAACCTAGACAAGATTTAAAAATACATACCCTGGGAATCAAAAATCAATGTTACAGAGAAGCAAAGAAGGAATGTTGCTGTTAGTAACATGAGCTTTGGAGTCAAACAGACCTCCTCAAACTCCCACTATGGAACTCAGTAGTCATACAAACTTGAGCAAGTGCTTACACTCTGTGCCGCAGTTTTCTCATCCATAAAGCAGAGATATATAATATCTGGCTCCCTGGAATGGGAAACTCTTAGCACAGTGCTGAATACATAGTTCAATAATAGAGTGCAGTTAAGTGGTAACTTCAAACGAAAAGAAAATGGCAGAAAGAATTAAACATGTAAGATACACATTCCCTGATAGGCATTAATAAAATTTATACTGTCTGATGACTAGAGAACAGTCATATTCCTTTGTGTCTATGCTGAAAAATGTAATCCTTTTAACAATGTCAATTGGATTTTTGCAATTGCCGGCACCTATTTTTTCAGAAACCATCTCAATTATGGTTAAATTCAGGTTTCAGAGAAGCAGGTTTGCAATATAACCTAGTTTCTTAAGCCCCCCATAACTAGGAACACTAAGACATTTTGAGTAGAATAAAAAGAAATTCACAAACTTGTGCACGTCATCTTCGAAATCTTTGGAAACAATAATAACTGCCATGTTTAGCTTTCTGACATATACATTGCTTTTTTTACTACATCATATTTCTCGTATTTGAAAATATGAAAGCAAATAATGAGATATAACAGTTCAGAACTATGACATTTTCTTTCATTTCTTTCTGATTACAGAGAATTTTTAAAAATAGATAACACAAAATAATACATTTCACGCCTTTATGCTTTTATTCATGATGTGATTTCAATTTGGAGTGTCCTTTACCCTTTTTTCCCCAAAGACTCAGCTCAAATATCATCTCCTTTGTCATGCCTTTCCCAACTTGACCCTAACCCACCTACTGCTGATAGAATTGAACATTCCTTTTCTCTGTTACCACAGTTCTTTTTTTCTATGTAAGTAAAATATAGCCATCAGCTATGTAAATAAATAAATGCTATTTAGTTTTAAAGATAGGTTACATGAGTTGTCCATAAATTAGTTAGGGTTAAACTGCTGTAGCAATTAGACCCAACAAAATACCATGGCACTAACAAAATAGAAATTTATTTCCTTCTCATTTAGGTCTAGAGTGGGTATTCCAGGCCAGTGGGCACCTCCTCCATGTGGTCATTCAGTGACTAGGGCTGACAGTGGATCTGACATCGTCAACACCTGCCTTCCAAATCGGCTCTGGTATTCATCAATCCAGCCCAGGGGAAGGCTTTGAGGAAGAGCACACAAAGGAGACACATCTGCCATCTTGACACCTGCCTGATAAGACCCACTCATGCTCCACTGGAGAGAACTTATTCTCATGGCCACACCTAATTCCAAGATGGGGCTGGGAAACATAGACCCTGGCTTGGAAGCCACATCTGCCGCAGCTATAATCTTATTACCAGAGGAGAAGAGAACACATTTTGGTGGACGGCCCACAGCTCCTGCCGTGCTCCCATGAGCACGCCTTAATCATCCACATATTCCCAATGTCCGATAGCGTGCTTGGTAACTTCAAGACTCTCACCACTCCCGAGGCCATCCCCAATACACCCGCAGTGCCAACCCCACCTATTTATACCCACCTTCCTGCTTAATTATTTTTCTTAATACTTACTGCCGTCTAACACATTACATGTTTCATTTATTGATTTTGTTTAATTTCTGTCTCCGCCACTAGGATGTAAGTTCCATGAAATCAAGAATTTTTGTCTTTTTGTTCCCTATTTTATCTTTAGCACCTAAAGAATGCCTGGCACATAATAGTTACTCAATAGATATTTGTCAAATAAAAGACTAAACATGAAAACCTTTTTCTCTGAAGGCTGACACTTCTTTTTCTTATCCTAACCATTCTGGTTACCTTTAAAAAGAAAACAGTAAAAGACTGTAATACAATCAGTGTTCCAACTGATTTCAATTAACTCCTCAATCTAACTCTGGTGAGTGATTTTGCAAGATCATTTTTTAGAGAACCAGATATCTTAACAGAACTACATATTCGAATACTGGATATTGATTTAGCAACCTTAGATCATAGATCTGCTTACAAAGATGATAAATGATGGGAAGAGACTTAAAAATATGAAGCTGTACACAAAAGTCAAGAGAGATACTTAAAATGGTCCTTGCTTTTGTATAGAAAATGTACTTTATTCTTAAAGCCTACTGTGCTGTAGGTGGCTGCTTCACAGCTTTGGCAAAGAATCTGCAACAGAGTGCAGTCTTACTATCTCAACAGTCCCAAGAAGCACCAGGGAAATGGTCGGGGTGATATGTCCAGCTGAGATCACACAAGGCCTGTGTCCATGAGAAACTGCAGCTGTTAACTTGAAAGTCACTGGAGGATAAGAGGAGAGCTGCTGGCGAGTTAGTGGGAAGCTCATGGGGGCTCCCTAAGCTGCTTCAGGGAAGTCATTGTTGTGGTCTGCATGTTTTTTGGCTCCCCAAGTTTGTATGTTGAAATCTATTCCCCAATGTAATGGTATTAGGAGGTAGGGATTTGGGGAGGTGATTAAGTCATGAAGGTGGGGTCCTCATGAATGGGAGTAGTGCCCTTATAAGAGGAGGCCCAAAAGCTAGATTATCCCGTTTCCACCATGTGAGGACACAGCAAGAAGTCAGCTGTCTGCAAACCAGAAAGAGAGCCCTCACCAGATGCCTTATCTACTGGCACTTTGATCTTGGACTTCGCAGCCTCCAGAACTATGAGAAATAAATGTTTGTTGTTTAAGCCACCCAGCCTATTTTAATTTGTATTGCAGCCTGTATTAGTCCGTTTTGTGTTGCTATAACAGAAATACCTGAGACTGGGTGATTAATAAAGAAGAGAAGTTTATTTGGCCTACAATTTTGGGACAGCTGCATCTGGCACAGGCCTCAGGCTGCTTCTACTCATGTCAGAAAAGTGGCAGGCAACCAGTGGGTAAAAGCAGATCACATGGCGAGAGGGAGCAAGAGAGAGGAAGCAAGAGAGAGAAAGAAGGTGTCAGGGTCTTTTACACAATTAGCTCTCGGAGGAACTAATAGAGGGAGAACTTACTCACTACCCCTCCCCCCCCAGGGAGAACATTAATCCATTCATGAGGGGTCCGCCCCCATGACTCAAACAGCTTCCAGCACCGCCACACTGGGGATCAGATTTTCACATGAGTTTTGGAGGGACAACACATCCAAACTCCATCACAGTCCAAACTGACTGTAGGGAAAATATAGGAAAATGGTCAGGGCTCCTCAGGTGTTCAGAATCTTGCCAAGCATTTGAGGTAAATATGCATATGTGCCCATGTGTTTCTTGGTTATTGTCTAATGTAATTGCACATGTGTACCCAGGTGTCCTGGGTTATGTACTTAGGTATAAAGGACAAGAGGCTCTGATCCACAGGGCCCTCCTGCCCCTGGATTCCCCCGGGGAGGGGGGCACAGGGGAGCCACTACTGCTGCTGGAGGCTGTTGCTTCAAGCTGTTGCTGCCAGAGCCTCTGGGACACTCCAGGAGGCCACTGCTGCTGCTGCTGAGGACTGAGCTTTGTCATCTGCCAACGGCTCCCAGGATCTTTCCCAAGTACCTAGCTTGTGGGCCTGCATGTGAGGGGTCTGGTGACCCAATCTGTGCAATGGGTTTGAAGGGTTCGAGCCCTAGTTCTGACAATACAAATGGAAACTTAGTATAACGAAAATAACGAAATGTTTTGGCTTTAGCATAGCTATTGCTGTAACCCAACAATTGGCACAGTCGTGTAGCTTTACACTGACTAAGACAGTAGTCCTGGGCACCAGAGAACTGAGGAGCTAAGAAAATTCACACTTTGTTGGTGGATGGTGAACTACAGATGGGGTATATAAGACTTGTCTGTCATTAGCAACAGCATGAATCCCAGAGAAAAGACAAGCAGCCTGATGAGAAGGGAGGAAAGAGGTAAACATTTATTAAGCACCTACTGAATATCAAATATCCTGCTAGGTGATTTCCAAACCTCACCTCTTTTAATCCTTACAACAACACTACATAATATAATAATAGTATACATACCATTACCCACTTCACAACACTCTTTATTGAAGGCCTACTGAGAGCCCTACACTCTCAGGAGCAGTAATTATTTATTTCAATATTTTCAAAAAATACTATGGGGCAGACATATTCTACCTATTTTATAGATGATAACCCTCCTAAATCTCAGAGAGGTAAAGAAATTCACCAAAGTTACCAAAGCCAGGAGACATGTGCAAATCAGTCTAAACCTGTGTTCCTTCAACCATGCCAAGTTACCAAATAATGTAGGCTTCTTACTGTTTTTAAGTCCCTAAACATTGTGCTATCATTGTCTGACAAATATCCTCAGGGACTGAGGCCAGGCAGGCGGTGCCAAAGAACTTTCCATCTGTCTGTTGATCCTTAGGAGAACGTGGTCATTAGTTGGCTGTACCTGTGACTGAGGGATTTGTTGCAGCCTTCACACCTGAGCATCCTCTAAGTCTCCTTCAGTTGGTGGCCTCTGAGTACTTAACAAGATGGCAGGTTAACCATCCTAAAACCGAGGTGCTCCTGTCACTACACAAGGTGATCATGTCATTCCAATGCTCAGCATGTAAGAGGACTTCCAACTGCTTTCATCATTAAATTCAGGTTCCTGAAACTAAACATTAAGCCATATCATCTGACCCCAGTAGTGGTATCTGATATGCACTGAGCATTTCTCATGTGCCAGGCATTGTTCTACTCAGTTTAAATGTGTCAAGCCAGGTAAACCTATGATGTAGTGACTATTACTTTCATCCCATTTTCCAAATGAAGAAATGGAGGCACAGAGAAGTTAAACAATTTGCCTAAGGTCACACAGGTGGCAGAGCTAGGATTCTGACCCAGGTACTCTGGCTCCAGAATCAATCTTTGATCATGTTTCTTACTTCCTATCCCAGGAGCTTCTCACTGCTTTGTCATGGGAAGCCCATGGGAAGCCACCAGCACTCTCACATGTACAACACAGAAGGCAGGGGTGGGGGCTAAACCTCCAGGGCCACCCTTGATCTGTACTTAAATGCTTCCCCTTTCATCCCCTGGGCAGTTCTGGTATGTGGTCCAACAATACATAAGGCACCTCAGAATGTCTCATGGGATCAAGTACTAGTCCTCATCCAAAGCCACAAAAAATGTTTAAATTGTGTAATGATAAAACAAACAAACAAAAAAAGCAGTGGCCAACTGGATAGCACACCCCTGCATTGGCTTCTGTCCCTCCCCATTTCACTTCTCAGTCCCTCATTCCTGCTCCCTAAGATCACTTCCCAAATAAACTATCAGCACACAAGTCTTTGTCTTGGGTTCTGCCTTTCAGAGAGACCTCATAAAGGTAGTGACATAGGACACAATATAGGAAATTGAGCAAAGGACCCAGAAAACCAGCTCTGGTACTTCCTACCATGTAGTCAACTCACTTCAAGTCTCTGAACCTCAGCCTCTTCATTCATGAAATGGGTTGAATGAAAACTACCCTGTCTACACCCTCCCCCAACAGCATTGTTAAAAAGATGAGAGTTTGCAAAAAAAAAAAAAAAAAGCTTTCAAATACCTAAAGTGCTGACAAAACGCAAGGTATTGTTTAGGAATGCACCAAAGCTTAGCTTCTGTCTTAGAATTTGACCCAAATATTACTTTCAGCTTCAGCTTGACCTGGATTGATAGTTGGGGGAGGGTCACTAGCTAGTTCTCCTGAGGTGCAGGCTCAGGTGGACAAATTGAAGCTCGCATAGACTCTGAGAAGGCAAGGATGTGCAGACAGTGACGGGGAACCATGAGGAAAGCTCATGGAAAGGTCTATGGACAGCTGTTGCTTCTGTGCATCTACTACCTCTGCAGGGCCATAGCCAAGGATCTGGGAGTGGAGGAGAGGAGAGTGAGCACCGCTGGGGCCCAGGAGGCACCTCTGCATCTGTACATTACCTCATCTGCCAATAACAGCTTTCCTAGAGCGAGGGCTACTGCTCCACTTCAGCCTTCCAAAGTTTGCACGTGCTTCTTTTTTTGCCGACACTAACCTAGATCAATCTAGAAACAGGGATTGTGGAAAATGCAGCTTCCATCTTTACCATGTTGACATAGTTCGATCCAGCAGAAAAGGGAAGGAAGTAAGGAGCTAGCCATGTGCTCTCTTAGAAGAGACTATCTGAGCAAAGCAAGCAGCATATGCAAAGGCCCAGAGGTAGGATTGTCCTTGGTGTGATAAAAGGAATGGTGAATTTCTCAGACAATTTGACTTTTCATTCTTTGGCAGGAAACATATCATTGTTTGCAGAACTCTTTAAGGTACCTCTAAGTGGCACTGGGTTACCTGTGGTCAAAAACTACAGCCTAGCACATAGCATAGAGAGGATTCAATAAATGATTGTTGCATGAATGAAAATTATTATTGTGAACCTATTTTTTGTTTTGTTTTTTTCCCCTTGCCCAACATTCAGTCCCTCTTCCTATTTGTGGGTAATTCTCCATGCTGTGGAGTATAAGTGAGATCCAGTGTCCTGCCCTCTACAGAAGCTGAAAAACAGAAATTCTTCCTCCTCACCCCTCGGAAGCGTAGACAGGGCACATGGAATAGACTCAGCTATTCAGATGATCCCACCAAACTTTGAATCGCAAAAGAACAACCCAGACATGGAAATGGTTTTATAAATTATTCTCAGTGGAGACAGCAGTAGCAAGAATCTAGCAGGAGCAAATGTCTAGTGGCCTTAGTGGTGAGAGGTGGGGACGGCGGTGGTGCCCACTGAGGTATCTTAACAGAGTGTTCCATGGCGTGTTCTGGACTGTGCTCTCCAACACCCTTCCTCCCTTTATTCTTACCAACATTCTGTTCTCCAGAATTTCCTGTTGATTCTGTAAGTCATCTAATACTCTTCTGACTGTTACTTTTTTGGCAGAAGTTAACCAAAATCAGTTTTGTTATTTGCAACTAAGTGTCCAGGAATGAGCTGCAGGTCAGAAAGCCTCGGGGAATGGGGGTTGAGGAGGCTAAAAAGGAGCAGGGATGTTTGGATTGTCCAATAATGCAGGGTAGCTAAAGGCAGGGAAACTCTCATTAATTTTCCAGATAGAAGTTAGACACTCATGGCATACAGTAACAAATAATGACTAAACTATTGCCTGAGGACATACTGAGGTGCTGGGCTTCAGGGCAAAGTTTGGAGGACCATAGCAGTAAGACATGCATGTGGAATTCAAGGTCCAAAGGGTGGAGAAAAATCAATAGCTAAAAAAAAAAGAGGCTGACCAACTCAAATCCCAAATTCTGTAGAAGGTGTGGACTCAAACCTGAGAAACTTCCATGTCCAGGCAAAAACAATCTCTTATATTTTACACCTACAAAGCTGAGGCAGAAAGAACGCAAATCTCAACCCAATCCTTGGTAAAGTATAAAACGAATTCCCAGACTCACCAGTTCTCTCTGTTGTAAAGGTTAGGGTACTGACCATGAAGGAATGGTTCCCTGGAAATTGCATGGGACCACAGGGAGTGCTTTCAAGGGTACCTTGAAAGTCCAGCCCACACTGAGCCTTCTTTGGCAGCAGAAGCAGAAGTTCCTCCCTTGTTTGATGAGGCTCTTCCTTCATTGCTGGGAGAATCTATAACTCCCTTGCCTGATGGGATGCCCCGCAAGAGGAAGTCAAGGTAACTATCCTCCCTTCATCATCACCTTGAGACCAAGTTAGAATCAAATCCAGGAGTGCTTTAAAGGATAGAAAGGAGACAATTACAAAGTCAAACCTCAAGGAGAGACTTAAAAAGCAGGGGAGCAAGTGCAGGGATAGAGTTTGAGATTGCTTCAGCCAAACAGAGAAGAACACAGTACATCTGGCTGAAGTTATCAATAAAGTATCTTTCCAATAATTCTGGATTCATCGTCTAGCTTGAGCACAGGGGAGCTGTTGATGGAAACATGAACATAGCAACAACATAAATAAAGGAAGTTGAAATTCCAGAAATCCTTTGGTATTAGCAGAGGAAGGAAACCAAAGTCTTTGAGGGATGGAAATTCTAAAGTGGATTTATCATGCACGACCCATTCACCCCGTACTGATGATTACCATGTTGCTCTGAACACACTCTCTTACCATGACCTTAAGAGCTACATGGAGGAAGAGAGTACTGGCATCACTGAAAAGTGCTTTGGTGGTATTTCTCTATGAGTAAGGGAAGCTGTTGGGAAAAGTCCAGGTAAAATGGGGTCACTGATTTCACTGGGATGAGGGAAATCCAGGGGGGCCAAGTCGATGAGAAGAATTTTACCGGCAGCTGTAAACTAGATGTGGTTATCATAATAAATAGGCAGCAATATTGTAGTGTCTGACTTGCAGGGAACTCTGGAGAGTACAATTGACCTTGGGGTACCCTAGAGCCTAAATAAACTGGCATCTCATCAGAGACCTATTTGATTTGCATAGCTCTAGGTCTTATAATACAAACGTATTATGCCACTAATATTGTTGCAGTCCCCAAGGCAATTTCCATATGTGAACAAACATTAAGCCTCTTAAACGGAGGGATGGCCAAGCACCCTTGAAGAGAGAACCATGAACTATATAATAATATTAGAGGTATGCACTGAAAGTCTTTCTTCTACCTTCCCCAAAAGGACATGTGCCTTTTTAACAGGGTAAATATCTTTCTGAGGAATTACTGACTTTAATCAAATACTAAATCCTAGGATCCAGAACCTACTCATACTGCAGTCCAACAGGCAGAGTGAGGGCGTATAAAGGTCAAATAATAAATGGAATTTTGATTCAATTTTGTTTCATTGCAAGCTCAGTAGAAACTTAAAATCCATCCTGCAGTTTCTGAATATAGTGCTGGAAACATATTCTCAGCATCTTACAAAATTCACACACTGGCTTCCTAATCCATGACGAAAGAGAGAAGTATGAAAGGCCAAAAGGAAGCCCCTGCAGTTTCTTCTCCCTAGTAAAACAGTACATCAAAAACACTGTCATGTCCCTGGAGGCAGGAATCACTGAGATAAGTGTCTTCATCAAATAACTTAAAGATGCAGAAATAGTGGTTCCCACCACATGCTCCATACCTGCCAGGTTGCATAACTCCAGGGCACCATTTATTATATATAGAATATAATGTAATTGGCTCTCCTGGAGCTATTCAATACAGTAACCTCACAGAGGTCCTTTAATTATCTAGTGTATTGAGGTTATCCAGAGAAATAGAACCAATAGAATACATATGGATATATGAGGAGATTTATTATGGAAATTGGTTCACACAATTATAGAAGCCAACAAGTCCTATGATACACCACTTGTAAGATGGAGAACTAGGAAAGCCAGTGGTATAATCAGTCCAAGTCCAAGGACCTGAAAACCAGGGGAGCTGGTGGTGTAACTCTGAGTCTAAGGCTAAAGACCTGAGAACCTGGGGGACGACTGGTATAAGTCCCAGAAGCAAGAGAAAATGGATGTTTCAGCTCAAGAAGAGAGAGAGCAAATTCACCCTTCCTCCACCTTTTTATTCTATTGGGGCATTTAACTGACTGTATGATGCCCACCCACATCAGCAAGGGTGGGTCTTCTTTACTAGTCCACTGATTCATATGCTAATCTCTTCCAGAAACACCCTCACTGACACACCCAGAAATGTTTTACCAGCTATCTGAGAATCCTTTAGCCCAGTCACATGGACACACAAAATTAACCATCACATCTAGTTTGGCTGCTATAGAAGACAGGACTTTTAGAGCCATTCTAAAATTGCCAGTGACATCCAGAGTAAGAGGTAATACATGGTAGATGATCAGAATCACTGGTTCCCTGGGAGAAAGTAAAGTCTTCTCCCCATTAGAATGTGGAGAATTCATGTTTCTCCACCTTAACTCTACATATGGGGAAAATCAAGACACAGAAAAAAGAGACTTGCTATGGGTTAAATGTGTCCCCCAAAATGTCATGTATTGGAAACTTGATCTCCATTATAACAGTGTCAAGAGGGTAGGAAATCCAATTACGGTATTTGAAAGGTAGAGCATAAAGAGGTGATTAGATTGTGAGGACTGTGTCCTCATGAATTAATTGATCTATTTAGAGAGTAATGGGTGTGGTTCTGATGGCTTTAAAAGGAGAGAAGTGAGGAGGTCTGCTCTCCTGCTCGGGCCATTCTTTCACGTGTTTCACCCTGCGTCATTGTAGAAGGTGGCCCTCACCAGATGTGCCTTGTGGACTGTGGACTTCCCAGTCTCCAACACTGTGAGAAATAAATTCTGTTCCTTTATACATTCCCCAATTTTAGGTATTCTGCTGTAAGCAATGAAAACAGACTAATAAATAACCCATCCAGGCTCCCATAGCAATCAAGAAGCAGAGCCAGGTCTAAACCCCGTACCCTGCAGTGAAAGCAGCTAGAGTTCAGTAGTTCATGCTGAGGTGAAAGATGCAGGTTTTGTAGACTTTGAGCCATGGCTAGAAGAGAATATGTTTCCTGGAAAAGACAAGAGAGAGACAAAAACAATCAAGAATTGACTGCTGGCCATGAGTAATGCTTGGGATGCAATTTCTTCCCAACTCTGACATCATTTGGGAACTTATTTTCAAATGAATGTTATGTTTAGAGTCAGTGGGAGCTAGTACCATGGGAACATGATCGACAGATGCCTTTGCCTCTTTAGTTTCCAAGAAAGCAGGTGGCTGCAGCCAACTCCCCAGGTGCCTAAATTTTCATTCTAAAGTTCTTTGGGTTTGGGAACAGTCCCAATCCCATACACTCATCATCTGAGTAGGGAGATGATTCAATCCAATGACACTGGCCATAACCATTTAAGAGTCTTTTATGATGTGGTCCAACTGTACATCGGGGACTTGGCCAAGATGTAAAGGGATTTTTTTTTTAAGACTAGCCCCCCTTGCTTCCAAATAAGTAGAACATTTGAAACATTCTCTAAACCATCTGGGCCCTGGGATTGAATTTTATGATGCACTTTATAAAATACAAGGCTTAGAAATAACATACCACATTAGCAACTAAGGATGTGTTCAGATCCCATGGCAAATGCACTCTGAAGTTAGAAAGGAGGGTTAATGAGAAGAAATCGTTTGCAAGGGGGCTCTCAGGGGTTATAGCTGAATAGAGAGAGAAACTTAGCTAGGGTTTCTGTGAATCTTTGACAGGACTGACAAGAGTGTAAGAGTGCGTTCTAAAGCCAGTGGGCTCTAGTTGTTTCCTGCTTATGGTTGGTGGGAAAGGGAAGAGGAGGGGAGGGGACCAATACTAGCATCAATAGTCACAATCACCCCAGAGAGATGATTGCTTATTCTGCAAAAACTTACCTTTTGGGGGCATCTTGCATTAGGTTGTGGGAAATCCTAGGGAACAAAGAGTAGCTCCCAAAGAGAGGATGATGACTTCATTGTCACTGGCCTTGACTGCTGCTTTGTTTGTAGCTTGTGTCCTGCTCAGCCCACACCCCGCCTCCCATTGTGAATATTTTG
Source organism: Cynocephalus volans (assembly GCF_027409185.1). Taxonomy (NCBI): domain Eukaryota; kingdom Metazoa; phylum Chordata; class Mammalia; order Dermoptera; family Cynocephalidae; genus Cynocephalus; species Cynocephalus volans. Next base: position 46,884,945 of record NC_084467.1, on the reverse strand, counting down.
TCCATAGGTAACCAACATGAAGACAGAAGGCCTCATGATCCTGTATCTGTAAGATGCCACATCAAAGAAACATTAGTTTCACTCAAAGATTTGGATAACAATGGAGAGTTTCACTGTTGATTTTGTTAAAAGCACACCAGACAATTTGTACAGAACCCCACCCAGAAATCCTTCTGAAAAATCACCTTTAAATATTTTCCCTTCTCCTCAAAGTTCATCCTCATGGAAAATGTCAAAAATCTGTCTCCTCCCTCCCTCTCTCCCCCTTTCTCTGCACCCAAGCCCTTCTCTAGTTTGCTGTTGGCTCAGTCCCACACCACTCACACCCCCTTAAACGGTCATCTCACCACCACAGGAAGTCCTGTGGGAAATGTGGTCTGGATCCCTGCTCTGCTTTTTCTCCCGTGGAAAGCAGTCATCTTTTTACCCATGCCTATTCCTCTGCCTGCTTGAAAGCTCCATGAGGTCCAGGACTGTGTCTAACTGCTCTCTCTGTCCCCTATCATGGCCTGCACAGCAATGAGTGTATAAAAAAGCACCAGGAATGTTTGTTTTGCAGCAAAATTTTTCTGCTTGTCTATCTTGGAACTCTGACCATTAGCACCTGCCCCCTCTTACCCAAGGTTACCCTATATATTTGTTTCCTAGGTCTGTCATAACAAATTGCCACAAACTTGGTTGCTTAAAACAACAGAAATGTATTCTCTCACAGTTCTAGAGGCTAGAAGTGCTATATTAGGGTATAGGCAGGGCCATACTTCCCTCCCAATCTTCTAGGGGAGAATTCCTCCTTGCCCCTTCCAGCTCCTGCTGGCCCCAGGCATTCCTTGGCCTGTGGCAGCATAACTCCAATCTCTGCCCCCGTCTTCACATGCCCTTCTCTGTGTCTCTGTCCTTCTTTACATAGCCTTCTTATAAGGAAACTAGATTTAGGGCCCACTCTAATCTAGAATGACCTCATCTTAACCAATCTGCAAAGATTCTATTTCCAAATGAAGTCACATTCTGAGGTTCCAGGTGGACATGAATTTTGGAGGGACAACCTAGTATACTGAAAACAAAAACATAATGTTTTGAGGTGAATATATAAAATGATGCTTTTTCTTTATGATCTGCATGGGGGATGCCATATAGAGGAGCTCTTGCCTTATTGGTCAAGGAGCAGCTAATTGTTTCAACAAATGTAAACTGTATACAATATGTTATACAAGAAATTCCTGCCCCCTTGGTCTCTAGGCCTTGCTAGAATGGGCCTTATATCCCATATTTCTCCATGTTCAGGGTGACAAAAGCCACAGCTACAATTTCCTGTTTGCTGTGGCAGAAGCAGATTTGGGTTTGATGTGGCCTGAAATGCATATGATTTGTTCCTGTGTGGGTCCACTTAGAGAAAAAGAATATAAAATTGTGAATACAAAATTAGGTTCAAGAGTGAATACTTATTTCAAATGAGAAAATAAATCTCATAAGCTATAAATTCTTAAAAGCTGACAAATATCACAAAATCCCAAATTTTTGTTTTTATTAATTTTTTCCTACACTTTTGGCTGCGTACTCTTTGATCACCTCTTCATATGACAGCAATTTTACCATATTTTCTACAAAAGAAACAGAAAGATAGTTGAGAACTACTCCCTTCAGCATGGAGACTTGAAATGTACTTTCATTATGGATAGTTTAGAAAGTTTCAGCTCCACAACTTGTTATCGAGAGTGTCATGTACATTTTCAGGTTTATCATCAACTTTGGGAAAATCTCTACAACGTTTCATTCACATAGGAGCTGTAAGATTGTCAGAGCATTTCAAGTTTTATTGCATGTGACTAATCTTAAATACTTTTCGAGTTGATAACATTCATTAAGTTTGATGTTGACGTCCTTACATGGCATATAAAGAGTTCTTATGTTATTAAAAACCAAAAAAACAGAAAAAACTGTCTTTCACCAAATCAAGCTGAATGAAATTACCACTCATTTTAACAGTACACAATGAAAGAGCACAATGAATTCATCAGCATAAAGCCAGTATTGACCTTGGTGTGTTCTCTGTCAAGAGTACAAATTACCTTATTTTTTACCATTATTTTCATCTCTCTTTTGCTTTCTGTTTAGGAGCGTCCTGATCCTCGTCGTCATTTTATCTCTGTTGATATCATTATCTGTATTTTCTTGACTATCATAATTCTTTTCTCATCTTCATGATTGATGAGCAGAGATTTTAGTGTTTTTTGTAACATGAGAGAGCGCTCTCAGTATTTAAATTTTCAGCCAGTGTTCTTTTCTTTCAGCTTATCTTTTGGTCTTCTACTGAGATAGCTTCTTCTCGTACAGTTGAAATTCATGTAAGATCAATAATTCTGAAAAACTACCCACAAAATTAGTCAAAAATTAAGGCATACCAGGAGAAATTCAAGTGCATTTTTAATTGCCTCTGTATTTTATCACTTGTCTCACCAGGCTACATTGCTGCTCTAGTGGTAATTTTAGGTCCCATTTCTTCTGCAACCAATACATGCTTTGTGAGAACTAGATGTGTTAGACGGACTAATAAGACAGGTCAGGCACACTAAGATGGGATAAGACATGAGACTTTATACTGAGGTACTTGCTGTTGCTAGTACTGATCAGGCCTGTGCCCTGGGAAGGCAGAAATACTTGTAAACTCTATTTCCTGCCATTCATGTAAGGGGTGCTTTTATTTGTGTGTACTGCCTTGTTGAGTATATTCCTTATAGGAGAGAACTTCCACTTCGACTGGGTGCCAAGGAGAACCAAATCCACCACTTACAACACTTACTTCACCACTTACAGCACTTACAACATCTTACTACACCACTTTTAAACATCTGATCTTTGTAAGCATTTTCCACAGACCAGCTTCTAGCCCCTTCTTATTTCTTCTCCCCATCCATGTATTTTTGCTGCCACAGAATAGCAGACATGTTCATATTGGGATCCTACTTCTAGCCCTGCAAGAGTACAGTGGGTGGTAGAAATGGCCCCGGAAGACTTTCCTGCATCAGGATGCCTAGCACAACCTAACTGTACATGAAGGAGACACCGATTCACATCAATAAATCTCACCAAACTCAAACCAAATGCATCACCAACCCAACTTCTCTTCACAAATCCCAGCAATGCCCACAGCCTCCAGCACCAGCCAGCATAAGGGGAAATGTGACATTAGACAGCGGAGCACAGAGGCAGTGGTCTGAACCGATTTAAGTAGAATGCCTCACTTTTGACCATTGTACAGACTTGTATGACTCTGCAGGCACATTGCTAGAGCCCTTCTCAGAGCCTTGGAAGGCACCTGTGCAAGTGAGGAACCCTAAAGCTTAAGCGTCACTAATCTCAGGGTAAATCCACCTCTGCTTGGCTGGCATAAAATTCCTCATAACACGGATTCCAGGAGAAAATTAGACTCTCTGGCCCACTCTTTTCCTGGCCTAGGGTTTATCTACAAAGTTCCCTTTTATGGGAAATCATTGGGACTTATCAGGCATCAGGAAAACTCCTTATCCTGTGCTCGTAAATAAATGTTATGGTCTTTTTATAAGTGACTGGACCATGTGATCATACCCAATCCATTTGATCTACACTAGTCACTAACCATACACCTCCCAACCATCCTCTCCTCCAAGGAGGTGTGATAATAAGGACTCTCTGGAATGAAGACCATGCGCCAGGGCACGGAGATAAGAAGTTTGTAAAATTCACTCAAAGCATTTGTTGATTCTCTGCTACGTGCCCCATGCTGTTTCACGGCTGGAAATAGACAAGTAAACAAAAGTGAGCTCCTGCTCTTGCGAAGCTTATACTTTATGAAGGAGAGGTACAGTGCGGAAGGGCAGACAATAAACAAGTAAGCAAACAAACATCAAATAAGGAGATAAGTAAAAGTAATTTTAGATGATAATTATGACTATGGGAAAAAACAACATGGAAATCAGTTTGGGGCGACAGGATTGCTGCATTGCACAGTGTAATCAAAGAAGTTCTTTTTGAGGAGATGACATTTGAAATGAGACTGAATTCAAAGATGAATCCAGCCATATATACTCTGATACAAGGGTATTTATGATAGAGAAAACAGCAAGTACAAAGGCCCCAAGGCAGGCATAACTTGGGTACAGTCAAAGAACAGAAAAGAAGCCAGAGGCCAGAGCAAAGGGAGGAAGAGGTTGCTCAAGAGGTTGGCGGGGACAGATTCTAGAGGGCTGGCAGGCCACAATGCAGAGCTGAGTTGATTCTGAGTGTGATGAGGACCACTGGGAGAGTTTGAACAGGAGAGTGACCCAGTCTGGCTTATGTTTTAAGGTCACTTTGACTGCAGTATGGAGCCTGGATCACACAGGAATGAGAACAGAAACAGAGCAATCGGCAGGGAGATTATTTCAGTAGCTCAGTAGTGGATAACGACAGCTTAACCCCATAGAAAGTGATATTCTAACCTAGCCTCACTTCACAGTCAAGAGCTGGCTTTGAGTGCTGCGCCCAGGACTGCCTCTGCCTGTTCAACCCCTGCATCTTAAGGTGGCAACAGAGGAGATGGAGTTAGGTTGTACGGGCAGTTTAGCTAGACATGGGGAATAAGCAATGGAGAGAAATCAGAAGCGACTCCTAGGTTTTTGGCCTGAGCAAATGGGTCGACGACTGTACCATGTACTGAAATGGGCAGGACCGAGGGAGGGACAAGTTGAGTGGGGAAAGAGTTGTAAATCAAATGTTTTGTTCTGATCATGATGTACTTGAACTTTGATTAGACATCCCAGGGGAGATGTCGAGTAGGCAGTTAGATATTGTAAAAAATAATCTGACACCATTTTTTACATTTGACTTCTGACAGCTTTCAGGCCCCACTTCTCTCTTCTCTTGCTGCACATCTGGGCAAGCTGATCCAAAATCCTGGACACTGGGGCTGGAAGACCTAAAGACCCGGCTACTGCTCCACTCCTCTGTTTCCCTCCAACCCAGGCCTCCTTTGGAGCTAAAGGAGCCCTTGCTCCCTGTGTCACAGCTTAAGCCCCGCCACTCAATAAACTCTGAGCTGAGCTTTTACTACTCTGCGGTTAGCCTAAGTTATAGGTCTAGGGCCCTGAGTAGATTACTCCTCCTGGGTCAAGATCTGTGGCCCTGCCCAGCATCCCAGTTCTGACCCAGAACAGAGTCCATCCGTAACCCCAAGGTTGGGGTACTGGTGACCCAGGGTCCTTTCTACTTTAGATCATCTCCTCCCCAAGGTTGATCTTGTTCTTGAACCCCCAGTGAGGGGTCCAGTTACATATAAACACCAATTCCTTGTCTAATTCATGTGTACTGATCCCAGACTTCTTTTTGGACCCAAAGTATCAAACTAAAACTTCACCCCTGCTATAGTGTTTAACACTTTTTGTCCTCAGTTTTAGATATGACTGTCTTTCCAATTAGGGTTCTCCTGTCCATCATAGCAACCCCAAAGGGAGCATGCACGCACATACGCACACACGTGCTCACCCACACACAACAGCAGAGCAGGATGTCAGGAAATGCATATTGAATAAGTACAGAAAGTCTTGGGAATGGACACTTATTGAGAAGCTTAGAGGCTTGCTGGAATAGTCACAAAAGAATTAACTTTATTTTGATAAAGAAAGAGGGTATGTGTGGTAAACAGAAAACTAGGTCATTTCTTTCTTCAATAGTAAATACATTTTGAAAAGTTTCAGGAATAATTCAAATTCCTTAGGGGAGTCAAGTTTCACCTTTGGTTTGGTTTCCTTCTTTTTCAAATCAAAAAATAAATAGATAAATAAAAGATTTAAATATGACAGGCAATATTTTAACATGAACCTCTTTTGTTTGGGGTCTGGATGTTGAGGATCAAAGGGCTTCAGAAACAATGCTCAACCCATGAAATGTTTAGAATTATAGAAACTTGGGGTTCCTTCTCTAACCTGTAAAATGAAGGGAAAAAATTAGAGGGTCTTAAGACTGCGAAGTGACTTAGCCAAGGGACCACTGGCTAGGGCCCTGATACTGACCGCCTCCCTGATGTCTCCTAGAAAATCTAAGAGAGTAGAGTGTAGCTAGTCAAGCACGGGCTTTGAAATAAAGACCTGGGTTTGGATCTCTGCTCTGTTATTCGCTAACTGTGTGACTTTAAGCAACTCTCTGAGCCTCAGTCTCCTCCATAAAGTAGTTTTGACAATGACACGGAAGACTGTATTTACAGTGTCTAGTACTCAGTGCTTCCTCTCCTACCCCTAGACCACTGATCTTTACCTTAGGGTGTGCAGCCCCAGCCCTGAGCATCTTTGGTTCAGAAATGTTGCACTCCCATAGCAGATTCTCACTGAGATGGAGCACAAAACAATGGAAAAGCCTTTCACTGTTCCTAGCTTTATGGGAAGATGGTTTTCTGAGATGGAAGGAAAATTGAATGATTAGATAAATAAAACCCTGAGAGCCTACATCTCGGTTCAAAGCTGAAAGGGGCATGAACAGAATCTGATCAGGCTTTGACAAGGAGAAAGGCAAGATAAATGCATAAATGGGGTCCTTTTGAACAAGGTATCCCATCCTATCATGAGTGTACAGCTCCAATGCACAAGGTAAAGCCCCAAGTATAGATGACATAAGGAACAGACCCGAGACATGTTGGGTTTCTTTGATGTTCTGCATATTGGCATTTATTTATTTGTTTGTTTGTTTGTTTGTTTGTTTGTTTGTTTTCTGACCAGTAAGGGGATCGCAACCCTCGGCACGGTGTGGCCCGCACCACACTCAGCCAGTGAGCTGGCCATCCCTATATAGGATCTGAACCTGCAGCCTTGGCGCTACCAGCACCGCACTCTCCCAAGTGAGCCATGGGACGGCCCTACATATTGGCTTTTAGAAAGGAGGTGAGTGAAGGAGTCTCTGTCCATTTGATTAATATTTTTATTTTTTATTTATTTTATTATTTTATTTTTTTAATTGGTTATGAGTATTCATGTGATACAAAGCTGATTGTCACCCCTGGTGCCCATGATGTGAAGGCCAGATTCATACTGGCAGCATACTCATTACCACAAATTGCATTTGCACCCTGTGTCCCCCACCCAATTACCACCAACCTCCCTCTCCCTCCCCCTTCCCCCCCCACTCCTTTTTGTAGCCCAAGGAATGTTCTCTCCCTCTACAAGTCCAAAACAGTACTGTGATCTTTCTTTCCTTCCTTCTTTCTCTCTTAGCTCCCATATATGAGTGAGTACATATTTATCCCTCTGGGCTTTTATTTCACTCAACATAAGTTTCTCCAGGCTCATCCATGTTGTTGCAAATGGGAGAATTTCATTGTTTCTTATGGCAGAGTAGAATTCCACGGTATACATGTATATATACCACAGTTTCCTTATCCAATCATCCATCAATGGATATTGAGGTTGGCTCCATGTCTTGGCTATTGTAAACAGAGCTGTGATGAACATGGGAGTGCAGGTATCCCTTCAACATGATGATTTCCATTCCTCTGGGCATATACCCAGAAGTGGGATTGCTGGATCATATGAAAGATCTATCTGTAGTGTTTGAGAAACCTCCATACTGTTTTCTATAATGGTTGTACTAATTTACAGTCCCACCAACAGTGCATGAGTGTTCCCTTCTCTCCACACCCTCACCAGCATTTGTTATCCACTGTCTTTTTGATTATAGCCAGTCTAACTGGGGTGAGGTGGTATCTCAATGTAGTTTTAATTTGCATTTCCCTGATGACTAGTGATGTTGAGCATTTTTTCATGTGCCTGTTGGCCATTTGTATGTCTTCCTTTGAAAAATGTCTATTCAGCTCTTTTGCCCATTTTTTTAACTGGGTTCTTTGTTTCTTTACTGTGTAATTGCTTGAGTTCCTTGTATATTACGGACATTAATCCCTTGTCAGATCCATAGTTAGCAAAAATTTTCTCCCACTCTGTAGGTTGTCATTTCACTCTGTTGATTGTTTCCTTTGCTGTGCAGAAGCTTTTTAGTTTGATATAGTCCCATTTGTTTATTTTTTCTTTTACTGTTTATGCTTTCAGGCTCTTGTTCATAAAGTCTGTGCCTAGACCTAGTTGCCGAAGTGTTTCACTTAAATTTTCCCTTAGTAATGTTACAGTTTCAGGTCTTATACTTAAGTCTTTAATCCATTTTGAGTTGATTTTAGTGTACGGTGAGAGGTGCATATCTAATTTCATTCTTCTGCATATAGATATCCAGTTTTCCCAGCACCACTTGTTGAAGAGGCAATCTTTTTCCCAATGTAGATTTTTCTCATCTTTGTCCAATATCAGATGGCTGTAAGCCTGAGGGGTGATTTCTGGGTTCTCAATTCTACTCCACTGGTCTGAATGTTTATTTTTATACCAGTATCATGCTGTTTTGGTTACAATAGCTTTGTAGTATAATTTGAAGCCAGGTGATGTTATACCTCCAGTTTTTGGGGGTTTTTTTTGTTTGTTTGTTTGTTTGCTCAGGATTGCTTGGGTAGTATAGACATTTTCACAATGCTAATTCTTCCAATCCAAGAGCATGGAATATCTTTCCATCTTTTTGTGTCTTCTTTAATTTCTTTCAGAGTTGGTTTGTAGCTCTTGTTGTAGAGGTCTTTCACCTCCTTGGTTAAGTTGATCCCTAGGCATTTTTTTGTGTGTGTGACAATTGTAAATGGGCTCACTTTCTTTATTTCTCTTTCTGTTAGTTCATTATTTGGGTATATAAATGCAACTGATTTGTGGGCATTTATTTTTTATCCTGCAACATTACTGAAGTTATTAACCAGCTCTAGGAGTTTTTTGATAGAGTCTTTAGGTTTTTATATATATAGTATCATGCCATCTACAAATAGGGAAAGTTTGACTTCATCTTTTCCAGTCTGAATTCCCTTTATTTCTTTCTCTTGCCTGATTGCTCTGTCTAGCACCTCCAGTACTATGTTAAATAGAAGTGATGAGAGTGGGCATCTTTGTCTTGTTCCTGTTCTTAAGGGAAAGGCCCTCAGTTTTTCCCTATTCAGAATGATACTGGCAGTGGGCTTGTCATAAATAGCTTTTATTGTCTTGAGATATTTTCCTTCTATACCTAATTTGTTGAGAGTCTTTACCATGAAGTGATGTCGAATTTTGTCAAATGTTTTTTCAGCATCTATTGAGATAATCATATGGTCTCTGTCCTTGAGTTTGTTAATGTGATGTATCACATTTATTGACTTTCATACGTTGAACCATCCTTGCATCCCTGGGATGAATCCCACTTGTTCAGAGTGTATAATTTTTTTAATATGTTGCTATATTCTGATTGCTAATATTTTGTTGAGGATTTTTGCATCTAGGTTCATCAAGGATATTGGCCTGTAATTTTCTTTTTTGTTGTTGTTGTGTCTTTATCTGGTTTTGGTATCAGAGTTATGCTGGCCTCATAGAATGAGTTTGGGAGAGTAGCTTCTGTTTCAATTGTTTGGAATAGTTTGAGGAGAATTGGTATTAACTACTCTTTGAAAGTTTGATAGAATTTAGCTGTAAAGCCTGGATTTTTCTTTGTTGGAAGATTGCTAATTAGCACTTCAATCTCCTTCCTTGTTATTGGTCTGTTCAGGTTTTCTATCTCTTCTTGGTTCAGTCTCGGTTGTTTGTATGTGTCTAGAAATTTATCAGTATCTTCCAGATTTTCATATTTATTGACATACAGCTGTTTATAATAGTCCTTAATGATTCTTCGTATTTCTGTGGTATCAGTTGTAATGTCTCCCTTTTCATTTCTGATTTTTGTTATTTGGGTCTTCTCTCTTCTTTTTTCTGTTAACCTAGCTAATGGTTTATCTATTTTATTTATCTTCTTGAAACACCAACTTTTTGTTTTGTTGGTCTTTTCTATTGTCTTCTGGGTCTCTATTTCATTTAGTTCTGCTCTGATCTTAATTATTTCTTTCTTTCTACTACCTTTAGGTTTGGATTGTTGTTGTTTTTCACGTTCTTTGAGGTGTAGTGTTAGGTCATTTATTTGAAGTCTTTCTGTTCTTTTGATCTAAGCATTTATTGCAATAAATCTGCCTCTTAGTACTGCTTTTGCAGTATCCCACAGGTTTTGGTATGATGTTTCTTTATTTTCATTAGTTTCTAGGAATTTTTTGATTTCCTGTTTAATTTCTTCTTGGACCTATAGGTCATTCAGGAGCCTATTATTTAGTTTCCATATATTTGTATAGTTTCCAGAGTTTTGTCTATTATTAATTTCCAATTTTAGTCCATTGTGGTCTGAAAAGATACTTGGAACGATTTCAATTTTTTAAAATCTGCTGCGGTTAGATTTGTGACCTAATAGGTGGTCTGTTGTGGAGAATGTTCCATGAGCTGTTGAGAAGAAAGTATTCTTTAGTTGTTGAGTGAAATGTTCTGTATATATCTGCCAGGTCCAGTTGGTCTAACATGTAGTTTAGATCCTATGTCTCTCTGTTCATTTGTTGCCTGAAAGATCTGTCCCAAACTGAGAGAGGGGTGTTCAGGTCACCCACTATTAACTTATTAGGGCCTATTTCTTTCTTTAGGTCTAAGAGTGTTTGCTTTATATATCTGGGTGCTCCACTATTCAGTGCATATATATTTATGATTGTTATGTCTTCTAGCTGGATAGATCCTTTTATCATTATATAGTGGCCTTCTTTGTCTCTTTTTATGTTTTTTGGTTTAAAGTCTATTTTATCCAATATAAGAATAGCTACTTCTGCTCATTTTTGGTTTCCATTTGAATGGTATATCTTTTTCCATCCCTTCACTTTTAGTCTGTGTGTGTCTCTATATGTGAGATGGGTCTCTTGAAGACAGTGTAATTGGGTCTAGCTTTTTAATCCAATCAGTCAGTCTGTGCCTTTTCGATGGGGAGTTTAATACATTCATATTTAGGATGGTTATTGACAGATATTGTTTAATTCCTGGCATTGAATTGCTTTTTGTTTAGAAGTTTTAAATATCTTTTGATCCTTACTTCCCCTTTTATCTCTCTTCTTCAATGTTAGTAGGATAGTTGAGATGGCATGATTTAGCTTCTTGCTCTTTCTCACTGGCATTTTTGTTTTAACACCAGGTTTTGTTCTTTCTTGTGTATCCATGGTAGTGACATTCATTATTAAGATTCCAGATGAAGAACTCCCTTGAGAATTTCTTGCAGGGCTGATTGTGTGGTGGTGAACTCCCACAATTTTTGTTTGACTGGGAAATATGCTATTTCTCCCTCATTTCTGAAGGAGAGCCTTGCTGAGTAAAGAATTCTTGGCTGGCAATTTTTTTCTTTTAGTGTTTTGAATATATTATTCCACTTTCATCTGGCCTGTAAGGTTTCAGTTGAGAAGTCTGCTGTTGGTCTGATAAGGGTTCCCTTATAGGTGACTTGATGTTTTTTTCTTGCTGCTTGCTTGCTTGTTTATTATTATTATTATTATTATATTTATGTATGTATGTATGTATGTATCTATCTATCTATCTATCTATCTATCTTAAAAGATGACCAGTAAGGCGATCTTAACCCTTCACTTGGTGTTGTCAGCACCACACTCAACCAGTGAGCTAACCGGCCATCCCTATATAGGATCCAAACCTGGGGCCTTGGTATTATCAGCACCACACTCCCCCGAGTGAGCCACGAGCTCGCCCTCTCTCACTGCTTTTAGAATTCTCTGTCTTTGAGCTTTGCAAATTTGACTATAATGTGTCTTGGAGAGGATCTTTTTGGATTGAATCTGTTTGGGGACCTTTGAGCCTCCTGGATCTGAAGGTCTGTATCTCTCCCTATCCCTGAGAAGTTTTCTGTTATTATTTCCTTGAATAGGTTTTCAATACCTTTTCCTTTCTCCTCCCCTTCTAGAATACTCACAATTTGGATGTTAGAGCATTTGAGGTTGTCTGCTATCTCTCTTACATTTTCCTCATTATTTTTAATTTTTTTCCTTTTTTTTTTTTTTCTGTCTGCCTGGAATATTTCAAAAAGACCATCTTTGAAATCTGAAATTCTCTCTTCTGCTTGCTCTAGCCTGCTGCTTAAGCTCTCTGTTGTATTTTTTATTTCAATAAGTGAATCTTTCATTTCTAGGAGTTCTGCTACATTCTTTTTTAAAGTATTAATTTTTTTTGTAGATTTCCTCCCTCATATTCTGGATATTTTTTCTTGTCTCTTGTGTTCTCTAACTGAGTCTTCTTTTTTTTCTTCAAGCTTTCTTAAGATCATTGCTCGTAATTCTTTTTCAGACATTTCGAGGATTCCCTTACACCACCTTGGCTCCTGTTCTAGCTTACAGTGGCTGTAGACTGATCCCCTGGCACTGTGCAGGTCTCGGCTCACCTCGGTGCCTGCTGGGCTGTGTGTGCTTCCCTCCCCCCTCCCCCAGAGCCTTAGACTGGACCCCGGTGCCATGCAGGTCTTGGCTCACCTCCATGGCTGCTTGGCTCTATGTGCTTCCCTCTGGGTCTTAGACTGGGCCCCGGTGCCACAAGGGTCTGGTCTTGGCTCAACTCTGCACCTGCTGTGATTAATCTTTTTTAAAAAGACACTGAGGATTGTTCACCAGTATGGATGCCCAGATGGGAAAGAACACTTGAACAATGAATGAAGACAGAAGGTGGCTCAATGCTCCCTATTCAGCAAATCCATTAGAAGGGCGGGCCTGAAGGTGACACTTCCCGTGATGGGAAGCAGACTCTCCCACTGAGGGTAATGGCCTTGTGGTGGCTTTCTGAACCTGAGCAAAGTGAACATGACATTTTTGCATTTAAATTCTTTATAGTGTCTCTCTGTTTTCACTGTCAAGATGCACTTTCTCTCATTCTCCTCTTTTCCTTGAAAAAAGAAATAAAGAGATTCTCAATGGTTTTTAGACACATAATGGTGGAGAGGCAGTCTGGTCCACTGGAAAAAACATAGATTTCATAGCCAGACAGATCTAGGCTGAACACCTTTATATGTTGTAGTTAGGTGATTTTAGACAAATTATTTATTTGCCTTCTGCTTCTGTAAAATAGGAAGGCTAATTCTTCCTGAACAGACTTATTTTGAGATTTAAAATTAACTAGTGTATTTACAGCGCTTAGCATTCTGTCTGATGCACAACACATAATAATCATGTAAAGGGAGAAATCTTGTTCTCCCATGAACACTCCCCATTATTCACAGTAATAAAATTTACTCCAGGCCCACCTCATTGCTGTACTACTCAGCCCTGACCCCTGATTCCTCCAGAAATGAAATCATGTCTGAAAGGAGCTGGAGTTGTCTCTAAAACGGATTAGCTGAGTGACCTTGGGAAGTTTTTCACTTTTCTAAGACTCAGTTTTCTTATTTGCAAAATGATAATCATAGGATTTTGATGAGTATTCAGTGAAATCATCTACATTTAATATTTGTCCTACCTACCAACATGCAATCTTCCTGCAGGTAAGGCCACTTCTGTATGGTTTGCTGCTTTGTGCTCAGAACCTGTCACTACACCGCCCCATCCCAGAAGCTGGAGTTCTGACACCTGCTGTCACATCACTTGCCTGGATGTCACTGCCTACCTGACATCTTCTATCAGACCATCCCCAAACCAAACTGTCTTTCTATATACATCCCATTGAATGCCCTACACTGGACCACCTACTGGTGCCCACTCACCTGCATAATTCGCTGGGCAGAGAAGTCTGCCAATAGTAAACAGGCAAACTCCATCCCATCCCCTTCTCCCAGGATCTGGCCTTATGGACCTCCTAACACCAAGCCAGGCCTTACAGGAGGAGTGGAACTCTGGGGAAGTATGTTCCAGCATAGTACAGCATGAGCAAAGACTTTAGGCTTGAAAAGAAAATGGCAAGCAGTTTAGGCTGAGGGAGGACACTAAGGAAGTGGAGTAAAGTAAGGCTGGAGGGGAGACCTCCCAGACCATGTGCAGTGTCAATACCAAGGAGATTGGGCTTTATTCCTTGGGAGCCACTGAGGGATTTGAATAGGGAGAGAAGGTGATTAGAAGCTCAACCTAAGAAGATGAATCTTACAGCATGTACATGTTCATTACTGAGGGGAGAGTTGGAGGCCAGGAGATTAATTAAAAATCTAATGCACAGCATAGACAAGTACCCCCGAGGAAGTTCCACAAGAAAAAATCACACCAAATATTATTGTATATTGCCTATAACTCTTTTCAAGGAAAACCTTTGGATGACTTTGAGTGGGCGATCTGGATTACAGTTCTGGCCACAATCTGCTGTGTGACTTTGGCAAGACACTTCACCTCTCTGGGCCTCCCTTTCTTTATATAATGAGGGGCTTGGAACAAAGGACTCCTTTCAGCTCTGCATATCCATTTGCTCTCTGAAAGTTCATTTCCATATTTCAAGCACCTGTGAGAGAATGATAAGACACTTTGATTAAAACCAGAAAGCCAAGCCATCAAGGAGAACCCACCAGGCTTCTCCAGATGTGGGCCATTGCCATTTAGCACCAAGGACTGCCAGGCAGCTAAAACAGGATATCCAGGGAAATTGCTCTGTAACTGGGCATTTCTCCTTGAAGCTTAAATCAAAGCACTCTGGAAATAAACTGTTCCCACAACAGATGATATTGTCTCTCCTGGCTGGGCAAGGAATGGATATGTACTTCTGCTGATACTTCTCTGCTTCACCAGTCTCAGAGGCCATATATATTTCCAGAGGTAGCCAGCCAGGTAACTGGAAAGAAGCGGAAAAGAAAAATAGTATGGGAGCCTGATACCTCCCTCCTGCTGAAGTATCCTTGTCTCTTTGGTGACACCAGCAGCTGGGAAGACAAAGGCAAAAAATAAACAACAAAACCCTAAAACACCAAGTATGTCAAAAATAGGGAAACAGAGGAAAGATATCAAAAGCAGAAACAAAGTCTTGGGACAGAGACAGTGTGGCGCAGTGAACTAGGAGGAATGTAGAGCCAGAGAAGGAGTCCAGGTCCACCTCTGTCCTGGTGCAGAGGACAAGCTCATCTCCTGGGAGCTTTTCAGCTCTCACATTCTGGAGTTCGACCTCCCCAGTGCATGTCAGATCATTTCCAGCACTTGGGTATCCAGGGGGAAAAAGAACAAGTTTTGGAGCCTGGATGTCACACCAGGCTCTACATTTTCCAGCATGTGTCAGTTTGTCTGTCCTTTCAGAGTCTCTGTTTTCTCACCTGGAAAGCATGGTGAGTCACAGCTACTGCACTTCATCCAATCTAGTACATGACAGATTGCAAGATTCACCATTGTTTTATGTACACTTAGAAAAACAAGCACTGACAATTAAACCACAACAGAAGACTCTCTTATCACCAAGATCATAAGATACAACCTAACCCGAGAGATGCAAATTTGCGGAAATGTGGAGTCTTAGCATCTATGAAATGCAGCACTTGAAACGCTGTTGAGAGTTCCAAAAGTGAGGCCATCTGTGGGGAAATGCCTAGTGTGGAGCTAGACACCTTTTAGGAACAAACATATGTTTGTGATTTCCATTATCATCACCATCATAAAAAACAATTGTCTGAGCCCTCTGCAGTTTCCTGGGAAGTGGGGTTTGACATGGACGCTGTGCTGTGTCTCCTTTTGCTTTTCTCTATCTATCACCTAATCCTTCAGAACACTTAGCAGATATCCACTATACACCATCAAGATGCTAAGGGCTTTACAGCATTGATTTGTCAGCCTACTCACTGAGTTGTCCTGTGTGCCTGGGAAGAACGCTGAGACCTGGATATCACAGCTTGAACCTTCTGCCCAAGGCCATTGTCCCTGTTACCGACAGGCCAGGCTCGGCTTGCCCTCTCACCTTAAACAAATGACCTAAAAGTCCAAAAGTTGATGCAAGGATTGGAAGATTTATTCAGATTACCAGTACATAACTAAATGTCTAACCAAGCAAACAAAGAGAAAAGAAGAGCAGTGTGGTCCAGTTGAGCCTAGTCCCAACCTGCAGAGCCAAACTATTCCATTAATCGCAATTGATAAAAGCAGTTCTCTCCACTGTTTTCAGCATAAAGAAGAAAAGTATCGATCGACTAGATTTAAACCAGAAAAACAAAGCATAGCCAGGAACCCTCCAGGGTGCACCTATACAGAAGTGGATACAGTGCAACCAAACAGCAGAAGAGGGCTCAGAAAAATCAGAGAAAGGTAAAAGGAATAAAGTATTGCCTTGTCAGAATTTAGGCCAGGAGAGATCTACCAACAGTAGAGACATGGGAGCAAAATTGTCCCAGTGGTCACTTCCTCTTGCAGCTAGAGTCTTCTCTGGTGCCCAAAGCTTTCCAATTTTTGCCAGTGATTAAATTAGGGTCTCAGATTCCAAAGTCATAGAAATGAACAATGTTCCTGTCTGGCTATGACAAAGACTACTGTGAGGCTGATGTCTTGAATCCTGCTCACAGCGCCAATTGTCTAGCTCTTAATCCTGTTCGTGACACCAGTTGTAAAGCTAGGCAACCACGCTAGTTGTCGGGCTCTTTTACCTGCTAGTAATCCTGCACCGACTGGGCTGATGGTTGAGCTAGGGCTGGGTCTGGAGCTCCCAGACCCCTCAAGCCCATTCACAGACTGGGTCACAAACCCCTCACACACCAGGCTGGGTCACCAGACCCCTTCACGCAGGTCTATAAGCTAGGTAAGTGGCTGTGGACCTGAACCCCTTCCCCCACCCTTAAATATTAACTGACTAGTTTTTTGCTTCTGTAATTAGCTTACACAAGGTTTTACAAGCCCCTGCAGGTGGGACTTTCTGGTAAAGGCAGATAAAGGACTTACCAAACCACCCAAAGTTCACCCAGTTCTGGGAAGGGCCTAACCATACAAGGGGTGGGCTGTTGGGCAATCCCCCAGTTCTTCGTCTGTATACCACCCCCCTAAAAGCCACCAGTGAATTTAAAGGTCACCTCAGGTGACCAATAAGCTGTATACAACTCATCCTGTTGCCAAAGTCTGCCTACCAAACTGTATAAAAAGTGCTTGTGTTAAGATCTGGGGGCTGCTTCTGTCCTGAAGATGGAGTGACCCCAGCATGCTGGAATAAAAACCTCTTGCTTGATTGCAGTGATCTCTGACTCCTGGTCTTTGCGAGATGAGCCTTCCCAACAAGTAAGATTCACGCTTTCAGGCCAGTCTTACATTTTGGTGCATTGGCCAGGAAGCGGTTCTCTCTCTGGGGCCAGAGACTAGAGAACAGAGGATCACTCAAGCAGGTACCGCGGTTGTCTGTCTGTCTGCTGTGTCTGTCTTTGTGTCTTTGTTGTCTACTATAATCTGGTTTGGGCTTTTTGGTGGCTCCGGGATGGAGTAATCAGTCTGGTTTCGGCTTTTCGGTGGCTCCAGGATGGAGACATCAGTCTGGTTTCGGTTTTTTGGAGGCTCCGAGACAGAGTCTGTGGTGGTCCATAGCGGCGGGGAGATGTACCGGTACGCTGCGGCCACAGGAATCCTGGAGGACGCTTCAGATTCCTATGTTAGAGATGAACAGGTTCAGCTCCATGGGAGATCTCTAGGAAGGAGACTCCTCCCAAGTTCTCTGATAATCAGGTTGTGGCACCCGTGGCAGGGGCGCGTCAGTGTTTTGGTTTTTGTTTGTCTGGTTGCGTGTGTGTTGGGACTGACGACTTTCTGGGGTGACATGGGGCAGACTGTCTCGACCTCTTTAAATCTGACTCTGAAATACTGGACTGACATGAAGGCCAGAGCTCATAATCTGTCTGTACAGGTTAAAAAGGATAAATGGGCAACTCTTTGTTCTTTGGAGTAGCCAACTTTCCAACTCGGGTGGCCCGCCAAAGGTTCCTTCTCTCCGCTGCTGATCACGGCAGTAAAGAGAAAAATTTTTGGTTTCAATTCTTAGAGTCACCTAGACCACGTTCCTTATATCATTGTCTGGGAAGATCTGGTCACGGACCCTCCTCCGTGGGTCCGTCCCTTTGTTCCCCTAACAGGTCCATCAGCCGTGTTTGCTTTTAAAGAGATGGGAAAGAAACCGGAGGTCCTACCTCCCACCGCATCGGACTTGCTTCTCCTAGACCCTCCTCCTCCTTATCCTCCCTCCCTCTGCCCTCAGGCAGCCGCCCGTCAGCTCCGCCAGAGGACCCACAAGGACCCGAGAGAGGGCCTGCTCAAGGGACACGCAGTAAATGAGTGGCCTCTCTAGAGGCAATTCCTATCTTCCCCCTGCGGGCTTATGGCCCTCCTGATGAAGAGGGCAACCAGCCCTTACAGTACTGGCCTTTCTCCTCTTCCGATCTTTACAATTGGAAATCCCAGAATCCCCCTTTCTCTGAAAACCCCCAGGGTCTCACTAACCTTGTAGAATCCCTTCTCTTTACTCATCAGCCCACCTGGGATGACTGCCAGCAGCTCCTCCAGGTCCTGTTCACCACCGAGGAGAAACAATGAATCCTCCTGGAGGCTCAAAAGAACGTTCCAGGAGACAACAGGCGACCTACCCTCCTCCCTGATGTTATAGATGCAGGATTCCCGTTGACCAGACCGAACTGGGATTTCAACTCGGCAGAAGGTAGGGAGCACCTGAAGGTCTATCGCCAGGCTCTAATGGCAGGTCTCCTAGGGGCAGCAAAATGCCCCATCAATTTGATTAAGGTAAGAGAGGTGATTCAGGGGCCCAATGAGTCTCCGTCAGCATTTTTGGAGAGACTCATGGAGGCATTCCATCAGTTTACCCCGTATGATCCTAGTAGTGAGGAGCACAAGGCTACAGTGACAGTTGCTTTTATTGACCAGTCTAGTAGGGACATCAGGAAGAAACTGCAGAAGCTTGAAGGGTTACAAGATAAGTCATTAAGGGAATTATTGCAAGTGGCTGAAAAGGTTTATCATAATAGAGAGTCAGAGGAAGAAATAAAGAGAGAAAAGCTCCAAGAAAAAGAAAAAGCCTCAGGCCCCCAAAGTCTTGGCCCTGCAGGAAGACAATGATTAGAGGGGACGGGGTTCGGACCCCCTCCCCAAACCCAGGGTAACCCTAACAGTGGAGGGGAAGCCTACTCAGTTCCTGGTAGATACTGGAGCTGAACATTCAGTGTTGCAACAGGCAGATGAACCTCTTTAAAAAAAAAAAGTCGTGGGTACAAGGGGCTACAGGGAACAGACAGTACTCATGGACTACCTGAAGAACAGTGGAGCTAGGCGTGGGCCGGGTATCCCACTGGTTCATTGTCATTCCTGAGTGCCCATACCCACTGCTGGGAAGAGACCTCCTCACCAAAATGGGTGCTCAAATTCATTTTGACCCCGAGGGACCTCGGGTGTTAAATTGGCAAGGAAAGCCTCTCCAGGTACTAACTCTCAGGTTGGAAGATGAATACCAATTGTTTGAAAAACAAGGGTGGAAGACCAGACAGATGGACTGGTGGTTAGAAAACTACCCCCAGGCGTGAGCAGAAACTACAGGGATAGGGAAGGCTAAGAACTGGCCCCCCGTCCACGTAGAGTTGAAGGCTCAGGCCAGTCCTATAGCTGTCCGACAATACCCAATGTCCCGAGAGGCACACGAAGGCATCCGACCCCACATTGCCCATTTGCTCCAGCTGGGGATCCTACGGAAGTGCCAGTCAGCCTGGAATACGCCCTTGCTACCGGTCTGAAAACCTGGGACTAATGACTACCGACTGATCCAAGACCTCCGAGAGGTAAACAAGCAGGTGGCCGACCTCCACTCCACAGCTCCTAACCCCTATAATCTTTTAAGCTCTCTAACTCCAGACAGGACCTGATACTCAGTACTGGACCTCTAAGATGCCTTCTTCTGTTTACCGCTAGCTGTAAAAAGTCAAGATTATTTTGCCTTCGAATGGAAAGATCCAGAGACTGGCCTAGCAGGGCAACTCATGTGGACCCACCTGCATCAAGGATTCAAAAACTCACCCACCATCTTTGACGAGGCCCTCCACCAAGACTTGGCTATGTTCCGGGCCTCTAACTCCCAGGTAA